>NC_048280.1:25320571-26520571 GCF_009762535.1 Notolabrus celidotus | reverse complement strand
TGGAGTCAGGTAGATCCACTTTAGCAAACCATCTTCAACAACAATCGACAGGAACCTACGAGACAAGGGAGCTCAAAAAGAGCTGAAATCAAAATAAGTATATAAGTGATCTGCAAAACATCCTACCACAGAGCTGTGTATTTTTTAAATTGATTTTATTGCTAAATCAAATCAAATTAAAAACAAAATGATGCTTTATTTGATGCCTTGACACTTAGTCATTAAGTTATCCTGTTTATTATTGATACTTTAGCATGTCACTGTTATATTTTCTGGAGATCAATCCTGTTAAAAAACAAAATGCAACACAAGTAATAATGATCTGTGCAGAGAAGCACAGATTTACTGTTTACAACATTTACTGCACTCCTGTACCAGTTATGATTTTAACCTACTCTCTCCTTGATTAGCCTCTTTCCCAATGTGCATTTAAACATTTCGAAGATCCTCCATTATGGCAGCTGAGGAAGATTTCTGGGTCAGTGCAGACGAGAGGATGTGAAGATTTTCAATTTAATGTGATAAAAAAAAACACCCTATAGCTCCATTTCAATTCTCTGTTATTGTCCCTTTCTTCACAGTTTAGTGTACTCAAGCCTAAACGTCCCATAGCACTGTCAGTAAAGACAGAGTTTGATAGGAACTGTGACACATCATGCTGTTTGATTGACACACTGCTTCTATCTGTTGCTGTATCCAGAGGCCAAACCCCTGAGGAAGAGGCTGGTCTTTGTAGTTCTCTGGTGGAGCTTTTGGAGCGGGAGTCCCAGTCAGAGGTGTTCCTGGAAGGCATCAGCTATGCGCTGTTTAAGGTGGCAGAACGGGGACTGGTGTACGCAGCGGAAATACTTCTACGCTATGGGGCTGATTTAAACTTTGAAGGTGAGAAATGAAATACACGAAACCAGCTGGAAAAAAATGTCAGTCAGAGAAACCAGCATGCTTATTCTTACTTTGGCTATTGCACTCACTATGACTTATTCTAGCGTATCATGCATTATGCAGTATGTCAGTTAGGCTGCACTGACAAAGGCTTGATTGTAATTTCAGTCATATGCAAATTTAAGGGATCCGTTTTAATTATTTTGAACAATTGTTGTCCTATTTGCAAATGAAGTGCAGCTTACTCACTGGAATGTGTTTGACTCAATTTGAATACACTGATTAATGGTTTTAATTGGTCACACTTCTCCAATCTTGGCTTTTTCTGCAGCAGTGGTTGCATGTTTTTAAGAAATAGGCCTTGAGAACCAATCACACTCTGAAGTTGATGAAGAATTTAAAACTTTGAACCTGTAAAAAGTTCAGTGAAAGAGACTTTCTGTGCTGATACAAAATAAACCCTCCTGATTCCTTTTTGCTCCCACATGAGTGACTGTGTGTCTTGGTTGTGTGCAACAATTTGTCATGAATGCATCAGAACATCACATGGCAAATTGTACTTGGAAGCATGAGCAGAGCTGCCATCTTCACTTTATGCTAAAGGACCGGCATGTGTGATAGAGCAAGTTGTCATGCATATACACTACGGAGAATAAATCTCTCTTTTTCAAATTGCTTGGGAAAGTGCGGCAGGTCTTACTGCTGTGATGAAACCTGCCGGTGCTCATCCAAACTCTGCTGTGGTGACCTCTTGTGCTTGTAAAAATGTCTCTCCCTGGAGACATAATTAGCGGATCCTGGCAGAGGCTGCTTCTTTATCTTTCACTTTTCATGAATGCCTCTTTCCAGAAAGTTAACACTGACAAAGCTCCCACACAGCATAGAGACATGTTCAAGTTCATTCTTTGTTAGTTATTTACCATATTTTCTCTTGATGTTATGAATAAACTAGCTTATGGAAGCTCTCAGATGGGCTCAGTGCTGCAGCTTAGCATATGTTCTGTAAGTGGTACTAAATAATCTGACCATAATGTAGACATCATGGAAAGGTTGTAGGTTATATATAGACGCATGCAGTACATAACAATCAGTGCCTGATCCAACAGGAGGCCAAAGTCAGAAACAGGTGCTGTTCTCTTGTTTATAAAACTAAGACAAAGTTTCTGCTTTATTCCCTCTTCTTGTTGGATTCAACCAAGTGCCGTGGATGAAGAACCTGAATCACAGCACTTTGAGGAAACACCCGAACACATATTCTGCATTTGAAACATTTGTTAAATTCAGAGAGTGTCGTCTTATGTTGAAAAAACTCCTTAAAACATGTCTCAAAATGTGCTGTTTGTTCACTGAGAAGATCTCTTTGAAGTTATGGCTCAGTCTGAACTGTTGTACTAGCTATGTATTGCACTGAGAGTATTATTCCCAGTATTTTTACATATTTTTTTGTTATGTCTGCATTATTTTTTTCTGTTTCTGTTAAGGACTTCTGCTCTCAAATTGGTAGCATGTTTTTACAGTTGGTTTGTGCTTTCTCAGGAGCTTAGGTGTGTGGGTCTTGGCCATCATTGTAGCATTGTAATAGTGGTTTTATAGCTTTTCTCAAGCATGAAAAATGTGTTTATATCAGAATTTTCATCCATCTAATATTTTTCATCTGTATTGAAACTAAGCACATTTAATTTGGATGTTTGTCTCTTCTCTTCAGACCCGGTGTCGTACTACAACCCTCTACATATCGCAGTTCTGAGGAACAAACCGAATATGGTCAGGCTGCTGGCCGGACACGGAGCCGACATTGAAAAGCGAGACAGGGTGAGGCAAACTTTTACTGTCTCCCCTCTAATCACCCTATCCCTCTGTTTTCTCAGCACTCAAGGTTAATAACTTAAGTTTTACTCTTTAGATCCATGAGAGCAGCCCTTTGGATCTTGCTGGTGAGGAGTCGGAGAGGCTCCCCTGCCTGCTCACCCTGCTGGACCTTGGTGCCGACGTGAATGCAAGAGATAAACATGGTAAATATTTTTTGCTAGAATCGAGAATATTATATTTTCTTCCGTTAGTTCACCTTTTAAACTGATTTCTTTTGTCTTTCCTCCTTCAGGAAAAACTCCTTTACTCCACGCCTTGGCGAGCAGCGATGGAGTTACTGTGCACAACACAGAGAACATCCAGCTCCTACTAGAGAGAGGTACTGACTGTAGAACATCATTTATCATTGCTTTGCCTTGTTGTTGCTTTTTTTGATCATTCAAATATCCTCTCAGACAGGATCAAGGTTAAACCATTGCATTCTGAAACTCGTGTTAGTATGCAAACCTGTGCACTTGCGTGCATGTTCAAATCAAAGTCTCTGTGGTTGTCAGGCTAAAATATGCACATACACTTTGGAGTGACACCAATCCTTTGATCAAGGCACGGAGCGACAAAATGACAAGATCCAAACTACAACGTGTTGAAGACTTAAGAATTTGTTCCATGTTGCCACTTTAGAACAGTGTCATCAGTCTGCTTTGTAAACTGGTGGTAATACAATATGCACTCTGACTACAAGTTAGCCCTTATTATGTCGACTTCTTTGGCTTAGCCCTTGAAGTTATTTACAGCCACTGTATCCTGTCCTAAAGAAGTCACAGAGACCTTAACAGGTATATCTGAAAATAATAAGAATAATACTTTTATTTGTATAGCACTTTTAAATACAAGTAACAAAGTGCTTCACAAAAACAATAAAAACAGACAATAGAAGGAGGGAAGCAATACAAGCAAACAGAGAATAAAGCAGAGGTAAAACATTAAAAATTTAAATAAATTCACAAAATAAAAGCTTTACTATAAAGGTGTGTCTTGAGTAGTGAAGTAAAATTAGTGACTGACTCTGCAAGTCTGATTTCCTCTGGCAGGCTGTTCAACAGTCTGGAAGCTCTGACAGCAAAGGCCCTGTCGCCTTTAGTTTTCAGTCCGTATCGTGGAACAGCAAGCAGAGCGCTGCCAGAGAATCTCAGACTGGGTCCTGGTTTATGGGGCGAATATAGAAGTCAATGACGTTCATATTTTTCTCCTTAAAGGAAATAGTTTTTAGTTCAACCAAGACTAATACAACAACATAGAGAGACAGATATCCGGTTCATCACCTGTTGCCACGATCCGACTACACAAACTGCTGAAGACACAACTAAAGTAGCATCTCACAACAGTTGTAAGAGACTTCTCTTTGTCACTGAAAAAAACAGACATAATCCCAAGTATTTAAATGAACTGAGGGGTTCTTTTTATGCTCCAAAACTGATTTCATATAGTTGGTTGTAGAATTAATCAAACAGAAATCGTAAATGTAAGAGGGTTAGTAGTCGCAGTAGTAGTAGAAGAAGACCATGATTTAGTTACTGTCATTCTGTCTGATGAGGGATTATTACATCAACTATAGGATCCTGCAAAAAGGGGGGAAGCAAGGAACTTTTTTCCAAATGAAGTTTGTCCTCGGTAAATCATGGGGGGAAAAAAAACTACTGAATTTAAAACTCAGATTTGAGAAAGAGATGTTGACTCTTGTTTGTTGTGGACTATGCCCACCATTGGGGGGCGCCAGATATACTCAGCTAGTAGAGTGTGCACCCTGTATGCAAAGGCATTAGTGCCCACCGCAGAGGCCCAGGGTTTAACTTTGACCCTCCACTTTTTGTTGCCTGGCTTAGCGGATCACATCGTATTAAAGGTGGAAAGGCTGCTTTTTGTTACATAAAGCACTAATAATCAAAAATACTTGTTTGTTGCATCATGGGACATGTAGATTCTAGTGTTTCAGAGGTAAGTTAACTAACATCTAAGGTTCTTTGGACTGATCTTATCGCTGAATAATTCCCCTTTTTTAAGGACGTTCCTATTAATCTGGTGGGTTACCCTTTTAATGTAGGCTCATTATAAAAGTTGCACCCACTAGTTGCAGTTGCTCAGTTATCAATGATCTGTTCATAAATATTTTCAATTGAAGAACTGTCCCAGTATTTAATTTACACGATCTAAAGAACATGTTGCATAAGTTGACTGTTTCTGATCACACACATGGGTCTGAATGATGCTTTCTTCCCTGCAGGTGCTGATGTAAATGCTTCAACAGTAGACGGTGAAACAGCAAAGTCCTCGTTGGTGTTCCTGGTGAAGGAGGCTCTGGAAGCCAGCGTGGAGGACGCCGCAGAGATAGGTAACTTCTGCTTGAAGGCCACGCGGCTGCTGCTGGCTCACGGAGTGGACCCCAGCTGCTGCCTGAGCGAGGACGGCGAGCCCTCGCTGACTCAGACCAGCCTGGCGCACTTTGACCTGTTCTTCCCTCTGGCCGTGCTCTTGATCCAGAGCAGAGCCTCTCTGGTTTGCTCCTATCACGGCGGCTCCTGTTGGTCCGGCTATAGCCTCCTTTTCCAGCGGCTCCACACAGTCCTGCAGCAGTGCTCTGATCAAAGTCAGGCCTCCGAGCTCCTGGAGCAAGCCGAGGTGTTGCTCGACTTAGCGAGGGTTGACGTCCCAATGCTGCATTTGCCTCCCAGGCTCGAGCCCCCTGTGTCCGGGGAGGACCCTCATCCTTACACTCAAGCTCTGAGAGACCTTCATAACCGCTCTGTAGAGCGTGATGCGAGCCCTCCTGCTCTGAGGTGTCTTTGCAGGGCATTCATTAGGAGCCACCTACAACCTTGGCCCTTGCAAGACAGAGTGAAAATATTGCCATTACCTGACAGAATGAAAGACTTTCTCCTCCCTGAGAACACTTACACCACAAAGCCTGGCTGGGACTGCTTCAAGCCCCAACAAAGCCAGCAGTGACGATGCAACTTTCTGTTTGAAACCTCAATTCAAAGACTGAAATGGCCTGTAGTGATCTGTGTAAATATCTGAGCATCTGTCTTAAACCTCACAAACCATTGAGGCCTTTGTTAAATTCTTCTTCTGTCTGTGCCAAATGAACAGACAAATGTGTGTCATGTTTACAGATTAGCCTTTGAGTTCTTAAACTGTAATGATTAAGCTGCTGCTGCTGCTGCTGCTGCTGCTGCTGCTCCTGCTGCACAGTTGAATGAACCTCACCGATGCGGAAAGCAGGTTGCAATACACAGTGAAAGCCACCAGATGGCAGTGTTGCTCCTGCTTATCATGAAGGTGCTCAGATGTCAGGGTCAAAGATTTCGTTATTCACATTCACAGTGCAGCTCATTACAGCTGTTCCAGCGCAGGAGGCAACATCTATATTTTATCTCCTCAATATGATTGGTGTTGTACTGTGGCATTTGTGTATCTTCTCTCTTAACATGAAGGTGGGCCATTAAAACAGTTCTGTGTCTCAGCATGTGTCTCCTGATAGCCTGTTTTCCTGCACATTACATTATTTCATTTTGGTCAATATCTTGCTGCTTGTGCTTGACCAGTTAGTGGCAGTGCAGCGCTTAAACAGACTCGTATAAACTCCCTGACTACCTGTTCTAGAAGAACATACCATCTATAAATTTGCTTCCTTGCAGCTAAGAGAATGCTAAAAAGAAAGAAGCAGGGATTTAAAGCTATAACGCAAAAAGAAGAGTGTGCCTGGAGATGTTTCAGTAGTGCTGTGACATAATGTGTCTGCAGTGGCTGCTGGTGTGGAAAGTTTTCCCAAGCATTCTTAATGCTTATGTTTAAATTCAGATGAATTTAGGGCCTCCTTTCCCTTTTATTTTTTTTGAAGCTCCTTCACGCACGCAACCCATTCCTCTCATCCAGTCTGTGGTTAAAAACAAGAGAGCCTGAGAGAAACATACTGTGATAGTAACACCATAGTGTGTGTACATATGTGTTTGCGTCCATGCGTGTGTGACGGGCAAACTAAATAGGACATTGTGTTACACAACTAACCCCTTCCTGACATTGCTGGAGCTGGAGTGGCTCCAAGGCTTGCAAGCGCTCCAGCTCCTCTTGGTTATCTAGGTCACAGCCTCTGAGGAGAAGAGCCTGAGCAGCAGCAGCAGCAGCAGCAGCAGCCCTGCATGACACACGCTTCACTCTCCTGTCTGTCTGAATCTCTTGACAAAACCTCAACACTGGCCCTGGTCGAATAAGAGAGGGGGAGGTGGGTGAGGAGGAGGGAGGGCGAGCAGCGAGGCGGGGGGGGGTTCCAGGCACGGCATAGGTGGAATGGTTGCTGGAGCACTCATGGAGGACACATGGAAATGGAAATGGCAACATTGGATTACATTTATACAATACACAATCTGTTAGAACATAATCCACCCAACCAACAATCCCAACACTGGGAGAGAAAAAAAAACAGGCTCCATCCATAAGAGTCCAATCCCTGCTTGCAGAAGGCGATAGAATAGAGATAGTGGGGGGAGGGCTCAGCCAGTACACTCTCCATCCAGCCTTTATTGGAAAACTGTGCGAGTGAAGCTCGGTACTGAAATTAGTTATTGATCTATTCTCTCCCTGAAGCCCATGGGTCTTTCCCACCACACCTGCTCATTCTCTCACAGCCTTTTCTTTCACCACAACACACTGTTTCTCTCTCAGCCATTGCTTCAAGCTTCTGCTTGTTCTGTAGTTTGTTTATTTTCTTCACATCGTCTCTACATACAGAGAAGTTTGCCAAGATATGATCCTGATTATAACAGGAAGGAAAGTTTGATCCTTAGAGTCGTTATCTGCAGGGATTTTGGATGGAAACAGATCAGAAAGGACACTTTTACATGGTATACTCAACAATTCTATGATGGACCTTAAGCTTAGTGAAAAAAAAACGTTGCATAACATGCTTTGTATGAATTTCTCTGCATTTGAAATCCTGTCTTTCAAGTAGTTATTTCTTTGGAAAGCTTTTTTCGTATCTATTCTTCATAGTCTTAACTAGTCCCTGACACCATCTTTCCTGTTTGGACCATCTTCAGCTCTGCAGAATCCTCTCATACTTGAACAGGACATGACTCAATACAAAGACATCTAACAGCACATAGTTAGAGGTAGGTAGGTAGATGTTTTGAAGGATAAACCCATAGAAATTCAAAATTAGAGTGACCCAAACTGATACGCAGTTTAATGATATGAAGTCATGAAGGGTTCTTCAGGAGTCTGAATTGAACTTCTGCTTTGTTCATATTAAACCTGAGCATGAAACCTGGAGAGTAAATACATTTTAAAGCACATTTATACAACACAGCTTTATATGGCACAAGGCTCAATGAAATAAGGCCTTTTGTTTATTTTATTATTTACTTGTTTGATTTGTAAAGCTTGTTTGCACAGGTCACAATCTGGCCCAAAGCTATTAAGTAGTTACTTCTCTCAACAATCTGTTTTCTATGTTGTTATTCCCCATTTGTCCTATTCCTTACCAGTCCAAATCCTCTCAGTTTGGACAGTCTTCAACTCAACATTGTCTACAATGATGTTACCCTCCAAGTACAAGGGCATTTCATTACTAACACATAGATGAGGAGATGTTCTGAAGCATTAACCCACAAAAATCCTGGTATTGAGTGGCAGAGACGTTTTAGGGTACAAGGCTCTTATGAAGATGAGAATGTACCACTGCATTGAATGTTTCCAGAGTATTAAATCTGGAGGTTAAATCCATTTTCCAAATGCATTTTGACAACAGCCTCACATGAGATCTACTGGAATGATTTGAAAATATGTTTTTTGTTTTGTTTTGTTCAGCTTGTTGGGAGAGTTGATAGTCTGGTTCCAAACGTTTAAGTTGTTATTTTTCATAATCTATTTTCCATAATAATTTTATTTTTCTTAACAGTCCTAACCAGCCCCTGACTCCATCATTTCTTATTTGGAAAATCGTAAGCACTGCAGAATAGAACTTTGATTCATATCCATCTTCAAAAATACATAACTTCATTAAAGGTGACATATCACGCTTTTTTCATCAATATATATTGGTCTAAGAGGTCCCCAAAACATGTGTTTAAAGTTTATGCTCAAAAAAACACTTTGAAATCAGATTTTGGTCTGCCTGAAAATCCCTCTTCTTCAGTCCTCATCAGAACACTCTGTTTTCCCTCTGACCACGCCCCCTCCGGAAGTGGATGTGCCTCGGCTCTCCAGCACGTTGATCTAATGTTTACATGTTGGCTGAATATACACGGCTGCTCAGAGATAGCGTTACTTCAACCCTCTGAATCTGATCCAGAATCTGATCCTGACGGAGAGGCGCCTGTAGCAGGACCTTCCTGAAGGATTGGTCATAGATTTAGTGTTTCTTGTTGTTTTATTTATCAGTATGTCGACGTGTGTCTTGGTACACAGCTACGAACATGTAGCTATGTGGCTATGCTAACTAGCGCTAGCACTTATCCATGATAAATAAAAATCATCCACTAGATCTTCAAATCTGCAGATGTTGGGAGTAAAACCGACCTTTGTGTTTATTAAGACAGTCTACAACTAGCATGCCTCCCTCCTAATCTCCTTGTTGGCACACATTTGTGCAGGTAATGAAAAACGGGGGAGGGATTCAGTATTATTTTATACAGTCTATGGGCTGAACAAGCTCCGAGCTCTGACTCCGTGACAGACCTGATATTGTTGTTACGTAACAAAAACACGTAAGTCTGAAACGGCTCGTTTCACACACATTTACAGAAAGGTGTAGAAATCAAAACAGGGGCAGAATGGATTTTTTTCATTCTCGGGGGGTTTGTAGACATGCCAGGGACACATATTTCAGGTAAAGAACCATTAAAAAGTCAATTTTGCATGATATGTCACCTTTAACACCTAGTTAAGATGATGCACCAAAAAAACCTAAGATCTAACCGAGTGTATTTGTCTCATAACAAGTTAAAATATCTCATTACACACAGTACAGGTAGCATTGATCAGACAAGCAGGGGCATGTCCAAAGTGGCAGTCGGGTGGAATAGGCCCACACTGAAATCCAATGGCCACCCGAGGTGTCATCCCCATATCCTAAAGATCGTCAGAGGCTGTGCTTATGTTTCAAATCCACCATTTGAAGTCTGTCACAGCCAGCAGTGGACAGTAAAAAAAGTAAATTTGCTTGAGTACTGTACTTAAATACATTTTTGAGTATTAATTTTTGGTGGAACTTATTACTTTTACTCCAATACGTTTGAACATTTGGTTTGTCTAAATGGTGTGGCTGTACCTCGGATGGGGTTTGCTACGGCCGAGAAGGATGGTGATTCTCTACCTGAGCAGCACAGCCATGTCCAGGACAGCACAGCCCACGTTCAGGTTACTTTATTTGTAAAGTAAGTAAACTTGTAGGTAAACTTGTTTTGCAGCTATTGAGATGTTAGGTCAATACAAAATTACAAGATAGATGTCAGACAGAAAAAACTACTTAATGTGCAAAACATACAAAAATATCTTAAAACTAATCTAACACTAAAAATGGGAAAATGAATAGACATGATAAAATGATAAGAATGCTAAAGGTTTCATTTAAAATGCATATCAGAAAACGGTCAACCAATAAAAACGATAGAACCACATGAATAAATAAGACAATCTGGGCTCAAGTCTTAAAATTGGAGGCTGATTGTATGAGAAAATAAAAGCTACTGCTTGTTCAGCTCAGTAATAGCAGCAGGAACAAAGCTTTTCTTGTGACGCTGTGTCCTGCACCTTGTGACTAAAAACCGTTGTCCAGAGTTGAGAAGCTAGAAATCACTGTGCAGAGGGTGTGAGACATTATTTAAAATAGAGGTGGCTATCCGCTGTACCTGATTAGTGTACAGGGATGCTGGGTATGCCTGTAGCTCACCAATCAACTTGCTTGACCATTTAACAATCTGGTTTGAGGTTATTGAAATAAAGAATGATTCATATTGTTGTAAATCGCCAAACTACTTGCCACAGAAACTTAATCACAGCCTACAAAACATCACCATCTAACCCGAGAAAGCATGTTGAGGTCCCTAACAAACTTGTTTTCTTCTAGATGAACATTTTAAACTTGTCTGTGCTTGTAGTAACTTAGTCATTGTTTATATTTCATGGTATACTTTTTTAGATATGAAATCCTGTTTTCTAGATGAACATAACGTAGCAGAATGAACACCCATGCATTCTTGACTGCACTCACGCTTTGTGAATATGCTTTCTGAGATATCTTAAAAAGTACTTAAAAGCAAGTACTCTAGGGCTTTAACTCAAGTAATAATTTGATGGAACAACTTTCATTTGTATCGGAGTAATATTTGACCAGAAGGATTTTTGACTTAAGTAATAAAGACGTGTACTTTGTCCACCACTGGCCACATCAGGCTGCTTGAAGCCTTCTTTGCATTCAAATGTAGGAGCTTTTGTTTTGTTTGTACTTTGAATTGTTAAAACTACATAACACAGCTCTCTGTCAGAAACTAATACAGTGGCAACATTTTCAAACATTACTAATAAATGTAGTTAAAATGTATTCAAAGCATCCTAAAATTGTGACTTGGACAACATCTTCTTGTTGAGTCTTTAAAGATTTAAGCTGAACAAATTTAGAAGTTACCTTTCTGTTGTGCTACTTTTCACATTTTGAAAAATTATACACACAAACATGCCATCTGTTTAATTTTTAGAGTTAGTAGATAAAGTTGGTATTTACAGTGGAGACAGAAAAGGTTTATAGATGCCATTCATTCATAGGTGTGTGTGCAAATACTTTATGACAGCCTGCATAAGTCTGTTCCCCAGCTGGGCCACCCCAGACTCAAAGTCTGGACACGGCCCTGCTGACATGTCCAGATGTGAATCTTATTTTCAGATACTACAAGCCAAAAATAAGGACTGAATTGATTGAAAATTAATTAATAAAAATAGCTGCTGATGCAGCAATCTAAATGTAATTGATACGTTTTTTGAAACAAAATGTAAAACTTATTTCAACAAATGTATCAAGAAGAATTGGATTTCTGCATCAGTGGCTATTTTACTCACTCACTTACCCACTATGAAAAATTCAGCCTTTATTTTTGGCTTGTATACTGTATCTTGCAATAAGATTTATATCTGGTCCTGTGAGGTCAGTGTGACTTACTGTATTAAATGCAGTGCGATATTTTGACATATGGTTAGGCAAATACTCTGTACGTTTTTTTGAGTGTCTTATAACAGGATAAACCTGCAGAAATTCAAAAACTGTGTTTCAAACTGTAGTTAGCTTCGTGAAATGAATTCTTCAAAGGCTTCATGACTCTCAAGCTGAATGAAAATAAGTCTCTGCATTGTACATAATGTTATATGCTTAAACACACAACCTTGAGAGTAAATTCCCCTCTGAATCCTCGTGGACAACAAAAGCTTAAATTTTAAATTCACTAGAACTACACCAAAATAAAGCTTCTTTTTTTCTACAGCTTGGTGACTAAGTTCATAATCTTGCCCAAACCAGTTTATATTTTTTGTTGTGTTTTTTTGTTGTGTTTTTTCTTTTGCCTGGTTTCCCATGTCTTCATCCTCTATTCTCAGACATCTTAACCAAGCCATCTTTTCTGTTTGGACCATCTTCAACAGACTAGATAATATGGAAGCATGATAGGTATAATCTTTGAAAATGACAAAATACAGAACAAGGACATATGAAAACATGTACTTATGATGATGTTTGGCAGTATTATCCCTCAGAAATTCACAAATAAAGGGACCATAAAAGGGAACAACTTACTTAATTGAATTTATCAAAGAAAGAGGAACACGTCTGTAGAAACATTTGGACAATGACAGTTTTAGCATAAGTCAGAAGAACGATTCAAAAATGAGGATGTTTGTTTGTTTTTTGACATGCGAACATGGAATCTGTGATCATGGCATATTTCAAAAGAACAAAATGCTGTATGAAGAAATGTAATAACGCATAGTTGAGTGGATATTTTCAACACACTAAAATTTAACATGAAGTGCCTTGAACAGGAACACAAACTACTCAAGCAATGTCGCTGAAGTAAGAGGTACAAGGCCCTGAACAAGAAAGACAGCTAACACCTTGTAAATATGTTTCTAAAGGTAGTGAAACTTAAGAATACTCTTTTAAAAAAACAACTTAGGATGATCAACAGCCTTGAATTGTAATGATTTTTGGAAAATAGGCTATTTTTTCTTGTTGAGCTTGTTGGCTGAGTTCCTAGTCAGGCCCTAACCTTTTCATTCAGCACCACGTCACCAACTGAAAGACATTGTGGTCTATTCCCGGCCTTTTCTTCTTCCATTGAACGCAGCCTGAGCCGAATGTGCATCTCCTTGTCTTTCACTAGACATTGTCTAGACACGGGATAATTGCAGACATCACTGAACACTCAGCTGCTGCCTGAAGCCTCATGGGAGTCGAGGTGGACTTTGGAGGGAAATGTCCAGCAGTCAGTCAGTCAGTCAGTCAGTCAGCGTGTGTGTGTGTGTGGGGGGGGGGGGGGGTCACACACATGCACACACCCCCTTCACATGGTGCGTTTATGTGTGTGTTTTACCCTGTGTTTGCTGGTGTGAGGAGACGCGTGTGTGGGAGCGAGACAGGGAAGGAGCGCGCAGACATTGAAGCACACTGTGCTCATAACCACAGATGTGGTGACTTCATCAGAAGAAAATGTTCCCGTCCTCCTGCTCTGCTTGTGTTGATGGAGCTCTCACAAATTAATGGCTGTTAATGCTAAAATGGAGGCAAAACTAATTCTCACTCAACATAATTCTGCACTCAGTACAAGCATATTTTATCTTCTTTTAGATTACTGACGTGTAGCTCTGGCACTTTTAAATGTAGAGCTTGATTGTAGGGTGCTTGTGTGTGTGTGTGTGTGTGTGTGTGTGTGTGTGTGTGTGTGTGTGTGTGTGTGTGTGTGTGTGTGTGTGTGTGTGTGTGTGTGTGTGTGTGTGTGTTGTAGATTCGGGGGGGTTGGTTGGTCTCTGAGAGATGGTCGTAGGTCGCCGGGTTCACCCCGGGTGCAGGACTAATCTCAGTGGGGGTGGATTGGATGCAGGATAACTGAATCCTGTCGGGGCAGGCCACCTTCTCAGAGAGCTCCAGGTGTTTGTTCTTCCCCTCGGATTGACGCAGACTGCCTGTTGTGCTCACCAGACTTTTATTTTTTTAGTGTGCTTCATACTGGAGGATTATACTGTCAGGATTGTCATGTTATTCTGTTTTTTATATGCCCATGTAGGGGAAAATGTTCAGACTTTGACTCATTACTTGTTGGAAAAAGGAGAGAGATGGTCCGGGGACTGGTCTTCTGAAACCACTTTTATTCTCTTTTCATAATCTTAGATGAGTGTGTCACTTATCTTTGGTAAAGAAGTAGTCTGAACAAGTAAAAGTAACTTAACTGCTGAAAAGAAGTACTCTACACATACAAGTTTAATGTACTGATATTAATTATATGTGCTCATTGGCAAAAGTATGAAGCAGAAATATCATGGTGCATGTTGTATTTGCTCAGTGTTATACAAGAGACATCCAGCACTGTTTGAAAAACTTCTCCAAACTTCACTTTTGAGTCATAACGGGCATGTCCAGTGAGAATGTGATCCTTTCATTTGTGTGTGTGTGTGTGTGTGGCATATTTCCTAAAATCTGTTCCCTTTCTTTCAGGGAGACTAATGTGAAAGTGTAAGGCACCAGAAAGTTTCACTTCGACACTCCAGCTCTTATTTTAGTAGCAGAAAAATCCACCACCCCTTACATTTGTACAACTGACGCCATTTCACAGAAATTCCAGACAACTGGCGCCTGAGCTCTGCCTCCGAGAAGGACATGATGAATAGGACACACCCTTGGTATGCTAGTGAATGGTAGAATATATGGCACACTGCAGTGTTACAGCCTCGATTCATTACAGCCTCTCGTCGTAGCTCTTTAGAGTGTCGTTTCTCTCTGCTTTTCTCCCCCCTGCACGCGCTTCATGCTGCTCGCTCGCCTATTTTTAAAAGCTTGAATTTGAGTGAAATGCACTGAGGCACCAGTAAGGCGAGCTACAGCTCTTTCCAGCGCTGGTTCCTGATCCTCCTCTTTGTTGTGGTCTATGCATGCCTGCTCTAGTCACATGACTGCGTTTCTATGGCAACTCGGGTTTGAGTAATCATTTGCGTTACGACCTTTATTCCCTTGAGGAAAGGGGAGGGGGAGGTTAGACTGAGCCTGTAGAAAGAGGGAGCAAGAGGGAAAGAGAAAAGACAGGCAGAATGGGAGCGGCGGAGAGGCACAGGCAGTAGAGGGAGATTTTTGCATTTTCTTGCCTTTATTTTTTGTATTTTATCTCTTTCTTTTCACACTGCCTCTGCCTCTGAGTGTCCAAGAAGCTTGAAAAAGAGACAAAAAAGCTGCCACTAAACAACGAGTTTCACCAAAATGTCTTCTGTGACTCACTCGGTGAATCGGGCGGGCGAGTCAGAGAGTTTGGTTGGAAAGGCGGCAGGCATGTATGTTTCATAAGGGGGGCTGACACACACACACACACACACACACACACACACACACACACATACTGGTTTTGGTGGATTAGAAGGACCATTTTTTCAACACACACACACACACACACACACACACACACACACACACACACACACACACACACACACTCACTCACTCACTCACTCACTCACACACACCTCCCCTTCGTTTCTTCTCAGGAGGAAAAGCAGCACTGTGCCACATGTGCAAGTCTCAGCAGAAACAGATTCTGTATGTTCCTGTTTCTTGCTCTCCCGGCTGCGTTGTCATGGTTACAGAGCTAGTCCACCAAGGCACGCAGCTACCTCCTCTCTCTCTCTCTCTCTTCCCCTCCCTCACCCTTTTTTTTCTCTCTCTTTCTCTCGCCACCGTTGGGTGATTCAACCCATCAGTTGGGTTGTGTCATCTCCTAGATGGAGTTTGTAGCTCCCACATCTCCTAAATGGAGTTTTTTTTTCAGTTTGGGCTGTGTCTGTGTGTGTGTGTGTGTGTTTCAATTGGATTCTAACTTGAACAAATGTGTGAGTGTGTTTGTGTGTGAGTGAGAGATTGGGTGGGGTAAATGGGTGGGTTTTGAGGGGATCCAGCATTGACAGGAGGTGGGCTCGACCGGGGGGCTGGTGATAGACACTTTGGGGGTTGTGTAGCCGTGATGGTGATGGTGGTGGTGGTGGTGGTGGAGTTGGTGCTGGTGCTGGCTGCTTCCAGGTGCCTGCATGCGACTGGGGCTGAATATGAATGAGGGGCCCCTGGTTCTCCAGAGATGGCGGCTGGGGAGAGAGAGGCAGCTAAATCCAGAGAGCACTGGAGCCTGGCTGGTTGGTTGAGAGGCCCCCACAAGCTGCTGACAGGAGCTGGAGCTAGCCATCACGTTAATTAGCGTTTTTACTCCAGCAGCAGCAGCAGCGAATAGGGGGAGTGGGTTAGAGAGGGATGTGGGGGTGGTATATGACTCATAGACACAGTATGGTTTATTCATGATGGAGGAAGGGGATGTGTGTGTGTGTGTGTGTGTGTGCGTGTGTGTGTGTGTGTGTGTGTATGAGGGAAAGAGAGAGAGAGAGGAAGCACACATTTGATTTGCACACAGTTTTTTAAGTGTGTATGTGTGTTGCCTAAGTCGATCACTGATTGGCACCAAGCCAAGATATTATTACGTCTTGAACATAATACCCTTCATTGTTATTGTCATTGAGGTTTTTTATTTTTTTGCGATAATTTTACAAAACACATTTGAAATTAGTTCTTTTTATTTGCCACTAGATCTTTCCTTGGATTCTGTTGCAAAGAACAGTAACAGGAAATGTTTCAAAGCACATGCTCTAATAAGATACAAGCTGCAGAATGGGAGCTGTTACATTTCTCATTTATTTCTGCTCCCAGTGTTACGAAGACTTTATTGATCCCAGGCTTTTGATGCCTGTCTGGGAAGCATCAGACTGATGAAATGGGTTAGGGTGCCCCCTCTCATAGGTGACCTGACCTTGTCTCCTCTGTCTCAGCCCATGACAGTGATCCTTACCCCCGTGAGGGATGCATGGGATCAATAGATTGGTCTTTTCCCTGCACTGATCACCCCAGGAGTACCCATCCAGGCTGATCTGAGCTGAGCTGAGAAGAAAAGCTGCAGCAGTGTTTGGAAGATTCTCGAAGAAGCATCTCCTCCTCAGTCTGTTAGCTCGCTTCATGCCAGAGCAGGAATACGAGACTTGTGTGTTTGTTTGCATGTGTGTGTGTGTGTGTATGAGAGGGTGTAAAGGGGGGGTTACATTACAGCTATGCTATTGTCTAATTGTCTCCTCTTATCATTAGTGACAACCATGACCTCTGTTATTGGCATATCTGCATTCTGCCTGCACTGCAGAGCCTCCACCACACTACACTCGCAGCGTTTTCTCTCCCAAGAGCGGCAGGGCCCATGCCTCATAAATACAAACACAATCTCTCCTACACCTCCTGACTGCAGGACAGGACTCCACACATATCTGCCCGTGGAGCGCAGCCCATTTGCATACATATTAAAGTGACGCCTCAGAAAAAAGGAAGAGAGAGAAAGAGGGGGGGGGGGGGGGAGGAGGGGAGCAGGAGGGGGGAGAGAGAGAGAGCGGGTATATGCAAACAAGGCTTTCATCTAATATGCAAGAACCGGCATTGCTCTGGCATAAATCTGCATCTGAGCTCAGGCAAAGAGAGCCGAGCCCATTTGACAGTAAATGGGCTGGGGATGGCTGTCAGATGCACAGGGGAACACTGAGTTACCCCACAGAGAACCAGGCCAATTGATCAGCATGGCATGTCACATATAGCAGGAAGAATGAGGCAACAATAGCACATGTTAAGTAAAAGCTATAGATGGTATTAGAGGGGGTAAAATGAGAGAGTTATCATACTGTGCATAAATGCATAAAGGAAAAGTTCAACATTTTCTGCTTTATTCTTATTCAAATTTGGTCTCATTAAGATTTATCACACTAAATAAAATGTGTTAATTGGTTTTCTTAAGAGGTACTAGGAGGCAGATTTGTTACTTTTAGGGAAATTATTTCCGTTTCCAACCAGAAAGCTAAGGTAAGTTAACCTCCTTACTCTAGCTTCATATTCACAGCAATTCAAAAAAAAAGAGAAAAGACAAATTCCTAGCATAACTAAATAACATTGATAAGCTTGTTCACTCTGCATAGATGTTAATATCCTGCCCTTATACTTGCTACACACAGGCATGCTAACGTTACTCTGAGCCTATTAGCATGCTGACGTACATTTAGCTAAAAATCAGAACTTGCGGTCTAAAATTATTCCCTCATTTACTACCTCCTACTCACTATGATGGAAGTGCTATGTAAAGAAATGTGCATTAAGCTCATGGGCAAAATAGAAACACTTTCAAACACTATCTCAATCTGCTCTATTTGATGTTTCATTGCTGTATTTCTTTAAGCACCATGTTGTGTTGCGCTGGACCAGTTAGCACTGATGGCAAGCTAATTTCAAGATGCATTGTGGGATACTTTGACTATTTAGGTAAAATAATTCTTAAAGTAATTCAGACAGCACTAGAAAAAAAGTGAGCACATTAAATTTGACTGTATAGTATTTAATTTAGGCCATAGCCTCAGTTGAAGGCGTACTTACAGGGAACATACAAGGTATACATCTTTATACTGAGCTGATCAAGCTACACGTTTACCATGAAATCACTAGATTGGTTGGAAAATTGTTCTCATCTGACTTTTCAACAACACAAATATTGGCAACAATACACAGTATATTAAAGGCATAATGAGGAACTTTAATGCTGTTATCTAAGGTCCAGGACCATCACCTACTGTCTTAATGATGTGACTCTTTCCACATGTGTGCATTTGTAGTAGAAGGAAGTAAATGGGATACAGATCTTATCTTTAAAACTACTTTTATTTGTTCAAGACAACTGTTTGCAGGCTGCAGAGTAATGATGTATTGTATTGAATTTGCATGAATTTCATCTACGTAAAATTATTGACAGTAACATGACGACAAAACTATGTAAACTCTGATTTATTACCATTGGTTAGATTTAAAAGGCTGGACAGATGTATCTCTTCAACATCATCACACCCCCAGTGTACAGTGCTCTGATGTTCCATTAAATGTCTGAAAAACTTAAATATACACACCGTTAAACCCTCTTGTCCTCAAAGTGCAGCAAAGCTTTGGAACCCCAGCATAAACATTAAATCCTGTTCATGGCCATTTTGCTCTTTTGTCAAGCAAAGACAATTCTTTTCAGAGTTTTTGAGAGTTTTTAGAAATGTACATCTTTTGAGTAATCCTGCTCAATTATCAGCCATGAGTACAAACATTATGTCAAAGAAAATTATCAGACCAAAAACTCTGCCTGCTTGCACCCAACGTTTATAGCCGAGTTCTAAATATAGACACTTTCAGGAAAAATGCCAAATATCGTCTCAGCTCCTTCAGGGAATCTGATCTGAACACTGGCACCAAGGTCCAGCAAGAGGACTACTTATAATGTTCATGTGCTCAATGGGACACAATGTACTGTCTTTCAAAGATTTAATGCAACTGAGAGAAGTGCAACATGTTCGATATGTACAACAATTATCAAGAAGAAGGGGCAACTTCAAACTTAAACAGACATCAATCCAGGATGCACCAAAGAAGTAAGTATGATGCTAAAGTTGCTTGGACTGCTTATAATGTTACCGTTGGCCGGCTACTAGATAACGGTAATGTTAGCCTGTTAAATAACTCCACCAATGGGTCCAAAATGTTCAGCTAGGTCATGCGATATATCTTATAATTTCATCCAAGTGCATTTAACCTTACTGTGAGAAAGCGATATGTATGAGGTGTGAAGTAAAGAAATGGGGACTGGACCTGAACTCACCTTTCTTCTTTAGTTTGTTGTGCTCAAACTTGAACACTGGGGACTTGAGACTTAACTCTGACAACAGGTTTGGTGACTTAACTATAACACTTAAAAACAGTAAGCTAGGTCAATAACCAAGAGTCTATTTTAAATAACCTGCTTGCATTGCAATATGGGTATTGGTCAGGAAGTTACACGAACATCTTTGTTAATGTATGCTGTACCCAGTATTGTGGAAGCCTAATACGGATGTAATACTTTATGATACTATCATGGTACTATATACTGAGCAAAGTGCATAAGGATTATTATTAATTTGAAGAACTTCTTCCTTCAGTATCAATGAGTTGCAATCAGTAGGTTAATGAGGGTTGGTATATGCCCAGTGGTTGTTGAATAAGGTATTATCACATTTTTTTTACCTAAAAATATCCTTCTAATATGTGTGCTAATAAGCAAAAATATATTGATTAATGTGTGTACCTTATTATGCCCGAAGAATCACCTAAGAAGTTTAGAAAAAAAGAAGTTTTATATATTTTTTCTAATTATTCCTTTAAGAGAGGCAAAGTATTCTTCCAGAAGTATTTTTTATTGTACGTGTTCTGCATGATCCCTTTAACTTGTATTGAAATGTAAATTATTTTCCCTGAACAGGCAGATGTTCAACACTTCAAGAACATATTTGCACAAGCAAAAATGAAGCGCATGATGGCAGTGCTAAAGCAAAAAAAGTGTACGAGTGAAACTTTTTGTCTTCAGAAGTTGGAGTGCTGCCACGAGCTCTGGGTTTCCCCTAACTCTGCGTGTATCTCATGTTGGACACCCTTGAACTCCCTTTCCTGTTTTCCTGCCCGAGCATGTTGCATTGAAGCACGCCATTCTGTCTGTACAGGTGATCTTACGCACAGGAAATGGAAACTCTGAAAGTGCGCGTGTCGTGCATACGTGTTTGTGAGTGTGTGTTTGTTAGTGCGTGTGACTGAGTTGGAATAACGTGGTGGTGGTGGTGGTGGGGGGAGAGTGAAACAGGATATGTTGGGAATAACACACAAGCACAAAAAAGTGTCACATGATCTGAAACACAGGGTTGATTTATTTGGCTTCAGAAAGAATCTGTTGCATGTGGTTTGGAGGGGAGAATGTTTTCCTTCTTCGTTCGCAGTGTGCTCAGACACAACACATGGAAACATTTTCGGAGAGGCCATGGGTCTGCATAAAAAAAAAAAAAGCTCCAGACGTTTTATTTCTTCTCTCTTTCATAGTTTTTTCAGTTCTTTTTTTTCCTGAAACTGATTGAGTTACATACATCTGCTCCCCATATGTAGAAATATCTTTCTTAATGAATATCTGTGATGCACTGGGGGCCTTTGACATGCAATCAGTATTTATGTTAATATTTTGTTTGGGCATGAATTAACTGATAGAGTGGAGGGCTTGTCACTGATTCCATACAAGTGGTGTACATATATCAATGAACATCGTATTTACAGCCTCTATTTCAGTCTGTAATAAATACACTTCCACTCACATGAGACACTTGCAGGTCTGCTCTATTGTCTGCCATAAATATGCTGGAAGGGTTGGTTAAATATTGATAACACCAATTTTCTGCCCCCCACCACCACCACATACACACACACCCTCTCTCCATCACAACCACGCACACACACACACACACACACACACACACACACACACACACACACACACACACACACACACACACACACACACACACACACACATCTCACACTCATACCAAACCCCTCCTTCTTTCTCTCCCTCTATCTGGCGGTTATTTCACCCTCACAGTAACCTTGCTTATGCATATTGCATATGTAAATAAAGCCCCCCGCCTCTGAAGTAATTGTGTGCATCTTCTCCAGAGCTGCAGATCTCAGCTCTGTGTTTAAAGGGACGCACTGTGGAAAGGCTGAAATCTCTTTGTTTGACTGTGATTCTTTTCTGTTCAGATTTCCCATTAAGTCAAAAACTTCAGATTTGTTAACAAGAAAAGTAGTTGAAGCTAATTTTTTATTTCTGTTTTCAGAATTAATGAAGACTAAAGAAGGAGTTGGCCTATGTGCGAGTCACTTGTCAAGAATTTCTTGCAGATACAATTGTACCTTAAACCCTCTATCTGCAATAATATGACGAAACTATGTCATGTTATATTTTAGTTTAATACTGTGGAAGCGTAGAAACAGAGCTAACATATAAGTAGTTTCACTTATAAAATGTTGGTTGCTAGAGATGAAATCTGGCATCCCCCTATGGTAGATATATGTTTTAATCTGCATATCTCACATAGTCTCGTTAAATTGTTAAATTAAGCAATTTCTTGTTTTTTATTGTTTTATGTAAAAGTTATAGAGTCTATCAAAGCTTTTTTTCCTAAGAAAGAGAGAAAAAAACCTTCCTAGTGCTGAAGGTTTTCATATAACTGCAAAAGAGAGGTACACTTTAGCTTTATGTATGAAAGACAAATCCATAGTTTATATTAGCCATGAAATGATTTTATGTTATAAAACCTCCATTCATTGTGTACATGTTTTAATATAATTCTATAGATCAGAGATTCCCAAAATATTTCAAATCAAGCTACTTCTTCCAAATGCAGATACCAACTTTGTAAAAAAAAAAAACTAAAAAGGAAGACCCTTAAAATTAACCCAGCAATAAAATAATAACAACAATAATAATAATAATTATTATTATCATAATTTTATTATTATTATTATTATTAATAATAATAATAATAATAATAAACCAAAAAAATATATATGATACATACATAAAACAAATGCTAATAATAATACATTATCATAATTGTTGCTACTTTTATATCTTGAGTTAAATAAGCAAAAACTTCTAATCAAGTATTGATTTTTAAACTACTCTCAATGCCCTAATCAATGACCAAAGAGTCTCAATCAAACTACTTTTTTTTAAATATTGTTTTTAATTCATGCTATATCTGACGAAATGTCACGTTCAATATATATTGTTCAGCACAGACACATATTTTCCTAAAACATTTCAACAGTTTTCTTCAATAGAATTGCAATATGAAACTAATAGTTTATACCAACTTATGTCTGTATTAATTCTAAATGATATGAAAATGGGGTTTTTTTACAGAGGGATCTGTTGCCACAAGTAGTGAACTTTTGGACAATTGGCACATCTGTACTAGTGATAAAGATTCAGCTGTATTAGAAAGATCCAGATGAAATCTTCAGTCATTGATTTTAAGCAGCTACTCTCCAGTCATTGTAACCTGTGCCCTCCTGTCTTTCAGTTTTTGAAAAGATTCTTGTTACAGTTGTTTGTGGTTTAACTCAACTCAGATAAGCATTTTAAGATCTGATAAGGGAGACGATGCTAAAAACTATTTCCTGTGTTGTTTTTTCCAATATTGTGTTCACATTATTTAGCGCTGCTGCTGAAACAAAAGAAACAACCCTCTTCAATGGTCTGTCGTAATGGTTAACTTGGTTCTCTGATGAAGAGACTATCCTCACATCAAGGCCTCTCAGAAACCCATTTTGGTCAATGGTACTCCTCTTATTCACTTTGTATCATGCAGCCAGTAGGCCAACAGTAATTCATTAGTACAGTGTTCTGAATTTCAAGAAGATAATGCTGATTTTCAAAGCATACCTTTATTGAAAAAACAACTTCATTGTGTCGCACAAACAAAGAACCTCTGCAACACCATGCCCCATCTACTTCCTCTTCAGACAAGTGAGCGTCAAGTCAAGCTCATTAAAGGATCCATTTGCCACATAGCACGCCATGAGTAATGTTGGTAAGAAGCTGGTAGCTAGTAAGAAGTTCAGTTACGCCAAGGGGGTTAAAAATGGTTGTGGCAGAAGTGCATACCTGAGCATACCAGCCTACTTAAAGCACTGGTCTGTACCAAGCGGCAACCTCCAGTCTCAAACTATGAAGCCCATGCGGAAGTGTTATAAACTGCAATTCATCTAGAATCAGCTTGAGGCTGGCTGCAGAAACACTGGAAACCACATAGACACCAATTCAGAAAGACGATCTTTGCAGCATTGATAAACATGTTTACAGCCTGGTTCAAGAAATGGCTTGGCTGTACGTAGCTATTTACTCTATCTGCACACACTGTACAGGGGGTGAATTTTTTTTTAACGGGACAGTCCAGAAGATATTAAGATTACGAGTTTTTGCCCAAATAAGGACATGACTGACTTGACTCACAGACAGGGACACATAGCTGTTGGCTAGGAGGCTCAAACTCTGCTTCTTTACGTCACACTCTGCCTG
The DNA here is from genome assembly GCF_009762535.1 of Notolabrus celidotus. Taxonomy (NCBI): domain Eukaryota; kingdom Metazoa; phylum Chordata; class Actinopteri; order Labriformes; family Labridae; genus Notolabrus; species Notolabrus celidotus. Next base: position 26,496,599 of record NC_048280.1, on the reverse strand, counting down.
GTTGAGTTCTGCATTTCCAATATGGCTGCCGCTGTCGAATGGCTTCAATGCAGCGCTCAGGAACAGATGGGTGACGTCACGGATACTACATCCATTATTTATACAGTGTATGGTCCGTACATATGAAATAAGTAACTGGGTGGAGAGATAGTCTTGTTACAATAAAGAAACTACATAAAAAAAAAACATACAAATGAATCCCTTTCTTGCAGAACTGCTATTACAAAAGACTTGAAGAATCAAAGGATTGAGAACAGAACTGTTGTACAAAACTAAATGTTTTTGTGGTAATCAAAGTGTATAAATACGACTATAACATTTATAGTACTTAGTGGCGCTAAGGTAGCCACAATTTGGGATTAGTTGGAGAGTCTTTCCCTCCACAAAGATACGTAAGGACTCACTTATGCAAAAGTTGTTAAACACTTTGAAAGACATCAAACTGTGAAGATTTGTTAAAAAGTATATCTTTAGATGATAACGTAATATTCAGCTTAACAGTTACATAAAACATGCAGTTTTTATATGTTTTTTTGTGTTAGGTGTGTATTTGTCAAACTGTGCTGTGATATTACATCATTCATGTATATCTGAATGCTTCTTGGTGGAATTAGTGAAGGAAAGAATTAAAAAAAAAAAAAGGAAATACCTTTTGTTCATTCCCCACAGATTGCAATTTTATTTAAGAAATTCCACTTCACATTTACCTCATTCAATTATTTTTTAAATAAATACAAGATACTTGGGCCCTTATGAACAGGATAAGCATCCAATGAGACCCCCCTCCCTTCTCCCCTCTCCCCTCTCCCAAACCGCGCCCTCATCCCACTGCTTTTTGTCTAAACTAAACTAAACGTTACATAGCCTACCAAAAGTCCCTTGGTTGCTTCCACAGCTCAAACAGCATTGTCATCATCAGAAGACCCAGGATCTGTTTTTATGAACTCAAGGTATTGACAATGCTGCTGCTACCTACCACTTGGCCCTTCATGGTTCCAACAGCCTGACCTTGGAACTACATGGGCAACAAGAGCTTATCATGGAGGTTTTCAAGACGCACCTCTCTTCACTGGAGTTTCAGTGACAAGCTAGGCCAATAGCTTCCCAGGAGACTTAAAAGCTAGCTTCAGTGTCCCAGGACCACCCCTCTCTATGTAAGTTCTCACCGTCCATTATATCCACATGCAATGAGGAAAATGAAAAGAGAACACGGGGGGAGAGAGATGTTACAAAGAGGAGCTCACCCCCGCCAGGTTGGGCTGCACATTCTACCTTCCATCAAGCCTGGTTTGTACTTCTGCCTTGAATTTAAGCAGCAGCACACACCATAGGTTAGTATAGCTCTGTTCCAACACAGAGCCTATTTTGTGCTGCCGTTTTGGCAAGGTCACTCTTGAAAAAGAGGTTTTAAATCTCAATGAGTCTCTTACCTGGTTAAAGAAAGAAAGAAAGAAAGAAAGAAAGAAAGAAAGAAAGAAAGAAAGAAAGAAATAAAGAAAGAAAGAAAGAGAAGCATACGCACAAAGCCTGACATGCCCCTCCTCAAAAAAGTAACTACATGTTGAAACAACGCAGACTGCAAGCCCTGTGATTGGTCCACTAGATAGCATCCTAATTTCCTGCATTTCCAACATTTCCATTATCCCTGCCTACACTGATTCAGCACCACACAATCCATCTCCTATGACGTATAATATTGCAGTATGATCAACTGCTGCTCAACATTTATTAACTCCAACTCCAACATAATATACTTGGATTAGGTTGCGATGGTTTCCTGTGCAACAAAAAGCAAAGTGGAACTGGGAACTAGCGATATAATGAGCATTGGAATCACACTGCCAACTAGCGATTAGGTGGAGTATTGGAGAGCAACGAGGACATTTCAACTAACAAGTATGTAATCTTAACTAGTACGACGTATGCCACTAAAGCGTACATTCAAAGCAGAAGTACATACCAGGCTTGACTCCCCCATTTGCATGATAGAGGAGAGGAAAGAATTAGAGAAGAGTCTATAAAGAGGACAGGGATGGCAGAGCCAGGGCAAGAAGCTTGTATGGGCTGCAACCATAGATAATAATGCATAATTAATAGACGTAGTATCCGTGATGTCACCGGTCTGTTTCTGGAGCTCTGTTTTGAAGCCAATCGGCGGCGGGAGCCATATTGGACATGCTGAACTCAACCTAACTTCTGTCGAGCTAGTGTGAGGTAAAGAGGCAGGCTTTGAGCCTCTTTGCCAACAGCTACAGTGGCACCGCCTGTCAGTGAAGTCAGCTGTACCTCTCCTACTGGAAAACTCGTAATCTTAATACCTGCAAAACTGTCGCGTTATGAAAAAATTGACTCCCTGTACACTGTGTGCCGATCAAGAAATTAGCTATTCAGACTAAACTAATTTTTGTACCAGGCTGTAAACATGTTTATTTCTGCTGTAAAGATCAGCTTTTTTAAATTGGCATGTATGTGGTTTCCGATACTACCGCAGCCAGTCTCAAGTGGACACTCAAGGAAATGCAGTTTGCTTCAATTCTTGTAGCAGGAGGTTTCTGCTTGGCTACAACTAACCCATGCCAGGTTAGGCTGTACACTCTATCCGTAGATAATGTACTGTACGCCTGCTATACTAACTATCCATAGTATTAGAAATAATCAAATTATCATCACAATATTCGTTTTCTCTGCACTATGGATGACTCTTGTGTTACACTGTGAATTTCACAAGTGCTATGTTCTCATAAAACCACTATTCTGATGTTTATTTCCCTTGCACAATGTTCTTGCTTCCCTGATTGTATGAACTAAAGACATCACCGGGTTTTGTAAATGCTGAACACACAATGACAGTTTATTGAAATAATCCTAAAAGTAAAAGCTTAATTTTTCCTCTGTTTTTATTATGAATTTGGTCACTTAACCTTGAGATGCTATGGTCTTTAGGAATGTATTATTCTAATTAGTACTGTTTATCTTTTATAATTCAACCAGAAAATCCTTTACTGCCATGTAGGTAAGATTACTCAAGTTACAGTAAGATGCTGATGTGCAAGTAGCTTATTGCAGTGTCTTCAAAAACTGACACTAGGTCCGTTTGACATTTGGTCTGACCTTTGCTTCTGTCACAGATTGTAGGTTGTGGTTTCTCTCCAGCGATGCTCAATAAAACATTTGTTACGGTTCTTTTTTCCCCCTACGTGACATTTTGGCACCTACCCCTGTTCTTACCACTTCAATCTAACAAATATTACCATTTAGCCACCTGAAATGCAATATAAAAATATAATAATAACAAAATGATATTACTTTCATCCCCTTTTCCTCTCAAGATAACATATTCCCTACTGACCGTCTGTTTGTTTGTTTGTTTGTTTGTTTGTTTGTTTGTTTGTTTGTTTGTTTGAAAAAAACTTCACGCTGTAACACTATATGACTATGGAATAATATAAAACACACAATCCTATACAAAATCTATTAATTGTACACAGAGCACACATAGGTTGCACAGCTAATGGAGATGATTTGTTTCTGCATGACTGAGGAAGTGACAGCCGTATGAAAATACTGTATGACAGCATGGATAAAAGCAGCTCTGAAGAGCATCATCACATTATGCTGACTTTATCATCCCTTTTAAAGAGATATCAGACTGAGCTCATCCCTTAACAGAACTACTTTCCTGTACGGTTCTATACTGCATACCACTAAACAAGACCATAAGGACCCATACGGAGTCTATACCATGGCATATCATACTGTAGCCTAAAACATGATATCAATCTGCTCTCTTCCATTGAGAGTGTATTCCAGGGAGAACACACATGTCACACTCCAATTTACACTATTATCAGAGCATGATAACCATAATAGCTGCTGTCCTCCTGATTCACGTATTTGGCAGGAAATCAAAGTCACATCCAGGTGTTCAGTATGATGTCAGCCATCTGTGTGTATACACACAAACAGATGTGGGGCACGGATGACAGATAATCTCTCTACAAAGAGCTTCTACCTCACACATCTGAGTGCAGTGACAATATTTCTATTATGGGAGGCAGTCCTAATGACATCACTGTCAGGTTCAGACAGAACATTCATAATTTACTATGGGTGTGTATGTGTGTATTGAACCTGTGTACTGCATGTGTGTGAGTAGCTGACTTGGTGATACAGGAAATGTATTCCACTGTATAAAAGGAATATACATGGTACAGCTACTGCTACAGGATGGCTGTGGTTACATTATGGCTGTAGTAATAGTATCATATTAAAAAGCTATGGTTATAGTGTGATTCTGGCAGTATAGTATAGCATATTAAAGGATATAGTAATGAAGTACAGTATAGAATAGTCTGGTCTAGTCGAGTGTAGTAAAGTGCAATATGATGTAGTAAAAGTATAGTATAGTATAGTATAGTATAGTATAGTATAGTATAGTATAGTATAGAATAGAATAGAATAGAATAGAATAGAATAGAATAGAATAGAATAATAACATAAAATAAAGTATTAGTCAAGTATAGTACATTGCAGTACATTGTGGTACATAACAGTATGGTATAATACAGTGTAGTCTAATATAGTATAGTGTAGTCTAATCTAGTCTAGTCTAGTCTAGTCTAGTATAGTCTAATATAGTATAGTGTAGTATAGTCTAGCATCACATAGAATTATTTGCAGAGATCACACATTGGCCCTTCGAGAGCAAGCCTTTGGAAACACATGACAACAGTGACAATGAAAAACTTTCTTTTCAACATGTTTACAGCTGGATTAAAAAAAGGATTTTGGTCAGAGTAGCTAATTTCTCTAACCGCACACACGGTTTTGCATAACCTCTTCACCTATAGTTAGGTTGATTGAAAGTAAGGTTGAGTCAACTTTCCAACATGGTGACTGTCCACAGACGATAGGCTTAAAAAAACCTATGGGTGACTTCACTAAGGCTACGACCATGTATTATACAGTCTATAAATGGGATAGAAAGAGAGAACAGAAGAAAGAGAGGGAAAGAGACAAACAGAGCAGCAGAAATACAAACAACCTCTGAAAATACATATCAATGTATTAACAATATCTATATAGAAAGGAAAATAGACTGTTAATAATGATTGTACTAATTGAAGTCTACAGGTCTATTGTGCAATTAACAACTACAGTATTGATAATATGGGGTAGACAAATGGCATTAATCACAGCAGTTAGTCAAGTGGGTCTTAGATTAGCATTAACAAGTTTAATAATGTTTTTAATAATGATTCTATTTTATTAATCTAGTATAGTATAGTATAGTATAGTATAGTATAGTATAGTATAGTATAGTATAGTACAGTATAGTATAGTATAGTATAGTATAGTATAGTATAGTATAGTCAATTAAAGTATAGTGTAGTGTAGTATAGTAAATTAAATTATAGTATAGTATAGTATAGTATAGTATAGTATAGTATAGTATAGTATAGTATAGTATAGTAAATTAAATTAAAGTATAGTATAGTATAGTAAATTTAAGTATGGTGTAGTAAATTAAAGTATAGTATAGTATGGTAAATTAAAGTATAGTAAAGTGTAGTTTAGTAAATTAAAGTTTAGTAAAGTGTAGTATATTAAATTAAGTACAGTATAGTAAATTCAAGTATAGTATAGTATGGTAAATTAAAGTATAGTAAAGTGTAGTGTAGTAAATTAAAGTTTAGTAAAGTGTAGTATATTAAATTAAGTACAGTATAGTAAATTAAAGTATATTTAAGTGTAGTATATTAAATTGAAGTACAGTATAGTAAATTAAAGTATAGTATAGTAAATTAAAGTGTAGTATAGTATGGTTTAGTATAGTAAATTAAAGTATAGTGAAGTAAGGTATAGTATAGTCTAGCCTAATATAGTATGGTACAGTATAGTATAGTTAATTGAAGTATTGTATTGTATGTATGTAATTTATTTTATTATATTTAATTTATTTTATGTTATTTTAGTTTAGTTTAGCTTTGTTTAGTTCATGACCCCTCTTTGTTAAATAATTGATTCTGATTGGACATTACACTGTAGCTAACTCTTTTTCTGTCTAAGGCTTGTCTTTACTGTCGGGTAATAATGACAGTTACTAGACACAGATGTGAGAGCAGCCTGGGGAGTTAACATCTCAATTGTCTAATCACTACAAAGCCACAGAAACCATAAGCATTAGTGATAATAGCAACAGTGTTAAAAGTTTGACAATTGCTTAATTTATGTTATATATCGTTGAGCTTGCAGAAGAAGGAAATCCTTAATGAGGACAGAGATGTCAACATCAATATTTCTTCAGAAGTCCTGCTCTTCTTCTATAATGTCACCTCCAGTAGACATGTTCAGTTTAATGGGGATTAACAAATAAGCAGGCTAATGTTTAATTGATCATAAATTGAGCTGTAATGTTTGATGATAATTCATCCCGCAAGGAGACTGATAAGAATCTGCCATCATGGGGGCACTATTATTTTTTAGCAGTATAAAAAAAATCAGCTTAAAATGTCTAAAATAATCTTTAAATCAAAATTCTGTGTCCTCTTTTTTAGGTATTTAGTTAGTAGCCGGGTACAAAGTGGTTAATGTATGATGAGTGACCAAATTGGAATCCTGACAGGGTGAGCAAGACCACAATGCAGAAGTATCCTACTGTGCATAGCCATCTGCTCACCATACATTATCCAGTAGCTGAGCTGAGGTTTGAGAATTGTTATGGATTTAGTTTAACTAGCTTAGTTTAATGCAGTTTACATAGCATTACAATGAGAAGGCTAATGAGTTCTATATAGTATAGTATAGTATAGTATAGTATAGTATAGTATAGTATAGTATAGTATAGTATAGTATAGTGTAGTATAGTATAGTATAGTATAGTATAGTATAGTATAGTATAGAATAGTATAGTATAGTATAGGGTAGTATAGTATAGTATAGTATAGAATAGTATAGTATAGTATAGTGTAGTGTAGTATAGAATAGTATAGTATAGTATAGTATAGTGTAGTATAGTATAGTATAGTATAGTATAGTATAGTATAGTATAGTATAGTATAGTGTAGTATAGTATAGTATAGTATAGTATAGTATAGTTTAGTATAGTATAGTATAGTATAGTATTTGGTACATAAACGTAGAGAATATCTTTGTATTCCTCCTCTCTCCAGTTCTCTTTTCTGTGCTCTCTCTTAGTTTGGGGGGGTTGGGATTTTTTCTTCTGAGTCTGCATGCAGGAGCTCAGGCCCTGCTTCATGGAACAGTCATCCAGAGGATCTGAGAATAGTGGAAAATTTCAACTGCGTGCTCCAAGCTTACCTTGTTTGGTTTGACTTTACATTGGTTGCCTCTTCTTAGATTAGTATACATACAAGCACTAATGTTCTATTCTGTTTTATTCTACTCTATTCTATTCTATTCTATTCTTCTATTCTTCTCCTTCACTGTATGTTCTAGACCTTCACAAATAAAACTAATATAATGCATTTGAAGCATTTCATTCTTTCATTAGTTAAACCCTGCTATATTAAACTTTAATTGAAGCCAAAAGATCGCCTCCATAGATGCAGACATACTGCGTTTGTGGAACCAAGGCATGCGCAGAAGTGACCTGGCTGGTCGAGCCATGGGACTGACATCACACCACTTTCGCTAACCAAGACACAATTTTACCAATAAAACATCAAAGATCCCTTTAGGTCAGTACAGACCACAGTAGAGCAGATTCTTGTGTTGACTGGAAGCAGACAGGTGTGGCTAATGAAAGTTGAAGTGCTCTTGTGTTAGTGTTTGTTATGTTTTTATTGCTGTTCCTCATCTAATCTGCTAATCCATTGCAGAACCCTGCGAGAGTCTGAAGCAGAACTGTTGAATGACTAATCAAAACTAAACTATTCCAAAAAATTAACACTTGAGCATAAAGCTGTATGATATGAACTAACTATAATGAGTGAAACCATGTTTGATGAAAATGCATTCTACATGTTTTCTAATATATCAGCTTAACCAATGTTTCATCTGTTATATTGAGTAGGCATGGTTTATAACCCATACAGTAGCTAGTCAGCAGGGGGAGCTCTAAATCTTTTGGTTGTACAATCAGTAAACCCTAATCAATCATCTAATTATATACAGTGCATGGTTTCAACAATATAAATATCATCCACTAAATAAGACAACACTGTTGGTAAGACTGAGTTACATATAGATATTGAATTAAAGTCATAAACTATAATCTGTTCAATATGTTTTATCTCTGTTTTGTTCCTCTATTCTATTTTTCTCTATTTTGTTCTTTATTTGTTTGTTGTACTCTATGTTTGGTTATTCTATTTTATTTTATTTGATTGTATTCTGTGTTTGATGCTCTTCTCTTTTATTATCATCTATTATCTTGTATTATATATGTGTTTATCCTATTCTGTTGTTTGTTTATTCTATTATACTCTATTCAATTATTTTCAATATTATTCTACTCTATATTTGTTTACTGTATTCTATGTTTGGTTTTTCTTTTCTATTCTATTCTATTCTTTTATTTTCTATTCTTTTCTTTGCTATTCTATACTATTCTATTCTATTCTGTTCTATCCAAGGTTGTAGAAACAGTTTAATTGCAGGTAATCACACAGTTCACTCCATAAAAAATCAACTTTTTTTGTTACTGTTTCAATATTCTATTTTTTTCTTTGTTTATACCAACTTGATCTGTTTCACCTTGTACTATGTTCTGTAAGCTATTCTCTTATTTCTCTTCTTATTTCTTCTATTCTATTCTATTCTATTCATTTGCTCTGTAATGGTCAGTCCTCCCCTGTTCTGTTACATTTTATTCTGCTGTAAAACATTTTTTTTCTAGTTCTTTCTTTCACCCTCCACTACTTTCCATTCTAGCTTACTCCTTTCTTTCTATTTTGATCTATTCTACTTTTCTACACGGACAGTAATTTAGATTTTTTTTCCGCACTGAGGTTTAAAAGCTCTGAACACATTTAGTGAAATGCAGCATGCCAGCTCCTACGTGCATTCTGAATGAGGCTAGTAGTGATATTTGCGTATAACAGAAGCACCGCCTCCCTCCCATTGGACAATGTGTACGTGAGGGCGTGGCAAGGAAAGATGAGAGTTGCAAATCCATGCCCTTACTGGGAAGACATGGAGCGCTATGGACACAGTCTACACGAATGAAGTAGGAATCTCAACTACAGACCTAATATTTCTCTGCTGAGTGAAACTAACGTTTTGAGAGACTGAGAGCAAAGAACGGGCGGCCCAGTTGAGGATGGAGTGTGCATTTGACGCACAGAATCTGATCTCTATTTCTTTGAGGAAAATCCAAAGCTCCAGGACGCAGAGAGGAGGCATCAAGCTCCACAAGAACTTACTGGTAACGTACGTACTGAGAAACGCCAGACAGTTTTATATGAGCAAGAACTTATCGCAAACGCAGAGGACGCATCACTATGAGGACGTTGTTGCAGTCCGTGAACGGCACGACTATCTTGAATTGACAGGGAGCTTAACGGAGTTGGCTGATGACTTCTACTGCAACTTTACTGGGGTAGAGTCGGACACTTGGCACTGCGGAGCGCACCAGCCCATCGGCCAGCCTGCAGAGGTGGCGCACCAAGACGCATCTGCCTGCGCAATGGTTCCACCAAGTGACTCTGAACTGATGGTTCCGGAAGCCTGTTGGAGTTGTGCGGACAAATCCTCGTGGGACTTACCGGTCCTGAACGCACAAGCTAACCAAAAGACTGTCCTGGACTTGGACACACATGTGGTGACTACTGTCACGAATGGATACTTCCACTCAGACTGTTGCGCGCAGTCAAAACAGCCGCAGGGCGCGCAGTGCTACAGTAAAAAGCGAAAGATGGACACAAGTTATCATATTGTTGATCCAGAGTTTTACTTGCCGGACTTTGGGCTAGTGCCATGTAAAAGGATGAGGACTGATGATGATTCACCTTCAGACTCGGACCAGTTGGACAGCACAAACATCTCAAACCTGATCTCAGTGTTGGGCTCAGGTGGACTATCTGAGTTTGTGAGTTGGCAGCAGACGGACCTTGAGCAAATATTCGCCGCTCAAACTATTTGTTTAAAACATACACTGTTAACAGGCAGCGGCTGGACCAGAGCAATCGAAGCATTCTGATTTTAGATATTGTTTTTCTTTGTACCGTTTTATTTTGTTGCCTTTAAATAAACTATGACACGACTGCAAGTCTCTCTCTCTACTGTGTTATTGAAAAATGTTGTTGAAATGTGAAATATAGAGCAATCATTGCCAATCCGGGTAACTTTTGCACATTAACGTTTCTGGTGCCATACTGAAATATTTTTCTTACACAGTACTATTTAATTGTACATTTAATTTAAATCTTATTTTCTTTACATTTTGTTTCGGGGTATTGGACTCTGTCTTTGGTTTGTATTTCCTGAAGAAACGAGTTGTCACTGCTTCTCTTGAAAGATGTTGGAAGAGCTCCACCATGTGGCATATAAAGATCTGTACAGGCTCATGCATCAGATCAACGCAGAACATCACCCTGTAAAATGTATAATTTATGTCAGGGCCTGCTTTTATAAATCAATAAAACTCACATTATTTAAAAACTGATGTATTGGCTTCACATTGCATTTCAAATCCTTACGAATTATTATACTATACACTTGTTATGTAAGCAGAACATTGTGTATTTCATGAGGATGTTAGTGCCTTCTCCCATTATTTAACCAGCACTATGAAACTTACAATTTATGGAAAACACAATCAATATTTAAATATTAGCTATACTTTTCTCGAATCTATTATTGCTTCTATTATAAAGAGTAGGTTGATGAAATGAGGCCAGCATTCATTGCTGTACGCCTGAGTGTACCATATTTTGAAAGGGGAGACACGCATGTACCAAACTCGGTTTGGAAAAGCAGGAATTAGAGTGGAGCACTCACTTGTGTTTCCTCGGTGGTCCGAGGGGGGCGGATAGCTGAGAATAGACAACAGTATGTCTGTCCTTGAGACATGACTGCCCGAGGGTTTTACCATCTATATTCCCGGGACAGTCAAATACTTTAGCGCGTCTGTCGGACAAGATGTTTGCTGTTTTTGTCAGATCCGCGGTGAGTCTATATTTTCAGTCGGCATGTATTTAAGATGCGTAATAGCGCGATAACGTAATGTTTTGTACCCAGACACGGTGCAGGGGGGTGGGGTGCTGTACAGGACAGCAACAATGTCATCCTGATAGCTTAGAATATAACGTGCATTTCACCACTGCAAACAAGCTGTTGAAGTGTGTTGACACTAATTGGTATAGTTTTGTATGAACATCGAGTCGTTTTTCGCCCCACTGTGGCATTTTGTAACATGTTAGCCTAGCATAGCTGTTAGCATAACGTTGGCTTAATGCGCATGCTTCAATAAAAGCCATCGGTGAAAAAACATGTGAAAAACACGGGCTTGCGGTTGTTGTTAGTAAAAAGTATCCCGGCTATATTGTAGTTCGCTTCAAACGCTTTGCCGTGACATGTATTTCCAAATAACAAATCAAGAACTCTGCAGCAAACAGCATAACATAGTTTTATTTTGAAAAGACCTACCGGAAGTTGTGTCGCAGTTCTCCTACTGGATACACATTTGAGTTAAATGGTGGTTACTGTCGACGATTAACACCACATCTGCTCCATCCTTAAAGGCACTATGAGGAACTGAGAAACAGACTGAAACCAACACTGATGCCTCTCTATGACCTCCAAAATCAAACAAAACCATAAAGAACAACACTGATACCTTCACTGTTGTCATTTTTAATGCCTTAAACCACTCAGAGGATGTAGGTGTCAGGCCACATGATTGACATTTGACTCTAAAAACACCCTTTTTGGCTGTTTTCATGGCAAATAATCACAATGAGTTATCACTCATCTGGCTGTTAAAAGACAGCAGGGTGAGGTTTTTGTTGAAAATACTACTTTTGCGTACAGAGCAAGAGATGAGAGGTATCACTTTGTCTACAGTGGGGTGCCAAAATTGATATAAATCAAAAGTTTCTCAAAGCAGCTTTAACTTTACTTTAATTTTAAATGTTTTCTTTAAATCTGGTGGGATTTCTGTTAATGAATCTGCACTTATACGTTTCATTGTTTTTGTTATTCTGAACATACAACGAATGGTTGTCGATTACCGACATTAAGATGCATGTAGACCCAGACATGTTTCATGTGTGTTTGTTTTAGCTACCATTTCAAAGGTTCTTCTGTGTCACCCTTCTATTTATAAGCTGGCCGAGCCACCACCAGCTCGTCCCAACATATAGTATTAGTGCTGTGCTCTGTTGTTTTGGTGTCGGATGTCATATACCAGGTCACCTTACTGTAAAGAGTGACTTTGTAAATGAATGTGTTGCTCATAAACCTTGATCGTATTCCAACACTAGTCATAAGTTACTCTTTAAGGATTTATATGGATACAAAAGAAACTCAAAACATTTGAAACCTGGGTTTGTGAGGCAGCATTTGACAGTCTGTTAGTATGTATTCTACCAAATGTTGAGATACTTTCTGAGTATCCCATTTTCTTGATTTTACTAATTACACATGTTTCAGCTGCGGCCTGGCATGGTGCGGCCTTGTCGTCTGGTCAGACCAGCGACTCAGATCCCAGAGAGGTCCCTGGTGCACCAAGAAGGTTTACCAAAGCTGCCTGTGCCACCCTTGAAGCAGACATGTGAGCGCTACCTGGCTGCTCTTGGGCCCATTGTCAGCGAGGAGGAGCTGGAACACACCCGGCAGCTGGTGAACGAGTTCCTCAAGGGCGGGGTGGGGGAGAGGCTGCAGAAAGGCTTGGAGCGACGGGCACGCAAGACAGACAACTGGGTAGATATCTGGGTGCCTGCATACTTTAGTGTGATAGACATCACTATGGGCAAAAGTCTGCTATGAACACTGTATTCAGCAGAAGTTATGGAAAAATACACAGAAGCATATTGTTTCATGATCTCTGACTACTGCTATGTGTATGTAGCTGTCAGAATGGTGGATGCAGTCAGCCTATCTCGACTGTCGCATGCCGGTGGCAGTCTACACCAGTCCTGGGGTTGTCCTGCCTCGCATGCACTTCCAGGATCGACAGGGACAGATGAGGTGAGAAACCAGGATCTGCTGTCAAAGCTCTCCACACATTTAACAAATCTCTTCATGTTAGAAATAGAGAGGATAGTACCAGTTGTGCTCTAAATTTTCTTCCATTTCTATGACATCAGTAATAATCCTAACTTATAAAAAGCACACCCATGAAGTTGTTTCCAAAACTACATTTGAAAAATACTTCAAATACTGTTAATATGGAGGATAAACTATGAAGCGGGAGTTGACCTTTGTGCAGGCTTCTTTCCACATGCTGTCTATTTAAAGCCCCACGGCTGCTCACAGCATTGCTCAGCTGTTTTGGGCTACTATGACCCATGGGATATGCAGTGAACTCAGGGATACTCCATTGAAAATAGTGACAGTTGTTGTACAGGATGCAGGAAGCTAATAGCTCATCAGCTGGATTGCATAGTGAGATAATATGGAACATGTTTTTTTTTTTTAAATGTACCCCAATCATATCCACAGTGGCTTTTAAACATGTATACCAACAAACCGTTAAACTGTATTTGTCATTACAACGATGGTGTCTCTGTTGCAGGTTTGCTGCCAAACTGATCGCAGGAGTTTTAGACTTTAAAAGAATGATTGACACGTAAGTATCCATTCAACAAACACATCCTGAGAGCTCATTATCATCATGATAGAGTTGAAAAAGCTAACGATGGGTAATATGCATCACAGTGAGACCCTACCAGTGGAGTACCTGAGTAGGCAGCCGCTGTGTATGGACCAGTATTACCAGATCCTGTCTTCATGTCGAATCCCCGGTCCAAAGAGAGACACTGTCATGAATCACGCCATCGGTATAACAACTCCCACTCATATCACCGTGGTTCACAACTTCCAGGTACTCTAGATGACACAGCTGATCATTTTCAACACTTTAGCCAGACTTTTCAACAGAATTACATTTTTGATGGAATAATCATTTACTACTAAATAACCCTCATCTGGTGTTCCCCCAGTTCTTTGTCTTGGATGTTTACAATAGCGATGGCACCCCGCTGACAGTCGACCAGCTGTACATGCAGTTAGAGAAGATCTGGAACTCCTCTCTGCAGACTAACAAGGAGCCGGTTGGCATCCTTACATCTCAGCATCGCAACACCTGGGGAAAGGCGTATAACAACCTGATTAAAGGTGAGCAGAGAAGAATAAAAAACTAAAAGAACATACATTTTTAGAGACTTTGTTCAGGGAAAGTTTGATCATGAAAGCTGTTTTTCTTTCTCAGATAAAACAAATAAGGAGTCAGTTCGTGCCATCCAGAAGAGCATATTCACAGTGTGTTTAGACGCCCCGATGCCTCGGGTGTCGGATGAGATGTATCAGAGCCGTGTGGCTGCTCAGATGCTGCACGGAGGAGGAGCTCGTTGGAACAGTGGCAACCGCTGGTTTGACAAGACATTACAGGTCAGTCTTTAGAGAAATGACTCAGCATTCAGAATGATAATCAGTTATACTATGGTTCAGAATTAGACTTTAAATTCTCCACAGTTCATCGTTGGTGAAGACGGTACATGCGGACTGATGTACGAACACGCACCTGCTGAGGGTCCCCCCATTGTGTTTCTCATTGACTATGTTGTAAATTACATGTAAGTGCTTTACGCTTTAAAACTAGCATGGTCCAGGTTTTTAAATGTATTTAAATTGACAAAGTGTTTTCTTAACAGGCGTAAAACTGAAATGGTTCGCTCTCCCATGGTTCCCCTGGTCATGCCTCAGAAGCTACGTTTCAACATTACACCTGAAATCAAGAGAGACATCGACAGAGCCAAGCAGAACATGAACATGTACGTAACAAGTTCAAGTTGTTGTCATCATCTCATCTTTGATGTCAGACGTCTTGTTTGACTCACTCTGTTCTTGTTTCTTTAGAATGGTGCATGACTTGGATGTGAAGGTGTTGATGTTTTCTCATTTTGGGAAACTTGTGCCAAAGCAACATAAGCTGAGCCCAGATGCCTTTGTGCAGATGGCCTTTCAACTTGCCTACTTCAGGTAAAAAAAAAGAATCCTATTTTAAAAACAAACAAACAAGCTGATCATAGAAATGAACTGTTTTGGTCACACATGAAATCCTGTTTGTCATTTTAGGATGTATGATATTTGCTGCTCAACATATGAGAGTGCATCATTACGAATGTTCAAATATGGACGAACAGATGGAATCCGTGTGACTACTGAAGAGTCCTCCAAATTTGTCATGGCTATGCAAGACCCAGCTAAAAAGGTGGTGTAAAACTACGCACAGTTACACAACAAATGTACACTTCTTAACCTGCAAACTGTCTGACTGAACTGTAAATACTCTCAACAGAACACAGAGAGGATGGAGCTGTTGAGGGAAGCTGTTGAGAAACATAAGCAGAACACATACGATGTGAGAGGCAGAAATTCACAATACGTCATCAGTTTTTTTTTTTACTATGATTTGTCTTAGGGGTTGACATTGAATGTTTTTATTTCAGGCAATTCATGGACAGGGTATAGACAGACACCTCCTGGGTCTGAAGATGGTGGGTATTGAGGACCTGACCTCCATGCCTGAGATATTCATGGACACCTCTTTTGCAGTGGCTCAGCATTTCAATCTCTCAACCAGTCAGGTACTTTTAAATCTAAGAAACCAACACTCTTTTACATCTGCTCACAAGATATTTGTCATCATGTCTGTCTGCGTTTGCCCCCGTCTCTGCGTCCAGGTTGGCTCAAAGACAGACTGTGTGATGTGCTTTGGTCCGATGGTGCCAGATGGCTACGGAGTGTGTTACAATCCCATGGATGAGCACATCAACATCGCCATCACGGCCTTCAACAGCTGTGAGGAGACGCACGCTGCCAAGTTTGCCCAGGCTGTGGAGGACGCTCTGTTGGACTTGAGAGCTCTGCTAGAAGACACAGCTACAGCCAAGCAGTGATCCCACACAGGAGCCTGGCATGGTGATTGTGTCCCACTGGGCTGTATGGGAGCTGCAACTGAACCGGTGCCGGAGTCACTGGCAGAGCGCCAGGATGACGTCGACACACAATGAACTGAGCGTGATGGAGTTGATGGGGAACCGGGTATCAAAGGGTACAATGTTTGACAGTCAATGCACTGCCTTTGTGAGGAGAAGCTGTGAAGGAGATTCTATATTTTAATATATTGTATTATATATAAACTTGAAATGAAGATGATAGGCTGATTGTAATGGTAGTATTTATTTCTTTGTTCATACAGTGCCATTTCCATGTCTAGTCCTCAGAAGGATTCTGTCCTGTTTGATTTAAAGATTTTGAGTGCTTGGGGTTGTTTTTTTATTTATTTCAGATTAAAATAATTAGCTCATTGGAACAAAAATAGGATCTCGCTGAATTTTAAAGGCTTTAGCAAAAACTAAATAACTGCAAACTAAAGAAATGTAGAATATTATTGTATCCTTAAAACAGTTATCAGTGAGTATCAAAGATGCACAAAAGAATATTCAGCTCTGAAGCTCCCTTTGGAATGCAGGTAGTCTCCATGAAACTCAATCTCAGCCATGTTTCCAGAGGAGTGCCACTGAAACAGCTGCTGGCCTTTAAACACATTTGTCTTCAACATATCCATGTCCCGGATCTGAACAGAAGACAAAACAGAGCAAACGTTATCACACTCGTGCTCTCTCCTGCTATGTATGTGGTACATGAGAACAACAGCACATGTTGGAAAGCCCACCCGCACCATTATGAATGTAGACTGGGAGTTGGTGGAGTTGAATACTAATCCTATATGCAGAGCTTGGATTCTGATCTTCACTGCGGGAGGGGCGTTGATGAGGACCCGACAGGTGTGGTTCGTGCTGGATGTTGTCGGGTTCTCAAAAACACCGATTGGGGAAAACAGCTGAATGTCACAATCTGTGCAGCGTGGACAGAGTGCATTTAGTGCATAGGGTTAAACAAAACAGGAACAACCTTTCACTCAAATGCAATCTAACGCATAGACCAGACAAGAGGTGTTAAATGAATGAAGGTCAAAATGGTTAGTATTTGTATATGGATTGTTTTGGGTTGTTGAAAAGCTAACATCTGAATAATCTTTACAAGAAAACATATGAAGCTTTATGATATCTTTCAGCGTCCCTGTTTAATTGCAGGCTTCTTGTATTGGATTGCAATAGACAGTGCAAGTTTTAGAAACATTGCACACATCTCTCTGGATTCAGTTTGAACCTTTGTGTTGCAATAAACTCAGACAATGAGCTCACATCACTTAAACTCACACTGACTCCAGTAAGCAAGAGCAAGCCACGTCTTTCACTCTTACCCTGATGGTGGCTCTTCTTTGTGTTTTTCTGTGAGGTGTACGTGAACACAACCCCACTCCCAGGGGTGAGCGAACTTTGACGCACAAGCAGAAAGTTGGTTCTGGTGGTCAGTTCACTGCCTGCTATCTGCTCGCACTTCTTCACAAATGCCAGGCGGTCAAAGAATGCAACAGTCTCCTCTGTGGAAACAAAGTCACATAAAATCATTTATTTAACAGCAAGAGCTATGCAACTGTCATTCTTTATATATTTGAAAAAAAACCTACTTGTCCTGCAGTTCAAGGAACCAGATTCCACTTTAACATGTATGACTTCATCCAGGGGTCGGCCGATGGATACAGTGCAGCGGCCGCTTACATTTCTCAAGTCCACCATGCCTGATTCTTCCACGAGCAGCTGTCCACATGCACCTGGGAAAAAGAAGACCCTGTATTGTCAGTCCTCCAGATGTCGGCTCTTTCTGAGAGCAGCTGGGGTTGATGAGTTCTTACTTCTTCTGGGGGTTGGGGTGGTTGCTGCAGTGGTCTGTGGGGTGGTGATAGTCTCTGTTGGGCTTGGAGGAAGTTTTCCCTTCTCAGTTAAGTCTGCAGTGGGGACAACTGAAGTGGGAGATGTGTTTCCACAGCTGTCCATCATGTAGCAGCCCTGGATGGTGATGGGCTTGGGCATGTGCATGCAGAACAGAGGGCTGATGGGCTCAGGGTTGGAGGGACCCATACAGGACACAGCTCTGGACTGGATCCCATAACCACAGGGTACTGAACACTGGAGATCAGGACAAAATGACAATGATGTTTTGCAGCTTGTTATTTCAATTTAGTGTAAAATTATTTTGCAGACCCCTAAAACTTAAGTTTGGGAATCTACAACAACAGATATTATAGTCTCAAGTTTTGTGAAGTATTGTGACTTATTGAAGTTTTTACCAATGCCAAAATGGCCAATATTATTCACTTTTATTAATAATTTTTTTGTTTTTTACTTACATGGGGCTATCATAAGGAATTAGCTTTATTTTACTAATTTCACACAGTATTATTTCTATTTCTTAATCTATAATTTTCTGTATAGAAAGCCAAAATACAGTAAAACAAAATGTTTACCAGGATGACCAGGTTACATTTTTACAATTGCCCTTAACTAACAACTGGTCCAAATCCCAAATATTTAACTTTATAGTGACATTAAATTTCAAACAGCATCCTTACATATAAGAGCCTGGAAACAGAGGATGGTTTACCTTTCTTCTTTAAAAATGACTGATAGATATTCATTTATTCTCTGTCATTCGACTTAATGAGAAGTCACCTAATGGTTTCATCCTGAATCTAATCTCATCTTCATATTGCTGTTCATTTGTCTTCAGTGAAATGTACCTGGCTCCATGGCTTCACCTCCCACCTAAAGGTGCAGACCTGTACCAGGCAGGGCACTGTGGTGGCTGGTTTGACAGCTGCGTGGCAGTTCTCCTCCGGCACTACACTCTCTTTACCCAGGAGGAACTGGACACATGCCACAGTCCTCTGGGCTACACCCAGATCACAAGACACTGAGCAGGGTGAAGTCGTGAATACCTTCCACCTGGACAAATGACAGTGGTATTCAAACCATTCTTCCTTTGCAAAAATAGACTTCACACTTCTGGATATGTGTGTTTTACCTTGCTGGGCAGCTGTGTGTGTTACATGAAACCACTGCTGCAGGTTTGGGAAAGTCACTGCACTCTGAATCCTCCACCACCACCTCCTCCTCCTCTGTTTCTACAGCACAGTACAGCACCCTGTTAGCCACCCCTCCTCCACACGTTACACTGCAGACTCCTTGCTTAGAGCGCCACCTGGTTGTCATAGCAGATATGAGACTTATAGCATTATAGAAAAATAAACACTATATTTTGTGTGTTTCAGGTGTGTTGTCTCACATTGGAGGGCAGGGGGGTGGATTGCATGCCTCAGAATAAGGAGAAGGTTTGGAGGAAGCATCACAGTTAAAGTCAGAGACCCCCAGTCTGGTCTGATGCTCCACACAGGAAAACCACACCTGCAGGGTTCCTATATAAGCATCAGGCTTTGGTTGACCTTATCTGCAGAGATGATGCTGTTTCTTAATGAAGGTAAGTTTATATTTTACTTACCGTTACCACAGGTTTTTGAGCACTGGCTAATCACAGGACTCCACACATACACAGGAGTCTGTGTGGAGCGTGGCAGCAAACCAGACTTCAGTGCAGGCTGATCCTGGTAAGGAAAACATTATTTAGATGAGATTTACTGTGTGGAAAAGAGAGTGAGAGTTCAGTCAATTTCAGTCCTCTTTACCCCTCCTGTTGATTCCCACCCAATAGGGCAAACGTCCACCACACAGGGCACAGAATCAGACGGTTTGATCTCCTTTGAACAAAAGCTTTGATCCACTTCAACATCCTGGCCGTCTTCTGGACGCACACATGTGACAACGCGTTTCGCCTCTCCTGGCCCGCACACCGCTGAACACTCGCCTGGCTCTGATACATGCCATCTGTAAGAATATGTAAAAGGGGGGGTCACATGAAAGCTAATATTAAATAAAGGATAACA
This sequence comes from Notolabrus celidotus, assembly GCF_009762535.1. Lineage (NCBI taxonomy): Eukaryota > Metazoa > Chordata > Actinopteri > Labriformes > Labridae > Notolabrus > Notolabrus celidotus. The sequence continues at coordinate 26,476,567 of NC_048280.1, read as the reverse complement.
CCTCAGAAGCTTTTTGTAGTCAAAGCTTATTATATGACCCATGTACTCTCTAAAATGAATGGTCATAAATGTATTCACCCTTTATTCAGATCCCAAAGGATCGTTCACCAAATGCCCTCTTTTTTTCATCAAATCTAAGTACATTTAAAACAGACTTAAATAAATACTTCAATAAATTAACACATAATAGTAATAAGTATTGTAAGAAAACAAACAAGCAGAGAAAAGTTTTAAAGAGTACAGTTAAAAACAGTAAAATTCAAGAGTAGTTTCTAATCGTGCTTTAAAAAGTCTTACAGCAGGGAAAAAAATGGTTGTTTTTATATAAATATTTAAAGTAATCACAGCATACAAATTCAAACTATTTTCTACAGTGTAGAGTTTGCATGCATGAAGCATAAGCCAGTCATCTGAAAGAGTATGAAATTGAGAAATTAGAAGAAAAATAAAATATATATAAAATAAAAGCTAATGCCTGACAAGTCTTGGTAGAAGCAATGTCATTTTTTTTTGTGCAGTGATTTGTATAATAACTACCCCGCTAATAAATCTGAGTGCAGGATGATAAACTGAATCTAGTGGTTTAAGATTTGAGACAGAAGCTTGTCTACAGATAGTGTGTTAAAGAGTTTACACCTGGCAGGGCAGTGTTGCAGGTTACATTCTTCAACAGCATTTGGCACATCATCAGTCCCACATTCAGAATCAGGAACCTTTAGCACATCAGCTCTGTGTTTCTGAACACATCTCACAGGACGCACTCGCTTTCCTCCACCACAGGAGGCGCTGCAGGGTCCAAACATCCCAGTTTCCCACCTGTAAGACAGTGAATTATTCATGTGTACCCAGTTGAGCTGCCCTGCATGAGAACATCATTCCATCGGGAGAGAACAGTATGAACCTTACCTGGGGGGACAGGGTGAGAGCTGACAGGTTGTGTGAGGTGGTGTGGGTGGAGGAGGGGTTTCACAGTTGTGCTCTTCCACATGATTGTTTGTGTCTTCAGTCACACAGATGTATGCATGCTTCTGCACACCTTTAGAAAGTAAATATGTGTAGGAAGAAAAATCTTTGACACAAATACTTTGGTTGAATAAATCTACCAATTTTATAAATCTGATATCTGAGAGCAGAACAATGACTGAGTGGATCTAATTTATTCAGCTCTGCTTTTTTTTCATAAAAAGATCATTTTTCCTGAATACTGTCATAAAAAATACTTTCCCTTTTTGGATCTACATCATAAAAGCCCTTTGCTCCTAAAACAAGAAAGCTGAGACTATAATATGCAATCAGTTTGGGAATGTTTTAATAGTCTAATAACCTCTGCTTTTCAATATATCAGATGATTATCAGCTACTTACCTGGTCCACAGGAGACTGAGCAGGACGTTGTGATTAGAGCCCATTTGCCTTTAGGTGTGTTGTCTGTCGAGTCACTCTCTCTGTTAAGTGTGTAGAACTGGTAGCTGATGTCAGGATTTGTTTTGTCACCATATTCTTTCCCATACTTGCGGTATACCTGGAAAAAAAGAAAAGAAATGTATTCCCTGTTTGTGCAACAATTTATTCCACCCTGATTACTTTTGTGTATTTTTTGTATGCACTGTCTACAGATGTAATGTATCAAAGTCTGCCTCTTGCATCATTTTTCAAAGTGTCCTCTGTCTGACCTGTACGTTTATCTCCTCCTGCAGCGGCCCGGGCAGCAGCAGCTCCTCCATCTCAGGCAAAAGGTCAGGGGTCAGGTGGAGGCGATACTCCAGGTGGTTGTCATCCAGCGGGGACGGGTGGGTCATATTCAGTGCCATGCTGCCTCTCCCAGACAAAATGTACCCATCCCCAACTGTAACAGCTGCGAGCACACATTTTAAAGACAACATCAAGTTTAAGTCCCACTTATCCTGCAGTGGAAATGTAAATGTAGGGGATAACACTAACCCATGTGTGTGAAGAGCGGGGCCATGTTGATAATATGAATCTGTGTGGCATTCGCTGGCAGGGAGAGGAAGGTGGTGTACTCTGAAAAGAGAATAATCAGATATAATGGGATATGATGCAGAATAAGGCTATTACCATTAGTACACATGTATATTCTGATTATTTTGCAGTTTAGATGTTTGTTAATGTCATTTAAACATGTCAAGAAATGAAGTGCCTTTGGTATGGTCACTGGAAAAAAACATGTCATTACACCACAAAAAAAAGTTAACAGATTATCAAATATGTTCAATAGTGATGCATTATTGTCTGCTACCTCTGGCCTGACCAGCATTGTAGGAGTCAGAGGTCAAAGTGCAGGATGATCCATCTCCACCACACATTCCACACACATCCCTCACTTTCCCAGAGTTCATCACACCATCACAGCCAAACAGCTGATCAGAGACAAACAGTGCATTTCACAAGTGTTAGACCGAGTGGGAAGAACACAAAGCATGTAAGCATTAAGAATGCATCTGTTTTCTTGCATGCTTACTCTCACTTAGTCATCTCTACCTGGCATTTCCCTCTCAGACAAGCAGCTGTGGAGCCAAACGGAGGAGGGCTGTCGGACTCACAGCGAGTCCCGTCCACAAACTGAGACCCTCGGCTCACTATGAAGTTGTCGCCTTCAGACTGGCACATGTATCTGCACTGCTCATCCCCTGGTGATGAGAAGAAGGATTCACATCACTAGAGGTCAGTGCTTTGTTAGTTAATGAGTGCAAAACTAAGGGTTTCATTCAGGCACACCTTTTGCAAAGCCTACAGCAGGGATCCAGGTGTAGAAGGAGGCAGTGTTTGGTTGCAGGTAGAGAGGGTGGTAGTCTGTATGGGAACACTGCTCTGCCATGAAATCCAACTGAGTGCGCTCACATGGCTGCAAAAACATTTGAAAAAAGTAACACAATTTTTTTACTCTTACTTTTCAGGCCTGATGATGGCATCTGAATCCATCACAGTCGGGCCTGAAGCTTCATTCCCAATCCTTCACAAAGGCAGGCTGGCCAGGACACTTTCCTTTATCTAAAATTGATTTTGAGAACAGTTCACTTCGCCCTAAGCTCGTGGTCTAACTTTTAAATGACTTCAGTGCCACTGAGTCTCTGGGCCGTTCCATCAATCCTTCTATTTTTTCAGGGGCTTCTTAACAGGGCCCAGGCTGCTCATTATCAACAAAGATCATATACAAGTGGGATGATTTCAGGTACAATGATCCACTGTGAAAACAGCACTGACCCACTCTATGGAGGCCTACTGTAAACATAACCAGCAATAGCTTACCTGCTGGTGACAAAGTCCAGCCTTAATATCCGGCCCCTCACAGTCACCCCCTCCAAAAGCAGGTCTGTCGCATTACACAAGAAATGTTATAGCAGCATTTTGAGCAGGTTGCCTATAAGCTGTACATGTTTCCCTTATCACATAAACTATAATTGAAACCTTGGGTTATTGCACTTCCGTGTGCGATGAGTGACCCCTCCGCCACATGTCCGTGAGCAAGGGGTGAGCTCCGACCAGCTGGACCAGGAGCCGTGCACCACCACAGAGGAGCTGAGCTCATCCAAGGACACACAACGCCCCCTCAGACACCACTACACACAAGAAATGAACATCATGAAAGACGGGCATGGGAAAATGATTGCAGACTAGGGAGCAGCAGGTACCTGATTAGGTGCACACTCTGTCCCATCCAGCAGCGGGACCAGGAGGCGTTTGCAGGAGCTGTCATCATCAGGGTTAGTGTGACAAGACAGAGCACGGCAAGCTGGCTGATGAAAAGGGAGACTAATGTTGTAAACATGAGTAGAAATGTGGTCATACTGTTTGTGTTTGAAATAATGCGCCACCTGGTGGACTCAGGGTGTTATTACAGGTGACTCACTAGGTCTGGGTTGGTGAAAGAGCATGCTCTTGCAGTGTTTCCAAAAGCTATTCGACACTGGTCATCCACTCCATAATAAAGTCCAGGTTTCCAGTCCTGTAGAGAGCCTCCCAGTTCAGGCAGGTCCTTTACACACTCAGCTTTCCCTTCACTGGAAACATAAAGACATGGGACATTCTCATTATCCAAAACAGAATACAGCAGATTAATTAATACCTCACATGCAAATTACTTACTTTATATTTAGGGCCCGAGCACCACTGGTGGCGAAGGCCCTATTGTTCTTCTAAGGATCGATTTTTATTCTTTGTCGCACGACTTCAAACGCATTTTTGGCCCCCTGAACGTGCATGAAAGCGCGGATATTTTTCTTTTTTTTTCATCGGGCCTGGTGAAAAATTTACTAATTTATGGGTCTCGCAAAAAAATTTGCACAAATGTGCTAGTTAGCGCCCCCTAATATTTTCAAAAACGCCTTCGTATTGGGGTTATTTTGAGCTACATGCATGAAAAATTTTATGCATATTCATGGCATCAGGACGCACAAAAAAGCCTCTCAAACCCATATCCGAAACTCAACAGGAAGAGCGCCACCTATTTTTGAAAATCAAAAATGGCTCCAAAAAGCGTCCAAAAACGTCCAAATAAGATTGCATACTTTTGCTATTAACTCCTAGAGCTTTTCTCCGATTCAGTCCAAACCAAGGTCAACCTATAGTAAACCCATTTACGAGAAAAAATTATCAGAACAAATTCCGTTCAGACGAAAATTGTGGGCGTGGCAGACTTTGGGGCGGGGCATAAAAAAAAACGTCGGAAAATTGAATTTTGTGACTTTAAAATGCACGTAATTTCACCTCATCCTACACACTCATCAGTCCTGGGAAAAAATCTGCTCACTAGCACCCCCTACAGTTTTCAAAACCCCTCCCCATAGAGGTTATTTTGAGCTACATGCTTGAAAATGTTTACCCATATTCATGGCATCAGGACGCACAAAAAAGCCTCTTGCACCCATAACCCAAACTCAACAGGAAGAGCGCTACCTAGCTTTGAACATGAAAAATGGCATCAAAATAAGGGTGCATACTTTCACTATTAACTTCTAGAGCTTTTCTCCGATTCAGTCCAAACCAAGGGCAACCTATAGGAGACACCTTGATGAGAAAAAATTATCAGAACAAATTTTGATCAGACAAAAATTGTGGGCGTGGCAGGCGTTGAGGCGGGGCATCAAAGGCACATTCAGCTTGAAGAATGACGCCCAAATAAGGGTGCATACTTTTGAGAGCTCCTCCTAGAGTTTTTCTCCGATTCAGTCCAAACAAGGCACATTCTATTGCAGACATATTGACGATTAAATTATTGTTAAAGGAATTATGTTCAGACTAAAATGTGGGCGCGGCACTCTGTCAAGTTTGGAGCTTTTCTTGGCAATCTGCCAAAAACTTGGAACATTTGCACCACCTAAGCCAGTATATACTCTCAGATCTAGCTTTCGCATCGTGTGGTGGCAAATATCAGGCGGCGGTTTACATGTGGCGGCGGCTCGTGTAGGTGGCGGCTCGTGTAGGCGGCGGCCGCGGGTGTGCGAGGGCCCGTTCAAAGCCGCTTGCGGCTTTAATTAAATTTCTTTCAGATGTTGTAAAGCAACCAATGTTAAATTCACCTTTTTCAAAATACAAAAAAGGAATAAAGCAGATTGTGAACCATTGTGTTATGACTTGTGCATGAAAAGCTCTTTCAACACAGCCTGCATGATGAATGAGAAGCTTTGTCATGCACAGCTGCCCTGCACAGGTGAGCCCACCTGAAGAATGTGAACAGCTGCTGTCTGCTGCATGGTGACCAGGTCAGATCCACACTGTTGTAGCCTCCATCAGAGGCCATCATGAAACCGCTCCTGCTGCAGGTGTTTCCCACTCCATCATGGTTGATTCCTAAGCTGGGTGAGTAGAACATTAGACATGTAGAAGTAAATTCTCTGATGCTGTATCAGAAAGCTGAATGAAGTTTTAAAAGCGTACTTTTGTTAAATTGTGATATTTAAACTCTTTAATCTCTTTGTGCAGTAGATACTCTTGCTGCAATTAAATTTAAGAATCTCTCCTCTAAGGATTTGCTTCATTAAGTAGTCTGTTGTTTCTGCTCTCAGTTCTCAGTGTGATTCACTATAGTCTATTAACCCTACTGCATTAAACGGCTGCAAATGAATATCTTTTACGGTGCTTTGATTTTTCTTTTTTTTTTTTACAATTTATCAGAGCTTTCCAAGAAAGGCACATCCTTTTTGGTGCTTTATACGAAACATAATAAATGTGTTTTAATTACAAAGCTCACTTTATATAAAACTTGATATGAAAATGACAACTAAAACTTTTATTGTACAATTAATTCCTCTTATGTATTTTATTACATGGTTTTCTGAAGTCAAATATTCAATTTTTTTCTTTAATATTACTTGATTTATGTGAACTGACTAAAAGACTGACCATGTTACAATAGTAATAAACTTGAAGAGAAGCGTCTTATTTAAAATATTAAAATATTCATAATATTTTTGCACTTGTACTCATTTTTCTCTTATTACATGAAGCAATCTTAACAGAGCGGTGATATTTAAACTTTTCCTCTCATTGGACGGTGGTTACACTTGCAGCATATTAATTTGATATTAATATTAATCATTCCTCTAAGGATTTGTTTCATTAAAGCTGTCTGTTCTCACTGTTCTCTATCTACAAAGTGATTCACTCTAGTCTTTTTAAAGGAGCTGCATATATTCCACCACATTATAATGACTTTTTTGAGGGTCTGTGATTTCCTGATAAAATATAGGATGTTTCATGAAAATAGTTACAACGTATGGTGGTTATTTTAGGGAACATTTAAATATCCTTTAGAAAAAGCTCAGTATATAATACCATTGGCTTTTTTTTATCTCCATATATCTATTTATTTTCTTGCCTGTGGTTAAATACTTAATTTTGGCTTGATTACCAGACAGAATCGACCAATCAGGCTAAAGGTGCATCAAACTTAAATTACAAAATGTTACCTCACACAGTTTATAAGCTGGGCAGTAAGCATTTAAATATATTTTAGATAACAGATTTACTTCTGATAATGTGTTGGACTCTGTTTTACCTGTGCCCAATTTCATGAGTGATGGTGATTCCCAGGTCAAAGCCTGTGTCCTCTGTGATCACACAACTCCAGCCACTGGAACAAGCCCCACCAAGCTGAGCTACACCCCTTACCTGGTTGTTCCCATCTGGCAACACCAGGTCATACCTGTGTGGGATGGTAAACATTAAGGTTGAAAGTTAGAGACATGCAGTTATATGACATGTAAGGTCTAAGCCTATAGCAAGATAATTAGGGTCAACTGAACCAGCTTTAACAACAAGCTCTATCAACAAGGAGAGTCTGAAGCCTACTCTTCAAAGAAGAGAGGGTGACTGCCTCCTGGACCCTGACTAGCAGATGATTCTAAAGGAGACAGGCCTGATAATTGAAGGCACTACCTCCCATACTACTTTTTTGGGACACTAAATGTTTCAGAGGGGAAGTAGGGCACTACAAGCTCTTTAAGATATGATGGTGCCTTACCATTAGGAAGAAGGACTTTAGTCAATGCCAGTTTGTTTAGTCATCAAATATTGAGAATACATATTTAACATGACAGCAAGCTACACACCGTGTAATGTATAAAAGAAGATCAGCGTGTAGAGGGTCTGTGTCGTTTGAGGGGTTTATTCTTCTGCCCCAGTCACACACACTTCTGAGTGACGACGTAATGTTGGTGGACATTTGGATCTCTGGCTGGAAGAGAGACGACAGAAAGTAAGGCATTGATATCAAGTCAAAAATAAGCTGAATTAAAGGCATCTTACTACAGCAGCACTTGCTTGCTGTCTGTGAATGCTTAAATAAAACAAAAGCAGTATAACTGCATTAAAAAACAGATTCTTTAGTCATGTATATCATGTTGGTCACTCATAAACTTGATCCTCTTACCTCTGGCTCTGTCAGGATAATCATGCGGACCAGGTGCACCCTCATGTTGGCACCCAGGGTCATGTCTCTCAGCAGCTCTGAGGCCTGGATGGCAATTAGAGTGTAAGTCAGTGAATATATATTCCAGATTGAGCAGAGCGTAGTGGGACTATAATGTTGCAGTGCTGGTTCTATATCTGGCTGTGTAAACATTTCAACATATAACATCTGAACTGATTTTCTCTGTAGCTTGTCCTGCTTTCATCTGCCCCCATTATGTAACTACTTACCCTCTTATTTTACCCTTAATATGCTCAAAACAGATTGTTTCTTAAACATTTGTTTAAAGGCATAAATAGGCATTCAGCGGAACATTAGCTGTTCAAAAAGCCTTCATTTGACAGTATGTTTGTGCTTGGACTTGCAATGTTAAGGTTTGTCAGGATGTATCGTTCTGTGTCCTGCTTGTGGAGCTGCTGGACATCAGGCCCGACCACCACCAGCAGCTCCAGATGTGTGATATCAGGCATGGAAGCAGATCGACGCAGCCGTGTAATCTCTGCAAACATGAATATAAACAGAGAGTCTGTTTAATGAGAGGTGCCTGTTTTTGTATTTAAATGTGTATATATCACATTGTACAGATATGTTGTATTTATTTTAACATATTGCACTGATTATCACTTGACTATTGCCTTTCAGTGTATTTGTTTCTGTATATAGAGAGCCCTGTTAAACAGATATATTATTTTGATGTGTACACACACTAAGCCAATTAAGCGGATTCTGGATCTTTTTCCCAGGTTGAATATTTTTCAATTTTTGTTATAGTTCAGGCATACCTGAGGCGTCAAGAGAAGAACCAGAAGCGGAAACTATGTCTCTTTGACTGGAGGAGTGATGAAAAGGCTTTGGGAGGACACAAAAAATACAATTTTTAGTTTTTTTTAGGAATCAGCAGCTTTAAACCTGTGTAACTTAGATCTGTGGCCTGAATACTCAGTGAAAATACAAATCTTATTTAAAGCTATTCATTTAAAGCCACTGCCATGTGAATTCAGTAAACATGGTTCTAACTTTCAGCATGTCTGGGCTTTTTAACAGGATGATAAGCAGTTTAAAGTTGAAGGGTTCAATGTACTTTGCAGAAGCAGTGGAATCACTAACCACAGCGCTCCTGCTCGCCCCACAGCTTTTCCACCTACCTTGTCCAATGGAGAAGTCATTAGAGCAGCAGATCCAGGCCGCAGTAGGAGCAGACAGAGCAGAGTCATAAAAACCATGTTTCCCCTTGTCTCTTCCTGTGTGTGTCTACTTGCTCTGCTTTAACACCAGTGTAATATGTGATCCTCCTGTTCTGCAGCAGGACTGAGCCCAGCAGAGAGTAGGAGTAACAAGTGTTTGTTTAAACTGTGGGGAAATGTTGATGCAGGACACGCGTCATTTGCTGTCCTTATCCCCCACAAAGTTTGGGACAAAAAAGACAGCTCTCATTGGTTGTTTTCCTTTGTCAACTCTATGACTAAGCAATCAAAAGCCATCAAGACTTTTTGTAATCAAAACATTTGATGATAAGATTGAATTACTGATGGCAGCTGAAAGCTAAATGTAGCAACCAATACCCACATTTGGATGAATTTGATTGAATTCAGACCTTTTACAGCTGCAGTGAATTCAGAATGAATCCTATTTAACATTAAAAAAAAATGTTGTTATGTGGTGCAGCCATTAGAGGGCAGACATGATCCTGCACAAATGCACTAAATGAAACTAGAGGGGAAAAGAGGCGCGCACTGCTCCACCAGAGACCAACAAAGTAATATCCCTTTTGTTCCAAAGAGTCATAAAATATTATTAAATGCTAAATTGCCTAATTGGAATTCAGAAAATTCACAGCGGAAACAATGAAAAAACATTAAAGTTTTAATTGACAAGCTTTTATGCTCAGGGTCATGGCTATAATTAGCTTCTTTTACTACTTCAGACACTTCACTTTTTGCAAAATACATAATTATTTGTCCATCATTAAAGCAGCCCGACTAATTATGTTCTACTTTTAACACTACACTGTCTGGCTCTGTTGATTTCTTTCATTTCCCCCCTGCTACACAAACAACAATGTCCAGAAATAACCAGACAGTAATCCACCTTCCACTTTTTTTTTTTTTTGACCAGCACCGTTCCTGTCTTCAACCCCCCCTGAGAGGTTACTGTTTATCTCCATGAAACTACGATTCAATCCCTGTCTCCCATTGACCTGACAGATATCTGCCTGTTTCAGTTTGAATTAACAGCCGGGTGTCACAGGCATTACACCAGCATCGCTGCTTCACTAAAACCTCAATGCCCTGCTAGATTTAGCGAGCACAACAGACTGTGATAAGTGTTGTTGGATCTGCATGTCTGGTCAGAGCAGGGGAGGAATTGTATATTTATGATGGCTTGAATTATATATATCGAGACATATGGGATACTAAAGTGGGAACAACAGATGATGCCTCAGGAAAATGTAGTTTGGAAGCAGTTATTGAAGGAGGAGGAAGTTGTTTATGGAAAAACAATGATTGCTCTTTCTGTGTTGGAAAGATGCACACACATTTCCATTATATTTTCCAAACAACAACTTTTGCTTTAACAAGTCTGTTGTAAAATTCTATGGTTTATGTCCTTCCATACAGTAAATGTCACTTGTAATGACCCTTTAGACTGACACATGGTTTACCAGGTTTTGTTTGGTGACGCTTGCTCTTTTTGTTCTTTTCATTTTTGAGAGGTACTTTTGTAGAGTGGCTCTGCTTTGTACATTAAAGGATTCTCGTTCAGCTGCTGATCTGTCTGAGTTCCTCAATCTGTCACACTGTAGTAAAATATTAATGGGTGCAAAAACTGTAAACACCGACCTACCTCTTCATTTTAGCATCATTACAAAAACTCTTTGTGTTTGAATATTGTTTTAAGGCGATATGGTTTATGATGGATATTAACTGTATCTGTTTAAAAATGATGGTTTGATCTCAGTAGCTGGAATGAAAATCTTGCTTTCTTAGCACAAAGTGATTCACTGAGTACTAAAATAATCCACTGTCTTGCCTTGAATGGCCTTTTTTATCTTTCAAGTTATCAATTGTTACTGAAACCAGAGGGCGGTGGTTAATTCTAGCACATTTTTCATGTCTGACTCACTGAAGCTGTTTTCTATTTGCTATGGGACTATTTTTAAAACTGCCAAAGTGATGGATCAGATGTTCAATCAAAGTTACAGTCACACATAAAAATATCACCACCAAATGGCCTCATAATGTCCGCTTTGCGAAAATATGGATGTTTCCCTCAGCTGTTAGGTGCATTGTTTATGTATGAACCTTTCTGTCTTCAAGATGTGATGTAAGACAGTTTATAAACATCAGGATATATATCTGGCTAATGGATTTTTTACAACCTTTTTCTGTTCTCGCTGGTAATTGAGACAAATATTGTGTTGATGGTACATTGTCAGCTCTGTGATGATGCCTTTCAAAGCCTGTAATGCAATACTGAGGGTTGTTAAACTCTCTAAATATACAGACATGTTCTAAACCATGGTTTTCTTCCAGCTGTCTTAGCATATGTCAGCATATCACTGGGATGCAAAGAGCTGCAGGGGTATTTAATGATGCCTTTCTACTGCTGAAGATGATGATTTAATAATGATGGTGTGTGGTTTCTGATAAATAGACAGGATAGTAGAGGAAGGAGAAATGACTGTGGCAGTGTTTGATGCTGTGCAGTGGCAATTCCACAGTTTCAAATGAGTATCAGATTAAGCTGAACAGAGAGAACTTATGGTAACTTTGGCTTGTTTTAATATGGATATTTTGGTTCTCTGGAACTATATTGTTAAAACTTTGGGCAGCCCTATGTTACCTTGAAGATATGCTCTTATAACAAGCAACAACACAACAGCTAAACTGAATTTGGGTCAGTTTACCCTGTGTCTTTGATAATAACTCACATAACTGGAGTTAAAGCTTCACTGTAATTATAAAAAGAATCATGTCTTTGCCCAATCTCACCTGCTCTCAGGTCCACAGCACAAATAGATTAGAAAACCTCTGTTAATTTACCCCACATATTGCTATGGCCTCTTTTTTCCTGTGCTCAGCCTTGTTCCCTGTATCCCTCTGAAACAACTGTAGCTGCAGTTGACTGCAATAAGGGACTGCAGGGAAGGGCACAGAATACTAAGACGGCCAAGCCACACAGCCTACATTTAGATCCAACTCTCCTGTGAATGGGCAGAAAGCTCCCATTGGGCTACTGAATGATAGTGTAGCAGTTGTTACCAGATAAATGCTGTAATTAAACATCTGTCTACATGTGGCTGGTGGGACCTGAATGTTAATAAGCTGCTCATAAAACAGGCCTGACTACAAAATGTAGACGTAACGCCAAGAACATGAGTAACAAGCAACAGTTTTAATAAATTGAGACACAGGGGGGGGGGGGGGGGGTTACTTGTCTCTGCATCCTCTGTGTCGTCTAATGAGGGATCGATTGTGAGCACAGCAGAACATTCATCTTTTCTGTCAAACCAGTCTAAATTTTTCCTCATTCCCTGCGCCGTTTCTTAACTGGTCCCGAGCTCTCCAAATCAGTAATTATAGAGGGCTATGTTTGGATAAACTAAATCTGAATGCTCCTGGTATTTAACCTCACAGTCTCAATGTTTTTAGTCTTTTTCTAATTGAGAGCTTTAATTAATCTACCATAGAGTGCAACTCAGACTGTCACAGCAGTTGTATGATGGACTTTAAGAATGTTGTTAGGTTGAGACAAGTCTGTGTTTAAGAAACAGCAGTGTTAAGACCAAGGGGTGGAGTTAGAAAGTTAAGACAGGGTGTAAGGAAAAGACTATTAAGTTGCATTATGGGAATTGTAGTGTTTTTAAGAACCCAACCCTTATCGAGGACAAAATGTGATATATAAGTTTCTGCTGAATCAATTAGGACTATTTTTCATTTGGTAAATCTTTCCTCAACAATACTTCAATTATCCTTCTAAAAGCTACTTCTACTCTTTAATTAAAGCCATTTCATCGGATATAATTTCAATGTTAAAACAAGATAAGCAAACTCACCTACGCCCCTTAATGATAGCAATTCATTATCAGAAGTTCAACATTATTAAAATCCGCCCTTGCCACAGCTTAAAGCTGCTATTGGTAGTCGTGATATAAACGTCCGTTTGGAGAGATTTCGAATATCAACACTACCCCACCCCACCAGATTTCTCCTACTTCTCGTGCTTGTTTTAAGAGGAAGTAGTGCCGGCTTCCCAGCCAATCAGGACAATCTAGTAGGGTCCGCCACTCGACCAATCGGGACAGAGGGTCGAAGAGTAGCTCTGATTGGTTCGTGATAAAGGGAACAAAGGGGAATAATAACATTGCTTGGTACAAAGGCATTGAAAAACACAGAGATTTGGCCATAATCCCAGATTACTTAAATTACTGATGAGTACTGATGGGTATTACGACCTTTTCTCCAAACCCAGCAGAAAAAAGTAACGTTTTTGACACCATTCCTACCAACTGCAGCTTTAATCATCCTTCCAAAAGCAACATCTACACTTTAATTAAAAGCCATTTCATCCGACATAATTTCAATGTTAAAACCAGATAAGCTAACTCACCTTCGCTTATTTTAACCTGTGTTGAAGACTTTAGCTTACTCTAATCAGTATGGAGGGAATTTGGGCATATAAACCAGCCAAAAGTATCTGCCTACGAGCAGTCACCTGAAGAGGAAAATGTGAGTGAAAGTGATTTTCAGTAGACTACAACTTCACTGCGTACGAGATGGCACGTGTCGATCCTCTTAAAGCACACAAAGAGTCAGTGTATGAGCAGTGTGGTACCGCGACGTCAGTGTCTCTGGCACTGCGCGGAGCTGGTCGGAGCCAGAAGCAGCAGCAACGTCACTCCTTGACGGCGGCATCAGAGCAGCAGGAGCGCCCATGATCCGCGCAGCAGCAGCAGCAGCAGCAGCGTGTTGGTTGCTCCGGAACTCGGCGGAGGAACACAGTCTCTGGTCAGCGGTGTGTGCGGGTCTGTGTGTTGTCTGCCTTTGGACTGTCTGCTGGACGGCGACTTTCAGCGTCTGTGGCCCAGGTAAAAACCAGAAGATATTTTAAACAGAAAAGCTTTCATTCATTTCAAGGTGAGTTTTATGGTGTGTTTTTGCATCAACTAGCTGTAAGAACAACGTGGGTACCAAGCGTTGCGAGTACAATGACTAGCAAGCTTCCTGCACTGTAGCCATAAACTGTGTGTTGCTATGGTACTGCCAGGCAACCTCCCACCTGCTGCTGCTGAGCTAACATGCTTTTTCTTTCCTGTGTCAACTAAAACAAAAAGTCCTAATATGTGAAAATAAAGTGCTCTATTATGTTTTACTCAGGCTATTTATTTGGGAGTGCGTGTCTTTGTTTATAAGCTGTTTTCACTCATTCTCTTGTTTTTTTATGACTTTAACCCTCCTGTTATGTTGCAGGTCAAATTGCCCCTTTTAAAAGTATATTTTAGGCAATACATGCCTTCCAAACCAGCTAAATGCAGCACAAAAATATGGCAGCATGTGACAGTAGAGGAGTCGTGTTAATTTATCAACATCACTTCATAAAAAAAAAATAAAAAATCAAAATTTAAAATAAAATAAACAAAAATCTATGTCATGTTAAACTGTTGTATTTATATTTAGGGCTTTCCAATGTACATTAAAAAAAGTTTTAACATGAATTTTCATGAAAAACGAGTGAGTTAATCATTGAACCATGATCTGTGAGAATTAAAGAACACCAATGGACTAAATCCTGATTTAAATGATTAGTAATGGAGTTAAACATTAGATTTTTGAAAATGTGTAGTCTATTGGGATTTTTTGGGGTTCTAACACTTTGTTGAATATGCCCTGGTTCAAATTGACCCAGGAACATTATTGCTGTTCCAGAGAAACGAACATAACAGGAGGGTTAATTGAGTAGATTTTTATGACTTACATGGAACTCAATTAGCTTTTTTTTTTTACATCTAGCTGTTTATTTTGCAGTAACTACACTCATCATGCTCCATGCTGCCTAATGGCTATTTTCAGCAGCTTTGGCAAAAAGTAGAAAGGTCATTTTGAGTGTTTTTCTAGTCCAGTGCTCTCTTGACTGTGGCTCAAGGTAACAAAACAGTGCAATATCACTGAAACAAAGCAAATGATACCTTTCTCTTTAACTGCTAATATCTATTTTTAATTTACAGTAAAAGCCAGGAACCAAAGACTGACAACAACACAAGATGGTGATCGCCTGTGTGGCATCCTTCAGAAGGACATCACTGGCAATTGAGACGGAGAACAGATGTTTGCAGTGAAGGTGCTTACAGTATTTCTACTATTTTGTCGCTCACACAGCTGCTGTGGTTAGGCATCAGTGCCGACGTCAGGCCCTTGCTACGACGAAATTCCATTATCCCTCATCTCCTGTCTGCTGTGACAGAGATGAGGAAATCACCATACCATGCTGTCGTGAGGACAGGAGGAGGGGGAATTATGAGTCAGAATTGAGAAGAAAAGAAAACTGTCACTCTTCAAATTTGCCTATATGCATGCAGCTCACACACTAATTTTAAGAGCAGGAGCAGCTCTCTTTTCAGCTGGCATGTATGAAAAAAACGTGCCCATGAATTAATATTCAGTTTTGCTTTTTTTTTGCTCAAAGTGCAGAGGGGTGCATCCTACGCGAGCCTTATTCATTGTGTTTTAGTTTACACACCTCCTTATCTTAGCTGTCAGGAGGGAGGATTCTTTTCTACAGTAAGTTACCCAGAGCAATAGAGATAGTGGTGGGAAAGGAGGGGTGGGAGGAGTGAGAACAGAGAATGACTGTGAGGGAGTTAGCGTGCTTAACCCAGCCACTGAGTGACTCTTGTATCCAAGGACGAAGGTAGCAACACGTCCAAGCGCCACTCTTCGCCCATGGACTGCAGGGAAGGGGCACCACAAGGCGGTCACGTAGATACTCAGCAGTGCTCATATAGATTCAACAACCTGCCAACCTGCCTGTGGGGTTTTGAATAGCCTGTCTGAAGTGCCAGAGCCGATGACTGAGCAGATCATGGCAGTCGCTGGGCTGCACTACACACAATGATAGACTTTTCCTAAGCTTGAATGGAAGTTGCCTTTCCTTTTGCCCTCCAAACCAAAACAAAAGAGTGTTTCTCCTTTTCCGGCGGTGTCATTGTACCTAAACCGGCCCACGTTTGTGTGTGTTTTTGGCAGAGGGGCAGACTGGAGAGGAGGTAGGAACAGGTGCTACGTGCCAAGGTGGATTTGGAGGTGTGGAGGAGAGCTGAAGATCATGGGTAAATCAAACAGCAAGCTCAAGCCAGAGGTGGTGGAGGAGTTAACAAGGAAAACTTACTGTAAGTACTGATGGATCTTTTACTTCTCTGATTGCTTTTAGAAAGAAAATCATTCCCTGCTGGCTTGTGATTGAAAGAAAGATATACTCAGGCCAAAAGTGGCAGATAGCATGATAAGAACACTTAAGTTTAAATATATTGCTTCAATTTTCAAGTGCTTTTCCTTTGCCCTCTGTGCTCTGGAGAGGCTAGAAGGTGTTGAGATTTTACACCAGTTTTTTTAGAGCTACAACTGAATGTCAGCTGAGAATAAGCCCCTAGCCTGATTTTAATTTACATTAGAATATTGTGTAGCAAATTGGGATCAGTTAAGGTCCAGCAAAAGTTGTAATCAGCATCTTCAAATCATGCTGAAGGGATTAATGAATGAAGAGATGCTGAGTTTGTATCAGCTATCAAGCTGGGGGTTTTAAAGATGGGGATGAGGTTTTACATGCAGATCATGGACCCTTGTGTATTTTAATATGCATACAGAGACAGAGGGGCTGCAGTATGTAGACTTTTAATGCTATGCTACACATTATAGATTTATAACAGGCATTCCTTTCTGAAGAGTGACAGAAATGCAACAATGTTGTCTGAATTTTAAGTTAAAAGCAGAAATAAGTCAGTAACAGAAGATAATTAAATCCATATGTTCCTGTTAATTCATAAAGACAGTGCATAGCAACTGCATTTGCCTTTCTCAATCAAATAATTTTCATTCATTGGTCATCTCCTTATAATAAAACATAATTACTAATGATTATCCTCCCAGGTTGTCAATCAATATTGAGCTGAAATTACATTTATAATTACAGCAACAATGTCTGCTGGCAAGACACTATATTAATCATTTGTGTGCTATTTCTGGATCGAGTGTTATTATTATGATTTGTGCAGCACAGTGTGCAGGTGTGGGTGGGAGTTGACATCCATTGGCTGCTTAATGACAGTGTTATTTGTGTGGTGGGTCTCTCCACAGCAGAGCCAAGGAAGGCTGTTGTGGCAGGAAATTGCTGTGGAGGAAGATTGGGCTTCGTGCTGGGCTGGGCTGCTTGCTGCTGTCCTTTACTCTCTCTCTCTCTCTCTCTCTCTCTCTCTCTCTCTCTCTCTCTCTCTCTCTCTCTCTCTCTCTCTCTCTCTCTCTCTCTCTTACCCTTTTGGCCTGTCTCTCCCGCTTTATCCCCTAATTGCCCTCTTTGAGCAGGGAATGGAATAGTATAATTAGGATCTTATCTGGTTAGCATCGCTGAGAGGGGCACCAAGCTTTTCGTCCCTGTGTGACCATTCTCTCTTGGTCTGTTGTTGCCTTGCTGAGACTATCAATTCTGCTTTCCTTCATCCCGTTGCCTCTTTCGCTTGCTCCCACAT
Organism: Notolabrus celidotus; assembly: GCF_009762535.1. NCBI lineage: Eukaryota > Metazoa > Chordata > Actinopteri > Labriformes > Labridae > Notolabrus > Notolabrus celidotus. The sequence goes on along the minus strand of NC_048280.1, from coordinate 26,458,902 downwards.
GAGATGCTTTGTCTGCCATTTTAGTAAATGCTTTCCTTTGGTTTGTGACAGATTTGGGACTTAAACATTTCTCTTTGTGTCTTTTTGATTCACTGGTAGAAGAGAAAGGCAATTTTTTTATGCCCAGCAAATTATGCCCTCTGTGTTGATAGGCAACCAACAAGGCCAGAAATATGATCCATTTAGTTCAAAAGAATTTCAGCAGATGTCAGTCTTCTGCTAATTTAAAACTGCAGGCATCTTCATAACAAAGTCATTATGACTTAATACTTTCTTACCAAAGACAACACTAAGCTGTGCAAGGACTCTGGATTGCCAGTGTTTTCCCTTGTTGCAGAATATAGCACAAAGTGGTTGAAGCTTCACCTGTGTGCTCAAACAGAGCTGTTCTCAACCCTGAAATGCTTCTCTGAGTGACTGTTGTTGCATCGCATGGACAGACCAACAGTCCTATGAAATGTCTCCAGGATGCAGGCTTGGCCTATGTAACAGCATGATGATTTTGTAAGTTGTCAAAGCCATCAAGAGGCGCGCTGTGACAGAGCTCAAGCTGGATGTGTTCTTGCAGACCCTGCAGGGTTGAGCAGCTGAGTTTGGCCCTGCGCTCTCTTGCACTGGGGTGATTTCATTATTACCCATTGCCTCTGAATGAGTTATGTAATACGTTTCTTCTTTTTTTTTTTTTTTCCATGAACTCATAGCCATGGTAAATTGCCTCAATTTCTGACTACTTTGACTTTTCAGGTCAATTTAATGGTAGCTTGACATGGCTGACAGTCAGGAGATTGACCCTGACATTTATTACCCGGGAAAGGGTTGCATGATGGGTTTCTCGGTGAAATGCTGAGTGGAACAAATTAAGGTGAAGATATATGCAGGCAACGGCTACCTGGCCTGGCCTTCTTATTGATAGCCTCTGTGTGATTCTGCTCCTGCACTGTAGTAGGCACATTAAAGCATAGATGTTTGAGTTTCATGGTAAAATGTCCACAGTAATGATGAATGCATTTTTTACTACCTGATCATTCCGCTGCATTGTGAGGGTGCCAGACTTGCCCCTCAAAAAACATCAATTTTCTATACTGCTTATCCTGTTAAGGGTTGCTGGGAGATTGGAGCAGTAATTGGGTGAGAGGTAGAGTTGCAAAATTCCAGGAATTTTCAAAGTTGGAAACTTTCCATGGCAATTAACGGGAATTTATGGGAATAAACCAGGGATTTACTAAATTGAAGGTTGGCTCTTAATAGGGAACTTAAATATAGTTTGGGAAAATATATTTTAGCATTATCCTGACTAAAACAACCAGATTCCATGCAAGTACAGTTGAATATCTATGCCATTCCTCAATCACATGCATATAGCACACTGCTCATGCAGGGTTTTTGAGACCAAGCCCCCTACATGTACTGTGCATTCCTCCATCACATGCACACATGATTTCTAGAATCCTAGACCACACTTTTGAGCCCAGAGCACAAGCCTATTGAAGCCACACATTTGAGTCTTTGGACTACACAAAGTGAAGTAAGTTTTGATGATATCATGTGGTAATATATTTAACAAATGTGATGTATGGTACTAATGTTTAACTTGCATTCCCATGGAAAGTTTCCAATATGGAATACTTCCAAAATTCCCCAGCTTAACTTCCTATTTACCGGTAACTTTCCACCCCTTTGCAACCCTAGTGAGAGGCAATGCACTCCCTGGTCTGGTCACCAGCCAATCATGAAACTGACATATTAGCACAGACAGCTTTTCATATTCACACTCACACCTTCTTAGACCTTGGGAGGTAGCCCAAGTACCTGGACAGAGCCCACGCAGCTCGGGGGAAAAACATTTAAACTCCTGAGGCAACAGAGCCCATCTTCGCACCACTGTGCCCAAAAATCAGTCCAAACTTTTGCAAGTAAGCATGAAACTTCCGCCCCCCTGGTTCTCTACCTTTTCAGGAACACAAACATTAAAAGTTACACATTAAAGTAGAAGACATTATTGATTAACTAACTAGCTGTCTGTTGTATTTATAAGGCTCTTCTTTTGCTCCAGGCCCAACAGACAAGTAGTACAGTAGTAGCCTCACAGCAGCATGAATCCAGAATGCCTCTCTCCAAGGAGCCTATGGTCAAACTAATGCTATTGATTTCTTCCAGCCCTTGGTTTCATTAGTCACCTCAGGGGCAAAGCGATAGACAATTGCTTTGGTTACTGGGGAGAATGTAAAGAGACAAGGAAAGCCATGAAGGATTGGTTGATTTGATACTGGCAGATAATGGTGTTAGTGTGGGCATGATCACACATCCTGCCTTCTAAACTGTTCTCTTTCTTAAATCTATGGCTGACTTCATTCCCACAGCTTTGTCTGTCCTTTTGTGGCTTCCAAGGGTTCACTCCGACTTGTCCTCTCGCATACAGCCGAGGAGAAATTATCATTCATGGCCTCTCATAGTAGCCTAGAATAATTGATTTTTGCACTCCACTAAACATGACTGTTTTCCACGTGTAGCATGGTGACACTTATAGCACAGTAACACCAACGATAGACCAATATGAAATGACATGTCTATTCAATGATCAAGGATTCAGTTTGGCAATAAAATGTTAAACATTTTAATTAGATTTATCCTCTATATCCAAACCCTGCAAGATCGTGATGTATTGGTTGGGCTCTTAAATTTGCTCTTTCTTCTCATAGGTGACACAAAGGGATAATGATTCTACTAATGTCCGCTGCTTTTTTGCAGGTGTTTGTTGGCTGTAGCAGTCTTGTGCATCTTGTAGTGAGCTACATTTCTACTACTCCGCTGCATGCCTCTCTATTAGACGTTGAAATAATTTGGTTGTGCTGCTGCCTTAGCTGCAGTAACCATTAAACCAAGTTTAGCCCTACGTAATCATTGCTGAATTTTTTAAATCAGCAAATAATGCATAGTTTTTCGTAGGATCAGCATAACATTAAACTTGATAAAGCTTGAAGTTTGAAAGGATTGGGCCAAGATGAGTAACGATGCTTCTAATTGGCTCCTCTGTTGTATCTAAAATCATGTTCCATTTTTTCTAGGGCAACCAAAGTTGTCCTCTGAGTTCATGTCATTCTCTATTTCTCTTACAGTCACAGAGAAAGAAGTACAGCAATGGTAAGTGTGTTCATTTATATTTGATAATAATGTTTGCATTCCATATGTTGGACTAGTTATATATCAGCTTCTGTGTTTTTACTGTCCTTTCTTACAGAAATCAGGGAGTTTTATCTCGACTCAGCCCATCTATAAATATATTTTTGTTTTTTGGCTTCTTGTGTCCATGAACAGCGTTTTAACAATTTATATGATCGTTGATTTGAAGCCATCTCCCTCTCACTGCCCTGAAGACATAAAAACTCTGCAAATAGAATGACTTTGAAGCCTTACAGAGACTGAAGGACTTTGAAGGCTGATAACAGATATTTCCATGATGCATCCCTCAACAACCTTTTTGCTCCGTTTGCAGAAGGGATGTCTGATAACAGAAGAATGCCTGGAGCACAAGGTTGTTTCGCTTTGAGACACTTAATGACTACACGGCCACAGTGCCTTCACAAGTTTGCTGATTAGTAATCCTTCCTGTTAAATTCTGTACCTATTAGTCTGTGTGATCTGCAGTAGCATCATCTCCCTCTGGCCTGTAGTTATAGTGTTTTAGCATGTACTTATAAGTATACAAATGAAATAAAATCATGAAAAATAGGCACCAAAGGGTAGGATACGTCACAGAGCTGTGGTGGGAGTGATCCTTACAATTAAGATGAACATTTCTGAGGGCATACTTTGCTGCCGGTGATAGCTGCCGGTCATGGATAAGAGACAATGTGCTTTTTTTAACAGAGCTGATTCAAGCACGAGCATAGTCATCGCTTTTGTTTTCTGCATGCTGCTTCTGGGCTATTGTTTCTTTGCAAATGAAAAACAAAAACAAGTGTATAACAGAAGAGGGAGCACTGTAATAAAGTGATCACTCCTCCATGTTCACACTTCAGTTATCCTGCTTTGGTTTTGCATTTCACGACCTAATTCTGCATGCATGAAAAGAGCTGCGCCTGGAGAGATAGTCGCTGTTCGTGTCCCCTGTTAAAGGGGTTTATAGGGGGAGGCAAGAGTCAGAGTACATTGAAAGCTACACAGCAGCAGCAGCACTGGATAAAACTGGGCATTGGCAGGTCCAGAGCCTCTGTTCTGGCCTGTCTCTGGGGCTGCCTGAGTGCACTGAGGTGGAATACCCCTTCTTAAACCCCCACTGCCCCTGGCAATGCAGCCAGCTAGTTCATCATCACTCTCACTGTCTTTCACAGAAAAGTTTGCATGAGTCCTCACTTGAAGATCAGCACCAATCAACACGACCGAGTGTGAGGGATGAGAGGGAATTTTACCAGGGGAAATGCCAGATGGCGTGTAATTAGAGCACAGGCAGGGACACAGAAGAATTAGCAGGGTTAGATAAATGCCTGTGTTGTGCATCAAATTTGTTCCCCTTTCTAATTCTCCTCTAAGGGAACATCATTAGTATGCTCGAAGCTTACCTGAAATCAATAACTTAATGCCATAGCGCGGTGTTGTTCCTGCCAGCTAGGCAGGAACAAGGGAAACATCCTGCACAACTCTTTAGCAAACCACCGTGGTTGATGCCAGGGAGAAAGAGCTAGTGCCAGTGAGAAATACTTTATCTTTATGCTGTCCCTGTGTGGTCTGATGCACAATGTCACGTCTGCTATGTCCCTGCAATTACAGTTCGTAGCGGCCTCATTACACTACTCCACGTTCAATCTGACTGTGTGTGTCTTAGCACCATAACAGAGTCAGATTTATTGCACATGTTGTGTTCTTGGCGATGAAGGTGATTCTGATTATCACTTTGATGTCTCTGACACCGAGCAAACGTGTTTGCACAGCCACAGTGTCTTTGAAGGGTTTAGATGTGCTTAATATGTCTTCAGCTTATGTAACTCCAATGGAAGTATGTTAAATATTGAAGTGAGCCCTCCATGTCAAACTTATTTTGAAGTAGTTAAATAAAAAGTCCAATTCATCTCATGAATCATCATCTTCCCTACAGGATTCAATACTCTTTATTCTTCAATGAAAGAGAAATATAGAAGAGCTAAAGGGAACAGAAAAGATGAACAATGTCAATTTTCATCATGGTCAATAATATTACTTTGCTTCATTTTAAAAGTGAGTACACGAAAGGCTCCCTTTCTGGAGACATCATAGCTCCTCTCTGGTGCAGGTCTACTTCTTGTGTTCGGTTTAGCTCTTAGTTGTTAGTGTTTGCCAAATTATCCAGTTGTATGTTTGGTGCAAAACTGCATGCGTCCTTGAGAAATATGTTAGTACAACATGTATATTTGATTTAACTGGCGTTTGTAGTAAAAGTGTGTTAGTAACATGCTAACAGTTAACATTAGTGATTAGCATGCTAGCTAGTTGAATGGACATTGCTTGCAACTGCATTTCTGTGATGGTTCACTAACAACTGTATTATATGTCTCCTCATTTTTTTTGTTGTACTGACTATATGGATGTCTGTTTAGTTTGCTAGAGGGTGTGATTTGAGTTATATGATTTACGCAGTATACTAATTATCCTAAAAGAGTGTGGCTAAATGACTGGTTTGGTTGTAGGATAGCAGTATAGTAATAGAGACAATGTGTTTGACTTCTGCTTTATTGTTTGTTATTTCCTGCGCTCTGGAATTAAAGGAAGCTAAATCGAAAGGGCGTTCTTACCGGCACTACCTGAACAACACTCACCATCTAAAACCAGCCATATCACTTAACCTGGTTCTCACAATAACAGTGAGTAACATGTCCAAGAACAGCAGTCTATGATGTTGGCATTACTTATTTTTCTAAAGTTTAATGATCGATTGTCAATAGCTTATTATCAGGGACTGCATCCGTATTACACATCACAGTCTGTTTCCAGGTCTTGTGGTCTACCACTGTTTGTGTGAAAACAAGTTCTACAAAGCCCTCTGTGGCCTCGAGAGGGAGAGGGAGCTGTGTTTAAAATCTGAGTAAGTGATTTCACTAGAGTCAGTGTGACTTGGACCTGAAGACAACATGTTTGGCAAGACACAAAATCTTAGAAAGAAGTGCATTTGCCAAACTTCTGTAGTGCATTTCCCATCCTGGCTTTTTGGAACCAGCCAAAGGCTGCAATAGCTCCTGCTAGCAATACCCTAATCAAAGACAGGAACAGATGATGCATAACAAGCAACAACAAGAAACAACAATGATCATACATGGTATACACTTTGGCCCCTAGGTGGACATGGCTGATCTTTCCCCTCCCTAAAACTTTTAAATAATGCCAATTATAGATTTTTTACAAAAATAAATCTAAGTTTTAATCTCAGTTTGAACCTTCAATTTTTTTTTTAAATGTATCACTTTCTATTTTTCCAGTTGGAAAGAGACATCAGCAGCACTCAAAAAACCATCACCAACAGAGAGAGGAAATAAGTCTTACCAGTATTTGGATGAATGGTTAGTTGAGATAGAGACAAGGCTCAAACCAAGTTACTTTTTTAATTATTCATCCATCTGAAGATTGTCATCTTAGTATCAAGAGTGTTCTGGACATACTGTATGTAGCTTATGAAAAATGGGTCCAATATATTCTGTTGTAACGATGAGGCGGAGGATTGGTTGTAATCTGTGCTCATGTTCAATTCTGTATGAGTGAAAAACGTGTGACTGTTCTTTAACCCCTAAATGGATAACATGGTGGCAAAACTTGTTACACAGATATTGGAAATTAGTGTCAGGACCCCCTCTCTGCCGAAATTGCAAACCAAACCACAGGTCATTGTGTTGCATTGTGGGTAAAAGGGACAGCTTTAAAAAGAAAAAGGAATTAATGTAATATAAAAATGATATCTTCGATACTTTTGATACATTATTTAAATTGACCATTGTGTTGTAGACAGCATCATATATTAAAATGGAGTACTCATTTAATTCACTGCTCTGTCATTTTCATTAACAATCATTTTACAAATTGGTCATAGGAAAGAACCTTCATTCGCTCTCAAGCAGGGGTACCCTTCATTAAAGGGGTACTCCAGTGATTTGGTTTTTACTGGAATAACTTCGAGTGACTCATAAAAAACAAGCTATGCTTTTATCCTTTTAGCCGCTACATTAATTATAATGCAACTCAAGAGGATCTTTAATTAGACTGCATCTGCCTCCTAAATGCCACTTCTTTCACCGTACATGCTGCACCTCCTGCTTTTGGGATTTAAGCCAAAGTCATGATGAGAAAAGGAGAAAAGGGCATTCTAACCCTGACAATGATAACAAGCGCAGGGTTGGAGTGACTGAATTTCGTGCAAAATGGTTTACAAAATAGAATCCTGATTTAGACTTGTTCTTGCGGGGCTCCATGACATCTGTTTTTATGTTGTATGTGATTTGTGATGTTGTATGGGATGAAATGTCATATATTAATTTATTCTCCTGTTGATGCAAGACATTGACACTATTTGCATCCACTCTTTATGTATACAAGTTACACACCAATAAAAAACACATTCTACACTATTGAGCCCTGCACTTTCCTGTCAGTCATCAGGAATGATAAGCACTGATTCCAATATCTCTAACAGTTGATGTAACAGTGTTGGAGCAGTGATTACTTTTGCTTTGTCTCTTTTATAAGAAAAAAAAAAGAAACACCTTAGTTAGCAGATCGAAGTTATTGCTGTTGATGTTGAGATCCTCCCATTGGAGGATAGCAGCTGTTCACTTTGGCTGGACCACTTGAATAGGTGTCTTTCTACAAATCCAACCAAAAACCAAGATATATTGAGCATGTTCAGCCAACACATTATACTATATAGTATAATAGAGTATTGTTCAGCCTTTTCTATTGGCTGCCTGGAATGATATTCAATAGACGCACATAAAAAATGAAGCAAGGTGAAATGGGCCGGCTTTGGATTATGATTTTCATTGTGTGTTCTGCACTTTGAATACCAATTAGGTTGTATTTTGCATTATAGTGAGGTAGGCATTCATTTTTCATGCATATCTCCAGATAATTCAAATGTGAGAATTACACTACATGGCTCTGCTCTCCTCCCGCTTCTCTTGATGCCCAACTTTTTCCCCGCTGCTCTTTAAAGTATCTCTCCATCACTTTTACTGTATGGAGCTGCCTTCATTATCTCTGAGGCAGATTAAAAGTAAAGAGTTTAAGAAGAGTGAGGAGTGGAAAAGATGTGTCCTGGCTTTCATTCTTCATCAGAACGTACACACACAAACACACACACACGCTCTCTATCTCTCTCTGTCTCCATCTGGCCATAATTACAGCCCAACCTTGTTTTGAACAGTCTTAAGTGAATCAGAGATGAACATGCGGTGCTCCCTTGTGTGAACTTGCGTCAGAAGTTATCAAGAGCAAAGGCTTTTTGAAATCCCTTTTATAACTAGAGTATTATTATTTCCCTTCTATTTCCGCCTTCTCCACTTTTCATCTAACATTTATTTTTGTCAAGGCCAACACTTTCTTTGTATGCCCTGTTACAGTGCAGACTCTGAAGCTGCTGTGCTGCTTTGTGAACACATACAAGGAAACCGCCTACCTTTGAGTGACTGCCCTTGAAATTGCTCATGAGATGCTTCTATTTTTAGACTAATAGAGATATTAAGGCGCTCTCCAGATATGTCATTTCCAGTGGTGAGAGGAAGCGCTAAGACTTATCTATCAGCCATGCATATTATCAAAAGAGGACTAGAGAGTAATTTGATTAGAGCTAACCACTCTGGGCTTGCTATTGGATTAGGGTGATCGTCTTATCTGTGAATGAGACAAATGGCTTTGCACTTTAGCTTTTTTGATCCAACACAATCTCTCAAACTGCATCAGTAATGCCTGCAGAAGTGGGGAGCTGGCTTTGGTATTCTCATTGTTAGTCCTGAGTAGTTTTAGCATTCTTTTTTAAATGATAAAGTATATCTTTGAATGATCTCCGTCTTTACTTTGTCTTTCAGGTACAAAGGCTTCATTAAAGACTGTCCCAGCGGGCAGCTGGATGCTGTGGGCTTTCAAAAGATTTACAAGCAGTTCTTTCCTTTTGGAGATCCCACGAAGTTCGCCTCTTTTGTCTTCAATGTGTTTGATGAAAATAAGGTTTGTGATAAAAAGATATTCAACATTTTTTCCTCTGAGGTGTTAAAATGTGCCTCTTCATCCAGGGCTGCTGCTAGATAAGGAAAAATGTGTTAAAGATGGCAGTGTCCGAGGACAGAGCCTATCTGCTTTCAGCCAGAGGTTGCATCGTATATTAATCATTTTTGTTATGTGCCTGGTGTTGTTCCAGTTGCTCTTTGTGCTTCTTTTTTGAGGTTTGTATTAAAAAAGGTTATTTATAAACCTGTTCTGAGGGAAACCTGTTTTAAGGACTCAAATGGGTTAAAATGCTGAGCCATGTATAATAAAACAATGCAGGCAAAGCAACTACCTAAAATTCAATGTTAACATTAAACCAAATACTTATTCTTAGTAATGTGTAATGTTTGTTCAGTTTGTGCTCTTTGTATTTTTCAATACTCTGAGGAGCGTACAGAACCCTGCCATATTGTACACTTAGTGGAGATCACTGAAACAAAACACTATTCACACGTTTGAAACTAATCTCTGACTGAACATTGTAATTCAGTGTTTTAATATCACAGATCTGCTTTTAAAAAAAAAGGCTAACAGATGACTGGAGATGATTCATAGCAGCAGTAGTAACACGTAATTAGAACTGTAGTGTTTGTGCCAGAAATCCCTTTCCAGGAGTGGAAGCCAGTTTTTTTTTGAAGGTGTGTGTGTTGGTGTGTTCATTTTTTGGGTGGATTAGAGGATATGATGAGAAAGCAAGATTTACCAAGGCCAAATTTTTATAAGCCACGTTTGTCTGAAGTAATCCACCTCATTGCAGTTGTGCAGGATTATTCAAATAGTGTTTAGGAAGACAAACTGTAGAGAAACTGCTCCTGGGTTGTTGGTGAGCCCCTGGAGGTTTATTGACTTCAGTTAAGAGGCTTTGTGTCGGGAAGATCAGACAGCCCCTCCGTCTGATGTTTATCTGTGACCTTCATTAGCGTTAGGCACCCCATAGTTAGAGAATGCATTGATCTTAACAGTTTTTATGACTTATGTAATCAGCAATGCATGACTTCAGCATTGTCTGGCTGGTCAGATGTCTGCTGGTGATAAAGTAAGCTGACCCCAAGGCCCTGACAAACACTTGTTTTCTACAGCTGTGGCTGAACTCACAGCAGTCACAGGTATGCAGATGTTGGAGCAGGAAAAACTTTTGAGATGACACACAGCCCTGAAGTATTTGGTGAGGAAATGGGTTTAACCAAAACCTTAAGGCCCTAATCAATCTCCCTATTTCCAGAAGATTGATTTGTATGCATTGCTTGTTGTCTACAGGCTGTTGAGTCTAAGTTGTATTTATTTTGTGCAGTGTCTCTGATTTATTTGAGTAAATCTCATGCAGTCACTTGAGAGTGGAGGTCATTACTTAATGAGTCAGTCTGAATTAGAGGCATTGAGCCACTTTGAGAAGTCATTTAATGTTTATTATCAGTGTTACCAGATTGTTCCCCCCACTGCACAAAAAACTTTGAACAATTATTTATTGAAGTTCTTGAAAAAGTGAGCTTCTTTGACAAGATTCAATGCATGGTTATTAAACAAAGATGAGACGAAATTAATATCAGAGCGGAGTATTTATAACTTTATTAGAAACTATTGTATGCCATTCCCATTCTTAACATAAAGTTATCAGAAAAATATCAAACACCTCCACCCCAAATCCACAGTGGTTGTTTGTTTGGTGTAACTTTTAGACTGCGAGCCAGTCGCATCAGTCTTACTAATGACCAGAGGTGACATATTTCCGCCTCAGGAGAAAGCCAGGTGTAGGGCAAAAATAGCAGATGACTTGGAGCAAACGTCTGGCCCAGTTTTGAGCAGAATACCAGGACACCATGAAAAAACCCCAGCACGGAGCTCTTCAAAGCAGAGCTCTAACCAGTGTGATGTAAGATGCTCATCTCCTCAAATGGCCATTTCCTCTCTTACATTCCCTCTTTCTCTCTCTTTTGACACTGAAGGATGGACGCATCGAGTTCTCCGAGTTCATCCAGGCCCTCTCTGTGACCTCCCGGGGGACTCTGGATGAGAAGTTGAGATGTAAGCACCCTCCTCCCTTTTTTTGTTTTTTTTCTTTGACATTTAAATGACAGGATTCAGGAATGAGTGCCACGCGTGCATATGAAAGAGGACAGGCAGGTTTCGAGAGAGCAGCAAATATAAAGGTTATGAGCAGGACACAGCAGGCCTCTGCAACGTGGGGGTCACGAATATATTCACAACCATTTTTAACAGAACATCCCAGAATAACTTGTAACTTTAGCTGTAAATGTCTACCTGAAACAAAGCGTGATGAGTATTTATATCCAGAATTGGAAGAGCAATCATAAAAAGCTGCCTATGTATCCATTTTTATCACCTCCAAAGGCATGTATGTATGTATACTGTTTGATGTTATGTTTCGTTTAACATCTTGAGGTCACAGTAGCTCTTCAATTTCACTGTGGACTCACGTACCACTTATAAAAGCCTCATATTCAAGCATTTCTCTCTCTCTACACAGGGGCTTTCAAATTATACGACCTTGATAATGATGGCTACATCACCAGAGATGAGATGTTGAACATTGTAGATGCCATATATCAGATGGTGGTAAGTTTAATCAAACACACTCATTTGTCTAAATCGTTTGAATGTTATGATATGTAATAATTTATTATCTTAGGGGAACACTGTGGAGCTGCCAGAGGAGGAGAACACACCAGAAAAACGAGTGGATCGTATTTTTGCAATGATGGATAAGGTCAGTGTTTTTTTCTGATCACATGAACATTTCACACTGAAGTGATAAGACACTGTTTAGTGCACTACTCTTTCTCAATTCTTTACTCCAGTTACCACCAAACCTCCCCTGATAGTCGATACAAGGGCAGTAATCACTATTATTTCACCATTAAGAGGCCTGTATCTGCCGTTGTTGCCACTCTCAGGGCTTTGACGTGGTCACTGTTAAGTTTAGAGCAGTTATCTGCAGCCATCACAGCGTCACTAACACCAACCGCAGTCTATAAACATCCTATATAGCCCTCTCCACCCCTAGTCCTTGGTGTTAATGCCCGCTCTCAGCCCCAAGAATCTCCTCAGCTTTGGTGAAAGATGAGACATGGGTGTGTTTGTCAACCCGCTACTGCCAAGATCAGCCCTTTAGACGAGCTGTGCAGCACAGCAGCACTTAATTTGTATTGGCAGAGAGTGGCTATCATCCAAGTGCACTGAAGCACAGATCACTCCAACAGCATTAAAACGGGGTAATATGATTGAGCTAAAGAGGCTCTTTTGCCCCCTGCTGGTTGCTCTGTGTTAAAGCTTTGAAGGGTTTTAGTTTCATTGAGTCTCATATTCTTCTTTCAGAACGCAGACGGAAAGCTGACTCTGCAGGAGTTTCAGGAGGGCTCAAAGGCAGACCCCTCTATTGTTCAGGCTTTATCACTCTATGATGGACTTGTGTAGGAATGCAAGGTGAGTGGGGTATTAATAAGCAAGTACCTGCATCTGTCTTTGCTTGGGTGATTTTCAATCCTGGATCATGCCTCAGCTGCAAGATAATACTTAGTAATTCCCATTTCATCAGAGCGCAGAATAAAAGAAAGGGAACTCGGTCCATGTGCTGAAATCCAAAGTGAAGAAGCTACTCTTCTGCTCACAGTTTGTTCCTATGAATTATTCAGAAGGCCCACTTGTTTGCTGGCAATCAAATAGTCTTGCAGTGCTGAGTGAGGAGTGAGACAGCCCTCTACTCTCACTGCCTAATGCATTGTGCCTGCCGCTGCCAACTGTTGCCAGCATCCTGCTCAGCGTTTTGTCAACTGTGAGGCAAGCCTGTGAAGACATATTTTACAAATGCAGTAGCTACTGTGCACAATTTATTTTGCATGCTCTGAACAAACCCACTCATGTCATTTCCTCACTGATGAACATTCTTACAACTTCTCAGATGGATCCAACTCAGCCTCCTCCTGCACATTTTACACTAATCCAGCACCATCACACCTGTAAGGAGAGGATCCACTTCTAACAACCCTAGAAGCAGACTACAAACATCTGTCGCACGATCCAACAGCATCTGTGTCAAGTAGCCTTTCGTCCACGTTCAAGTATATCCTCTGATGTGTATGGAGAATTCAAACATGTTTGCAAAACCCTAAGCCATTTATCCGTGCTTCTACAAGTTTCAGTGTTGTGGACTGTGTCCGAACATTTCTGCAAGCTGAGTGTTTGATTTCCCAATGGACAGTTTAAGGGACTGAATCCTCCTCTGAGATGTGAGGGACGACTTGTTCACACACTGTAAGCCTGGGGATGCACATGAGACGTTCAGAGGAGCTGTGTGCTGCTTCCTCACCACATGGAGAGACTCTAAACATGGGAGAATCTGGAACGTTGTGTCACACGATAATGTGAACACTAACGTAAAGTCACAACGCAGTATACTGTACATATAATAATGTAAATATAATGGTAATTTATTTTCTGCTTTGCTGCGTCTATGGGAAATGTTCCCATTAGTATGGAATTAAGTTTTGTTTTTTATCAAAGGTGTTGAAATGTATTGCACTGTATTTTTCATGATTATTGTGGGATTGTTTTGTCTCACATTCTGAGGTTTCCTTTCCTGGAAGAACACGCTTTTTATTTGATGCAGAGTGTTGAAGGAGCAGGGACTTTTCATGGAATATTTTACTATGTTTGCATCCTTTTGTGTTTTCACTTCCCCGTTAGCACGATCACCCAGCGTCTGCAGTGTTGCACAGCCACATCCTGAACGACATAACCAAGCAACTCGATGTATTTTGAGCTTACATCTGAATTGAGGCTCATTTTGTCTATTGAGAGCATCATACTCCGCCCTTAACACACAGAGAGCCTTGGCCATTGAGAGAAACAAACAGACATCAACCCCAGAGCATGTGATGATGATGCCTTTCTTCATTCCTGGACTATTTTACTTACAGCATTAAGATGTCTTATCAGCTTCACTGGTTTTATGCCTTATGCAAATGATAATTTACTAAATGATAAATGTCATTTACCTGATGATTAACAGTATAAGAGCACAGAATAAAATGCATTTGAGTGGCTAACTTTTCTATCACTGTATTCTAGTCTTTGTGTTTAAAATGAATGAGAAATGTTTGATGGACAGGTTCTGATATCATTTGAAGAGTTGCTTTGTTCATATTTGTTTTTAAAAATATAACTTTTGATCTTTAGTGAATTACTTCATGAAACAATCCAAGACTTCACTCACCAGATTGCATTGAAGATAATTAAGCTCAACTATTTGATTGTTACATCAATCCCCTTCCTGAAAGTACAGTGTTAATGCTGATCACGTGTCATACTTTGAAACACAGAATCTTGCACGCCAACTCTCTGTGGTTTTAGCCGGCACTATATAGCTGTATACTGACAAATGAACTACACAAACACTGTGAAGTCTTGGCATTGATGGGTGGGTTAATGAGGCTCAGTGGCTTTTGTGAAGAAGCTGCTGAGTCTAGCTGCTGTCTGCTGGGCCTGCTCAGACCTGCTCTGTTTTCTTCTCATCTAAGACAGATTCGAGTGATATCAAGGGGAGGAGGTCAGGAGGGTCCAGAGCTTCTGACTGGTGACTGTTCAACCCTTAACGCTCATCATTTAGTCATTTAGCGAACAACCAGCTGTTTTGTTTCAGAAATATTCTCGGTCCTTCTCCCTACACACACATTTGAAGAAGACACATAATTAATTAGATTCATATGATCATGGTTGGCTTTTTGAGTGAGGTCTGATCTCGTTCAGCAGACATAAAGTGCGTAATTAATAATCAATAACACACTTATATCCAGATCAACTTCAAAGTAAAAAGGGGCTGACATTTCTGTTTGGCACGTCATGCTCTTCCGCCCATTCATATGCCGCCGGGATATTTCTCAGGGTGTGCTATGTATAAAATTAGACTGGTGTCAGCTGAATATAAACGATGACTATTTATAATTAGTAGGCTGTTACTGAGACAATGTTTTCTGCATGTCCAAAATACAGACTGCAGAATGCGCTGATAATGCGTAAAGCTGCTAAGCACTGTCTCACGGGGCCCACCTCGATTACTGAGAAAATCGATTTGAAGGGGGCGGGGGTGTTGGAGAGGGTTAAAGCCTGGAAGTCAGAGTGGGGTCGAGGTACTCAAAGTCTCCCTCTCACACTCACACACAAATCAGGTCGGGTCTCGGGAACCTTTTAATACCCATCTCCGCCCCCGTTTGAAGCGTCAGAGCACCAGCTCTCAAGGGGCTCTCCAACACAGAGCCAGTCCACACGCTCCTCCAAACTTTACGCACGGATGTACTCCTGTGGAACTATTTGACTGTGGATTTTCATGTCATTTAGCCGAGCCGTATTGTTCCAAACAACTTTTCTACCGATTGGAAGCAGTCCCAGACTGTTGAATACTTCTAAAGCTTAACTTTTGAGAACTTTTTCCTATTTTTTTTATTTGATTCGCCTCATTCCAGCAGACAGATGCAGTAAATCTATAAAAAATGACCGCTTACTTGTCAAAGTGTCTGGTCTTGGCGCTGTGTATCAGCGCGCACAGGCTCTTGGCAGACCCCCGGGTTGAGGAGGATGATGGATCCGGTGACAGCGCCTCGACCCTGGCCTTTGTGTTCGATGTTACCGGCTCCATGTACGACGATCTGAAACAGGTGATAGAGGGGGCCTCGCGGATCCTGGAAAAGACCCTCAGTCGGATTACCAGACCCATCAAAAACTTTGTCCTGGTCCCCTTCCATGACCCAGGTACTCAATAAAATTTGTTTTTTCTAAAGATTAGATAACAAATGTGCAACTTTTCAATGCTGTTGGTAGTCCTGACTTCTTAATATTTTTTTGTGTATATACATGTAATTTAGATTTATTTCATCATTGAACAAATCAGAAAACATTTTAGATTGTTTTACCAGGTACAGGAAGCACAGTAGCCATACGCCTGTTTTTGTATTACTGAAGCTAACTATGAATGCAGGCTTCATTCCTCCAATAAGATATTTCTTCTGGGGCATAATTTACATCTTTGTGAGATAAAATATCCTTGAAAATATCATATAAGATACACACTAATCTCAGAATCTATGTCAGATTTTAGCCCACAGGTGTTTAAGTAGAAATTCCCTAATCTGGTGCATCTTGCATCAACTCAAACTGATACAGGTCATTAAGCAGGAGTATCTGAGCTTTTAGAGTGAGGGGTCTGTGGGACAGGTAAGGCTCCTTACCTCCTGCATCTGCCCTCCTATATGGGAAAGCTGCTGCTTGAAAATAAGAGTGCTCTAATGGGGGAGGGTGTTCTGATGAGAAGCATATGCTGTCTGCTTGTGTGTAATTACCCCAATCACCCCCCTATCCCGACTCACCCCACCCTCCCCTCCCCTCCATCCAAGCCTCCGGATAACCCTCATAGCCCCTGGTTTAGCCAGCCAAAGGGGGTGGGCTGCACTAACACAACACATTTTGTCTTGTGTTTAATGTGCCCTGCCCTTGGAGACCTTGTAAACTTCCAAGATTGCAAAGAAGCCTTGTCGGCTGACAAAGTGGCGTGACAGTGCTGTCAGTGTTTTATAGTCACTCATGACAAGGAGACAAGGACTTGAAAGTCTGAAAAGATGGAAAAAAGTTTGAGAACAAGTGAAAAATCTCATCAGTTGACACATGTCTGCAAGCTCTGTATCATTAATCCCACAATAATACTTCATAATGGTACTTGACAGAAGAAACAGCAAGCACAGACACAGGAATCTAAAGGCTCCACCCGACCTGATAAAAGTCTTTGCTGTAATAACTATAATGATGTGAGGCTTGTGTTTATGGACAGCAGTGATCCATAGTCAAACAATGCATTCTCTGTGTATTGGTTAATGTTTACTGTTTGGTGGACTGGCCCCTGAAGGCGTCCAAGTAAGTGTCATCATGTCGGAGTCTGCTGCTGTTTGGGACCCGAAGCCGTCGCCCAGTAGAAAAATGCTGAATACAGCTGCACAAAATTATCATTTTGTCATCAGTAAACTTTGGCAAAATGTTTGTCATTTGAGTGAAAGAAAGACTTGTATAACAGTGCAATGTTGTTATTGCACCATTCTAGCCTTTTCTTGTGTCATTTTTCATGTATTTCACAAAGCTGCAGGACATCAGTCTGGTCCTGATTAATTATGATGTGGCTTAGGAGTGTTTGATGCTGTTCTTGCTTTTTCTCTATTTACAATTCTTAATTCTATTACAGAATTGTTGCACTCGAGGGAAAATTCATAGACAGAGCTCATTTGGTTGGGATTAACATCTTTGGGAATATGCTTTTGTATTTCAACACAACCATCTCTTATGCTACTAATTCGACTTGATTTAGTTCAGTCCTCTATTTAATGACCTTCATTTCAAAACTTGCAGATATCGGCCCTGTGTCCATCACCACCGACCCAAAGAAGTTCCAGCAGGATCTGCAAGAGCTGTTTGTCCAGGTAGGAACCTGAACACACTGAGTCAATATTCAATGGGACTTTGACGACTGTGTTGTTCCACATTCATCTTAGCTACAGCTGTTTGAAGTGCCATTGCTTCCTTAGATAGGACCTATGTGAATGCAAGGGACTAAAATGTGATTTTTTTGGAAGATAGTGTAACAAAGGATTGACTGGAGAAGATGTATTGAGTTACACAGCAATATGCATGTCAAAGACCACTGCTCATAACAAACCAACAACCATTTAAAGCTATATGGGTAAACTTGTTTGTATGTATTTGTACTTTAATTTATTGTAATCAACTTGTTTTTCTTTACAGCATTTTGTTGTTTTTCTTCTTTGAAAAGTAACTTAGTGTTTCTGTAATCTTCAATGTTACATCAGCCAAAAGCTGTCCCTCCTAAATTGGACTGTACTCCAAACAAGAGCTACGACAATGGTTGACAATGTTAAACTGAAAGATAATTTCTTGAAAATGAGTTTGATCATTGGTGATTTTTTTCCCTAGGGTGGGGGTGACTGCCCTGAGATGAGCATAGGAGCCATAAAGAAAGCCTTGGAGGTCTCCCTGCCTGGATCTTTCATCTACGTCTTCACTGATGCAAGAGCAAAAGACTATCGCCTAAAAAGAGATGTTCTGCAGCTGGTGCAGCTCCGACAATCCCAGGTACAGCCCCAGACACTTAACAGGGTGAGGGAATCCCACAATTCAGGCTGAGAAACATACATACAGTATCAGTCCAATGTTGGCAATTAAATTAATGTTGGTAATATTAATCCAGGAGGTTCTTGATTGACCACAAATAAAGCCTTGAAAAAATTGAACAAAATACACGTCTGTTTATATTTTATTGGCTTTGTTTAGCTCTCCACCTTAGACCAGATAGCTTTAAGTACACTTTTCTTCCCAACAAAGTTTGGGGAATCATTGCATTTGTCACATACTGTAACAAAAGACTAACAGCGGCTTGCTGTGAAGATCTACATTCCAATAAAGTTCCCTGATGCTCAGCTGAGCAGGGAAAATGTTCTTCAAAGTTACACACTCTCAGCCTCTACGTGAAGCACGACAATGAGCATTAGCGTCACTTCGGAGCCAACTGAAGGCGAGCCTGTAGAAAGCAAACACTGAACAGTAGTAATCCTCTTAACTCTCCCTCTTTCCCAGGTTGTGTTTGTGTTGACGGGGGACTGTGGGGATCGCTCTCAGCCCGGCTACAGGGCGTACGAGGAGATAGCAGCAACTTCGTCCGGGCAAATCTTTCACCTGGACAAACAGCAGGTCAACGAGGTGAGAACATGACGTGATGGAGCATGAAAACATGCCGCTGCAATGACTGGCTCTTTCACCAAATCCTTATTTAGACACATAATACATTAATTGAAGTCATTTGTGTACATAAAGGGCTACATCACCTAATATTGGAGAACAGCAGGAGCAGGAGAGAGAAACAAAGTTTGACCCACTGATGTAATAATAGTGTTTTCATTCAGAGTAATCAAATGATTCCAAAGCTGATATTAAACTTCCGTGTCATACGATACGGCTGAGCAACTCTTTCATATCGGAAGCAGCATGTAACAGAAGCTCTGTCTGAGAGGCCAAAGACAGCAGGACTCACTTCCCAGGCAGACGTAAAAGAAGCCAGAGTTTCCTCTGGAGGAGACACTGGTATCCTGCATGTCAGCACAGGAGATGGCTGGGCAGCGCTGAGCTCGAGCCAACAGCTCTGTACACTGGTGGCCCACTGAACCTCTGAACTCTAACGTGTTTGTGTGTGTGGGGGTCTGTTTTCTCTCAACTCATGCTTGTATGTAGCTAAACATGCCGTGCCTGTGTGTGGGGCAGAAAGGTTCATTATCACTTCATAATGCTGCCAGCTGTTAAAGTGTGTTTGAATGTCATTTATGCAGCATTAAGGGAGCAAGAGACTGAAATCATTCAGCGCCCACACTTCAACCCCAGATGGCTTTGTGCTAATGTAGCCTCAAGAATCCTGACATGATCTCAGCGTACTGTTACACATAAATATATGCATAATGAAGATATTTTTCTTGGATCCACACTGAATTACTGTATGCCAGTCGTTTTTAGACCTGTGTGATTATAGCTCTTGGGTGGCATGCTTTTACTAAATTAATGCAAATCCTTTAATCCTTAAAAACCTCAGAAGTACCACAAATCTAACCAAAATATTCCCCTTAATAGCAGTTTAATAAAGTGCGGATGAATCAAATATACAAACTCCTATTGTGGTCTCTCGGGTAGAGTAGAGTGAAAACAGACTGCTTATTTTACTCTCTAATCCCAGGATATGATCTGTCATGGCTTTTCTCCTTCCAACACAGCTGCCCAGTGGAGCTGGCTCCAAGTGCTCACACAACAGCTCATTGTCAACTCTGCATATTGCACTCTTCACACTCTGGTTATGATCAACAAGAGGATCTGCTAACAAGAGTGTGGACAGCTCATGTGCTGTCAAACTTGGACTATGCTCTGCGCTCTTCATGGTTGTGATGCCATCCTTGTCACTCACAGCCTGAAGCATGGATCAAAAATGAGGGCTGTGATGTGTTAGTATTCAGATAATGCCTGCTGTGATGTATGCTTTAAGCAGAAGCAGTGTTTTGAGGAACCATGTGATGAAGAGGTGGTTTTGCAGCCAGTTGTTATGTGAGTGTACCTCACAGGCTGCACATACTGTACACTCAAAATAAGTGCCTTGTAGAGTAATTTAGAGTATCAGCCTTCTGGTTTCCTCATTACCTAGATGCAATAGTGAGTGAAAGATATTGTAATATTAGCCAGACGTAAAAGCAAAACCAGGCAAGATTTATATTTAGGGTTTCTTTTTGTACTCCAAACAAAGGCATCTTGTAAGATTTCACATTCTGTCTCAAAATAGGCCACTTGTGACGAGGCAAAGCCTGAGCAGGTGTGTTGAAACTCCAACAGAAAGGGAGCAGGGAGTCCATCTGGGACTGATTTGCTCTAAGCTTGATTTGTAGTGGGACATCTTCCTTCAAACATTACCAGTCATGTTGTTTAAATCTGGCTAAGGACTATGCTGACCCCTGCCCACTAGGAGGTCTAGAGTCAAGCTGTTGTGCTTAAACACAGCACGGCTGTATGTTTCATTGGCAGGTAATGCACCTGGACAAGTGAATGGAATACAGCATCATCCCAGCCTTAGCTAACTCCTTTTTTCTTCGGCTCATCCGTCATGCTTCCATGAATAGCAGAGGGGGGTCCTTCCTGTAACAGCCCTTTAAGCCCGTTCAACTGAGACACGCCGGATGAGGTTTCACAGAACTTAAGATCCACTGCATTCCCACTGGTTGAGACAGGGAGTGGCTGCAGAACTCAGCATGCTCCTCTAGACCTGCCGTGGCCCTGGACAGCAAGTCGTCCCATCCCTGCGCTCCACTTCCTTTTATCTGAGGTCTCAGGGCAGAGTAATGCCCACTCCTTCTGCTTTCTTGCGTAAGAAAGGGACACTATCCTGGGGCAGATATAGGTCACCTCTTAGCAGTTTCCTTCTCTGCTGGTGATGGCTGCACATGTGGCAGACATTACAGCTGTTTCCAGTTGTAAAACTGCAAGAGAAACCAGCTGCCGTCAGCACCCAGTGGACTTGATAGACAAAGAGCGGAGGCCTAATAATTAAATTATCAAAGGCTCTTCTTGTTTTCACTTTGTTCTTGTTTTCTTTAATGTTTTAAAAAAAGGTATCTGTCTCCAAAAACCTACTGAAATGATGTTTTCAGTTTGTTTCATTGCAGGCGTAGTTCAGCCATAATGCCTCTCTGTTTGGGGTCAAAACAAATACTAGACAGCAGTGGCTTGTTAAGAGTTTGGAAGACAACAAACGTTTCTTCCTTTGTGACCACTGAAATGAGACTCTGCAAAGTATCAAAGACAGTCACTGCTTCTGTTTTCATTTAGAGAAACAAAAGGCAAACAGTATTCTCACTCAGTGCACTGATAATGATTATATCTAGGAGGTTGAACACCTGTCAAAACAGAAATTCTACACGGTAAGATATGTCTGTATAGAGCCACTGAGGGACATTACTGTCTAAGTAGAGATTGTCTTTGCCATTAAATATAATCACACTGTCAACCATTATGTCAGACTTTGGATAATCTTTACTCAGAGCGCTGGAATGACTCATTTAAGTAGTGAGCCTCCTGCAATCCCCATGTCTCACTGTCTGACCTCATCTGGCTTCTTAATTGTTACCCATTCACAGGAGAACAGGCTGACAGACTTTTCTGTGTATTAGTCGACTCAAGTTGATTTAGTTGAATATACAGTTTAAGTATTATTTTGTAACAAAAGCATTGCTGCTTTCTGCTCAGAGGAACAAGCATTATGATTCATAAAAGCTGTGCTGCAGGGGGGACTGCTGCCTGACAGACTTCAACTGTGAGACACTCTTCTGGGAATACATGCTTGAGAGTGCAGAAAACTGCATGTTATCAGTTTGGCAGTCGAGCAGTTTCACTTTTCTTTTGTTTAGGCAAAATCCCTCCAAGGAATACTTTTGCGATGAAAGAATATTCACAGACAAAAATGAACAGCCTTCTGCTGGGGGACTGGAATGAGCTGGTGGGGGTTCAGTAAAAAGCCACAATGGGGTCCTTCCTGTCTTCATCCTGTCTTTTTCAAGTCCAAATAGTGTTCCTGACCATTTTTGTTTGATGGGTCCCAGCCTCATCCATAGATGACTGTGTCTCCTCAGTGTGACATATCACTCTGTAGCAGTTCTGTGATAGAGTCTTTGTCCCCCTGCTAGGTTTTAAAGTGGGTAGAGGAAACAGTCCAAGCTCTGAAGGTCCACCTGCTCTCCTCCAACCATGACAGTGCCCAGGAAAACAAGTGGGAGGTGCCCTTTGACCCCAGCCTGCGAGAGGTCACTGTGTCACTCAGTGGACCAGCACCACAAATTGAGCTCAGCGATCCCTTTGGTATGTATCGGTTTGACACAATTATATCCACCCTCTACTGTTATATAAGAGTGCTTTCATTTTAAAAATGCATATCAGTCCACTTAAAAAGAACCTGATTAGTTAATCTTTTATTTTGAAACTACAAAGCCTTACCTACGGAAGAAACAGCTGTTAAGCTCACCTGGTAGAGCACATGGCATCCTCACAGCTTTCTCCTTCAGCAGATGGAGTCCCTTTTGGACTTGGTCCACTTTGGCAATTTTAGTCTATTCATTTTCTTATTTGAAGCATTACTGGTACAGAAATATCAAACTGCCTTTATTTTTAAAACTGCTAACAAACAACTAAAGGAGGGGTAACTGATTCGCTAGTCCTGACTCTCTCTTTTTTCCCACAGGCCGTGTCGTTGGTGAAGACCAGGGCCTTCAGGAACTGCTGAACATTCCCAACTCTGCTCGAGTTGTCAATCTAAAGTTTCCCAGACCAGGGGCTTGGAAACTGAAGGTACTACTGACGATAAATACCTTTATATGTTTCCCTGACTGCCTAAAGGCTTTTGGCTAAATGAATACGACTGCTTTCTTTCTAAAGGTGAGCTGCAATGGGCGCCATACCCTGAGGGTCACAGGAGTCAGCAATCTAGACTTCCGTGCAGGCTTTTCCAGTGTACCTGTTACTGAGTTCAACCACACCAGAGAGAGGCCAATAAAAGGTACCAGACATGTTCCTGTTAGCTACTTGAGTCTTGTATGATGGAGAACACATGCAAAAGATGACCTCATATGATCCTCCTTTGTCTCTCAGGACTTCCAGCTCATGTTTTGCTGAAATGCACAAACCTGAAACCCCCAGGACAGCTGAGCAATGTGGAGCTTGTGTCAGGCTCAGGCCGCTCCTTACGCACCATCGCTGTGCCTCTGCCCTCTGACCTCGGCCATCAAGGGTTGTGGAGTCTCCCGGAGTTCCGCACACCTTCCCAGAGCTTTTTCATCAAGGTGATGGGAAAAGACAACGAAGGCTACCGCTTCCAGAGGCTGTCCAGTGTCTCCTATACCAACATCGTTCCAGGCAAGACGACCCCCTCCCGGCAGACACATCTCAGCAGTCCACTCCACAGTGTCTCTCACACCTCATCAATCTCTCTGGTGACCTCTAACCTCTGTTTCCTCCCATGTGTAGATCCTCCGGTTGTAAGTATGCCTGATGTGGTGAAGGGCTACTACATGCAGCCTGCTGTGATTGGCTGCTCGGTGGAGAGTGACATTCCCTACAGGCTTAGATTCACCAGAAGTGGGACTATGCTGGGAGAGGAGAAGTTCTTTCAGTAAGTCTTCCCTCTATTTGTTCAGCACTCTATAACATTTGGCTCGCCTTCGTTCAGATGCTGCAGCTTCCTAACCCCATTAACTGCTGAAAAAAAACACTAATTAGGTCACTCAGTACTCTCAACTCTCACGTCTGTAAAGCATTAGTGCTGCTTTACTTTTGGGTTTTATGGCCTCGTCTGTCAGGAAACCAGCACACACAGTCAGTTTTGTGAACATTACATATTTGATTGTGTCATTTTGAGAGATTAACAAAGCGCCCATTCTTTCATGATGAGGATGCACTGCTTTGAGTTACATTCATAAGGTGAAGCTAAGCTGTGGTGAAAACTACTCCCTGCTTGCGGCAGAAATGCTAATCGAATGTGACGTTCAAAAGGATCTTGTTATTGTCACACACAAACCAATGAACCAAGTGTGTCTTTGCATCAGGAACTCTGCCATAGCATCATGGGAGATTTCCCATGTGTCAGGTGAGGATGAAGGCCTGTATGAGTGTGTAGCCCAGAGCACCGCTGGACAGGGACGTGCCTTAACACAGTTGACCGTAAGAGGTATGTTCACTAAACTTAAAACTATGCAAGCATGCACATTTTCTCAATCTGCATCCATCAAAGTCACAGAGATGCTTTTAAATGAGCTTCAGACATTTTTTTAAATCTTGTTTTCATGGATAAACATCATTCAATGAATTCTGGCAAAAACATTTGTATCAAATACTTGACTGTTTGTTCACCGCTGATGGGAGCAGAGTTGATGTTTGGCTGTGTTTCCCCTAAAACAGAGCCTCCTCCAGTCCTGAAGCCAGCGGTTAATGTGACTTCCTCCATTGGAGGCGTGGCCTTGCTCTCCTGCCAGGTAGAAGGCTCTATGCGCCACAACCTGACCTGGTACCGAGCAGGTCGTATCATCAGAGCCCGTGCAGGGAGGGTGAAGCTGCTGGCTGACTCGTCCCTGCAGATCAGTCCAGTGAGGACTCAGGATGCTGGGGACTACCGCTGTGTGGCCACCAACGCCCACGGAGACAGCAGAATCACTGTGCGGCTTCTTGTCCCAGGTAATGTAGGACAGTAGCGTGCAGGTCATCTGCCTAAACACTTAACACACTGGGGCCTCATAGCTGCTCTCAGCCTCCTATCATCTGTTTTCCATTATTGGCTTAACTTCCTCACAGTCAGATGAGACACTTTTTGTCAGAAAATGTTTTTCATCAGCAATAATTGATTCATGTAGAGAAATGTGGCTTCTATTATGGGTTTTCGCTCAGATGTTTGTAATGAATTTAAAAACAGTCAAATAAATATAAAACTTTTCATCACTGTGGATCCCCACCCATGATGTCAGACATGCAGTGCTCGCTAATTGAATTGCAGCCCACAATTGTTTACTGCTGTTAAACCAGTTAGGATAACTTATAAATGACTTCATACAGGGATGACGAGGTCTTGAGTCATCGTCAACATTGTGCCTCTGTTTGACTTCAATTGCAGAGGCTCCTTCTGTGGAAGTTCACCCCCAGAGTCAGGCTTTCTCCCGAGGGGAAAAGATCCGCCTCGTCTGCTTGGCGTCCGGCTCCCCCCCTCCCCAGCTCTTCTGGAGCCATGGAAACATGTTCCTTACTAATCGGCCGAGGTAAGGGAACTCTCAGCCCACTCAACACCTCTGGCACAGCGGACTCCAAGAGTCATTACGTTCCACTTTAACTACATTATCACATCTTGTTTGCATAGTAGATTTACATGTAATGATGTAAAAACTTTCCAAACCACAAATAATTTATGCGTCTGTGTTGAATACATATTCAAAGAAAAATGTCTCATGGTACCCTGGAATAGCAGAAAGCTCAGCGAGGAATTTCCGTTTTACATCTGCATTCATCATTTTACATCTGTGCATGTCATCAAGAAAAGTTAACAAACATGTTTTCGTTGATTACATGATACAGGTTCGACCTTAGCCAGTATGGAGTTCTGGATATTAGAGGGGCCCTCCCGGAGGATGCTGGGAACTACACATGTTTAGCAACCAATGAGGCTGGGAGTGCCTCTCAGTCTGTGTCTCTGACTTTTGCAGGTAAGTCAAAGAGCCCATCATACACCAGGAGCAAAGCTGACATGTCACATGTCATTCTTGTTTTCTACCTGACACACCTCTCATTTTCATGCCCAGCACCCACGTTGTGTAAATAGCAAGTGAACTTACGCCTATTTCAGCCCCCATGGGTGTTGGTCTTAAAATGAGATGTGGTCAGGTGGCCACCTGAAAGCGTCTGCACATAGAAACCAACAAAACTCGCTACTTTCTTGATATTTAGAGGTTGCATTGGAGAATAAATAAGATGAACATGAGAATTCACAACATGCCTTCCTTAGCTTTTTACACGCATACAGAGACG
Organism: Notolabrus celidotus; assembly: GCF_009762535.1. NCBI lineage: Eukaryota > Metazoa > Chordata > Actinopteri > Labriformes > Labridae > Notolabrus > Notolabrus celidotus. The sequence continues at coordinate 26,432,532 of NC_048280.1, read as the reverse complement.
AGCAGCGGTGCTGTCACTCTCACAGAGGGGTGGGGACGCAGACATTCTTCACCTTGTCTCCTTAACTCATGATACTGCTTTTGGGATGGCACTGATCGGGGGATACCAGAGGACAAGGTCACTGTCACAGCTATTTCCTCACACACCTGTGTCATCCCAGCTCTGCATGGGCCGAAAGCTACGGCATGAGACGTCACAAAGCTCTCCACACGCACACTCTCAAAAACATGCAGAAAAAGACACATACACATGCTCTCACACAACAAGTCTATTTTAAATATATAATATAATGTAATAATAATTCAAAATATAACTCTCCATGCCCCATGATATTAATATATACTGGACTATCCATTACACACAGTACAAAATACTGCCATGTGATCCAACAGAAAACATAAACAAATAACAACCTACCTTTCCTTGATGTGAAGCACATGAGATGTTAGTCATCATTAGATCCTGTCTGATACTTTCAGTGTGTCCTGAGTTTTAAATCATTTATGAAGTAACACTGCTGAACCTTGTCTGGAAATGTCTTTCTTGTACGCGTTTTTGGGGCACAATTAAAGGAGAGAAGTTGAATGTGCCAGCATAAATCTTCTATATTTAAGTGAAAAGGCTGAAATCTGCCTTGTAGATAGCAAAATGGCCTCCTGCAGTTGCACCTGGTCTAGGCCCTACTTTAACGCTCTAAAACACACGGTCTGAAGCGCATGGTGCAAAGTGAATTAGGGCATGTCTGACGTCATGTTGCTAGTTAAGCAGTACATTGTTTGTTAGGGTTAGGGTGCGAAGTGAGGCAAGGGTGTCAAGTCCCTTGATCATTTGAAGGTGTGTTTTGGGCGTATCATGAATCAAACCAATCAGTGTGTCTGCTCTCATTACCCTTTAGAGCCTTGATACTTAAGGATTGCAAATAAAATAAATACCCTTGCTGAAATGATCCCATTTGATCATTCCTGAGATTGACTTTAACACTTCAGATTACAGAGCCTTGTTTTTTGTGCTGTTGACTTTTCCTCAGAAGTATTTGTTGTAAAACTACATGTATTGATGTATCAGGTGTGAGTGTTGCAGCAGCTCTGAGTACAGCACCAGCGAGTGTTGCCGCATGTTTCCCTGTCTCGCTCAATTGGATATTTTTATTGTTGTTTTGTGATCGCTGACAGTTGTAGAGATGAAATTTCAGTCAAAGCTTGTCAGTTAGTGGTTGACAGAAACCTTAACACTGATGGACCTTGGCAGCCTCTTCCTGGGGCATGCTGGTATAAAACACATTTTTTTTCTCTGAATGTCATTTTTAACAACATTGATCTGTCAAGGCAGCATGAGCCCTGTTAGGTAGAACATCCCATCTTTTCAGCTCAGCTCTCTGCCTGCTCCCAAAACATCTATACTGCTCTGTTGGCATTGAATTTGTGTAAAATGTAAGCTCTTATATATGCCTCAGGTCTTCTCTGTAGCCTGTACTGGTTTCATTTAACACTGCTTCGCTTCTGTTTCCATATATTAAAAAACTTATTTAAGTTCTACAGAACATAACTTTACAGTTGAACTACCTCTTGAGATTTCCTTTCTTTCTTCCAGAGGTGCCCAGAATAATTGTGGAACAGCAGGTCATACTTGTATCTGTTGGTGGTGATGCCACTCTGGAGTGTAAAGCCACAGGCACTCCCCCTCCTCTTGTCCACTGGTACAAAGGTATATTAAGGTCATAAACAGTGTAAAAGTAAGATTGTGTAAAAACAATATCCAGTCAGAGACTAATCATTTGTTTTGCTTGTTTTTCAAAGGTGAGCTTGAGGTGGGCTCAGCTCCTTTTGTTGAGCAGGATGTACACCGTGGCACATTGCACATTCGAGGGGTTCAAGAGGTCGACGCTGGTCAGTACAGCTGTGTGGCCAGCAGCTCTGCTGGAACCTCTGCTGGCATTGTCAGTCTGGAAGTTGGAGGTGAGACTACAGCCTATGATCCACATAAAGTGTCCTTTTCTCTCAAACCTTCTCTCAAAGGAAAATCCCCTCTTCCCTCCACAGCGGGCCCATTGTTCTCTGAGGCACCGGTTGACGTGACAGCTAGCGTAGGGGAGAACATCACCCTCCCCTGCACTGCCCGAGGTGCCCCGCAGCCGACAGTAACCTGGCGCAGACAGGACGGCAGACAGATTGCTACATGGTCAGACAGCCACAGTAGAACAATGCATCTGGAGAATGGACATCTTCTAATCCAGAGTGAGTTATCCAGCAATCACAGCAACAAGCGGTGCAGTGTGGGCTTCAACAGCCTAATAGTTGCCTTGCACTTACGAGGGGTACATCAAAAGGTCTGTAGGAGCCAGTTTTTGATTTGTTAGAGATCAAAAAGGTGTCATAGTTCAAGATTAATATAATTTTGTCACAACAGAGACTAACTGTAATCAATCTATCCAACTCAGTGGGTAATACAGAAGTCGTGGGTAATATGGAAGCAGGTTGGACTCACATGTGTTCTTACTGGTGTTCCCGACCAGATGACTGAAACCCACGACAGTAACACTGCTATAAATAAAATCACAGTATACAGAAGGATCTAAGTATCCTTCCTGTTTAAAGCTCCTCTGGCCTGTGAAGAGTAACTGCCTCTTAGTTTATTTATTTTTCCGTCATTGTGAGGGTGTAGTCTAATGGGCCAAAGGGGAATTTACATTGTGAGCTCGGAAGGCATTTCTGCTGGGTAGTGACTAATCCTCGCTAATGAAGGGGATCCTCTGTGTTCCTTGGGGAGTCTAAATGTTTATATACTATAATGATGAAGAGGTATGGACATATTTGCATTTGCTGCTTCTGTCAGTGTTTCCATTAGTGGCTGCAGTCTTGTTTAATGAGCTCAATCTGTTGCAGATGGCTTCATTTTCTACCGCTGTTTTAGAAAATGTCTTTATCCATATTGTGCCATGTCAAAACTGCTCCCATTTTTTTTACTGTACTGCTTAATGTGTTGTCATCAAACATTTAAACACCAGCTTTACGAATCATACGTTGATCTTTCAGCATACAATCTCCAGAGAATGAAATGAGCGGGGCATGTGTGTTAGCTTGCTGGCAGCTGAATAAAACCCATTAATCCCATTATTTCTATTTTTAACTCTCAATTACAGAGCAGTCAAACCAGTAACACCACTTGTTTTTGGATAGAGGACATGACTGTTATTAGAATGGACTTATTTTTCTGGATAGATTGTTTTCTTTGCAGTTGTAGATGTGCTGTTCATCTCAGAAGGTTTCTACACACTGTGCTCTGTAATGATCCTTCCTCAGTGCTGTCATGCTGTTTTTGGTTTCAGGTGTGTGGCTGGATGATGAGGGGCTGTACATCTGCGAGGCCCAGAATCAGTTTGGAACCATCAGGACTGAAGCCAGAGTTAGTGTCACTGGACTGGGTAGGCTTTATGAACCTCTCTTATCCATCATTTTATTGTAAAGACAATGGCATGAACTCCAACATCGTTATGCTTTCTTTCTTTCAGAACCTCCTCTCTTGGCCCAGGGCACCCCAATCATCACTACTGGTATTGGTCAGTCCCTGAGTATCCCTTGCATGCTACTGGATGGAATACCTCTTCCTGAAAGACACTGGACCCAAAATGGAAAACCTGTAAGACTGACAACAAGAACCTATTTTTAAGCACATGCTGGACATCAACACTGATTTCCATGTTTTGATGTGACAGCAACTGTTTCTTTTCCACACAGGTCCAGCTGAATGGAAGAATGTTCATGAGGAGTGATGGTAGTTTATACATCGAAAGAGCCAGCTCAGAGGATGCTGGTACATATGTCTGCACTGCTGTGAATGTAGCAGGCATTATGAACATCACAGTTAGCCTGGAGGTCCAAGGTAAGGGCGCATGGTATAGAAATAGTCAGATGTCAGTTGTATGAGAAAGAATCTGAAAGAAGAACCTGAAGCAAGAGTCTATAGAGGTTCAGGTCAGCTTGCTTTAAAGAATAAAACAGGTGGAAATGGCTTGCCTGGCTTGATCCTTATGTTGTTGTTGGAAACACAAAGGAATCCTGCACAGCCAAGAAATTGTTCTTGTACAAATCCCCTGTGAAACCACAAATTGTAGGCTTTACATTTAAAATTGAGTTAGGTAACTTGTGGAAGATATTGCCCATGCCCTGTAAATAGCAGTGGGGTGTGAAAAGTTAGCAGATAGTTTAGTGGACAGGTGGTTAAGCCATCCAAATAATTAATTCAATACATAAAAAGCAATTTAACTGACTTATTACATCCTGATACAGGATTATTTTTCAAAGCATGCCATACATTTATCACTACTGGGACTTGTAAAAGACTGTTCAAGGAAGGACATGCTCAGTACAACAGTTATCAAAAACGTTAATTTGATAAAACAGCTGCCAGCATAAGTGTAGATTGTTTGTTTTGTTTTAAGCTAGCTCCTTTCCCCTGCATCAACCCTTACTCTCTCCTGGCTCCCACTTTAAGTATGGACATTAGAGTGGTATTAATCTTCAGATCATACTATCAACAAGAAAACCAATAAGTGTATTCACAAAGGCATTTCCATACGTTTATGGAAACATATGCAGTATTTCATAGTTTTCCAGTTTTGTACTTTTAGGTCACTAATTTGCTGACTCAGCATGGAAAAACAACAATATGCCAATTAGTTGACCACCTGCCGTCATTATTAGGGAGAGGGTTCATTCACAGCGTGCTTTGATGAAAGGGTCATTTTGTTCATGGGTGCGTAATGACAGACAGGCCAGATTACACTTCATCATCAGTTAGTAATGAAGAAATGCCTTGAGCGCTGATACTGCCGGCTGACTTAGTCCAGTGATAATACTGTGGGCCCCGCTTCTTCACGGTCAGTCAGACAGCTGTGTTTTGTGACCTACTTCTTCCACAGTGCCCCCTGAGATCATCGCCGGTCCGTACCACTACATAGCCAATGAGGGTGTGGCCATCACACTGTCATGCGAGGCCAGTGGAGTTCCCAAGCCAAAAGTTGTCTGGTCCAAGGTAGGATGTCACACTCTGACAATACTTTGGCTTCATCCCATAAACGCTTGCACAACGAATTGACCAGCTCTTAGTCCCATGACATTATCCATAGAAGATCACTCTTGGCATTCAATCATCTGAAAACTCATCATCATTAAGAGTTTGAAAATAATTGTGGAAATAATAGCTTGACTGAGCAGGTTGCTTTAGGAGAAAAGATCCATGTCCAATTTTGTTATGGTGAAGTGAGTGGAACTTTGAGCCAAATGAGACATCAGTGGGCTAAAAATGTAATCAACACTGGGATTTAATAAGTGCAGAAATTAGTCATATTCATCTAATAATGCATTCTCTCCATATTTACTTTCTATCTCAGACCATGTTGAGGCTCTTATTCTTTTCTTAATAGTGATTTATTCTGTATTCTGTTTGCACAACCGTATTTAGCACTTAACTCCAATCACAAATGATCACTTTCAAAATATGATTTGTTTTTATATTTCTCTAACGCCATAATAGTGTAACAACAGCTGTCCTCCTCCAGTGGTTTATGTCCTATGGCTAAAAGCAGTCACAACAACATTAACAGTTTGCACTGCGATCAGATTTGATTAACCTGGCAGTGAAGGATGTAACCATGGCAGCATTATAATAATGCCACTTGACAGTGAGAAATTACTCAGGATTTTCTTGCACATTTGGAAACAATTTAAATTCTTCCTCTAGCTCAGAAAATAATTGAGTAGAAAAAGAATCATAGAAAACCTCAAAGGTTAAAAACAGTCAAGCTGAACAGGTGCATAAAACAGCATCCTTTACTCATCCAGAAACACATAAATCCTGTTGTCAGTCGTTTTCACTGCATGTGTTATACAGCACTTCACGTCTGCATCATAAAACTGCAATAATATGTTTATGTGGATTATAATATCATGACTAATTTGGGATAAAGCCACTGCAATCAGTAAAAGCAGTGAATGACTTTATGCAGTAATAAACAGATGAAAATCACGACAGAGTAAACACTACACAACATCACACAATCAGCATGGTGAGCATGCTGTCATTTTCTTCATATTGTTGAACTGAGCCAGATTTTTCTTTCCTTCTTTGTTCCCAAACACATTCAGAGTATTACTCCAGAGTTTAATAAATCTCTTTCCTTGTCAGATAAAAGTGAATCTGTAAAAGCAATTTCTCTGTTCAAAGCTAGTGAGTGTGAGGCTCCAATGCATTCCTGTGAATGCGTATTGGGGATAGAGAGTGAGTTAACGGGGTGCTCTGTAATTACATTCCACATCAAAGGTTGGGTCATAACTTTAAACTAAGCTAAGTGTCTCTGCACTGTTGTGAAGACAGCTCGCATTAACAGTATATTCTCTTTGGTCTTATGTCTGCTTTTCCTGCAGGGGAGGCAGCCGCTGCTCAAGGACCGCTCCTCCCTTCAATCTGACCCAGATGGATACCTCCTCATCCCCCAACCCGCCACTCAAGATGCTGGGATCTACATCTGCACTGCCACCAGTCCTGTGGGCTACGCTAGCCGAGAGATCCAGCTTAGTGTCAACAGTGAGCAAGCAAATGTTGAACCTCAGTCACCCAAACATAGATGTGTTTGATTGTACAAAGGCTGACCTGTCTATACACTGAAAGATGTTTGACAGAATGACACCCTGAGAGACACAAATGAGGTTAAACAAAGTGCCTACATGTTATTCTTACACCATTTTTTCCTCTCCCTTAGCCATGCCTAAGATAATGGGTGTGAGTGGCCATGACAACACGGTGAAGATGGCTGCAGAGGTGGGCGCTGAGGTTGTTCTCCCATGTGACGCCCAGGGGAGTCCCTCTCCACTTGTTACATGGAGCCGAAATGGGCATCCAATCCCCCCTGTGACAGCTGGGTAAGAGGAAGTATTACCTCACTCTGACAATGAAGCAGTAAAAATAAGTGAAACATCATGTCACAAAAACTTCTCATCATACCTTACCTCCAACTTAACATCTGACTCAGCTTTTACAAGGGACTAAAGCTGGCTGCTATTCAAAGCTGCTGTGAATGTTTCAGGCTTATTTAGTGATGCCTCTAGAAGGGCAGTTAGGCGAAGACAGCAACAGTCTGCCATAGCTGTGTGGGGGCTTCACTTCACCGGCTAAGCTGAAGAAGAACATCTGGTCCTGCACGGTTTGCTGATTCTTGACTTTAATGTGTGGTCACTCTGGGTGCAGACAGGACACAGACTGGTTTCACGACAGACCGGCTCTTTAACCTGAATGGTTTTGGGTAGATGGAGGAATGACGGAGTGGGTTGAAAGCTGTGGTGACTCAGATACAGCATGACTTATGTGGGGCCAGGAAGAAGGAAAAGACGGGGGTGGAGTGGGGGGTGCCAGGAAGAGGGGAGGAAGACAAACTGACAGAGGAAGAGATACAAGTACTGTCTGCCTGATGTTCGGATTCCCTGGGGGGCTTTAGCAGTAAAACAACATGCTGACTCTTTACTAGTCCTGTCTGATGAGAATAACACATCTCTGTGAACAACCCCCACATCGGCCAGTGCTTTGCATATGCACGACCTGCGGAAACAAGCTGGCTGTGAAAGAGGGAGAGCTCCACTCTGTGGGTCAAAGGAAATGACCAGGGGGTGCTGATTGTTGAAATAACTTAAATCAGTGGGCGGGAAGATTTCTGCCATAGTCGTGTAAAAAGCTAGTGCCAGCAAAAGCAGAAGGGGGGTAGGAGGAGGAAGACGCAGAGCTGCTGAACACTATGTCAGTGGTTCACTCTAGACCTAATCCTGACGAGGCCAATTTGTCCCAGTTAGTCTTTATGTCAAGCTGTGTACACAGATGACTTGACACCAATGTGGGGAGTGATAGATGGGGAAGTGGTGCTTCTTGTGTTGTGTCCTGCAGCTTGTGTCAATCTTCTTTGCGGCATTGCCTTGTCGTAGGCTAGGCTGCATTCTGTGCACAGACCTCTGCAGAGGCAGTCATTTGGTTCCAATGTGAGACGTTGCTGCCTCTCCTCAGGCTGTTTGAGGAGGTGGGGGAGCCACATTACACCATATGTGCAGCTGAAATAGAGAGCTCTTTGTGCACCGAGCTCATTTCCACTTTCATGAACATGTTATTGTTATATTTCAGTTGCTTAGCAGACACACTTATCTAAGATAAATCACAGAGGTGTGTTTACATTCCCTCATATTATGCATTTATACAGCTGGATAGCTTCTGGTGCATTACAGGTTACCACACACCCTTTAAAGCTGCTGGCCTACATAAAAGTATGTTTAAATTACATTAACCACTGTTTTTATGACATCGTACATTGCTGGACTGAAGGTTAGTGTGGTTAGTGTGTGTGATGGCCTCCATCTGCCCTCTTGTTTGTCTGTGAGAATGAATGACTGAAAAAAAATTGGCTGCTTTGGCAAAAAAAAAAGCCTTCCACTAGGGAGAGAAACATATTCATTATGGAAGCCTGCGTGAGCTTCAATCTAATGAAATTGAGCTTTTAACTTTCACAGCTCTGTGTCTCTTGATCCCTTGATAAAAACACAATTGTTGCTGCTGAAAATTCTTACTCCAACAAGAAGAAATGTATAATTATTGTCAGCCTATGACCTTAACTGAGATTATGTCATCAGGTCAAACTCTGTCCAACCTTAATAGTTATTGTGAGCGTAACATCTCTCTGGAGAGATGAATAAGCCCTGGCTAAGGTCCAGACGCCACTTGGGGCTTTCTTTCATAGTTTTCATCCACAGTAGATCCATTTATCTTTATTGTAGCCGAACAACACAACTGCAAAGAAACCATCAGCCGCTGTATAGTTTATTTCAGCTAATTGTTGTTCATGCCGTGTTTCGCAATTACTTTTAAAATGAAGAGAATACAGCACAATGCAGTGATATGCTCATTTTCCCCATTAACTGCTCAGATTGTCCATATTATCTAATTATTATGCACTCTAATGAACCAATTCATCAATAAGCCCCTGGCAGAAGCCGTTCTGGGAATTCTCTGTTTGAATCTGTTTACAAGAACTGTTTCCATTGACTACTAATAATAGAAACAGAAGCAAATCTGCATCATGAAATCTGTCCTCAAACACATTTCACTATCAAGGTTGATATCAAATGTTAACTGTGATTTTAAATGGTGGTATAATCTGCAGATATCACAGACTTCAGACAGCCTTTATTTATATTTTGTTTTATTTATGGGCTCACATGCTGTCTGTACCTTGCTCTGATGTAAATAACTGCTTCAAAACAGGAACCCATCTTGTTACAAAATGCCCTTGTTGTAGATCCTCAATGACTCAAAAGGTGTTGTTTTCTCTGTCTCTTTGCCCTTGACCCCTAACGACTCCCCAGGTTCACGGTTCTGCCTTCAGGCTCTCTGAGGATCACTGATGTGCGCCTGATTGATAGTAAACTTTACACCTGTACTGCAGAAAACCCAGCAGGCAACATGTCCCTAAGCTACAATTTACACATTCAAGGTAACTGCAGGGCCTCATTCTAAAGTTGAACTCCTTAAAACCTTTAAAATGGTATTTTATGAATGCTGTCAGGTTGATTGATCCCATCCTAATAAATCACAACTAAAATATGTAAAGTATGTAAATAAATGTGTGTAAATATATGTTATCAGTCTTACATTCAGTGTGTTTGATTTCATCCTCAGCTAAGCCCAGAATTCAGCCAGCACCTTCCCTCCTGAAAGCTCTGATTGGACAAACGGTGACTTTGCCATGTGTGGTCCAAGGAGAGCCAAGCCCTGAGGTCAGCTGGTTTCACAATGCACTTCCCATTGGGGTCAAAAATACTACTCCACTCAGGATCCAGAAGGTCAGCCTCGCTGATCAGGGCACTTACCGCTGTGTGGCCAGGAACAGTGCAGGACAGGAAACCTTGGAGATCAAGCTGGAAATACTTGGTGAATACCTGCAGTGCAGTTTCCTACTCATAAATGCTATTCAAGTAAAAGAACAAAATGATTCCTGAGTGTGCACAGTGTATTTTAAATCCTGCCTGCATTGATCTAAATAACAATTTCCAGCACTGGTGATATGAACAATGACAGTGTCCCAGTTTTAGGCCCTTTTCAAAGCGCATTCTCTGGGGGTACAGTAGCTGCAAAAGGATGAAAGCACAGTAAGACTCGAGATGAAATGACTTCATACGAGCCACAAAGTTGAGGATAAAAAGTGTTTAAAGATGTTACAAATAGCCACACTCCAAAATGGGGTGAAAAGCTGCCTCCCTTATTCTTGTTCTATTTTACTTTACCTGGATAAATGACGTCAATCTTCCTAATCATTTATTGAGCTCTCTCTAAACCTTGTAGTTCCCTGCAAGTCTACCATTGATGCATTTCTGATATCCTTAGACAATTGTGAGACAAAATTCATGAGTACCAACCAACCTTGAGAGAACTCATGCATCATTTTAAATTGAAAGAACTGCACTTTCAACCCACATTAGATGATCTTAACCCCTTAGGAGATTTTAAAGCTTTACCATCATGTATTTTTAAGACTTTTTGTCTGTTTTCCATGTGATTGTTTCTTACTTGTGTATTTATTCTTCTGCCACAATCACAGCAGAAGTACTTTTTTTTTCAGATCCTGCTTGAAAAGGAAATTCAGTTCTTACTGAGACAACTTGATTAATGTTTTGACTAACAAGAGGTCAATCTGGTTGTGACTGTTGCAGGAAATCTGTCCATCATATTTTCAAAGTGTTACATCAGAATAATATCAAATCTTGCACCTACAACAGTTGCTCCTAGGCGTCTTCTCACTGACTTTTTTTTCACTTGAACTGAGACGTCTATTATTAACTCTGACTAACACTTTTAATTTAATGTTCACTGTATCAGCTGCACTTGCACAGACAAAGCCTAACATGTTTTTCTGTCTTCATAAAGAGGCCCCATCCTTTGCGGAACCTGGAGATGCAATCATGGAAAAAGTAACAAACAGCAAGGTCATCATCCCCTGCCCCGCTGCAGGTAAGAAATGTTTCACTGATGAGTCAGCCTGAGACAAATTGTAGGGAAAAATGCAATCAAAAGCTTGGAATGTATAAAAGAAACAATTTACAAGGTGTGACAAAAGTTGTTAGAGCCCAAAATGGATGTTCCTTTTATGGCAACAGAGAAAGTTCTTCTTAAACTGCAGAGCAGAGATGTGTATTTGTGCATTAAAGGAATGTCTCACTGTCACTGCGGACTGTTAGATGCCATCTTATAAGGTACAGCTTCTTTTAAGAGCTGTTCTCTCTCTATTTTAATGTCACTGTGAACACGGTGGCATCATGGATGGATGTGGAAAACTTGCAATTATTACCAAAACACAATGAGTGTCTGTTTATGTCCAGCCGATTCACTGATGATACCCCTGACAGGATGTGCAAACAGGTATTGTTTGTATCAGGTCATGCCATGGTAACCAGCTCAGAGAGAGAAGGTGAGGACTGTGTCTAATGTGGAGCAACAGCTGGAACACCAGTCCGCCTGCTGCCTCGGTGAAGCCACATCTGCTTTCCTCTGCGTCCGGGCCTGCTGGGAGAGGAATCCTAATTACAGGCTGCTGCTGGCAGACGAAGGACCAAGATGTCTGAGGTGCACTGAGAAGCACAGGAAGAGGAAGATAAAGCCAAAGTAGCCCTCCTTCCATCCATGTCATACCAGAAGGCAGGCGAGCAGGCAGGCAGTACCAGGCCTCAGAGGGCTAACACTGAAGAGCTTGATGCTCTTGACACCCTGGAGAGGCAACCAGCAGCAAAAAAAAAACCAAGGATCTTGTCATTGTTCTCTTGAGATCTGTCTGTATGAGGAAGATAAGGCAGAGTGTCTGCCAGAAGGATACTATTAATTCACCAACAAGCCCAACACATTTGATCAGCATAATTATTTGAGAAACACATGGAAGAGATAAGCCTCCACTCCGTCAGCCCCAGCAAATAAATTCAAAGTCTGCTAATGAGATCTGTTAACATCTAAAATAGAACATCTGTATGCATTACCCCCCAGCAATGAGACAATGAATTTTGCTTTGAGCTCCTTAACTGTAAGCATGTGTACAGAGAGGCAGCGGAAGATAACATCACCTTTGCATGAGCTGCGAGCTCTCATGTGGTGGGGACTTTTCTGATCACGGAAGGGAACTGTGTTTGATTTCCCCTTCTGGTCGCTGGAGTTTGTATATGTAACACCCCTGTAAATAGACAGAGCTGTGGCATTTGGATCACTACACTACACTGCTTTTACAGTGTGACTCCTCAGTCTGTCCTCTTCTCTGTGGCCTTTTATACAACATTCGCCACCTTTCCCCCCATTCCATGTTTCTCCTGTTGACCATTTCCAGCTCTTTTCCACCCAGTAATCCTCAGAAGACATCTGTTTCAGGCTCCTGAGTGAACGCACCAGTGCCTTTGAACTGCTTGTTCAACCACTCCTATTCTTGCTGTCCAAGATTCTCGCCTTACTGTTTGGTAATAAATCTTGATGCTAGTGTAGAATACCGTGCCTTATGTTTTATGTGACTCTGACCTTGAAATCTTGAGCTCACAAGCAACAAGGACTCTGACCATTTTGGCATTGGCTCCCCCGCTGTCCTGCTGTCCAACAGATAAATGTGGAGCCTGCCTTTTTCTTGTCTGGGCTGCATGCCCATTAGGTTCTACTGTTGAGAGGCAGAGAGATGGAAGTAACTTTTCTTTTTGTCAGATGTGATCAATAAAGCTCAGTTTTCACTCTCTTTCTTTTCTGTGCACCTGCAGGGTCACCTCCTCCCAAGGTACGCTGGTTTAAGAACGGCCTGGAGATATACCCTGAACAATCAGAGTTTTCTGTGGGTAGGGATGGAGCTCTTATAATTAGCACAGCATCTGCCAGCCACAGTGGGGACTTTAAGTGTGTGGCTACCAATGATGCAGGCTCTGTGGAGAGAAAGACAAGGCTGAAAGTAAATGGTGAGAGTTGAGTAACAAACCATTCCTCACAGATCAACTTAAACGTAACAGACAAGTTGTTGTTAAAATTCCTTTTTTATTCTGCATGTCTAAAGTTCCCCCGGAGATCCAAGATGACGGGCAGCCACTGAACCTCACTGTCACCTTGAGGCAGCCTCTTACTCTGGGCTGTGATGCTTTTGGGATCCCCTCCCCAACAATCACCTGGACTAAGGATGATCGCCTTGTGAGTACTTCACCTTGAATTTCCTTTCACAGTGAATGTAAAAGTTTGGCTGCACTGTACTAGACATTATACAGCATCTATTTGATACCTAGCTGTGCAATGCCACCATGTGGCCATTGTTCTCATTACAATGACACGCTGAAGCTGGCACTAAACTGATATCTGTATGTTCAGGTGGACAGTCCTGGGGTTTACCTGCAGAATGGGAACAGGATGCTGAGAATCTACAGAGTTCAGCCAGAACATGCAGGAAGCTTTGTCTGCACAGCTCAGAACTCTGCTGGAGAGGCCCGGAGGGAATATCACATTGTGGTGCAAGGTGAGCTGTCACACTTATGCAAAGTAGAGCGTAAAAGAGGTCATTTCTTGCCACCAGTAAACTTAAAATTTCCTCTGAGAGCAATCTAAGATCTGTAACTATTGAATTAAATTTTAATTATCCACATGATGTAGCAAATCTTAAAAGTTGACATTTGGCTGATGCCCTGAGCCCCTCTGTAATGTTATAAAGTTTATCATTGTTTTTTCCTCATCCCAGTGATTTTTTGAATAAATCATTTAGCCTCTAGGTGATCTTTTGAATCATATTTATGGTGTTTGTGTACGCTGTTTTAGCTCCGCCAGTGATCTCAGGAACATCCCGCATGCAGGAGATGAATGTGGTTCTGGGCCAGGAGGTGGAGTTTCAGTGCAGAGTTAGCGGAAGACCAGCACCCAGAGTGGAGTGGAGCCGTGACGGAGAGTAAGCATCTTTATTGATTGACGTGACATTTACTCCCACAAGCAGGATCCAGTACCCGTGGTATCAATCTATTGTTCCATCCTCTCTTCAGGGTGCTGTCCCGTGACGGAGACCCCCACGTGGAGTTTCTGGAGGAAGGCCAGGTGTTGAAGGTGAAGTCTGTCAGACTGAGGGACCAGGGGCTTTACCAGTGTTTGGCGAGTAATAACGCAGGAACTCAGATGCGGCAGTTCAAACTCACAGTGCAAGGTCCTTACTTTAAAGAATGCTCTCATTCATTTTGTTATTCACAAAATAACTACAAAGGAAGTATTTTACAACTGGTCTCTGTTTCACAGCTTCAGCACAACACATGTCAATTCCCTTAGGCTCTATTCATGCCATGCTATGGGCAAGTTAAAATCTAATTGGCTGTTAAACATAGTGAATTATCCATGTTTCTCTGCAGCACCCCCCACCATCAAGGGCCCCAGTGAGACCTCAGAGGTGTCGGTGGTTCTAGGTTTCCCCACAGTCCTCCCTTGTGATGTTGAGGGCTCTCCCACACCAAGTATAACCTGGTTAAAGGACAACCAGCCCATCGTGTCCAGTTCTCAGCTCACTTACACCCGTGGTGGACAGGCACTGAGACTGGGCTCAGCACAGGGAGACAGCACAGGCCTCTACACCTGCAGGGCCACAAATCCTGCTGGCTCTGCCATAAAACAGTATTCTCTGAGTGTTTTGGGTAAGAGACATCTACACCGCTTACACCTTTTAGTGTCTTGGGCAGAACTTTTAATGATATGTATATATTCTTTTCCCCTTCAGTCCCACCGCAGATAGAGGGGGAGTCGACACCATTTGGTGGTCATGTGAAGAAAGTGCGGATCAATGGAAGTTTGACTCTATCCTGCCTGACCAAAGGTTTCCCTGAGCCCAAAGTTCAGTGGTTCAAAGAGGGACAGGTTGGTGTGTTATACATCCAAGCTCTGATTTTTGAAGAATCACATATATTTTTATTATAGAACAAAATTTTACCTCAAAATACATAAAACTGTGTAACATGGAACTCATTTTCTTGTGGTCTCTTTCCTTCACCCCCAAATGAATATTTTTATATCATCTGATGGACTTTCCTTGTCTTCAGTTACTCACGGGAAACATTCATGCTGGCCTCCGGGAGAGTAGCCAACTCCTTGAGATAGAGAGTGCCATGATGTCTCATGAAGGGCAGTACACCTGTGTGGTCACCAACTCAGCAGGAGAGGACAAGAGAGACTTTCATGTCACCATTCAGGGTGTGTTTATTTAATATTTGCATTATAGTCATATGTAATACCCCCCAAATTCCATAAGAGTGGGGGATACAGTGTAAAATGTTGACAAAAACATAATTTGATTATTTGCCAATAATTTAAATGCTTTATTTAAATGAAAATAGTGCACATACAACATATCAAATATCGAAACTGGAAAACGTGATTGTATTATGAAATACTTATTTTGATTTTAACTTAATGCCAGCAACATGTTTTCGAAAAAGTCAGGACAAGGACAAAGTAACTCTAAAAAAAGTTTTGTATGCTTTTTGATTGACAAACCATCCAATATTTTTACATTTTGCACAATGTCCATACTATTCAAGAATTTGGGTTGTATATGCTTGTCAAAAATGTAGCAACTTCTTTATAAATTTCCCTGGTCACATTTTATTTCTTTTGGATGGTTTATGGATTTGGTTCATATGAAATTCAAGAACTTGGAATAGACAAAAATGATTTCCTCAAATTGCTATAAAAAAGTGTATTGACTCAAACTTGCTCCTTTCTTGGTAGTTCCCCCAGTCTTCCACCGGGTGACTAATAGAGAAGCAGCCTGGGGTCTTGGACACGAGGATGATGAAAAAGACGATATGGTGGACAAGCGGGAGGTAGTCCTGGGTCATCCAATCAGCCTGTCGTGTGAGAGTAATGCAATCCCTCCACCCAAGCTCAGCTGGTACAAGGATGGACGAAAACTCACCTCTGCTGATGGAGTGATACTACGTCCAGGTCAGTAGGAATTCTAACTGTGGAAACTCAATTAAACCAGTAATTTCTTGGAGTGGTAGAATGAGGCTTTGTTCAATGGATACATGGGTCTGTCATTTCAGGTGGTCAGGTGCTACAAGTCACCAGAGTGCAGAGAGAAGATGCTGGAAGGTACACGTGTCAGGCTGTTAATGAGGCTGGAGAGGACCGCATGCACTTTGAACTGGAGATCCTTGGTAAGGTTGAATGTACATTATGTGCATGTTTTGGTTGAATGTGTTTAAATTGTTTTTGTTTGAAATTGTAAAAAAATCGTAACAAGAGGGGTGTCTGACGGGTTTTCCTCCTCAGTCCCTCCTGTGATCACTGGAGCGACGGAGGAATTTATGGAGGAGATGGGAGCAGTGGTGAACAGCACTGTGGTCCTCCACTGTGACGCCACTGGACACCCTGCTCCAGTCATCTCCTGGATGAGAGATGGACAGCCAGTGCTCTCTGACTCTCAACACCACATCAGCAAGGATGGGACCCAACTCCAGGTAGGACTCTTGTTCCAGCATTTGAACAGACACAACTCTGATATGCTTTATAATTGTTATATCTTTGTCTATTCTATTCCTTAGCTTCTCAGTGTCCAGGTTTCAGACATGGCTGGGTATCTGTGTGTTGCTGAGAACAAAGTTGGAACTGTTGAGAAACATTTCAGTCTGACAGTTCAAGGTAAGAAAAGTGCACAAGTCCATAAAACGGCATTATTAACACCTTTGTATATCCAATTTCATTGTGATGTGAAGGCCCAATAAATGTCTCTTGTAATGAATCTTATTAAACCTCTGTTGCTTTCTATTTCAGTTCCTCCCAGAGTTAATGGTGGTAAAGAAGAGGAGGTCAGTGTGGTTGAGGGCCACATGGTGTCATTGTTGTGTGACGTCCAAGCGTACCCTCCTCCTGAAATCACCTGGACTAAAGATGGGCAGGTCTTGCGATTTAGTGCAGGTCTTCACATTCTGCCAGGTCAGACATTGGTCAACCATTATGCCAAAATTATTTTTGTCAGGAGCATGTCCTTTGTTTGAATTTAATAATAGCACGGATATTACATTTTGTATTACTTTCTATAATATTAAAGGTGGCCAGATGCTACAGTTGCCTCGGGCCAGACTAGAAGATGCTGGACAATATGTCTGCACAGCCACCAATGCTGCAGGCCAGGACCAGAAGAGTATTATTCTCAGTGTTTATGGTGAGCAAACACATGGTAACCCATCTTCACAATTCAGCCACATATACAGATGATCAAATCTTAAAACATTGTCCGAGCAAAAAGAAAAAAAAAGTGTTTACTGCAAGCCAGCTGTGGCTGAGGAGAGTTTGAGAGTGAATCATATCATGTCTGAATGAGATCATGTCCTATCTGTATTTGTAATCCATCAGTCCTGCCCACCCTGAAGCCCCATCCAAATGCTGAGTCAGACTTGGTGACCCCACAAGTCGGCTCCTCTGTCACACTGAGATGTGAAGCCCATGGTGTCCCCGAGCCCGAGGTCACATGGTACAAGAATGGGTTTCAACTGGCTGCAGGGAATGGACTGAAGATGGATCATCATCAGCTGCAGATTGTCGGGGTTCAGGTCAGAAAAGGTTTTATGTGAAAGTTATAAATATAAAAAAATCATGTCTGACCAAAAGAGGTTTTTGAAAGGATTCAAACATTTTGGATCTCTTAAATATACATCATAAACTTTCATACATCATAAAATTCACAGGGTGTAAAAGACTAGGACTGGAGATGAAACACTTGCCCCATCTTTGACTTTGTTGTACATCAACTAAATTTACCTGATTGAGAAAACATGCAACAGCGAGCATAAGAATAAGGAGCCTTCTTTCCCTCTTCCATGTCTGCATCCTCCCTCACTACAATGAACTTCTGCTTTGGTTCCTAGCTGGCAGATGGTGGTGCTTACACCTGCAAAGTATCCAATATGGCTGGGCAGGTGGACAGAACTTTCAGACTGACAGTTCATGGTGAGAATATGTCTCCTATGTTTACAAAGTTACAGTCTTCAAAGGGAGTAGTCAGAATTTTTTAAACTATAAAACACATTTATTTCCACAGTTCCACCTGTCCTGGACGGACCTCTCCGGGAGTCCTTGAACTACACCCTTGGCTCCCATGTGGCCCTACTATGTGAGGCCTCAGGGGTCCCTATGCCAAGCATCACCTGGCTCAAAGATGGAACTCCTATTGGTAAGATAGAGGCAGTGATGGATTTACTAACAATATGCATTTGTGATATGTGACAGAATGAGTAAGTGACTGTTTGTGCTGTTCAGAGAGCAGTCTACAGTGGCAGTGGTCAGTTCGGGGGAACAGGCTGGAGCTGGGGCCTCTCACTCTGTCTCATGCTGGAATATACACCTGTGTGGCCAAAAACAGCGAGGGGCAAACACAGAGAGACTACTCACTCACTGTGCAGGGTAAGGAGATACTAAGAAATCTGTGCAAGATGAGAGACATCCGCCTAGAAAATACTATGAACCATGCATAAAAGTAATAACTTTCTGCAGCCTTAATCATTAATCTTTGTTTTACTCAGTATCCCCTACCATTCTGGACTCTGAACAGCCAACTGATGTGAGTGCACCTGTGGGAGAGGAGCTGACCCTGGAGTGCAGAGCCACAGGAATCCCAACCCCACGCCTCAGCTGGCTAAAAGATGGAGTGACTTTAGAGGGATCAGACACCCAACACATCGCGTAAGTCATCAACATTCCTAATTTTTGCCAGGGCTTCAAACACGATTAAAAAATATAAATGCTACATTAGAGTCAGGGTTTGTGAAACTGCAATATTAATGTAAAGCTAGTGCTTCTGTGTAGGACTGAGGGGTTTATAGACAGACAAAAAGAATAGTTCAAAGTCCCTTGCCTAATTTCATCAGGGTGAAGTGCGAGAGCAGCTGTAAGACAGCTGTTCAGGAGCTTATGTGGTCAGTGCAACTGCATTAGACGGCATAGAAATTGTCTGTGTGTGTGTCTGCACTGTGAGAAAATCGTGGGATGATGATGATGATGATGATGATGATGATGATGATGATGATGATGATGATGATGATGATGATGATGATGGGAAAGTAGAACTGTGGTTTAGGGTTGAACAAACTAAAGATGCTGGTTTAAAATTGACAACATAGTAAGGTGTTTCTGTGAAACACAATGTGTATTTTTTTTATCCTGCAGAGTGACCCCTGATGGCAGCACACTTACATTACTGAGGCTGAGCCCTGAGGATTCTGGGACATACACCTGTTTGGCTGCCAGCCTGGCTGGACAGGAGAGCAAAATCTACACCCTCTTTGTACTGGGTCAGTTTGGACGTTATGTGTGTGTATCTGTGTTGTGGTTAAAGTCTTTGAGTAACTTGTTCTTCATTGATTTGACTTGTCACAGTCCCACCATCTATCTCTGGTGAGACCACCATCCCCAGAGAGGTGCAGGTCACTCAGGACAGTGCTGTGACTCTGGAGTGTCAAGCAGCAGGAAACCCTCCACCTCAGATCAGCTGGCTGAAGAACGGCCGTCCTGTGCTTCTCTCCCCGCGTACACGCCTCCTGTCTGGTGATTCTGTGCTAAGGTCAGTTTGGATAGAGCAGCTCAGAACAAACATTTATTCATCTGTCAAAAGATTGCATGAGGAGGAGTGAGGTAATGCTAAGTTTATTTTTTCTTTCTCATAAAGGATTTCTCCTGTGCAGCTGTCTGACTCTGGTGTTTACACATGCATAGCCCGCAGTCGAGCTGGTCTTGCTGAACTCAGCTATGATGTCCAGGTCCAAGGTAGACTCAAAAGATACATCTCTCTGACTTGCAATTTAACTGACATTCTGTGATTTCAAACTGAGGGGCTTATACTGATATATGTTTGTTGGTGTACACTCGGCAGTGCCCCCTGGTGTGGATCATGTTGAACCAGTGGAGCCGGTCACAGTGGTCCGGGGATCTTTGGTGACGTTAACGTGTGAAGCCCGAGGCGTTCCCCCTCCAACTCTGACATGGATGAAGGATGGCCAGCCACTCTCCCTTCACAGAAATCTGCTGCTGGACGGACAGGAGACCAGGCTGCAGCTGCCTGATGTAGCACCTTCAGACGCTGGTCTCTACAGCTGTGTGGCAAGTAACCAGGCAGGAAGCAGCACAAAGAGCTTTAACCTCACCGTGCTTGGTAATCCCGAAATAATTTGCTTCTAAATTTAAGACACAGTGTAAACTTCTTGAACAACTGAGAGCAAACATTCTGCTTTTGAATTCAGAACCACCAAAGATTTCCACTTCAAGCACTCCAGAGGAGCTGACCCTAGCAGTGAACAGTCCACTGGAGCTGGAGTGCACAGCTGTGGGAGTCCCACCTCCCACCCTCAGTTGGCTCAAAGATGGCCACCCCTTGGCAGGAACTGATATTGTCCAGCAGGATGGCCAATTTGTCAGGATTAGTAAAGTTCAGGTTAGTTTACTTCTGATGCAATCTGTTGATTCACATTTGTGATGAACTGCATCGATATGAGATGTTTCAGATGCTTTGATGCATGGGAATTTGTCTGTGTATCCAAAATTTACATTCTTAAAAAAATGAAAAACAGCAGTTTGAAAGCTTCAGTCCAGACTTGTCATGAAAGAACCACTCAAACTGATTGAATAATCCCTTTACAGGTGGAGGATGCAGGCCTGTACACCTGCTTGGCCAGCAGCCTAGCAGGAGAGGATGGACAAAACCACTGGGTCCGAGTTCAAGGTGACACAAGCTGTGTTCTCACATATTGTTCAACTTTGAAGAAATATATCACTTTCCCCTTCTGTCTTTTCTAACTCTCTTTCCTGCTCCTGGGACATAATAAATAAAGCTCAGGGAACATTCAGAACATCAGGATCTCTTTGTAGAAAAGTAAAAACAGACTTACTCATTCAGGCACAAGCACTTTTTGGCTATGGTGATATAAAGAATTTATACTGAATGCATCCAAGTGCACGCAATATGACATAAACACAGAGTTGTAGAAAGGAATTTATATTTGTGTTTGATGGCACAAAGCTTTAGTTTAGGATATAATGTGCAGCATCCCACTTTGTTCTACCTGTTTGTTCATGCCAGAATAAAATGATGGGATGCTTTTATAAATACAATTATATGAATGGCTGTTAGTACCTGCTCAGGTACTAACACCTCCTTTTTTGCACTTTGATGACACACCCAGCTTAGCTGAATCGTAAACTCTAAGTCATTACTGTGACAAAACACACACTCTAATAGGACATGCCTCTTAATGCTGCACTAAACACATCATCTTTTAGTGTAAACACATGGTTTTCTAACTGGCCTCTGATCTGCCTTCTGTGCCTCATGCCTTACCTAGCTGTTCTTTTTAAAGCTGCACTGAATGCATACTGGAATTTATGTCCTATTATTACATTTTGCCACTGCTTAATAATCATCAATTGTGTTTCAGTCCCGCCAACCCTTCTTGGCTCTGATGATGTGAGGACGCTGACAGTTCCAGTTAATGGACATCTGACCCTCGAGTGCCTGGCTGATAGTGTTCCTGCTCCCAATATAGAGTGGTACAAGGATGAGGCCAAACTGCAGGTACATAGTTGACAAAAAGAAGACAAATACTAATGTCCTACTAAGTCTCATTTGACTCAAACTTATCCTCCTGTTGTCTTAGCTGGGTGGGCGTATCCAGCGGCTAGCAGGCGGTCAGTACCTGGAGATACAGGAAGTCAGGCCAGAGGACAGCGGTCACTACAGCTGCGTGGTCACCAACATCGCAGGAAGCACCAGTCTGTTTTTCACAGTGGAGATTCTCTGTAAGTCAGCTTGACAATTTTGAGAAGATTTAAAACAATGTCAATGATAAACCAAATTGACTACATGACACAGCATTTTTTATATATTTCTGTAGTACCACCAGTGATAAAGGAGGGCAGCACAGTGGTGACAGCACATGTCGGCCAGGATGCAGTTCTACCTTGTGAGGTTGAAGGTGACCTTTCCACTACGGTCATGTGGAGGAAAGATGGCTTCCCTGTAACAAAAGATAGCAATAAGTAAGTCCAAAGTTGTTTTGTTTTAGTCTCTCCTTGTTACTTTACTTTTCCACATGTGATGCAAAAAAAAAAAACACACCACAGCTGCAGATCTTATTGGTGACTTTGTTTCAGGTACACTTTCTTATCAGAGGGCTCCTTGCGTGTTCATGGGGTTAAGCTGAGTGATGCAGGTCGCTATTACTGCACTGTGTCTAACCAGGCTGGCTCAGACCACAGAGGAATGGATCTACGAGTGTTTGGTAAATATAGCAAACACAAGTTAAAAGTTACCTTATGATTCTGGTGCTGCCTTTTTTGGTGATTTTATGTAACGTGATCACACTTTTTTACCTGTGAAGGTTTTGGTTGATATTATAGAGCAGTTGTCATGATTAAATACAGTATCTTATAGCATTAGAAACACATGAAAAGAAGATATTGGGTCAATGTGAATCTGTCCTGTCTCCTTTCAGTGGGTCCTTCCATCAGTCCTGGTCCATTCAATTTGACAGCAACCACAGGTATAAGAGCTTTGCTTAGCTGTGAGACTACAGGTATTCCCTCACCTACAGTGTCCTGGAAGAGAAATGGCACACCACTTGATATAAACCAGCAACCTGGTGCATACAGGTACACAAAAAGTTGTGGATGGACTGTATTATGCATATAATGCTCACAAAGCTGTAAAAGCTTAAAATCAAATTGTGTTGTTTTGTCCAGGTTACTCTCCTCTGGGTCCTTGGTTCTTCTGACACCGTCCACTGAGGATGAAGGTTACTTTGAATGCACTGCTGTCAATGAAGTTGGGGAGGAGCGCAGGGTCATTGAGGTCTTCATGCAAGGTATTGATTGTGATTTTTTGGACAACAAACAGTCGGTTGGAAACTCATTTGAGATGATGTAAGCGAAAAATTGTCCATTTGCACCTTCAGTCCCACCATCCATTGAAGATGATGTCACGACAGTCACAGCTGTGAAGATGTCTCCTGTGGTTTTGCCATGTCACGTACAAGGACGACCTCAGCCCACCATCACCTGGACAAAGGGAGGAGCCAAACTGGGCTCCAGAGGAGGGACCTACCGTGTCC
Source organism: Notolabrus celidotus (assembly GCF_009762535.1). NCBI lineage: Eukaryota > Metazoa > Chordata > Actinopteri > Labriformes > Labridae > Notolabrus > Notolabrus celidotus. The sequence goes on along the minus strand of NC_048280.1, from coordinate 26,409,376 downwards.
TACCCACTGGTAAGACGTGTGTCTATGGAACTTTATAATGTTTCATAATACTTCTATAAAGACACAAAAACACTGGTCTATTCAAATTGTAATGCTGCACGGCAGGAATTAATTTATCTAATTTTGAAGTCAGCATGTTTGTACTCATTTTAATTCAGGAGTGTTGGAGATAACTGCTGCTGTGCCGAGTCATGCTGGCAGGTACACATGCTCAGCCCGCAACCCAGCTGGAGTGGCTCACAAACACATCTCTCTCACTGTGCAAGGTACGCCCAAACAGTACTGCTTGTTTGGATGCTTAGGGTTCAACAGTTATACAGATGTAACAACAAATGTGTTCTTTTAGAGCCCCCAGAGATCAGGCCAATGGCAGAGGAAGTGCAAGTGGTGTTGCATCATGGGACTGTTCTGTCCTGTATAGCACAAGGCCTTCCCAGGCCGTCCATCACCTGGCAAAGAGAGGGGGTTCCTATCGCAGCAGGTAATTAAATAGAAAGTTAAACACATTTTAACACTCACTTTATAAACAGCTTGTTACTGTGTGGTAGAAGATGCCTCTGGTGCTGACTTGACCACTTGTCAAATTCATGGAAAGATACTCATCAAAGCACACGTGTGATTCATTACTCAACCACAGGTCACAGGCTGGCTGTGCTCTCAAATGGAGCTCTGAAGTTTTCTCGTGTCACACTTGGCGATGCAGGGACCTATCAGTGTCTGGCAAAGAACGATGCTGGTGTAGCCATTGGCAAGACGAAACTTGTTCTCCAAGGTAACATGAACTCAAGAAAAAAGTGCTTTCTGCTGTGTTAACTCTTCAAACTGTCATGCACATCTGGCTAATATATTTTGGGAAATTACAAATGAATCTTTACTCACTCATTTCATGACCCTCAGTTCCACCAGTGTTGAGTGTGCCTCGAGTGGAGTACACTTCAGTGTTAGGTCAGCCAGTCAGTCTGGAGTGCGTGGCCGATGGGCAACCCCAGCCTGAAGTTAGCTGGCACAAAGAGAAGAGGCCTTTAGTTGACGGTGCTCACATACGAATCTTTGCCAATGGAACCCTGGCCATCACTTCGACCCAGCGCAGTGACGCAGGCCTATACACATGTACAGCCAAAAACCTTGCTGGCAGAGCCAGCCATGACATGAGGTTGGTTATTCAAGGTGAGTAAAGTGTGCCATGTTATATAAGGATGAATACAGCTGGTTAACATTTATTAGTTTTGTTTTTAAAACATTTTTTGCTTTCCAGTCCCACCCATGATTCCTCCATCGCAGACTGAACTGTCAGTCATTCAAGGATTCCAGGCACTGCTGCCCTGTGCTGCTCAGGGTTCACCAGATCCCAGGGTATCATGGGAAAAGGACGGTACATCTGTGCCCAACCTGCCAGGCAAATTCACCATCCTTCGATCAGGAGAGCTAATTATCGAGAGGGCTGAGGTTAGTACGAGTACAACCAGTTGTGTTTACTGGAGTCGGAGCTACATCTCTTTAGTGCTCAAGATATGGAACATCTCTGGTTGCTCCTCTCACACAGATGGGGGATGCTGGTGCGTTCACGTGTGTGGCAACCAATGCAGCTGGCTCTGTGAGACAAGACATCCGACTGTCCATCAACATGAGGCCAGCCTTCAAGGAGCTGCCGGGTGATGTTACCCTCAACAAAGGGCAGAGTCTGGTCCTTTCCTGCCAAGCTCAGGGAACTCCCAATCCTGTCATCTCCTGGACCATCAACAACAGTCCTTACCCAGGTACTGAGTGCCATCATATTCAAGCTTCTAGTGAATGATCTGTAATGCAGGATTATGAGTTAAAACATAAACATGTAATGAACTGTTTTGTTAAATGCTTCAGGTGCGACTGTAGACGAGGCAGGCAGGAGCTCTGTGATTGTTGACAATGTGACAATGAGTGATGCTGGAACCTACGTGTGCATAGCAGAAAACAGCGTGGGCTCCATCCGAGCACTCTCATTTGTCCGTATTAGAGGTGAGCGTTTGGTCAAGGATGAGTCAGGGGATTTCATTTCACTTTAAGCAGACATTTATATCAGCTTGTTGATCCTGCAAATTCTTGCCGCCTGTCTTTAGAGCCTCCAGTGTTGAAGGGTGAAGCTCACATGTCTCAGACAGTCATCCAGGGAGGCTCTGCTGTCCTTGACTGCCCTGTCCACGGAGACCCCAGTCCTATCCTCCGCTGGCTCCGAAATGGACAAGCACTACTCCGCTCGCTCCGAATGCAAGCACTTCACAATGGATCCTTGATCATTTACCGCATCACTGTAAATATACCTCTGTTTATGACTTTCTTTATTTAGTATGATTCAGAGCAGTGACCCTCTCTCGTGATAAATTATGTCAAACCAAGTCGCTCACGTTTCAGTGACTAAGCCCTCTAGGTTTACCACTAACATTACTCATTGTTTGATGATTTGGAAAACATGGCAGTATTCATCTTATCCAGTCTCCCCCTGCAGTCCCCTTGTGTGGAGGAACAGTGAGTGACTGTCCTGCAGCGTCCCTCTCCCACGAAATCAGATTCACTTCAGACAGAGAGGCTAACAGCATTAGCAGCAGAGGGAGGAGGTGAGCAGAGAGCTGGATGTTCCCAGACTCTGCCCCTATCTCCTTAGGCTGTAACCTTGTTAGGTCTCTAACTGCTGCTGTAATTGCACAGCCTGCAGTTGGGACTTTCTCACAGACTTATGACCGTCCTTCCCACAGAGCAGTCGAATGTGAAATTTCCTCTCTAGGGCCCATAATATCTATTACTAGAAATAATTCAATGGAACACAGACTCAACAGCCCTTAAGAAACAGAAAAAGTTTCCTTTGATCCAAAAACTGTATGTGATCTAAGGCACTCGTGTGTCCTGGAGATGTGTGGCCTCTTCAAATGAAAATTGTTCCTCAGTGTGCCAGTTAAGCAGAACTCTCCTCTTCTACCTGTTTGATGTACAGGCTGCAGATGAAGGGGAGTACCAGTGTGTGGCTGAGAGTGAAGCTGGAACAGCTGAGAGGACCATTACTCTCAAAATTCAGAGTAAGTTCTGAGTTTACTGTAACATACAGGGAAATAACATCAGGTTATGACATATGTACATCACCTAATTTCTACTGTCTTGGATTTTGCTGCTTTGTCCACCCTTTTCTATAAACCTTTATTTATTTAACAAATAATCAAAACTCAAGACTCTCTTGATCTCTCTTTCAAACACAGTCAATGGAGGCTACTCAAACTGGGAGGAATGGGGTCCATGCAGTAGTACTTGTGGACAGGGCTTCCAAGAACGCGTAAGAATATGCAACAACCCAGAACCAGCAAATGGCGGTAGACCATGCAGCGGCCCCAATACAGACTCAAGGAAATGTCAAACCGGTCTCTGTCCAGGTACAATTTTATTCTTTCCACTAGCTGACTCTTTTTAATGTCACTGCGTCAGTATTTCAGTCTCATCAGGTCACAAGGTACAGCATGCATTGTCATACTGAATTCTGTTTTCTGCATGACAGGACAGAGTATAACAAAGGTTAACTTTGAGTCAGAGTAGACAGACAAAATACATTTCTGTGTTATGGGTATGAATATTATTAAAGTATTTTAAATGTTTCATTCATCAACCTAAATTCAGCTTTTAAAAAAAAGATATTTTCTTAGTTACTGAAAACGTACTTTGTTTTCTTCCTGTTTGATAATGAAAGGAGAGACTCCTCGAAAGACCAGAGGCAGCCTGACTGGCATGGTGAACGAGAGAGAGTTTGGTGTGTCTTACCTGGAGGCCAATATTACAGACAATGAGGTGGAGGGGAGCAGCACTCTGCAGGCACGCCTGGACAGCATACCTCCAACTGTGGGTGAGTGCACGCACATTAGATTTCCTGGTTATATCTGCATATTGCAGCATGTTGCACTGAAACTATGGCTTGAGAGAAAAGGCCTCACGGTCATTATAGCGCTTTTACCATTTAGGATTTTTGGAATCAGAAGTGTCTTTATTTGGCAACAGGGAGGCGGAGAAACGATTGCTTTGTAACTGTCCTGGTTGATAGGCAGCTGGTGAAGCTACTTGTCAGTCAACCACACTCTAAAGTACACCTTGCTTTACATAGACAAGTTGGGATGCTCTGTAAAAAATCTATAAAAACAGATGGTTCATGGTTTTCAAATCATCTAAACTCTGTACTTTATTGAATAGTGCAAGGACAGCAAATAGAATGTTGAGACTGAAAAAAATGTACTGTTTAATGAAAAAGTTATGCCCATGTGAAATGTGATACCAGTAACACATTTAAAAAAAGTTGGGCCAGAGACAACATAACACTGACTAAAGTTCTGTCAAGTTAGGTATATTATGTTCAACACTCACTTTATAAACAGCTGTAAAGTTCTGTATACAAAACCCGGAGGAAGATATCCCAAATAATTAAATTAATTTGCAACCAGTTATTAACATGACTGGGTATAAAAAGGGCATTCCAGAGAAGTTCTTAGAGGTAAAGACGGGAAGAGATTCATCACTCTGTGAGAGACTGCATGAGCAAATAATTCAACCATGTCAGCATAATGTTCCTCAGAGTAAAATTGCAAAGACTTTGGGGATGTCAGCATCTAAATGACATCATTAAAAGATTCAGGGAATCTGGAGAAATATCTGTACCAAAGGTGACAAGGCCAAAACAAAGACATCATGGCCATGCTCTTTGGGTCTACAGGTGGCACTGCATTAAAAACATACATGACTCTGTAGTGGAAATTCCTACATGAGCAGTGAAAACTGTACCATGCAAAGAAGACACCATATATAACTACGACCCAGAAACCCCAGCAGTAATTTATGGTCCCTGTAAGAGGCTTCTCTGGGCCAGAGCCCAGAGAAGCCTCTTACAGGGACCATAAATTACACAAATCTGATCTAAAGAACACATGAAAGTAGAGTTTGAGCTCATTAACTCATTCAGAAAATGCTTACTGAGGAAATGTAAAGGAAGTCAGAGGTAGAGTCCTTTGACTTGCTTTTTTCTCCCTCTGCTGGTCATTTGAAAATATGTAGGTTTTAGTTTTATTATGAGTCTCCCTGTAAAGACTTCAATATCTGCATTTATGTGGTTCTGCAGGACACTCAGTGCTAATACTGCTTTCTTCCAGGTCCTTTGATGAGGGTGCTGGTGCCTGTGTTTGCTCCCATGTACTGGACCACTGTGCTGCAAAACGGAGCAGCTAGAAATGGCTTCTCCCTCACTCAGGGCCGGTTCAGACAGGAGTCTCAGCTGGAGTTTGAGACTGGTACATTTGCCCTAGAACCATTTGTATATGTTTATTGTTTTTCTTAAGTCTTAACCAATGAATGTGTCAAACCTCTGGTCAATTTGAGGTCATGTGAGCTTAACCAATTACTCAATACATCTGTTACATGTGACAATTCTTGCACATAAAAATCACAGAGGTTGTTGATAACACTTTATAAGTAATATACATATTTGTATTAGTTATGGTGAGTGCACTCTACGTAGATATGATGCAAAAAAAGCTATCAGCTGGTCACAAAAACTAAATTTATGAACACGTTATCTTCTGTAGTTCACACAACAACCAGCAGGTGGCACCAGATGAAGACTTCCAAACATTCTCCTGATGCTTCTTTGTGCTTCTGAACAGGATTTGATTGTTGTTTTTTGATCTCTCTGAACAGGGGAGATTCTCCATTTGACCCATGTTGCCAGAGGTCTGGATTCTGAGGGAGTCTTATTAATTGACATCGTAATTAACGGATTTGTGCCTCCTTCATTGACATCATCTCATCTAAGCCTTCAGGTGCGTTTCACTGCTGCTTCCAAATAACACGTACTCAAGACCTGAAACATATCTCAGATAGTCTGTTGACATGCCAAAGACCCTCTCCAGTAGCTCTGACCTGATTTCTCTTGCGTCCCTCAGGAGTTCGATGAATCATACCTGCAGACAGGCCAAGGACAGCTGTACTCGTGGTCTTCACAGACCCACCAGAGAGAAGGAAACCCCTTGGTGCTACGCTGCAACCAAACCATTATTTATGAGGGCCAGGAGGAACGCCAGGGCCCTCTGCTGCAGCTGCTCAAGGTCTCTGGGATGAACAGTGTCTACAACATGTTTACCCTCACGGTCGACTTCCACATCACTGCCAGCCTTCTGGTACCAGGTCTGCAGAATGAAAACACATTGATTTAAAACTTTACCATCAGTACATCATATGGAGCACTAGAAGTGAATGTTGAAACAGCCATAAACTAAACTTTACTGTTTGCAGATGGTTATGATGAAACATGCCCTAAAGGTTTCAGTCTTGACACAGCCTCCTACTGTGCTGGTATGCTGCTTTCCCTTGTCATGCCTCATTCATCGTCAACATTTTCATAAACATTTGTCAGTCTGCCAAATTTGTTTTAACAACTAAACATGTTCTTATTAGATGAAGACGAGTGTGCACTCCAGTCTCCTTGCTCCCACTCATGTAACAACATCATGGGAGGATTTTCCTGTTCATGCCCCTCTGGCTTCACCATCCCTACAGATGCGAACACATGCACCGGTGAGTCAAAAGCAACCTCTTGCTGGAGCTTGCATGAACACTTATAAAAATCTACAAAGAGAATTTTCTAGCTGATTGAGGGGAAAATCTTCATCTGCCTCGCAGGCCTTATGTTTGTGTTTCATTTAATTTGGTACAGATATCGACGAGTGTTCCCAGGGCTCGCACATGTGCCACTACAACCAGCAGTGTGTCAATACAGTGGGTGCATATCGCTGCCAGGCCAAGTGTGGACCAGGATTCAAACCCAGCATCACAGGAAGCAGCTGTGAAGGCAAGTGTCACTGTTAATCACTGTTACTCACTCTGCTCTGTCATTCAAAGAGAGACACTCTGCATGTCTCTTTCTTTGTTCAGACCTTTTCCTTCCTGCAGATCTCATCCCTAACCACACAGTGTTTTAAAGAGTACAGAGTAGACAAAGACAAATGTGTCAATTGTGTTACAGATGTGGATGAGTGCCAAGAGTCAGCCCTCTCCCCTTGCCAACATCAGTGTCTCAACACCCTGGGCTCCTTCCGCTGTATCTGCCATCCTGGATACCAGCTGTCTGGACATCGCTGCATTGGTCAGTTACATAACTTGTTGGGACTGCTGTGTGCTCTTAAGAGCTTAAAAAAAGTCAAGGAAAATTCATCATTGTTACTTAGTTATAAAGGTGTTAGATTTACCTACTTCTTCAACATATTACAAAATGACTATGATGCTTTGAATAACATCATTACTTGCATAACGGCTCTGTTTTTATGCACTTTTTCAGACATCAATGAGTGCATGAGGAATGTGTGCCCAGCTCACAAGGAGTGCCAAAACACAGAGGGAGGATACCAGTGTCTTGACAGCTGCCCAGCTGGCATGACCAAAGCAGAGAGTGGAGCCTGTGTTGGTGAGAAACTTTTATACTTGTTTAGCGAGTGCCTTCCTCAGTGAGTAGGGACTAAATGTAGCATTTAACCAATTACTTGTTTCATACAGACTTGAGATGAAGTCATTGTGCATCATAGACTAAGTTTCAACCACCAAATCAAAACTGTTGGCAGCTCCTTCAGACCTCCTCAGTGTATTTTGTGTTACATAACACCACAGGAGGTTTCCCAGGATGGCATTCTAGGAGTAGAACAGTAAGAGGTTGCTGCATGTCCTTCAAAGAGGGGAGAGAAGTTTTTTTTTAATTCAGATAATTTGTGCACAAAAGAAAAAAAGGATCCTCTTCATAACAGGATACATCAAAGTTTACAGTATTATAGTTTAAAATGTGTAGTTATATTTTATTGAAGTATAAGAAAGCATCATATCTGTAGTATTAATTTGCTGTTAACTGTATATTTTTCAGATATTGACGAGTGCCAGGATGGAAGTCATATGTGCCGCTACACTCAGATCTGTCAGAATACAATCGGAGGATATGGTTGTGTTTGTCCAAGAGGTTACAGGTCCCAGGGAGTAGGCTTCCCATGCCTAGGTATTACATCTCCAATGTTATTCTCTGTATTACAAACCACCATTTGCACTCATACATGAGGAATAACGTGATCCTTGTTCTACCTTGCAGACATAGACGAGTGTGTGCAGGCGCCAAACCCCTGTGCCTTCCAGTGCCGCAACGTGCCTGGCAGCTTCAGGTGCCAGTGTCCTCCTGGTACCGTGCTGCTCGGAGACGGGCGCTCCTGTGCTGGGCTGGAGAGGGGGACCACTTTCACCAACGGCACCAGAGTCAGGGCAAGACTCCGCCCACAGCTGGTGTCATCTCTTGGCAGGCCAATCCTGTCGCGTACACAGGGAGTGTCTCGCATTACCAGACAGAGCTGTCCTGCAGGGTACACCAACCGAGATGGCACGTGTGTTGGTGAGTGTGCATCTATGCAAGGACACAATTAAAATAACTTTGAGATAAATTCTATTCTGCAAAATAGATAAGGGCCTGTACTTAATATTTTATGGAAACATTAGTGCCACTTTAAAAACTGAAGCCTGAAGACTTAATAAGTAGGATTTGCGAGCTCCATCAAACATTAAACTCTGCTATAAAACAGCTTATCGTATCTCAAACTCTCCTTTCTTTTTTGTATTCTCCCTTCAGATGTTGATGAGTGTCTGCTCAGGAAGCCATGTCAGCACAAGTGCCGAAACACCATTGGCAGTTTCCAGTGTCAGTGTCCCCCCGGTTACCAGCTCTTACCCAACAGAAGGAGCTGTAAAGGTAAGCTATCATAAACTGTAATGGCATGGCATTCATTAATTCATCACTGCAGCAAAGTTCCTCACCACCTCTTTTTCCAGACATCGACGAATGTGTAGAACAAGGCATCAAATGTGGACACAATCAGATGTGTTTCAATACCAGAGGTGGATATCAGTGCCTAGACACGCCCTGCCCTGCATCATATCACAGCGGAAGAAGCCCCGGGTAAATGCAGAACTGAATAGTTTACTGAAAACATTATTAGGGGATAAATTCTGCACTTATGTGAAGCTCTGTGTCACTGGTATTTGACTTCTATCCTGTTGACCTTTCAGGACCTGCTACAGGCTTTGCTCCTCTCTGGATTGTGCAGCAGCAGGAGGCTTTCCTCTGCTGCTGCAGTACAAGCTGCTCACACTCCCATCAGGTATCCCCTCCAATCACAACGTCGTACGACTGTCGGCTTTCTCAGAGTCAGGTGTTCTGCAGGAGCGTACGTCCTTCACCATACTGGAGCAAGAATCAGAGACAGGTGTTCTGGGCCGAGTGTTTGGCATCAGAGACGAGACAGGCAGAGGGATCATTTTCACACTGAGGCCTCTGGACAGACCAGGACTGGTGCGGCTCAAGGTGCAGGCCACCACCATTTCACCACAGGGACGCATCACCTACCAGAGCATCTTCATCATCTACATCTCCATATCAACATACCCGTACTGAGACTTTTCCCTGACTGCTCTACTGATGACTCTGCCCCTCAGTGGCCTCAAATCCCCCAAAACCCTGTGACAAGGACACGGGCCCCACAAAGAAGATTAAACACACAAGATAAATCCGACGTGGTTAGCAAGACGATCCATTGAAGATGTGTTCCCAAGCCTGTGACTGAATCGATGGGTGCATCTTTCCAATCAATAATGAAAACGCAGAATGTAAAGAAGTGTAATCTCATTGAGCACAGAGATTTTTATGTTCTGCTCTCTATCATTGTGTATATTAGTTTTGCTCACTCTGGGACAGATTTCTTCTCATATGTTTGCATCCTGCACTTACAAACAGAAGTCTTTCCACATCTTTGAAACTGTATGATGTCCCCCCTCTTATTTTAATTTATTTAAGTCATTGAATGCATCACTGGTTTACCATCTGTCCCAGAGGGTTTGAGGTAATAAGATTCTACCAGCATTGTTATGACAATCCTTAGATGGCACATTGTAACAGTGGCTTGTAGGTAGTGACAGTGTTTGATCCATTTTATGTGTTTTTGTACTCTTTTGTAACATTTTTTATCATGTGAGAAAGTGTAAAGGTGCTATTCTGAATGTAGCTTTTTAGTAAAGAACTTCCCTGTGTTGATGATGCAAGTGGTGTTCATTACAAGAAAAGATGGCAGTTATTAAACACTCACTATGTATTTATTTTCTGCAGTGTGGCATTGGCTAATCTGGTTTATCTAATCTGGATTCACGTCACTTACAACATTTTAGTTTTCTTCTTTAAATATTTGGTGCCATCCCACAAGTGCCTTCATATTGACAAATCTGAGAAGGGAAGTTATGAAAACCAAAATATGCAACAATTGCAGTCAAAATATCTGTTCTCTCTTTGCAAGTGAAACATTTCCCTGTTGTTGTGTGAGTGTTTAATATTTGTACAAATAAAAAGGCCAACACTTTTGCTTCTGTCTGTTATTACCAACCATTATCTGAATCACTCTTGGTCATAACTTATCTTAAACCCTAGAATAACATTTTCCTTACTGCAGTTTGCATGTTGCTGCAAATATTTCTGATAAAACAAGATGAGAACGTCGACACAACCCACTCGGGAGTGTATTTGGCCACAACATTAATGCTGCCTCATTAACTCTGAGAACAGATGACAATCTGGCTTTGAGATTATTTCTACAGTGGCTTACTTTGACTCAAACTTCCAGTGACCCTGAAATAATCCTGGAAAAGGATGTGTGACAACAAAATAAGACCCATGTTTACTCTCAGATAAAGATGAATAACATCTATTTTTGACCATACATCTGAAGTCTGTCCTCTGATATTTTTGCCGACCGCTGGCTTGATCGAATAAACACTTTGTGGGTGGGTGAGGCAAGAGATCAGGAGTAGAGTGTTAAATCTGGTGCACTTTCACCAAGTGATGGCACTTTAAAAAGTTTACACTTTGGCCAGTTTGAACCAAAAGTCTCAGACACGCTTTATTGGATTAAGACGTCCAGATGGATCTATTCATTATCTATACATATGAAAATCTTTTACTGCTGCAGAATTGTGTTTAAAGTCAACCAGGCTATCACTTCAATGGTTGAAAAAATTACTGAATGTTAGTGTATATAACGCTTTTGTTGCCTTTTGACCACTCAAGGTGATTTTACACTGCACGTCACACTCACCCTGTAAACCTGCCCTTTGGCACAAACACACACAATCACACTCTAACAACAGAGCCTGCTTTGTAAAGTTCTTATCTGATACCAGCAGTTCTCTTATCATTCATACACTTACACACCCTGGCTATACCTTAAAGGCATTTAAGGGTTCATTGTCTTGCCATGGGACACTTTGCATGTGGACTGTAGGAGCTGCGTTATCAAACTGCCAACACTCTGATTGACAGATAAGCTCACTCTACCAAGCAACAGCCGTCCCAAAAGCTGCTCTGGACAACAATGCATCAGCACTTCAGAGGGCCAATAAATTCACCTTGTCTGAATGTCAGTGCATGAGTCTACAGATCAAGTAGTTGATGGTGGATATAACATAGAGTATGGTCTTGACCTGCTCTGTTTGTAAGGCGTCATGGGACAGCATTTGTTATGATTTGGCGCTATATAAGTAAAGCTTTATTGATGGATGGATGGTGGTATCTCTCTGATCAAAGAGAATTTGAATTTATATAGTGTATGAAAGCAGGTTTTCATCTGGAAGCGGAAGGGGTAAAAACATGAATCATTCAGGGTTGTCATGAGTTGATGTTTAGTTTAGTTTTTACACGTGTTTCATGCCTTGGTTCCGTCCTGTTTATTCTGTATTAGTTATCCTTTGTCTCCCTTCTGTGTTTAGTGATTCATGTATCTTGTTGTATTTTATTGTGTTTCCTGTTTTATTTTGTTATTCTTTTCCCTTGTGTCCAGTTTAATTTTACCTCCTCCCCTTGTGTTGTTCCCTCCCTTTCTGATGAACCTGATTAGTTTCACCTGTGTCCTATGTTCCACACCTGTGTTGATTCATCTGTGTATTTAGTTTCTGTTTTCCCTGTCCTGTGTTGGATCATTGTATGTCTCTCTTTGTGTTCTCTGTGTTCCAGGTGTTTTCTTTTGGATTTAATTCTTGGTCATTTTTTGTTTATACCTTTTTTTCTTTTTTTTTTCATTTCTGCACATGGGTCCTCTACCATTTTTTTCCACTGTAACAAGGTTAGTACGTATGTAGAATATTGTCCAGTCTTGACAGGTAGGATCAATACTCTTGGAGGCCTAAATTCTGATCATATAATTTGTCTCAAATCAATAGCCTGTTAAATTGATATTACAGCCAAGTAGTTGTGTTCACTTCCACTTTAAATACAGTCTGTAGTGGATGTATGGCAGTTATCTTGGGTAATACCTCAGCTGCGCAGTAGATGGAGCAGGGTTTAGGTTGTATTTGGAAAGTAGAAACTGATGATGTTCCCTCAGTGCTGAGTATCGTTGGTCTCTTTGCTCTTATCACTGTGATATGTAGAGCTGCTGGTTGTAATAACTGTATGAAAGAGAAAAACACAAATGACACTGAGCTGCAGCCACTATAGGAAAGAGTTGAACATAACTTCACATGTGGATGCAGACATCAGTGGCAAGGTGATGAAAAAGATGCAACCTGACAAAACTATTTACCTATTGTACAAATAACATTTTTGGAAGGTGTTTTTTTTTTAACTAGAGCCAAAATAACAAAGCTGTGACAACCTTGTATGTTATGTATTTTTCCCCCTGACTCCCCTGAGATGATGACTAATAGGAAAGGTCAAGGTAAGCTGACCTGAAATGAGCCCAGGGAGTGTTTGTTGATACTTCTGTGTTTGAGTGTGTTTGAGAAAAGTGTGTTTCAGAGTAGGAGAGGGAAGCTTCATCAGCTCCATCTGTTTTGATGTTCCAGTGATTAATCATTAGCTTGAGTGTGATGATAGGAATTGTGTGTGTGTGTGTGTGTGTGTGTGTGTGTGTGTGCGTGCGTGCGTGTGTGTGTGTGTGTGTGTGTGTGTGTGTGTGTGTGTGTGTGTGTGTTTTGCAGAAATAGTTTATACATTGTACTGTGTTTGGGGTGACTTGATGTCAGTAGGTCACAAAGTTGCTATGTGAGTCAGCTAACCTAGTTTTCTTTCCAAAATAAACTATAGCTATAACAATAATGTGATAAATGATGAACTTAAACAATGATGTCATAGATCCGTCCAAAGGATCTATTACTTTTTGCTGCATCAGTGCAGATAGAGCGGTAAGTTTAGTGTTTAAAGGAACAGAGAATGAATGTCTGCCACTCTCTGCTAACCATGTTTGTACAAACAACCATCAAACTTATTTCTTTCAGACTATAGTACCTCTGATGCTAATTAAGACAATCTGTTACATTTTAATGCCTCTGAACCACAAGCAATTACTACAGCAGTAAAGCATTTGCACTTAAACAGATACATGTGAATAGAACAAGCAGTGGTTGGGAATAAATATAGCATTAAAACAGGCCTGAAACAGGCAGTACTTTCCAAGGAACACAGCGGGACTGCACACCAAATGGAAGCTATTTGTTCATTAGGGTTTTTATAAAGCTTCAACACATGTTATATACTTTAAGGCAGACTACAGGCTGTCTTCCTCCTTCATAAAACACAAAGTATAAGTAAAAATGAATGCTTCAGGCTGAGTGATGGCTCCCAGTAACATCTCCCCTACTGCTTTACACAGTCAGGATGTCAGGAGAAAAGGGGGACTCACTGTGATCCACAAGCTAATGAGCACAACACTGCAGCTTATTAGTAGGTAGAAGCATCAGGGCTCAGAGTGCCCCCATCATGACTGAATTAAGTCTGCAAAAAAAAGAATTCAGCAGTTTAAAGACTTGTCAAACATCTCACCGGGTTCCTGGATTTGAAATCTTTACAGTGAAACATGCTAACTATTAGTACTAACCAGTGAGCATTTAAATCTTGAGTCTGTGCTATTTACTACTGTATAGACTGAACAATAGGGCTAATGTTTGGTGATTTAAAAGTATAGACTGATAATGTAACAAATCTATAGAGAATCATAACTCAATCTTCTACGACAAACGTATTTTAAACTACCTGTCTAATATGAAAAGCAGAGTTAGCAACTGGCTGGTGACCTCTGTGAAGCATATAGCCGATAGAGAGTCAGATATTCCCTCAGGAGTAACAAACACAGAGGAAGACATTTGGTAAGAAACCAAACACCTAACATATGCTTATTTTCCCCTGCATCTGCCGGATGTGTATACACTTAAACAACAACAGTTTTGTAAGGTGATATGTTTATGTGCCATGTGCACACATGGCCAAAATATGAGCTAAAGCTGCTTTCATGCTGTTGTGTAATGTTGATTAGTCTATCAAAATACAAGACAGTCTTACATGAATCTGTAAGTTGTAGCATGTTGAAGTAGAGAGTTTTGAATTTCAGTGATGGGTTATTTTTAGCAGGATCTTAGTTTGCCTACATATGCTGCCACAGAGCTGAGCAGAGTCCCAGATGCCAGTCACAATACTGACCATAAAATCCTGAATATAAGTCGCACTGGTTTATAAGAGTGTTTTTAGGAGTCTAGAAGGAAAAAGGTTGAAACTGTCTTCCTGTGAGATGATTTCCATTGCGTTGGTGAGTCTACACTACAGCTGTTTAGCTCTTTCTAGTACCATCTGTTTCAGCCATGTGGAGTGTGCAAGCCTTCTACCTGCTAGTACAGTGTACAGGGGTCAGCCTATGGTAGCACTGATGATTATGAGGTACTGACCCACTGCTTGTAAACCAATTTGCCTAAAGTCACGTCTAAGTGGCAACCTGCTAAAAGTTGCAGTTCCTCAAGTGTCCACTTGAGGCTGGCACTGAAAGCCCAGGAAACCCCATTAACACCCATGTTAAAATGCTAATCTTCACAGCAGAAATTAATGTTTACATCCTGGTACTAACTAAGTTTTGGTCTGAAAGTTATGAGTTGTGCGTAATCAGGCATGGCTGACTTGACTTGAATGTGGACACAGCTGTTAGCCAGGTGGCAAAAGGTACACCTTGACTCCGCCTCTTTGCCTTACGCCGGGTTGTGAGAAGTAAGGTTGAGTCAGTATTTCCAATATGGCGACTGCCATTGTTGGGCTTCAGAACTCCACTTCAGAAACCACTGAGACTGTCTACATTTTTACCATCCATCTTCTTTGGTCATGTCCTAAAATGAGGAGTCAAACAAACCAGCCCTTCACAAGCTTTAATTACTCGATAGTATAACAACGGTTTCTAAAATGTATGATGACCTAATGAGATAGGAAAGCAGCTAAAAAGTGGCACAACCAACCTGGTCTGCATCCCAATGTTTCACAGCATGCTCTGCACAGAAACACTGTTGCTTATAATACACAATGAATGGTCGGGCCGGGCTCGGGCTTGCGCGGTAAATGAGTGGTCAGGTGAATCTGGTTAATTTTCAGTCACGTCATGTTCACATGATGAAGCTTTAGCTAGATTATAATGGCCCAACCTATTTGTTACAATATGTTAACACAATAAAATATATCTCTGCATTTTATACTGCTGTACTGGTTGCTCTGGTATATATGTTGAATGCAGTACTCTCTTTAGATGAAAAAGCTTTTTTTACGTTGCATAATAGGTTGTCACTAAAAAGAGCCAACACATGCTCATTTTTCCAAACTGGAATCCAAACCGGCGATGAACATGAGTAATGGCCCAGCTTGAGACTGTTAAAACACTACTGTCTGTGACTAAGTAGGGGGAGATTGAATAATACTTTGATGTGGTGACTAAGAACTAACAGTAAAAGTGTGTCAGGATGTGGAGAACATGTTCAAACCTCAGGACCAAAGTCAAGGATAGAGTCATTATTGGACTTATGCAACAAATGCCTTAATTATGACTGATATAGAACATTTCTTAGCTGTAACTGTAACAGACCTTTTCTACAGTATATGCATTTTTGCATTGATATGAATATGGCCTGGTATTATGGAGTCGAAGCACTGCTTGAAAAACTTTGTGATACCTCCACTCTGGCATCATCCAAGAATTCATTTGGCATGATATAGTCTGCAAAGTCTTTATAAGTGGGTATAGAGAAAGCATGTATGATAATGTGACTCCGTAACTTGTTTAAGTATCTCTTTGGAACTGTTAAACTTCAACAGCGTTAACTAGCAACTTAATTAATCATACTTGAGGACTGTGGGGAAGAAAGAGCATGAGACAACTTCTGCTGTGCGTCGTGATGCCTTTAATGACTCTTCATCCACCGAGGACAACGGCACATGGAACTCATGTGACACCTTCACTTCAACTCAAAACCATATAACTCTGAGCAACCTTAAAGAGGCAGTGCAATATATGAATAAGAAGTCTTTTGAACTTCATTAAAGAACTCAATGATACAAATAAAAGTTAAATAGAGTTAAATAAGGACTATTTGGTGACACTTAGACCAAAATGAATCTTATCTTACATACTTTCCTCTCTTCAGATGAAATGTCCTCATTTCAAAAGTTATGAAAAATAAATCTCATCTTACAATAATGCAAATTTAAGACATATGCACACACTACTGAGTAACTGACATATCAGTGGAGATTAATACAGAAATAAAGAGAAGAGATAATGTATAGTGAATCCCATCGCTCTTGGGATTCATAATTAATTACCATGGGATTTTAAACCAATCAGAGTCCATTTTTTAACACAGCCAGGTTATTAGTGAGAAAACTGGAAAACTTTGAATACTGTGCTGCAGCAAATAGTGATTTAAATATACCTGTGTTTGGCTCTGACGGTGTTTTACGTCATTGCAAGTTTTCCAGAAAGTCTTTGTTGAGCTAAATATTACTTGTTAAAATTTTAATAGTGTTCTGTATTTGTTAGATTGGCTATCAATAAAAGAAAAAACACAGATCCCATCTTGTATGTGTTCTTGGATAAACTTCAGCCTTCTCCTTAAATCCCACAGGACAAAGGTCACCTGATGCCAGAAATGCAAATGTAATCAGGCCGCACACCGCAGTGACTGTGTCTGAATATAAAGATGTTGGCAGCATGTTTAAAAATCATTAAGAGAATTTGCTAACACACACTTTGTCAACATAACACTCCAGTGGAGACAAATTTAAGAAAGTGAACTACATTTTCCAGATGACATATTAAATGTCTCGCTTCATATGCCTGTACTGCCAATAAACGTGCTAATGAACGTAGGTCTGCAGAGCGTTCCTTAACCACAGTATTACCCTATGCCCTGCAGGGATTGCTTTAGCATGGAGGAAAAGGATGCTGTGGTAATATTTACTTGTCACCATAGCAGCAGTGAAACATACATGTACAGAAATCTTTAAAAGTAGGTCAGTGAAAGAAAACCTAAGTGTGGAGTAATGCAGACATGGCTCATGGGGATAATTTGGGGTAATTTATGCATTAAGAAGCTAAAAGGTTATTTATAATACATGTGCAGCGACTTTTTACTTCTGTGTTCTGTGTTGTATTTATGTTTTCTGACATATTGCTAAAGACAACATTAATAGAAACTGATATCTGGGGCAGATGTGTGCATGAGCTCATGGAGATCTGCATTAAATACTGATCAAAAAAAGCACTGGCCTCTGTGCCGTCATGCCTCTCAGTGGGGCAATAAAAAAAAACATGCACACTCTGTGGTACACTCCTTGACATCATTCTTTTCAGCCACCTTGACAATATTTCCTGCAAACGTAAGGGAACAGCATGCCAAGAACATCAATGAGCTTTTGGACCGTTTTTTTTTTTTTTTTTTTTACCTTTCACAGGCCTGTATAAGTCTTCATATGGCTGTCTGTAGAATTTGCAGCCAATGATATCATCGCAGAGTATTGCTGTGACAGTCATGCTCCCCCAACCACCCACAGTGCTCCTTCATCCTAATTCAGGCCTTAGGGAAATACAAAAAGCCACCAGCATTTCGATATCTTGAAACACATTCATGTGTTCTAAACATGTTGGCAGGAATGAAGCTGTTGTGTGAGTGCGAGCGCCTGTTTGACTTTTAATGTGGGCCAGACGCTGACTTCATCGCCACAACGCTTACCACAGTAGTTCCATCCATCCTGCTTCCCGACCCACCGCCCAGGCCCCGCTTCCTACTATTACTCCCCGGGCTGCAGATGTAGAGGAAAAAAAGAGACTGGAATCAAATCCTCACATCTTGTATTCACCGATGGAAAGAGGTAAAAAAGACCACCATATAGATGAAAGTCTCAAAGCTACCGTTTTGGGTTCAATTTTACATTCAAATTCAATTCACAACAGCCCAGGCGTTACAACAGCACCAGAGATGCCAGGGTTTCTTGTTCCCCGCACTCACATTTTTTCCAAGCAGAATGACTTTCCAGGCTTGAATCATAAAAACTATTATATAAGCACTTACACAAAAGGTCCAAGCAAATTAAAACAAGACAAGTCAGCATACTGGTAGCAGCAGTTAAGAGTAAATACAGAACTGTATTGAATTAAGCATGCATAATTTAGTAACTACTATGCAAACTGAGAATTACAGTGAGACTTAATGCTAAATAGAACCATAAACACAAGTTTAAAGCTGCTATAATCAAATTAGAAGTGGCCCTGATGGCTAACTGTAATGTCTAAGAGGTTGTACTAAGTGACAAATGGAGGGTTAAAACCTAAATCTAAGAATTCCCTCTGCTCTACAGAGCAGCTTAGTATCTCTCAGCTCATTGTCTTAATATTTTAATCACCACTTACTGTTTTATTTTCACCTCTGTCATCAACAATATATTCAGCAGCTGTTCACTGTTATCAGCAAAAAAGCTGCTAAAGAACTGCTAGCTGCCTGCCAAAAACTACCCCTACATTATTAGGACTATCTGCAATGTTTGATAACTGTTTAATATATCATGATATGATATGTAATAGTTAAACAGATCAAAAGTGCATGTTAGTTTTTTTCTACATTTTCTGCTCTTTGGCATGTTTGACACATTATCTGTCTTAGTAACACCTTCTCTCTGCCTTGAAGCCAAACAAATCTCTGAGGTGTTATTCTAGTAAAAGGTCTCCATCTTCCACATTTTTTCCAATAATCTTCTCCATCAGTTAATGTGCAAGTTAACTTGCAGTTGCGGTAATCTGACTCCCGAACTGATGAATGTACGTCCCATTATGAAAGACTTAGGCTCAATTCCATTTCTCATTTTTACTCCTACCCCTCATGTTAAAATGTCCTTTGCCCTTCAGAACACAGTCAAAGGGATGGTTGTGAAATCTTCCCCTAAATCTTTCGGACCCTTATGCGTCATCTGTAATCATCCACAGCATTTTCCTAAGCAGACACAGCTTTAGCTAGCTATTTAAACTGATACATCAGCATACTCCTAGCGATTTTTCAGAATGCTTGTTCTACTTAAAGGACCATGATACATTGATGTTTGTGCTTTTCTTTCATTGCTTCAGCCATCTTGCAAATTAAAGGCATTCTGGGAGATTTCTCATAACACTCCAGAGCATGCCTCTGACATATCTCTTTTTGAAGGACCATGTAGCCCCAACAATTAACCCTACCCCTCGAACCAACAACTATTGAGACACCCTAGCCCTAGAAGTGAACGAACAAATTGCAGGAGTATGGCTAAGTGGTAGATGTAGGAGCAATGTGTGTGATTAAGCCTAAGTCTGATTGGTCCAATCATCGCATTATGCGCATGAATGAATGGAAAGCAGACTTTGGGATGTTTTTCCTTTTTTTATAGCATCATTGTGCAAATTCTATTCATCATGCAGGTTTAAACAGCACCAAACTAGAGTATTTAGAATTTAATCAAACTGATTTTCTCATCAGAGGGTAGTGGAGAACAAAAATGTGAGAAAAGGGTTGACTATTAGAAAGACAACAACAAATTATACTTACCCAGTGTCATTGTGTCTGGATGAGTGATTACTTCAAAAGTCATCCATTTCATTTAAACGATGTCAGTGTCTTTTTTTTTCTGTTTAACACGTCAGCAACTGCAACTTGCCTCTCAACAACCATGCTTTACATATGACAGAGCGAGCACGTTTGTTGCCCCCTCAGGATATTTGTCTCCGCTCTATAAGTGAGGCCCCCATTTTCCAGACCTGCAGTTGTTCACTAATCACTGCTGAGATTTACTGCCCTGTTGGACAGGTAACTGTCCGTCCTGCTCCGGTGATTATTCTCAGACACACACAACAACAAAAGACATACTTTCTCACGCCACAGTTAAGGCATTTCAGGCTATCTACAACATACCAGTGTGGTCAAAATAAGACAACATTCTTCAGGAGGTTTACTGTTGCTTCTGTATCTCTTATTTTCACCTAATTCAAACTATTTAGTGTTTTCCAGAAGAAAAGTATAGGAACCAGGGAAAAAGATTGGAAAGAAAAATACTTTTCTTATCCTTATGCACATATATAATTATGGTTTTATGAAATGCTGCTTTGAAAGAATGAACATGGACCATGTATGCAAAATTGAGAAAACATGCTTGGAACGTGATAACAGGGAAACTTAACCGCACTTGTGTTCCCTGTTTTCAACCAGATGCCCCACTACTCAATGTCTGTAATCAAACAGTCGTAAAATGACTTTTTAAGTTCAAGTTGTTGTTTTTGAGTGTTTTTGACAGCTGGTCTCCAATCTGTAGACGTTTCACAGACCACTGTTTTGTCAACTTTGAAAGATAAGCTTTAATGCACAAATACCTTCATACAGTACTAATGCCAGCAAGTCTAAACTGGCAGAGTGCAACCCTCCTAACACTTCATTCGAAGGCCTGGAAAGGGATGAGATGGAAATATCATCGTCATAAATAGCTTTGCAAACGCAGAGGTAAAGGGAAAGCCAAAAACAGCCTGCAACTGTCTTGATCCTCCCACACAGCGGCTATGGTTTAACTGTGGTCCTGACTTTGAATGACCTGTTGCATAATAATTTGAGGAAAAATGAACACTCGTCATTGGGAGGCTACATTTGAGATCATTTGACAGCATTTTTAAATCATTTATGACAGGCAGTCTTGTTTTCAGAAGTAACAGATGTAAAATGTATCTATCGCTATGAAAAAAGATTCATAAGCGGTTCAAGATATCCACTGCAGAACCAAAGGTTGTATCTGTAACTGGTTATTCCCTGCCCCTGATAAGAGGTCAGATAATTAACAGGGTGACATCATTGGATACATACCCCATATGACTGCAAACACAGAATTATCTCTGATGGAAAGAATGGAGCTTTACAGTGAAACTTAAAAGGATTCCAATAAAGGAACTTTCTCCTCCCACTTCTGAGAGACAGTTTTCAGCAACACTTTTGGTTTCCTTCAAGACATCATCCCACGCTGTGAGATTTGTTTGTCTTGGCAGAATGCTCATTTAGTCATAACCAGTCAAACATCCACATTTTCTGCCTTGGCTCCGTTCGACAGTTTACGAGTGTCTAGGATGTATTGGATCAGAGTTTTTCTTCCTGGAATTGGCGGTGAGCTGGTGGCTGACTTCCAGAGAGACGCGACCTCCAGCGGTGTGACCTCAGGAAATGGGGTTGGTACAGGGAGGGTCTGACAGCCATCCATCACATTTGTGCCCTGGGACCTGTGGAGCACAGCTACAGCGTGATCTCTGGCTTTCCTCTCAGCACAGACCGTTTCGCACTTCTTGAAATCCAATACTCGCTTATATTTAGCTTGTCCTTGCAACATTTTACAACATAGACAGAGCCAACAAATGCCAATGACTTTAATATGAGACACAAGAGTTTGTGGCTGTTGTATAAAATACTACAGTCCATAGCAACCAACTGTTACTGCTTTGCTGTATCTCTGTTGTTGCAAATAACCAGTAGTGGCACACTCATGGACCACAGAGATGGATGACTAAAAAAGAATGATAGATGGAAGTCAGCTGTGGATAATAAATCAGGACACTCAGTGCTGGAATTTTATATTTTAAAGAACGAGTTAATATAGCTCATGCCTATAGTTCATGCCTGAACCCTTTCATCACCCCTGTCATGTATTAGTGTAAGCTCTATCTTACTAGGAACAAGAAAATCTCCTGACTAGATATGTTCACCGTTTTTCAATTTGTGTATGCGTTTTGTTTTTTTTACTCAGGACGCAATGCATTTATCCTCTTACACATATCCAAACTTTGTACGTTCCTGTTCTCCTGCTCAATGAGTAGCCACAGGGGCAGCTGAGGATCAAGCACTTAGGTGAATTACACATGTGGTATGATGAGGCTTTGATCTACCAGACTGTTCATGTCTACTGATCAAATCTAAACCCTAATATTTGGCTCAGGAGCATTTCTCCAAAACAGCTATTATCACAATTGGGCTGCAGTGCAGGCTCAGGGCATACACTCAGTCATTAAAGGTATTACCTTGGCAGCTTTAAGGAAACAATGAACCAGCAAGGGTCAACCAATAGCAAACTGAGACTCTTGTGTTCAGCCACACTAGACACAGGTTGTAAAAAAGTCTTCAAATGTATTTATTTTGCCACAGGCACAAAATGTACTAGAATATATATATTGATTTCCCATGTTGCAGACATAGAAAATGTGTTACAAGGGCTATTTCAGAAAATGAAACCTACTGGTGGCCTTCATTAAAATATACTTGTTTCTTGTCCTTCTAATATTATAGTCCCTCTTACATATTTTGTAAGTAGTAACATTAAAACAGACAAGCTGAGCTGAAATCCAAATATACAAAAAAAGCTGCATTACTATAAAAAATAAGATACCCAATGAGGAAGAACTAAAAAGCTTGAAGTTGTAAAAAGCTGTTAGTGAGACTATACATCCCCACTAAGACAATATGCAGTTCCTCTCATAATTAGTAAGATGCTTTATATGGATGATAAATCTGTGCACACTGTGGGATAGCACAGCACATAATTATTTTCCTTATTAAGGAGAAAAGCAGCCCACGCTTCTTAAGAAGACAAATCCCTAGAGAAACAGTTTTCCGTTCTGGTCTTTGGTGAAAAACACAGTTGTAAACTGAATGACATCACAGCCAAGTAGATTAGTATACAGCCAACTGTTTTATTTCACAAAGCATCAAATTACTGGCAGACCTCACTAGTTCAGTAAAACCTGATACGGAACTGTTTTAGACAGTTCAGGTTATGTACACTGTACTCTACAAGTCCATGTCTAGATTTTACTACCATTGATTGCCTTTCACTTTTGAAGGCTTTGCAGTGACTTGGTCTTCTACGGAAACTTAATACACACCATGAGTGCTTGTTCTTTTACAAGCTGCATGCTGGTTAGCAGTGCTTCTTTGCGCCAGTCAGGCTGAGAAATTGAAGCTGCTTTTCTGTATGTTTAAGAAATGGAAAGTTTGAGGTGTAAAACTCAACAAACAGGTCAAGTACTATGACCTGACTTTTACTTTACTCTGAGGGACATTCCTACAAAATGACCTCATAGGTGACAGCAGGCCTGGAAACCAATAAAATGCGTCTCAATGGAGATGGCTTTTCCATCAGCTCTGCGGCCTCATTGTTCAGGGCTGGAGTTCAAACCTGCAGTCCAAGACCCCCGACAGCAGCTTCAAGGATAGAGGGACTATGCTGTTACAACTTAAAATGACCAGAGCATAAACTCTTACATCTAAAAATCTTACTACTGATACAGTCTGGCCGGGCTGACTTTATGGCCATTGGAGCTGAAACGGTAGCTGCTCCTGGAAGAATGAGAATGCAGGAAACAGTACAAATATTCGCAAAACGTCTGTTTTGATGTTTGAGTTACTTTTTTTCAGAACACAAGCAGTGAAGCTACAACAAAAGCAATCATGACTGACACTGGATATAAATTCAGTCTTGCATAACAATATTTCTGGTGCCAGACTTTATTGCTCTTTATATTCAAAAATGAAGAAAACTACTCTAATACAAGGATTAAATTACAGAATGACTCTTCTGTATTTCCATGTCCTTGCATTTCTCCAAGGTACTTCAACTCAAAGTGCCAAACTGACCCTTGATCGTGGCTCTCTTAAGCAAAGGATGGTTCACAAGAATGATCCTTGGCTGTTGTCTTTGGGTATCTTGTGCTTACTTTAAACATTACCAAATTTTAAATGAATAAAGATGCTACAGAAAGCTGGCAATAAGTTATTTAAACTGTATAAAATAATGGACGTAGTATCCGTGACGTCACCCATCTGTTTCTGAAGCACTGTTTTGAAGCTAATTGTCGGTGGGAGCCATATTGGAAATGCTGAAGTCATTCTAACTTCTGTCGAGGTAGTGGGATGTAAAGAGGCGCGCTTTGAGCCTCCTAGCCAAAAGCTACAGTGTTCCCGCCTGTCAATCAAGTCAGCTGTGCCTCATAATGGAAAAGTCATAATATTAATATTTTTCAAATTGCTGCGTTATGAAAAAATTTGCCCCCCGTACAGTGTTTGCTGATGGAGAAATGAGCCAGCCAGAATACACTTGTTTTTTGTACCAGGCTGTAAACATGTTTATTTCTGCTGTAAAGATCGACTTTTTTTTATTTGTGTGTATGTGATTTCCGGTACTTCCAGAGCCAGCCTCACGCGGACACTCAAGAAACTTGCTTCAATTCTCGTGGCCGGAGTTTGCCGCTTAGTGAATACATTGCGAGTTGTTTTGCATGGCAGCCGTAATACATACCATGCATAATGATTCATCAATGTAATGATGGTGATAGTCAGTGGAGCACCTTTCCCACAATGATTAATGGCACGTATCCAGCATGACTTGCAGACTTTGGATTTATTCCAGAGCAACCAACCTTGAGCCATAGCACACGAATGATATAACCAATCCAAACATTTAAGGTTACATGTTCACATAACACTCAACACTTTACCGCACACAGTTTACATCATCTGAGACCACTTCACTGAACAGACAGACAGTATAATAACGTCTGTCTGGGGCTCTGGCCTTCTAATGGCAATGCTTTACCCGGCCAGTGGAAATAGCTGACTGTATACTGGCAAAACTTTCAAAACTAAAATATTGGCTCCAGGTACATGGCAGCTATGGCTGAAAAACATTAGGTAACTGTGGTTCCTCTCTTTCAATGTAAGGTATTGAGACAGAGAGGTAACATTATACAAGCTTAATGCTCAGCATTTAAAATAATTAGAAGGCAGAAGGTCACAACTACTTTTTCTTGTGCATGAATAACCAAATGATTAATATACTGTTTCCTTCAGTCCTACAAACAGGGCCATAATCAAGTATGGCATCGTTCAAAAACAGCCATGCAAGAGAGCTTGTGTTAGGTTTAATTTCTGACTTAAGCAATGCACTTAACTTGTGCAGAACAATAACGCTTTTGAGGAGTACTTGGTAAAATGCTGCCTAGAGATCATATAGGCAAAGGTGCAAGAACAGGTCTCTTGGAAAGAAATCTGCTGTGTTGCACTGGAAGAGCAGCTAATGTTGTAAAGTTTTACCTAGCAGACAATTCAATCGACAGGCACCCTATTGTTCCAAAGGGAAACCTACTGCCAGGTCTGCAAAGGGGAACTAATAAAATGTTTCATTTGATTGCTGTATCCGGATGAAAGGAACTTTTTTAGTGGTTTCAGCAGGAGCTTTATGCACAAAGTGTCAAATCCTCAGCAATGACAAGCGACAGTTACAACAATCTGTCAGATGTAGATTAATTATGACTACCTGCTCTGTCAGAAGGAGGAAATTAAACACTTGACACCTTAAAGCTAACATTCATCTGCAGGGAGCCATTGGCAAAGGGGTCACATTTCCACAGTGAACAGTAAATGTTTCTGAATGGACTGTGGTTTCACATTATTCCTTACACTAAAGAATGTGCGTTCGCCTTCAAGGGAAGGATGGAGAAAATAAGCATCCATTCCACGTCTCGATTTATATGGTTGCCAGTGAGCAAATTCTGTTTGAATAAATTTCAGATATGACATAACGTTTTGTCTATGCGTTGGGTCAGTTCAGTTCATATGCTCCAACTAAAACAAAGTCTGAGGGTCATCCTCTTTAATAATCATCACTGCAACCAAAGAAGTAGAAAAAAGGAAGAGACAAGGCAAAAAATTTTCCAAGGTAAGCTTCCAAACTAAACACACAAAGATTGCTGGAGTCCACAGTAGGAGCACAGGACTGGCTGTCTGTTGCTGTCTGACCGTTCGGTACAAAGAGTCTGCAGACGCTCAGCCAAATCATGAGCTCAACACTGGCCTGAAAAGGCAGCCCGGGCTGAGAGGATACTAAGTGTACGCATGTGTTTGTTCAGAAGTGTGGGCTTATTAAACTTGTCTCATTTTCTGATGTGGTCCAGGAAATGCCTCACTGCTCCACTTAAGCCATGTTTAGGTTCGAGCAATAAACATTTTGTAGCCAGATTTCTCCATGCTGTAAGACTCATGGTATAGGAGCCTTAATAAAGGGATCTGAAGGCATGTGCTCATTATCAGCTATAAAACTTGGGCCTACGTCAGTGCAAGTTGTTTAACCAAATTAATTATAAAAGGCGTTTCAACATTTCTTTATCAGTGGCACAATTTTCTTAGAGCGTGTTGACACAAAACTACTTTTCAAGTCTCAACCAGATGATGGTTCCCTTAATAACCGACCTGTGAAGAATGGAAAAAACACTCCAGTTTGGCAGCTTAACTCAGGCGCAACACGACTGGCAACCCATTATCTCATGCAGTGGAAAAAGCAATTCCCGCTCTGTGGTTCCTCTGGTTTTCTCCTGTGAAATTGGGGTCTGACTTTGGAGCAAGGGCAGAGGAGCACGCTTTAATCTGGAAAATATTACTGAGGGTGGAAGAACATGGGAAACAATAACACTAGAAGGATTCCTCTTCCATCCTCTGGGCTCTGTGATTTAGAGATATGCTTCAGTCTGCAATTTTAGCTCACCACAACTACCCGCCTGGCCCCCGTCTTTTAATACTCTTTTTCCACCTCCCTCCAACGTGAGCTTTTGTCTTGGGCGACCCATGAAGCAGGATGAATGGAAAGCAGCTCAGGAAATCCCTCAGGTAGCCGTGTGGGTAGTTTGTCTGCACTACAATGAGTTGGCCTTGCTCCAGATCATTTAAAAGACAAATATTAATTCAGCTTTGAGCTTTCAGGTGACTCTACCATCCTCTATTCTGTTGTAATAGATGACACTAGTGTGTTATGAGGTCTTGCCGCTCTGCATGGAAAACTTCCCGTGTTCAGTCAAGGACTTCCTCTTCACACATGGAGAAGTAATCAAAACGTGGAGGCAAACGGTGCAGGCATGTCTTCCTTTAAAGCAGAATGATTCCCCTTCTGTTTTTGACATTTAGACAACCAAAGCCTTCCGGCAGCTGATTAACTGCTGTTTTCACAGAGGAAACCATAACAACTGATTTGTATGCTGTTGTCTCCCAAAAATCACCACAGGGACAGTAAATGGAAAATCTAATCTACACTTGCTTCCTGCTGGGAGGAATAGTGGAAAATACCTAATAAAAAGGTAAGACTACTGAGACTAAGGAGGAAGATGCAGCACTTAACAGCTGAATAATCAAAACCGTTTTCTTATCCATGATGACAGTATATAACCTCTAAAAAACAGAGTTTAAAAAGTGCTTTTACAGTCAAGCAAAAGCACACAGAAGAGCAAAATGTAAGAACTCAAACACATAGAAAACACATTGTAATCAGAACAATGTAAGATCCCAACAACAAAGAAATCCTTCAACAAGAAAATACAACCAACACACAACATAATTAAAAAGAAACTGACAAGATGCAATCATGAAGGTCAACACAAGATTTAACTGAGGTGATTTGTGCAGCAAATCTGTATTAGATGAAAGTGCTAATACTCTGGACTGACCCCAGTTTTGGTAGGGATATTTTGACAAGCTACTGCATACTGAAAGGTGGCAGAAAAGTCATCAAACACAACCTGAGCTGCTTATTTGAACTACAAAGATCCAAGACAAACAGTCTGCAGCTTTTAAGTATAGCTGCACTGACTGTGTGGTCTGTTTCCATCTATGAGACATACTGTACCCATAAAGACTCTTGCATACCATTTTCTAATGTATACTGAACACAAAGAGTGAAAAAAGCCATGTTATTGCCAGTATAACTGGAAATATTCATACTTTCTTACCAGTAATTTAGAACTAGGCGTTGTTGAAACAGAAGGAGATACTAACTTGGCTTTAATTACTTTTAATTTGCTGTAGGCTGTTACAGTTTCATATTTTAGAAAAAAGGAGGTTACATGAGTATAAAGACATCACTGTTGTGTCCACGAGTCAAATATGAAAGTTAGCACACTGTGGACTTAGCTTAGCATGAAACCAAACTAAGATGACAACTACGAGCCTGGCTGTTGCCAAAAATAAAGAAGTGGTTCAATGCTTTTTCATGTTAAAAAACCTGATTAAATCAAATGTTTGGATGCTGAGACTTACTGTAACGTTGGCCATTTCTTAAAATGTGAGTAAAACTTGTGTTGTAGTAATCCAAGGGTGAGACTGCAGGCTCCTCTGAAAAGGTTAGACACATGATAGTTTTGCATAAGGGACACAATATTTGCTTAATTTGTGACATCACTTATTGGTGAATCCCCTCAAGAAAAGCACATTAAACATAATAATTACCAAAAACAAACGACCTGCTCTGTTTAAAGATGCTAGGATTTTCTATTTGTTCCTTTACCAAACTTCCCAGGTCAGATGTGGGGTCCAAAACATTTGGCCATATTTCATATTTTTAAGAAAATAAATCCCAGTCAAATCAACAATGATGACTTGGTAGCATTGCAATAGTGGGGGAGGCTCACAGAGAGCTTGCCAATCAGAGGAAAGTGGACTTGTAAAGGGGAGGGCCTCAAAGAGACAGTAGCTTTTCATGCAGTGGATTATGTAAAGCTACTACAGAATCATCAGAGAGACAGTACACAGCCTGAACATGAGTATAATACCCCCTCTATAAGCTCACTAATCATCCTCTGTTAACACAGCATACAAAAGAACCAACAACATAAATGCAACACTCTGCATTGCTAAATGTGCATATCATGACACATCTACATTGTGTGTATGACAAAGAGTAGAACCCATCTTCAACTGTGCTACAAGATAATATTCAACACTAGTGTGCAGTATCAGGGAGATATTATTTCAGCACTTCTGTACCTCCTCTAAATTTTTTCAAACAGGAAATAATAACACAGACTTTCTCTGACAGGCTAGACAGTTGAGATATAGAACAGAAACAAGTTCTATCACAAGATTGTTTGCACAGCACTTCTGCTACATAGTACATTTCACATGCCATGGAGGTATCTGAAAGCAGAAAAGTATAGGAGTATGAAATAAGTGTTTGAGGGTGGCCTGAGTTGGAGGTTTATTGTTATCCTTTCTGCCATCAATGATTCCATAAACAGTAAGGAAATGAGCTATGGTCCAACTGGGGTGCTGTTCCAATCACTCCCCAGGCTGTTCTTTCCCCAGGACATAGGACATAAAATCGAGCAGACCTAAACTACCAACAGACCTTATTTTCCAAGGTCAGATGACTTATGAACACATTGATTCTTATTTATTTAATTCAGACACAACCTAAAGAGTCAGATTATAATAGATGTTAACATTAAAACAGATATCCTGTGTTACATTTTTAGAGAAACACTGTCTTGAAATGTGCTCTCCTGCTGTTCAAACTGCAGATGTGGTCAGTGGATCTTGTTCTGCCCTCACTAATGTAAAGTCCACAGCTTGCCAGCCACTTTTTAATGATGTGTTCATGTGATTTCCATCGACCTGTAAAATCTGGAAATATCATGTGGCCATGTATTTACCAGGTGCAAGCATTCAGGTGGTGAGCGAGCACTGGTAAATATATGTGATGAAACAGAGCAAATAAAGTAAAACACAGCAACGTGTCAGTGATGGTCGCCAGACTTTTAAACCTCTGCAATAGTCTGGACATGTTAGTTAACACACACCCTGTTACACTGCAAAGACAAATTATGATGTGCTCAAATGCTTTGCTTTGTTTATATTTTACAATGTTTTAGTTCTACTGTGTGATATATTGTATTCTTATGTCATTATAATAGCAGTATCCAATTAGATTGGGTACCATGGAATTTGCCCACATTCACCACTGGTATTTAACATTTTGCCAGCTGTTTGAGGTCAGTTATCCAGTTATTCAAGTGGAAATTTCTGATTTCACGAGTTGTCAGGTCCCATCTAAACACAGCATTAGTCCTGGTCTGAGAGAAGCCAGAACTCACAGTGACGTAGACCTTCTTATTTGGGGACAAGGCACCATTTCACCTCACAAGTTCAGTACACTACAGGCTATACAAACAGTTTTTGAAACAAAACAGCTGTTTGCATGCCTGGGTGGCTCAATAGCTTACCAAAACATTCCTTTCATCTATCACTTGACACAAACAAGCAAGAGGAAAGGGGAATATAGAAAAAGTTGTTTTTCTTACTTCTAAATAGAAGTGCTTTTGCACCTAAAAGAAGAATGACTAATTAGCCTAATTAATCCAAATTTGTTATAAAATTGGTTCAGTATTTATAGTTGGGTCAAGAAAACAAACATGCTTTGTTGGAGCGCAGGGATGGAAAAGGCCACACTTGACTGCATTTGGTCACATAAACTGGAGCGAGCGTTCCCTTGGGCTTTCAGGTCAATGGCTTTCATTTGGGAGCCTGGTGTGACCTAAACTATATGGTGCTAATTGGTGCAGAGAGTGATTCAATTATTGGTGTGGGATGCTGGCACTTGCCTTTGAGTTTGTGGATCATTAAAAAATGTTGTGATTGAACAGAGAAATAAATTATTGTTTCATTAAGAACACAAGTTAAAGCTTATACCATTCCAATATAAAATCTGTATATTCAGGTCTGTGATAACAGGTTTAATTTCAAGTGTTCATTGATATTTCAAAAATATTTCACACCATTCATTTGTAAAATAACTATTGTGGTTATAGCTTTGGGCCGTACTAATTTCACAAGCTTCTACACGTTAGCTGAGGTCTCTGGATGGACAGACTTTCAATATTTACATTGTATGCTAGTGTGAACAGACATTATAATGAAAACATTTCTAGTTCCGCAAACTCTTGCTTCCAATCCTAGAGCTCAAGAAAACTCACAATCAACAGACCCGTATGTCTCTCCATGTGTTCATAACAACTCTTCCAAGCACACGGAAATGTCCTCGCATACTACAGGCTGTATTTTAGTGCTGTTGAGGGAATAAGCTTGTCGTTTTTATGTCACTGGGGATTTCAGACTCTGCAAATGGTGCACAAAACTTCACAGATTGTGACAATAGATGTGTACTTGTTGGCTGGCTGCAGAACCAATAGAGTTAAATACTGCCTAATCCATGCACCACGCTTGAATCTATGTTTATAAGCCTTGAGACAGACATATTGTAGGCGATTGGTTGGTTTGACCATCAGTCTTTTGAAAAGAGAGTTTTTTTAAATGTAACTTTAAAAGAAACGAGAGTAGTGGAAGCACTGCAAGAACAAATCGAAAACTACTCAACACAATTACAACATGAGTTCCAATCAAAATAGAGGTGTGATTTTACATGCTGAGCTGTGCTTAGATTCTCAGAGGAAATAATCAAACTGAACTAGTCTACTGACCACATTTAAGAAATAATAACATTGAACACTGAGAATATTTATACTAATTTTTTTCTGGTTTAGATGTACCCATGAACACACTTTTGGCAACCTATCCATGACCATTTTTCCACATATTGCTGCTCTATAGATGCATCGCTTAGTGTCAGACAATAAAGTAAATCAGTATAACAAACAGCATATGATTTTGGCCTGAGTTTGGGGTTCAGTTTTATCCTTCAATGATTCCATAAATAGTCTGGAAATGAGCTATGGTCTACCTTCAACTGGGGTGCCGTTCCAATTATTCCCCAGGCTGTTCTTTCCCAAGACATCAATCATAAAATCTAGCAGACCTGAACCTAAATACACAGCTACAGGATACACCTCGTTCACTCTGATCCAGCAGCTGAAACCAAAGAGAGAAACAGGCTTCTAAGCTTGGGTTAATGAAGCTTTTCTCCATGTCACACCTGACTTGGATGCTGACTTGTTAAGAATGAAACTGCTGCCTAATAAATGTCCAATGTGATGTGAGAGAGCCAAGAAGATGACATTTAAAGAATGATCACCACTGCTTTAAAATAAACCTGTCATGTAAGCATGTGGGATGACACCGTTAAGGCGAATTGGATCCAGGATTTATGAATTACTCCAATTGTAACTTAAAGATGCTTGTGCTCCTGAGTGAGGCTTGTTATAATTATATGGCTGTTACAAATACAAAAAATACTCTGTTAGGAACATCAGACACCCACTCAATGAAACATATCATACTGACTGTGTTTCATACTATATTTTTTACTAGCAATAGTTAGTGTGGAATTGTGTGTTTTTTGCCCAACCAATGGTCATTGGGCTGAAAAGTAGGTCAAATATGCTGCTGACATAATCCACACTAACTTGAGAGCACCACTGAGAGCTGAGTGGAGCTTTCTGAAACCCGAACTCTACTCCAGACAGCCTCCCCTGATGACAGAACTATATGTGTTTACCATGAAAACTTCACTACTCTCCTACATTACAACTCTGTCCTCAGGAGCCTGACAGGCCCTAAACTTCCCTGACACACACTATCCATGTAGTGTGTACCTTCTGCCATTGCTTTTCAGCAGCACATTAGGTCACACATAATTATAGTTTCAAGCTTATCCTCTATGGCACAGGCTTTTATTTGTTGTTCAGTCCTGCTTCCATGGATCCCAAATCACAAAACCAGTAAAATAAAAAACCTTTACCTACAACAGAGTGTGTTCCTTGGGATTCTTTCCAAATGATGTAAAGGCTGCCCTCTTGTAAAACATGTCTGGAGACCATACACTAAACCTTTAGCACTTATGACAAATAGGTACTGTAACCTTGATCTTTAAAATTCCAAGCTACACAGCACAGTGTCATACTACATATATGTAAGAAACAGAGCTGGTCGAGGGTTTTGTACTTGTGTGGTATCTCATCACAGAGGGGAAGATTAACAGGTGAATGTACTTCCTTATTAATCGTCTGAATCCACACAAATAAAAGTTGATCACTTTGCTTGTGGTCAAATCTCCTGATGTTCTTTGCAGCTCCAGCATTGTCAGACAAACTGTAAAACCTCTGTATAAGATATATCAACGGAGTTTCAGACAAGGCCACACAGGATGCTCATGCTTTCAACATCCCACTAATGAAGTCTGAATGAAATCCTGTTCCTCTCAGTTCTCACACGTTCTGTCTTTACTGCTCTCATTTGGCAATTGCTGCAACAGTTGGGGTGAGCTTGACAAAATCCTGAGCCAATCCCATTCTTTCCACTCAGATCATAAAACTCAACAATTTTCCCTCCCAACAGAACAGTCCTTGTCGGTCTCGCCATCAGGCACAGTGAGTCCTTCACAGCAAGGCCATGGAATAATTAAGCAAACTCTTTCCACACCACATCACAGAAGGAAAATGCTAATATTTCTATTTTGATAAATTTGTTGCAGTACCATCTGATTCATAATTTGGCCACACGAAAAGACATAAGGCATGTTGCACAACAACTGTTTACAAGAAGTTAATCCACAGTTGTACTTTTGCCATTCACAAATGCACAACAAACAGCAAGCAGCAGTCGGCCAGGGGTGACAAGGTGGATACAGGTCACAAGAGAACCATCAATCATGGCTGGCAGACAGGGAGTCATGCTGGCCGAGTACAGACCCATGTTTAAACAAAGGTCACTGTGGTGACCTCACACAGTAAGCCACTCATTTAAGGTACCTGCTGACAGCAAAAACAGGACTGCATCCTATGTGATCCATGTCACAACAATTACCGTAGAATGCAGAATATAAGTTGCACTGGTAAAAGGACACTGTCTGGGGGAAAGAGGTCTCAACTGTCTTCCTGCCTGAAGACTTCCATTGTGTTCAGAAACGTGCAGTTTCTATGCAGATGTGTAGCTCTCTCCAGCACCATCTGTTATTGCCATTCGGCCAGCTACCCGGTAAGTCTTCTAAAAATCTAAAATGTTTATTTACTGAAAAGTATACCACTGTTTTCTCACAATGCATGATAATAAACTAATGAGGGAGAAAAGCAATAAAAAGTGACATTGCTACATTGGTTAGCCTGGCTATGTATCCAGCATGCTTTTCACGATGAAGTGGTCATATTCTTGGTAAAATCAAGCGGCAACCTCCGGTCTAAAAATATGAGTCAATGCAGAAGTGTTAAAAGCTGCAGTTCATCGAGGATCCGCTTGAGGCTGGCTCCGGAAGTACCGGAAGTCACATACACATGAATGGGAAAAAGACGATCTTTACAGTAGAAATAAACATGTTTACAGCCTGGTACAAAAGATGAGTGTAGTCTGAATAGCTCATTTCTAGATGTCCTCTCACTGTGAGGGGGGTGAATTTTTTTTCTAACACGGCAATTTCGAAGATATTGAGATTACGAGTCTTCCAATGAGAGGCACAGCTGCCTGTGGGAACACTGCAGCTGCTGGCTCGACAGAAGCAATATGGCTGCCACTGCCGATTGGCTTCAAAACAGTTCTTCAGAAACAGATGGGTGACGTCACGGATACTACGTCCATATTTTATACAGTCTATGGGTAAAATACAGATACATTTGAATACCTCTCTCTGTATTTCATATTGGTAAACTGGTCGAAACGGTGTATAGAACGCAGCTGACTTTTGCATCTAATAGCCTACACCAGATTTTACAATATTTCAGAGCGTAAGTTGGATGTAAGGGAAAACAAACTTTAAAAAGGTGTTTATAGTTTTCTTTAGCACTACGGACAAATAAGTGGTGTGTTGCTTCACTTTCAGCCCGGTGATTAAGATGGTTTTGTCAATGCCAAGCAAGGGTTGAAGCCACTGACTGCTTTCACATCTGTTAATGTGACCACAATACTTTTTGCGTATTTGTGGCTTTTCAAATTTTTCAGTTATTTCACAGTAATTTATCTCTTTCAGTTTGAATAAAAGGTATCCTGTCAGTTAATTAAAGGAAACCATACAAATTTATTCCCTCCACTTTTTCACAGCGAGTAACAGTAGTCTTCTTTGCCAATGGCCTTAAAGTGAATGTAAGAATAATAGGTAGTTTACAATTTTCCAATTAAACATGAACAGCTTGGCACTTGCACAATGTGTCTTTAGAGAGTTGGTTACTTTTTCTTCTACCCCTTTTGTTGTAATGTAATACACAGCAGAATAAAGGGACGACCTTTGAACACCATGCACTGCAATGCTGTGTCAAAGTGTGCCATGTGACCAATCAGATGCAAGGGGAGGGGCACTGGGGATGTTCAGAGCACAGACAGGCACAAGAGGAGTGCAGTGTGCGAAGCAGATTTTGGAATCATTGTTGTTGATGAACTCGTTTATATAAATGGTATTATGTTTATATTTAAAATATATCACAGTAGGCCAATCGCACTGTGTTGATGGGAAACAATAATGTTTAGCATTCAGATTAAATAAGGTTAATAGACATGTGTACTGGTGCTTAATGGTGAAATATTTATATTTTTACACCAAAAATCATGTAAAAGAAGTTATTCTAGGAATGATATGCCTTATTTTAACTAGGATTAATAATGTAAGTAAAATGCATGCATACATATCAGTTATAGGTCAAAACATTGTTACAAATGTCCACCTTTTGTCAGAACTCCCGTCACTGCTGTAACACTTTAACTAATTTACATTCATAAAAAATATATTTTCATATCATCCAGAAATTTCATTTGGGCTAAGAAGCAGGGGATTTTCTCCTTTACTGCACTGTCCCTTATTACACAACTAGTGCTACTTAACATTCATTTTTTACTTATATATTTTCTGTTCTTTTCACTTGGTAAACACTCATAAACAATGTTGTGTTTCATCAAATCAAAGACATAATGTACAGAAAATTTGCAGACAGTAAAAATAGTTGGTGGAAACTGTTTTTGTATGGCCTGTGGCTCAAATCGTGTTAATCAAGCCATAAAACACTGCACAACTATATTCTTTGCATGTTTTGTACATCTGTTTTTGCATTTTCCATTTATGGGACTATATTTCTGACTTTTTTTTTGCTGTGCTCATTGGAAACCTGTTAAAGTCAAGCTCCTCATACTAGGCTTAAGATTCATTCCACTGTATAACTTATACAACTGAAATAGTTCAACCTCTGGAAAATGAAACATAAATATCGAACAGATTTAAGGATTTAAGAAATGTGCCTACCAAAATGATGCCTGCATAAATTGTTTCAGTTCTGTGGATTTGTTTATTTACTGAAATGTTCATTTTTCCAGATGCCTCAAGAGTTGTAAAAGGCCTACTGTGATATACGACTTATGATGTCATGCTTTCCCCTTCACACTTACAGGAGGCACATTGTTGCCAAAACATCAGCTCATGGAAAAAAAGCAGACCCTGTATATCTGCTGTTCTAGAGTACTTGCAATTGAGCATTGTAATGTAGTACTTTCAGACATAATGGTAGGTTGTAAGTTGCAGATAAAACAGTCTTTATAACATATTTAAATTTGAAACACTGTCATTCAAGTTGCTTCATATTAACACAAAACAGTTGACTGTTTCAGCAGAAGTTGCCTGTATGTGAGTGTTATGTTAGTTGAATGTTCATTGTTTTATTGGATCTGACTTGTGCTTGATAAATCTGCATGTTCGTAATAGGATTAACAGCAGCAAAGGGAGTACCAGAAATTACATCATTTATAAAGGATTACTCCATGTTAAACTCTTCATTTTTATGTACTGGTGACAAATTGTTCTAATAACAGAACCTCTTCTCCTGCTAATCCCACATGAACTGATAAACGTGCACATTCATTCAACACAGAAGTCCATCTGTGAAACATTTCCAATATGAAGAAACTTTCCATGGTCCCTCCCATGTGGTTCTAGCAGCTTTAAAATGCATTGATTGCTTACTATTTTAATATGGGAGTTTTTCCCCTTGACTTTTTTATGATCCTTTGTTCCTGCACCTGCTGGAGATTAGAGATGGAAAAATAACTAATTATTACACCAGCACTGTCATTTTGGCTGACACCCAATGAGTCACTTAAAACACTTGACATTGAAAAGAAGCTCAGCTTCCCAGCCGCTGAGTAAGTTTAGCAGTTAGCCGCAGAGTCAGCTGCAGTTGTCATTTAGGAGAGGAAAGGGAAGATGATGTGTCTAAACAACTGAATTATACTAGTTAAGAATTATTACGCATGAGAGCTAAATTTAGTCACATTTTCATTCATCAGGACTCTATTTTACAGGATTAGCTTGTGTGTTTCTGACTGTTCCTTCAGTCTGGCTTATTCTCGGATGTTATGAAATAAAACTGACTGCTTCTTGTTGGTCCAGTATCTTCTGCCAGGAACTTTGCCTCATAACGCCAGTTGTACATTCTCACTGTGTCATCAGGGGGAACATTCAGACCGCTCCTTTTACTCAAGACAGAAATTCAATCAACATCGGAAGAAATCATCGGCAGTCCACCTTTTAACAGTAAACCACACGTGAACAAAGAAGTCATTCATGACTACATCAGCCCTATGTGAAACGAACAAGGATTGTGTTTATGGAGGTGATGAGGTCCTAATTAAAGATGCATCACTCTTTCACCAACTTCTAATTCATACCCAGAGGATGATACAGCTTCTATGATCTGAAACGCAAAATGCTTCCTGTTGCAAATCTCTTTTCCAGTCTTACTACATTTGTTTAACAGTGCATGGAAACATTTCCCAAAAGTGAAGTATGACTGTTTTATTACCGGACCAATCTTTGATATAAAACACATGAACGCGAACTGCACGAGAGGCTGGGTTTCAAAGATGCGGAGAGGCTAAAGTTTAGATCCTGAGGCTTACAGGGAAAAGTGGATGGAAATTTAAAACACAACGGAAAACACTGATTGTATAATATACAGTTCAGTAGCACGTGAGTAGTTACATAAACAGTAGGAAATAACAATCGGGCTTGTTAGATGTGAAAACTTATCCTGTAACTGCAATGCTGAGCTCTAAATTTAGCTCTTTATTGCAATTCATTTAGACTTTCTAAACTGCAAATTAAAAAGACAATAAACTCATATGGATAACTGTTTTTTAACAACTAAATAAAAGTTATGTAACCAAAACGTTGGTAGATGAGAGGCATGCAACTTCTACTCATTCACTGTTAATTTTCTGCCCTTCCTCTTTTTATTTTAAGCACATCCCAACTCCGTTCTGTTTTATAGCTGGCACATATTAAAGTTAGTCACCATCTGTAATAAATTTAACTTTTATGCCCCTTGGGGTAAAAATCACACATTCAATGTACTGTAAAACAAACTCCTTAGCCAAACATAGACATTTTATTTAACGCAAAGCGACAATAAAACAGTGAAGTAAATGTTTGCACCATCCTTAGGCATATACACTGCGTGGAAAAACTGCAGCATGATGAGGGGACTACTTGTGAGTGAGGATATGATGCCTGGTTTTTTATTTGCTCAAGTTTAAAATGCATGCGATGGCAGCTGATGAACACAGTTGTCCATCTGATCCTGGTTTAAAATAACTAAATTACAATGGCTCACAGAGAAGTGTGATATCAGAATGTAAAATCAGTTCAATAGCCACGAGAGGTGTAAATGTCTTTATAGTCAACCTCTAAGGAAATAATGCTTGTGTGCTCTCAAAGGAGAACTCTTAAACATGAAATAATCTCAGTTCAAACAGGAAACCCAATGACGACATTATTGGCTGAGCTGAATCTCAGATCTTATTGAAAACAGGAAGACAACACAAAAACAACAGACAAGAGCCAAGGCAACAGTCACTAAAGCCAAGAGTTTCCTTGAGAAATTTATAGGCAATTGGCAAGACTGTCTCCACTTTGACACGACAGAGTGTTTCATATCCTTTTGTCCTCTAACACACTGGGACACGAGTACACACTGCGCTGCTTTTGAAGCCCTTATGTGATAATCCCCTTGTAAGATGTAGTTCAAGTGTGCTGCTATGTACGCAAATATAGCCACTTTCAGACGCCTCCCCTCCAGGCTAATAACCATAGTCTGCTGCCCCTCACGCAGACCAGGTCTAAGCCAAACACCTGGATTTGCTTCCTATCTGTCAGCCTCTTCCTGTCTCTCTAGAGACAACTGATCATTCATGGCCGATTAGGATCTGATCGGTGTTACATCAGTGCTGCCACCACCAGAGGAACCATGCAGTTCAAGCCAGAAATAGTCAGTGGTGGTGGTAAACCAGTGGCCAGGGGGCAGGAGGGTAGAAATTTGAGTAGTGTGTGTGTTTGTGTGTGTGTGTGTGTGTGTGTGTGTGTGTGTGTGTGTGTGTGTGTGTGTGTGTCTGTGTGTGTCTGTGTGTGTCTGTGTGTGTGTGTGTGTGTGTGTGTGTGTGTGTGTGTGTGTGTGTGTGGGTGGGTGGGTGCCTTGTATTGTGAATGCTTGTAGATCTCTTTTGTGCCATGGGGAGGAGGGGGGGAGAAAGAAGGCCATTGCCTTAAACAAGAATGTGTTCATTTTTAAGAAAGGGGGAGGAACTGAACTGAACTTGTCTGCCTACTGAAACACTGCAAGAGGGGTTTTCATCATTTAAAACCACCAAGGAGGGAGAGGCAGTGAGAAAGTGAGGGAGGGAGAGAGAGAGGGAGAGAGTGGGAGAGAGGTGCATTTGAGAGAGACAGCCTCTTAGAGCTGTGAGGCAGAAGTGATGGATTCAGCCCACAGAAAAGTGACAGTCTTCTCCTAACGGGCCACAGGCAGCACTCAGACCTGACCTGGAGTCTGAACATCTATCAGGAAACTACCTCTAGTATCCAGATTAAGTTTACCAGCTCTCACCTGAAATTGTTCCAACTTCTTCAAGTGGAATTTGAAACAATCTACTTAACATTTCCTGAAAAGTTTCAGCCAAGGTAAGCCTCTGTTGGGCTAATGACAGTCTTTTAATAATAGGCTTTAAAACATCTCTACTTCTGCACTGCTGGAATGGACTAAGGTGACAGAAAGTGAGAAACTAGACGGGTAAGAGGAGGACACAGGGGTGCAGCTTTCACACTTGGGATGACTTTCTACCAGGAGAAACTTCAATCAGCTTTGCCAGGAGGACAAGGCAACTGAGGGAGCCTCATCAATACTCTACAGTTCTCACGTAAGCATTGTGTAACCTTTGATCTTTTTATACATCAATCTAATTTGTAGGTTTATTTGAAAGGTCCAGAGCTTGTTTACATTACATTAAAACATGACCTAATATCTCTGAAATGATAAACCATCCACATGTGTAACAAGTAATGTATCAGAGCAAATGATGACTGTTCTTGGTTTTGACATAAGTTTTTCCAAAGGATCAGAATCAGTCAGGAAAGAGATATTACAAACAGAATGTTCACGTGTTTTCATGAAGCTGATTGAAGTTAGACTCTGGCTCTGCCCTCTTAACTGCTACACCTTACATAATAGTGATTTAGTTTGATCTTGAACTCATCTGTTGTCATGCAGCATCTGGTGTCTGACTCACTGTTTGGTGCAAAAGGGTAATTCTTCTCTCTGATGACTAACTGGAAGACTGAGTGGGGTTAAATCAGCGCAGGGGGATGCTGGAGAGTGGGCT
Source organism: Notolabrus celidotus (assembly GCF_009762535.1). Lineage (NCBI taxonomy): Eukaryota > Metazoa > Chordata > Actinopteri > Labriformes > Labridae > Notolabrus > Notolabrus celidotus. The sequence goes on along the minus strand of NC_048280.1, from coordinate 26,368,579 downwards.
CTTTAGGCTGAGTGCTTCATTGCTACTGATAAAACCCCCTCAAGGGGGATCAAATATAAGCACATGGGTGCTGAGGAGCGTGTGTAGAGGATGATATTCTGTGAAGCAAGAGCTTTGTGAGATACATGCAAACATTGAGATTCTTTTTCCACCATCTTAGAGGTACCATTTACTCCCCTAAAAAGGATAATGTACACAGCCTGCAGCTTCAGGATGTTCCCCTGGGCTCAAGGGGACAGGGAAGCAGGCAGTTGAATCCAGTCTTTGTTTCTGTTGCCAGGGTAGTGTTTGGATAAGGGGGCTTTGAGGTAAAAAGCTGGACCTCATCGAAACAATTCCCGCAACCCCCTGCCGCTGTGTCTAACTCAGATCACAAGTGGAAGAACGCACCAGGCACCATGAGACTCGGAGTGAAACTTAAGTTTGAGCAAGAAGTCTCCTGCTTTTTAGAAAGAAGAAACAAATACACCACCAAACTGAGCAGGTAGTTGAGGTTAATCATGTTCAAAATGTCATGTTACACACTTACAGGGATTACATGCTTCAGGAAAGAATGAGGTCACCCTACAGGTAATGTAATAGTGCAGATTACCATGAGCAAATTGAATTTGACTCTGATCCAACACATATTGGGTGTCATGCCAGAGACTGCCAGTTCTCCACTGGGTCGGCCCTAATTTGAACATGCAGCACAAAGCTGTCCCGCAAAGTGACCGCTTCTTTTCAGCTACCGACAAATTAGGTGCAGTGTAGTCATGTTGTGATCTCCTGTTGTGGATGATGATGATGTGATTATGAGGCATTCACACAGAAAGTAGGACAATGAAAGTGAAATGGGTCAGTAGCTACAGCATGTCTTACAGGTACCGTAGGGATAAAGGGAGTCGTGGTCTTGCGTCTGGAGGGTCTAACTCTCTCCGTCTGCCACCGCTGCCGACTCTCCATGTGTGTATGGCAGCTCACTCTAATGAGGTGACGAAGAATGTGAGGAATGCCATGCTCATGCTGAAATGAGAGGGGCTGGGGTGAGACATCAGCCAGTCTTAGGCTGCCCACCTTCTAATTAATATGTGCTGAGCATGACCAAAAAGGCTGCAGAGCTGTGCTGGTCAGAGACACACTGACCTGCCCATACATTACACTTGATTTATCCTTAAGTACAATCCTGCAGGACGAGTTGTACCACCTGTAGACAGTTAAACCCAAACTTTTAGGTGTGAAGTAGACTTTGAGAAATTACCTAAGAGGAATTGCGGCAATCAAATTACAATGAGAATGTATTTTTTGCTGCACTGAAGCCGTTTGTCTTTAAAACCGGATACACAGACGTATATGACACTTCTCAACACCAGTTAATCATTACAGCCATTGACTAGTCAATAGCAGCTTGTTAAAGTGAACTGAAGTAAGCACAATAATGAGCTGTGGGGACTGTTAACAGCAAAGACAGCAGAGGAGGAGGCTTTCTGTTGTTCCCTCTGGCAGACTGCAGATGGGTTAATAACAGGCTGTCTCAGTTGGGGCAGATGGGACTCTCTCTCAGGTTCCTGGGAGACAGTCAAAGAAGAGTTGTTTTTTTAAAAACACACATTAACAGAGAAACACAGACAGGCACATACCGCATACGCTCATGAAAAAACCCTGACACATTTCATCACAAGCTGCAAGCATTTTCCCCTCAGCTTTGAAGTGTAGTGAAGCCTGCAGCAGGAGATTCCGGGCTAACGACGGCCAACATGGGACTCCTCAGCAGCAGGAGTAAATCTCACGGCACTGCGCAGAGAGACTGAGCTCATGTTCCAGGGGGAGAAACCGCAGGAGCCACTGGCCAAACACAGTCATCAGCGCATTACAGGGGACAAGCCTGAGGCTGCTCTATTATCTTAGTGTGGGCTTACTTGAAGCTGTAATTAGGTACTTTACAAGTTGACCTAAGAGATAATTTTATTGAAAACTGACAAAAGTTTCTTTGCTAGACTGAGAAATATTTTTGACATTACAATTACTTCATCAATCAGCATCTGCTGAGGTGACGTCAAACAACCAGGCTTTGTACTTGGGATTAGTACTCTGAAAGACTTCATACTGTGCTGACAGACAGTTTCATGGTAGATCTGAAACAGAAAGCTCTCTTCTTTGTTTTTTGGTCAGGCCGGTAATGAATCAGGCGAGTACTTGTTAGTTATTGTTACTGTTAAGTGGTCACATTTTTCTGTACTTCTTGTGTTTTTTATAGATATCAAAAAACCTGACAGGTTACACAATAGCACCATGTGAAAAATCCAGTAAAAAGATGTGTTTTCACCGTCTTTTCTAGACAGATAAAGCCAGAAGGGTCGAAGGTGCCAGGGGTCATGTTCTTGGAGAGCGCTGCATTTCTTTTCTCCATGTCTCAGACCTAATGTGCTGGCAGCACGCCCAGAATAATGAGACAAAAACATTTCTGCTGTCTTCCTAATTCTGTTCTGGCTAATACGTGGTACATTATCTTTTGCACCGAGATAAACTATAACAAATGCCTGAGGGAAGCACTGGAAAGATTGGCTATTCTAACGCACTTCTTCAAACCAAGCCAATATAGGCCTTTCTACAATGCTTTTTGATTAGACTGGCCCCTTCTGACTCTAGGGAGGTGTCACACAGGACCCCTCTGTAATCCAATATGCAGCAGCTTTCAATTAACGTGCCCCAGGAGTTCAGAGCCTTGATATCCTTACACAGGAGTTGCATTCTCTGCAGCGCTCAGTGGCATCTGCTAATAACACACTATCTAGAAACAGGGCCTCCACTTTTGTGGGTCAAACATTCAGGCATCTCATCCTCATTCACTTTAAGAGAAAATTACGCTAAATGCTTAAAATCACATTTTACATGTTCAAAGTTGATATACAAAGTCATTTCTAAAGCTGTCCTGTGTTTGATTGCCTCCTCTGATTTCCCTCGTTTGATAAGAGTTCTGTCCAGGACTGATGCAACATGCTCAGTGTTCAAAACAGGTCCTTGAAAAGCATCATCTGGTAGCGTGTCTCAAATTTTCCATAAGCAAAGATGTCCAGGCCTGTTGAGTTGAGCAGATAGGAGTGTTTCTGTGTCAAAGACCAACAGTGGCAGCTGCCCAAGAAAACCTGAGCCACCACTGCAAACTAAGCTAAACACACTCCACAAACAGCACGTAACTGACTAAATAGATCAGCACATCATTAGACAAAAGAAAATATTTGTCTTTGAGGCATCGTGGAGATTAGTAATTTTCAAACCACATGTTCTAAAAAGGTTTGATGTGGAAACCTGATTTAAACAAATCTTGATCAAGACCAGATTTGTTCAATAACACTTAAAAGCTAAAGGTAAAAGGTAAAACGGCAGTGTGTGCAATGGAGACGTCTGATGAACAGGGCATTCTGCATTCATACATTATCCATTACATATGGATATAATATGTTTCCTGTCATGCAAAGTCATAGCAGCCACCGGGGCTTCCAGCAGGAATAGTAGGAGATTTCCTTTCAGATCTAATCTTTTTGGGTAGCTCAGTTTTGTGGGTCTGTAATGATCTCCAGCCTTGCACCCTTAGATGTGAATGCTCTGGGCTTCTGTGCTGGCCTCCTGCTGGCATATTGCAGAAGATGCCAACAGTGTATCATGATGCGTAGCCTTCTTCTGTCTCAAAGAATCAGAGGAGGACTCCATTGATGCTCTGTCAAAATGAATATGTAGCTCAATTTTGAGGGTTCAGTTAAAACAGTGAGGAGAGACATATTGAATTAGGTATGCTTGTGTTGTCTTCATTCTTCAGGCTACAAAAGTGGGTCAGTTATGACAGCTTTTTCATTACAACACAGTCATGTTCTTCATTTTCTGTCCAGGTCTTGGCAGCCTTTGGTGAGTTGGACACTAACTCATGGATCCCCCTCCAATGGTGCTATTGGGGCTCCTTCTTGTTTATGGACTATCCTGTGGCGTTCGGCAGACTCAAGGGAGTACGTCGGATAGCAGACATGGCAAGGACAAGGTCCAAGAATTTGAAAGTAGTGAGGATGGTCCGGAGAGAGAGTTTCTCTATGCTGGAAGGAGCAAACGTGCTCCAGCTGACCAGCAGCAGGACAAGTGTTCGTACACTTTCATTGTGCCTCAGCAAAAAGTGAGTGGAGCCATCTGCGTCAACTCCAAGGAGCCGGAGGCAATGCTGGAGAATCGGGTCAACAAACAAGAGTTAGAGCTGTTGAATGTGGAGCTACAGAAACAGAAGAGGCAAATCGAGACCCTGCAGCAATTGGTAGAGGTGGACGGAGGGATTGTCAATGAGGTCAAGCTGCTGAGGAAGGAGAGCCGAAACATGAACTCCAGGGTCACTCAGCTGTACATGCAACTGCTCCATGAGATCATCAGGAAGAGAGACAATGCCTTAGAATTGGCTCAGATGGAGAACAAGATCCTGAACCAAACCTCTGAGATGCAGCAGCTCACCAGCCGATACAAAGATCTCGAGCACAAGTACCAGCACTTGGCAACTTTGGCCACAAACCAATCATCTCTTATTGCCCTCTTGGAGGAGCATTGCCAGAGTCGCCCTACCCCTCGTCACGTGCCAGTCCCCCAGCCAAGACCTCAGCCACCACCACCACCGTCACAACCTCTAAACAGGCCTTTCCCACCACCGGTCCTTCCACGAATCAGCAACCCGATCAGCAATGAGATCCAGAGTGACCAAAAATCTCAACCACCTCTTCCCACAATGCCCACTGGCACGCATAGCCCCTCCACCACAGACAAGCCCTCTGGTGAGTCTGGCATGATCCAATGTCTATTTTTATACTTAGTACCTTGAATTGTAGATCTATTTTTGTTTAACGCTTACCAAACAGACCAGTTATCATCACAGTCAGTACTAGTCAGAGACAAAGAGTGTGCCTGAGTATTGTGCACTTTCTCATCATTGATCACAAGAAGATAGTAGGCACCCATTCTTTCAGTGGTGGCAAATTTGAATACACCCCACACATTCCCAGGGCAAAGGGCTCTGAGTGAGAACAGTAATGCTGTTGTCTACAGCCTTTTGAGATGCATATTGGCTATTCCCATGATTCAACCCCCGCAAAATAGTTGGCAGATTAGCAGGCTAAATACATGTTCTTAAATAGATTGATGGACCCTTGTTGATGAATCTATTTAACACAACAGTTACTAGATGACAAAGCTTCAAAGTTAATGTGACAGATTTTTTGTATAATCAGTTGTAGGGAACAATTCTTTGCTGGTTCTTTTCATTAATAGCTTCAAAGTAGTGGAAAAAGACGAGCCATTCCCAACCTGACTACTGGGAGTTTCTTTCCACTGACATTTTGTGACACTGCTTGCCATTTTCACCAGGCTCTGTGTGAACGGTAGTCTTTGTATGCAATGTTTGAATGGAGGCAAGTAATTTCCTGCCCTCAGCCACGCAACTAACACCCTGAATTGTTACATAAACCCTTAACACGAACTGGGAGTTTCGCACGATGTAGGAAAGAGAACACAAGAGTAGAACACAACCTGAAAGAGGGATGGTGTCTATGAAAAAGCGGGAGGGGGAGAGTACAAACAGATAGAGATACTGGGAGTCAGTGATGTCATTTGTTCCACTTGCAGCAGGCAGGAATCAGTCATATGTTCCACCAAGCTGCAGACTTTATCAAGCAGAACAGACCAAGGCAGGGCAGGGCAGCTTTCTGGCTTGTATCTGCTCAACAGAGAAATTCCTGAGATTAAATGGATGGCAGAGACAGGACCATGAGACAGATATCACCCAGAGTAATTTCATAAAACAATCTTTGCCTGTTCACATTACACGAACACCTTTTTCTGTTTATGTCTGGCATAACATCACAGCAGGATCTCATGGCATGCCTTTTTTCTTATTTCACACATCTCCTCTTTCTTCATCTCAGGAACTGTTTATGCTTCCCTTACCTCACCTCTACCTTTTTGCGTGACCCTTCTATTCTCTTTTCTTTTTTCTTCATTGTATTTAAACACTTTGTAATCCGGGCCAGTTGGCAAACCACGCAAGTGTGAAATCTTGAGAACTTAAACACTTTCACAGCCAATTGAATCAGGGGAGCCAGTTGCCCCATTAGGGTTTTTCAGTATCCACTGGGTTTGGAATTTTAACAAAAGTCATCCTAGCTCCGAGGAAAATATGGTTTCACTGATTAGTAACAAGAAATCTAAGTAAACAAAGGTTGACCTTGCACAAAAGCTACACACTTTTGTTGCATGAATTCTATCAGAGCAGGATCGAGCAGAACTCATGATTCTTAATTTCAAACATTACTCTTGTTAGAGAAGCCGCTTGGTCCTTTTTTTCAGTAGTGCAAGAAATCTTCATGGCATGCTGCAGTGGCTGTTCTGTTACATCACACAATAACTGCAATACAAACAAGCTTAGCTAACTTCCTAGTAAGAAAGTGCAAGTAAAGACAAGGATTTACAAGTTTCCCAAAAACCCTCTCCTGGTGTAAAAACTGAATATGTAAACCTCCACTTAAAGCATATGTCCGTATAATATAAACTAAAGAAAATCTAAGTGAAAGTAAGTAAAATAATCCTGCACTTTTAAAGCGTCCCAGATGCTTGAACCTTTTCGCTACTGTTTCCTCATTCAGCAGTCAGAGTTCCCTTTACCCTGATGCCAGTGTTTCTCTTGGCTGCGCAATCGGCAGCCATTTCCCTAGTGAGAGAAGCCGCCAAAGTCAATTCTGCTGTAAAAATGAGAGCCTCTGTTGAAAAATGGGATTCCCTATGGCAAAGAATAAAAACTCTTTGTCATTGTGGCTTCTTCTGTATTCTTAACGTTAGAGAATAAGTTCTAAATGCCAGGATTTGATATGCTTGTTATAACTTGATGACATCTCTCTGTTCAGGTCCATTTAAGGATTGTCTGCAAGCTCTGGAGGATGGCCACACTACAAGTGGCATGTATCTGGTTAAGCCAGAAAATGCCAACCGCCTGATGCAGGTGTGGTGTGACCAGAGACATGACCCAGGTGGCTGGACTGTGATCCAAAGAAGGGTGGATGGATCTGTCAACTTTTTCAGAAACTGGGAGACATACAAGGTGCGACAACCTCACACCAAATCAAAGACCTCATAGCCTAGATGGAAGCTGGTGGCGTATGTAGGTTGTTTTAACCAGCCAGATGTGAAACAGTTATGAATAGGTAATTGTTCAGGTTTCAAAATTTCTGATGAAGCACCAGCCTCAGTCACTGCTAACTCTATATGACTCATTAGTTCCAGCAACATCAATTGGTCTTTGTGAATGACTTCACGCTGAAATAAAAATGTAAGAACTCGACTTACAAGTCACATTGGTTGGTTATGTCAGCAATCCACTGATACACTGGCAAAATAAATATATTTTACATTTATGTGGTACATTAAGGGTACCCCACAAAGAAAGAATTCAGGGGAACTGTTTTTTAATCATTTGAAAGGGAAGCCCCCTCACAAAGGGAGAAGCAGATCACTGGTAAACATTAGTTTCCAGCCCAGAGCAACAGTTGAGATCTTTCCAAGACTTTTATGGAAACCTTTAAACCACATTAAATTTGATATTGCATTTTTACACTTATCCAAAGATGTGTTTCCATGATTCAAAACACGTGCAGGGTAGGAGATACCACAAACCAACTTAGAGTGTAACTGGAACCAGAAAAAAGCATAAAGACAACAACCAGTCATTCAGATTTTATACTGTATGCGGTAAACCCTGCTGTTTCTTCAATAAGAAAGATTGGTGGAAATCTGGACACCCGATGCTGGCTATGAACTTAACTCCAAGGGTTCACTTACGTTAATGTTCCATGACAATAAACAACCCCATAGATGGACTCAACTCTCAATTACCTCCAGATCATGAGAAATGACCCCAAATCACCCCTCAGACTTTCAAAGTAACTGTTCAAAGCTGTTCAAAGAGCATTCAGCAAGCATTTCCAAATCTTACTAATGGTGTTTTCTTATCACTCCACTTCACAGCAAGGTTTTGGCAATATAGATGGTGAGTACTGGCTGGGGCTGGAGAACATCTACTGGCTGACTAACCAGGGAAACTACAAACTACTGGTCACACTGGAGGATTGGTCTGGCAGGAAGGTGTTCGCAGAGTATGCCAGCTTTAGAGTGGAGCCCGAAGCAGACTTCTACAAGCTCAGGGTGGGCCGTTATCATGGCAATGCTGGAGACTCACTCACTTGGCATAACGGCAAGCAGTTCACCACACTGGACAGAGATCATGATGCTTATACAGGTAACACTTTTTCTTTTTTGTAAGTCTTGAACTTGGATTAAAAACAATCATGTAATATCATGGTTCCAAAAAACAATACAGTCTAACAATTTAATTTGTTTTTTGTTCTTTTATTCTAGGCAACTGTGCACACTACCAGAAGGGAGGCTGGTGGTACAACTCTTGTGCCCATTCAAATTTAAATGGGGTATGGTACAGAGGAGGACATTATCGCAGTCGCTACCAAGATGGAGTGTACTGGGCTGAGTTCAGAGGAGGAGCCTATTCGCTAAAGAAAGTGGTCATGATGATCCGTCCAAACCCTAACACCTTCCACTAAGCATCCAAGAAACACATACTGTATCTCAATAAAGAAAAACATCACTGCTCTTTAATTCCAAGAAAGCACAATCTGTTTTTTAACAGGGTGGCCCCCCGGCCAAGCCAGATGATAAAGAGAAGGATAATGTTGAAAGGGCAAAGACATGACATCAAGCTGATAAACTGGTACCTCATCAGAGTGCAGATTGCTGTATTTTGTGCAACATAATTCAGTTGTCTGTACCCTTTCCCCTTTTATATATGGCTCAGTTAGGACATATGCTGACTGCTCAGGAGATGTTTTAAGCACACTATCTTTAGCTAAACAAGAACCATTAGCAGACAGTGCTCTCTTTTGAATCCATTTGACCAACTTTATTTGAGATGAAAAAATAAGATGGCAATAGTTAATTTACATAGCTTGGAGATTCCTACCCTTTATGCTTAGTTAGTATGTTTTTTTTTCTTTTGCTGTAAAAGCAAAATAAGATTGACACAGGAAACGATTCCAGTGACTTAATTTCATTCTGAAAACATTTTTTAAATGTTTAATTTATAGGTACAGTTACATTTATTAACTTGTAATACAGGGTTAATATTCCGGCCAGTTTTTTTAAATTTCAGTATCCTAAATATACTACACGAATATTGTCATGTTATTTTCTTGCAACATTCAAGAACTTTGTGGAGGCACCGTCTCTTCAAAGTGCTTCCTTTCCTTGAAAATAGTTGTATTGAAATCTTAAATTGCTTGAAGAGGTATCCATCAATTTGCTTGTATGAACCAAGCACTGTATTTACTGTATAAATTCAGCAGTTTGTTGATGTCAATAGATCCAACACATTGCGTTTGTACATAAGATATTTGTAATATAAGGTTTGAAAATGTGGTATTTCTCTTTTAAGTTGCAATAAAAATGTACAGCCTGTGTGTTTCTCTCTTTTGTCTCTTGGTTTAAGGCGTACTGATGATCATTCATAAAAAACGCCAGCAAAGTGGCCTTTATCTATGATTCAAAGTGACAGAAAGACCACTCTTATAACTATATTTGCCATGAACATGAATTATGTGGTTATGTCATTTAGAGTTACATCAGCTAAAATGTAAAGACTACACCCAGTGAGTCAGACCATTGTCAAAATAACACAGATAATCCTATAAGTCAGAGAAGCTTTGAGTCATAGGTCATCATTAGAGTAAACTACATGTAATTTCCTTGTTTACCATTCACTTTTTACATATATTTTATATGTTTCCTCCTGCACTCACATCTTTCTTTCAAGACAGAGGGATGACAATAAGCAAAGGGTTGAACCCTGGACAATAGTTTTTATAGCAGAGTCCCGTACAGCAAGCACAGTTCATCAACAAATCAACAGATCTCTCTTCACTTTGGCCTTGGTCTACAGCTTTACCTGTTCCACTGGAATCAGTTGTGGTTCAGAATATGATCACCATGTGAAATATGTTTGGTGGGGCTTAAATATTCACAACTAGAACCACATCAGTACGTTTTAAGTTTCTTTTAAGTCATGACCATGATAAGCTATAATTGCTAACGTCAGCCTCACATATGGGTAAAATAATTGTTATCTGTTGTGGTCATTTCTATCACTTGGGTAGTTCAGTTCTGATCCCTCACTTCCTAAAATCTCATTAATAGGGGGCATAAGGGACATTATTGATTTGTTTTAATCCCTTCTTTTCAATAGGCTTCAAATTTGTGACTTCTCAGTGACCTCTTAAAACGTGTTTGAGTTCAACCACTAAAATATGTACTGTTACCAAAGCACATAAAGGGCTAGTGTTGCCATATCACACTTTTTATATATAAACTGCCCTTGCATTAAGGCATGAAAATATTACCCTATGTCTTTTGATAGTTGCCTAGTCTTGATTGATATCAAAAAGGTCCTAAGGAACATTGGTAGACATTCTGGTAGAATTATAACATTTTCTTTTTCAACTTTGTCCAGACCAACCTAAAATTCTTTATTCCGATCTCTGCTCCCTGATGGCTTAGGTTGCTTAGGGACATTTTTTTGTATTGTTTTTTTGGCAACATGTTACTTCACACCCGCAGTAACATTTTCATGAACATCATGCAAGATGAGATGAGAGTAGCAGCTGTGGGGCATTTTGAGAGAGCTGCTGGATGTTTTTTGCACCCTCTGGCATGGTGGATCTTTCCAGCAATCCTTCAACCCTCAAGGTGTGATCTGACAAAGTGGAGTCAACTGAGTACAGCACACTTCTTCTTAACAGACACATGACTTTACAGAGTCTTCTTCAGAAAACCATCCGTCTTCATTGTATCAAATGACTTTTGTTTTTGCAACCATCAGCTGTTCCATGCTAAGTGTTTTCTTTTCCATAGCAGATTTTTACTTTTCCATGTGCTGTTGCATAAGAACCCTCAGACTCTCTGGATCGCCTTTTGACTGACTTGTGTAGAGTTATATGTCCTCTTCTTCTTCAGGTGGATTAATACTTCATTGACTCTTAATCCAAGAAACTGCTCTTCCTGGTCTGTCCCAACATGAGTTAACTGTTTAGAGGGTACACTTTGATTCTTATTATTGATTTTAATCGCTGTTGCTTCCATCTTTAAACCATTTGACAGATTTTCAGTCACATTGTACTGTCATTGTCTTGTCTTGCTGTAACAGAATAGTGTGTAACTTAAAACAATTCTTGGATTTTCTCCATTGCACTGATTTATGGGCCTCTCCCAGAACTGTCGATGTGTTTAAGGATTGTCAAAATCTCATAAAAGTGCCACGATGACAGTCTATATTGACGGTCTCTATTGCAGCATCATGTCCATTTATATTGCAACATTTGCTACAACAGGTCTTGTGATCTATTTTTCTGTATGTATTCTCTGTTAAGGGCATATCAAGACTTCTCCGTTGGAAAATAAAATAATTGGTTCTGCTTTAATAGCTGAAAAAAAAAAAGAAGTATAAATCAGCCTTTACAGTAGTGCAATGAGAAAAACTTAACATTTAACATTAAAGTTACAAGTTTTGCCTAATGAGTGGCATGGGTGACTTGACTGATAGGCATCCTTTTGTTAGTAAGGATGCTGACGGCCTGCCTCAACTCCACCTCTTGACCTCATGCTCGATCGACCAAAAGTTACGTTGAGTCCTTTCCAATGTGGCGACCGCCTTATATACAGAGGCTACATCTACTACAGTCTATGAGTTGGTCACATCAATAGCATCAATTTTAATGCTAATGTGGAAAGTTCCTGATCATTCCTGCTGTTTACTGTGATTGTTTCAGTGGATATGACAGAAATACAAACATTAACATAACTTATACAGTGGCCTGTGTATGTGTGTTTTATTGCCTATTTTGAAGCACAGTAGGAAGGAATTTGAATATGCAGACTCAAACCTGGTCTATTTAATTACAATGATTGAAATCTGCAGTGCAAACAGTAATGGGTCTGCGTTCAGGCACACATGGACTCTTAAAGGTAATGTGAGCAGACACTGATTGTTTGATTCATTTTACACTCATAACTCACCTATGATTAATTGAAGGACTTAATCCAACCTCTTTGTCCCCTGTGCCTCACTTGACACACAGACTGTGTGCTGCTTCATGAGCAAAATGCAGACTAACATGCCCTAATTCACTTTGCCCGATGTACTTTCGACTATGCATTTTAGATAGTTAAAGTAGGGCCCAATGTATGCAACAAGACAGCTTATAGGACACAAACTGAAGGTAATAGTTATGTTGACAATATTAAATATGTAATTTGGGTTAAAATCATTGTGTTTTGAAATGTCTTTAAGGATTCAGATCTATCTGTAAGAAGAAAACTGGTAAACACAGTTTTTGTAATGTCAAAGTTTAACATTTCCAAACTAAAACATTATATGAATTGTTAGTGTTTTAATGTCCAAGACTATCCTTATAGCTAATATCCTATCAAGTGCTATCCTTAACTTTTCTGACCAAGAATGGTGTATTTCTACCAAAAATGTGCTTTTTATTATGTTCATTCAACACATGTTGAAGTTTGCTGTGATAGTCCGATTTCAGCATTCTTTTAATTAAAATAAAAAGCGATGCAGAGTAACTGACACTGTGCAGTGGAAAACTGTATTCAATGTTTTCCTTAACATTCCTTCAGATTATTTTATGAGAACATGTTGTATCAAGCACTATCAAGATCAGTGTTTGCATACGGAATATACACGCCAGGAAATGACAAATGAAAAGTGACAGGCTAGTAAAACTAATGCATCCAGCAGTCCTCCCCACTGACAGCAGAAACCACCTTCACTTCACTATGTGTGAATGAGATTTCCAAAGACAGCTGCAAAATGAAGCAAAAATGACTTAGCGCTGCACTGAACCAAGCTCCATTAATGTCATATTTTGTGAGTAGCCCTGATTTCAGAGTTTAGAAAGCATTTAAGATCTACTTAGAGTGATTTCCACTTATCCAAACCGCTTATCAGAGAGGAAAACGTCAACCTTATATTGATATCCTCTCACTCTGAATAAAACCCAGCTCACAATGCTAGCATTCTTTACTGCCAAAGGAAAGATGGATGCTTAAGTGATGCCAAAATGCTTGTCTTATATTAAACAGACAAACACTGGCTGCTAAAACTGGCTCATAAATCAAAGCTAAAAAAGCTTTCTTCCTCATGACAAAGAGGCTTTGGACAGAACAAAGGAAGGCATTCATCAGTGCTACTGTTGCTGCTGTCAGCTGTGTTTTTGTTGAAGAAAGATGGGACAGTAAAATGCTGTTTTGCACAAAGTCCTTCTGTCTTCCCAGATTGGTAAACACTGTTATTTTAACATTTACATCCAAAACCAGTTTAAGTCTGCTTTTTTAATCAACCTAATCGTGGTTAAACAGAGGACCGTGTTTCACCGTCTCCATAAACAGAGAGGACAGACTCTTTGGATGCCGTGTACGTCTGAGGACTCACCACGATGGAAAACCTTCAGTAAGGGTGGCCTGTGCAGCCCCCAATCCTCAACCAACATGGAAAACCATGGGCTGACAGAGTGCTCACTCAGCATAAATAGGACCGCATTTCCTGAGCCTTCAAACCTGAACCCCCAAACTGGCCTGCATTGTTGTTACACATCTGTAAAGTCCATGTCCACGTACTTTAAGAACCGCTTTCTGCTGTCCTGTGCACCCACAAATAGTTTTCACTTCACCTTTTGAGTAAATGTAGTCCTGGTCCAGGACAACCACAGCTATACATTTTCACTAGGCCTGTAACCACTTAAATTGAATGCCTTTACTACGACATGGAGGCAAAGAGAAGAGATGTGAAACATGAAGTTTGAATAATTGTCAATGGGTTTTAATTAATAAGTTTTTTAATTTAATGTTATCATACTTATTCTGCAGACCGAAACAAATCTTCCAACTGAACAAAACTAAAACCAAACAAAAAGCTCTCTCTGATGAACTGGCCAGTTTTAAGTTATGTTAGAGAGGTTCCAAACAGCTCACAGAAATCACTGATGTCATAACTTTCCATCTTGCATGGTACCAATTAACACAGCTACCACACACTTATTTTTCTCAAGTTGCCATCCCACAGTTGCATGTGACACGCAACACAAGAAAATGAAAAGAGCTGTCACAAGTGCAACAATATGCAGTGGTCCCGTCAGACTATGATGCTCTACTGTGGTCTGACCATCTACTTTATGTTGACACTAGGTGCTATAAAACAGGAATGTAGTATTTCTGATGTCAAGTTTTTGACATAGTGGGTTTCAATAGCATGTGTTGGAAATTATGGCTCAACCTAACTTCAGGTCAACCTAGAAACAGGGAAAGGTGGAGCTGAAGCTGTCTTTTAGCCTTTTGGCAAACACCCCCACCTGTCCGTCAACTAAGCCGGCCCCCTTATTATGGAAATGTATGTAGAACTCTTAGCCTTTGTATCATCTAACAAATGAGTTATAAAGAAATGTCACCCCATACCCATAAAGTATGCACAAAAACATCCCATTTTTGATCTCATGTTTCATACAATCAATTCTTACCAGTGTCTTGATTTGGGAATCAGATGAATACAATAAAATGATCTTAACTGCTACACCAGTGAGGTTTGGAGACAAGACTTTGAGGTAGGGTTCAGCTTCAAAGTGATTATTCTGTGAAGCAGTCTGTATTTTTTTTTTTTTTCAAGGACAGTTACACATGAAGAAATATGCAGGTGTAACTGTCCTGACTGGATGTTTAAAATGTCCAAACAATGTCAATTTTGTGAGAATATAGTTATTCTGTAAAATTATCCATTATTCACTAATGTCCAGTGATTCCCGGTCAATGGGACAGCATTTGTACTGTTCAGGAGTTCCAGTTCTGTTGCTTTCTCTGTTTCATGCAGATCCTGTACACATGAAACTATTGTTCTCAGCAACAATAAAGCAAATGACTGGTCACAACATGTCAATCTGGGATGCCCCTTAGATCGGTCTTCCATGATGTTGACTTGCCTGCATTCAGTTGCTACCCATATAGCAAGCACTATTAACTTCTCCAATTAATTTTCATCTACAAAACAAATAACTGAGCCACAGGTGTCTGCAAGAAACTGCTGGGTTCTCTGATGGCAGGAGGGCCAGTGGTGCTTTTAGGAGGCCCAAAAGAACTTCATTCACCACCACATTTCCCTGGCACCAGATAGCCACACAAGATTGGGTCTCAAATAATCAGCAGGGTACTAGAGCAGCAGAAGGCCTTAACCCAGGCCCTGACTGAGGACAAGAAGGTGTGGCATGTAATTTTATCCTGGTTAGATACAGACGTCATTGAGTCTGTCAGCAAAGCACTGAGCCCACTTCTGGAATTCAAAGGTGGATGTTCAAAAGGAGATTACTTTAATGTCTCCTGTGTGAAGGCAGTACTTCACCTCTTCAAACCTGCCATAATGCTCATGCAACAAGAGGAGAAAGCACTCAACAAGAACTTCATAAAATAAATGTTTAACTACATTAATTAGAGATATAAAGATGACTTCACAAAACATGGCATTGTTTGGACTCTGTATTTTCTCTAAGGCTGCAGGGACCTCAGATATGATTGAATGCCAGAAGACAATTAGCCTCAGTGCTGAAGAAGGCTTAAAGCTGCTGACACATCACAAGCAAAGAAGCCAAGAAGTCCTTGGGAAGCTTCTTTAAACAGAGCTGAGCTGCTGTAAGGGGGTGACTCTTCACCGGCCCCTAGAGATGCAGTGGAAGCAGAGTTTAACTACCAGCTGACACCTTCTAAACACAGGAAGGAAGATCCATGTGCATGGTGGAACCAAGCAGCAACCTCCGGTCTTAAAATATGAAGCTAATGCGTAAAGTTTAAAAACTGCAGTTTATCCAGCATCTGCTTAAGGCTGGCTGCAGAAGCACTGCAATCTTCCTCTCTCAAGCCTGCACGAGTGGATAGACTGCTATTGTTAAAGAAAAACCTCAACATTCAAACAATATGAACAGATGTTTTAAAATACTTACAAACAAATTAAAATATATATTAAGTAATAAAGATTAGTTTTTTTTATAAATCTAAAGATGTATTTTTCTGTTAGGTCCTTTACAAAGAATAAATGCAGGTAGTGCAAAATTAGAGGTTTCATTTCATCTTTGTTTGTTTAGAAATGATGAGCAATCATTTCTTCAAGTTTGTTACTGTTTCCAAAAAATAATTTGGAAGATTTTGTTAGAGAAATGGTTTCTGTGTTGATAGTTGATACTTATTACAAGTTCATTTTGTTATCTATTGGAAAAAAACTGTAAACTAAGTTTACTTACAGTTTTGTTTTTTTGTTTTTTTCATTAAGAAAGCTGTTTTTAGGTTGCATTTTGGTGCTTTAATGTAATCATTTTTATTACTTCTATTCAATCCTTTCGTATTTTTTCTTCACAAAAAAAACCCGATTCCAATGTGAAGTAAAATGTTAAACCAAAACATTAACCACGCTTTTTTCATGTTTATTTTATGGTTACTCTGCAAATTCACAATTAAGCTGCCTTTGGATTTCTCTGCAGAAGCATTCTGTCATAAAATAATCTTTGTCAGTTCGTCTACAGTTATACTTTTTTTCATATGGAGCTATTAAAGTCATATCCCAATGTATTTTTTTCCAACAACGTGTAGCCCTGGTTTCTATCACACTATTCCTCTTCTACCACTGTGTGTTTTGTGGTTATTTTGAGACTATGTCTGCAAAGGTTACAGTTTGTGATTCAGTAGCTTTTGCATTGGTATGTGTACCAAGAGAAAATCTCATGTGCCCCCTCCCAAAAAATAACCCTCATACAATTGACATTAAACATCATAATAAGTAGACATGTACTAAACTACTATGACTAAAATCATGTAACTAATACCCTGGCAAGAAAAAGTACTTCAAGTAAAGTTCATTCTGGCCTTATCGTGTATTCACATCTTTGAATCAAATGTGACAGCACGTGCGCTCACCATGTACAGCACTATGAAAGAGCTGCATAGGAGAGGAGGGGAGGTTTCCAGTGTATCCTCCTCATATTTTCCAGTAGATGCAAGGCAAGGTCATGCTAAAATATTTCATGCAAGAACAGCTGTGAGACAGAAGTTAATTATATAATTATCAATTGAGTGGAATACTTAATATGTGAGCACAGATTTTAAATAGAATCCTTCCTCATACAGAATAAGCCGTAATTATAGTATAACAGACAAAGTGTCTACTGTGTAAATCAGATCCATCTTTCTGTTGTCTTCTCTTCCACTCCCTTCATCAATGTGACCCCTCCATCTTTCTGTCATAGCTTACCACAGACTAAAAACAAACTGAGGTACCTCAGATATACTGTCTATTCAGTCTGGATCACTCCTCTGTCTCTGTCAAATCTATGTAATGGAGAATTTTTTCTGAGGTGACACAGCCTATCAATGTTAATGTTGCACTGCAAGTCAGCAAACGCTCTGAATACTGGAAAACCAAATTGTAAGATCCCACACAATTTAGTGCAATAAAAGATAATGAATCTCTTTTTGAGTAATTTCTTCATACAACTCTATTTCAATGCTGTGAAATTATCACGATGCATACGGGAATTGTTAAAAAGTGCTTAAAAATAATGGCATCACAATAAAGCAGAAATGCTTTGGGGAAATACGTCAATTCATTGTTTTTACCAGAGTTGAACCACTGCATTGTTTTATTTTCCAAAAGCTCAGCTCTTGAGCTGATTTCCAACTGCAGACATGTGCGGACTTTTTTTAAACTATACAGCCTCAATCCAAGACCATTTTTTATGTCTTGTCAAAACGTCCATGAGTCCTCTACAGGGAGCTTAAAGGAAATCTCTTGTGGAAACTGAATTTTCAAGGTATTGCTGTGGCCAGTGTAGTAGTATTTCATTGATTCAACATTGTTCAGTGGCGTTTCTTTACGTTGAGACCAAAAACTGAAATCTTCTATAGTAGATATAAAACGTTTTTTAATTACCAGCTACACTTGTTTTTCAATTTGGTACTTTTTTGTGCAGCCTGTGTATCAACTCAGTTCAACTTAAGCTCCCTATATCAATAATTGCCAAAAGACAAAAGGAAACAAAGACACACACGAGCCCCATTATTATTATCTAGTATAACTTTGAAAATTCAGTTTTAAATTCTCCAGATGTTGAATAAAACTCATTTTTTGGCTGAAACATGAAAAATAACACCAGAGTGCCAAAATGTCCAATACTAGGCTTCACAAAACTGATGTATTACCCTGCAGTTTAATATTACTGCTTTATCTAGAATGCATTTCAGAGGACAAACAAAAGACTATGTCATGGAAATCAAGCAAACAAGGGAGGATCATCAGTCTAGACATTCACCTTACAGGTCTGTCTTAAACTGAAAAACTTTGAATATCAACATTAACTGTAATCTATCACATTAAAGTTATGTCTTTTTTTTAAATAAAGCCAACTCTTGACAAAACAATATGTCACTTCTGCTTATTAATTGCTCATTAACTAATTATAATAAATATCTATAAAAAACAGCTTTGGTCTATTGGCAGTGCACCAAAAGCCTCTGAACCGTTACTGGCCTGTGAGTCAAAACTATTGGAGCATGTATCACCTCCAGTGCAATGGACTGACTCTGTTTTAATAAAGGAAAATATGACCAACATAAAAGGCTTTTTCTGGAAAACAAGGGGTTTCTCAGAATCTCACAGATGTTCCTCTTTACCAGGATTTTATGTTATTAGGTCATCGAAAATACAGCAAGACAATCTCATCCAAACGCAAGCTTTTTCCTCATCTCAGTAAGTGCACGTGATTATCTTTCTTACAGTGCTGGCGATGTATGAAAATACACACTTAATGTATCACTATGTCTATGCTGAAGGTTAAAATTGGTTGAACTCTCTAGGAGTGATGCATAGAGATATGATGTATACCTTAAATCATCCATGTATTACTGCACAGTGTTCTAGTGAGGAGTCAAATTACCCCAGTTAATTACATACTTATGTTATTCTGTCTTGTACAAACTTCCCACAAAATACATGTATGGTTAAAAGCTGCTATACAATTTAAATTCAATCCAGCTAAATGCATTAATTTCTTGCATTGATGGTTTAAAAACACAAAAAGGTCCCAAGGTCACCAGATATTCTATAAATCTGTAATGGTAGCTTCTTGGTTCATTTTGTCGGGTAAAATCAAAAAGGTAAAAATGTGAGAAAAAGTAAAGTAAGAAGGTGAAAGAAGCATTCTCAAAACTACTACAAACCATGATCTGTAAATACAGTTACCACCAACAGGTTGTCACAAACTGTTTGAGCTGCAAGTACAGAAAGGTCAACAAAACTAACACAAAAACAAATATCCTTCATGTCTATCTTAGTTTTTTATCAGTTCATGTCAATTCTGATGTATGTGAGGATTACCAGTCTTCCCAACTCTGACTTTGCTCGTCTACCTATGCATGCTGGCAGGACCAAAACTGCTACCCAGGCTAGCTTACAAGTTGCTGTATTAGCAGATATTTTTCAGTACCTCTCTTTTGTTTCTTAAAAAAAGATGTGCAACGCCAATATTCAGTTGTTTAGAAGTAACGTGAAATTCAGTATATAAGGGCCATTGTAATCCATTTTTGTAATCTAAGAAAGGAGCTAGGTCCTATACACTGATGTAACCAATATATCAGAATAAATCACAGAGAGGTATTTTATTGTGTTGTGTTGTGTTAGTTGTGCTTAACTTAGAAGATTGCGCTCAAAGAATCAAGCAACTGCTTTCCTGTGCTAAGTATAATGCACACATAGGAAGCCGGGCCACGTTTTAATGCTTCTATCTTAATAGTAAAACAAGTTGCAGGTCTCAGCAAATCAGTCACAGGCAGTGGTTCCGTCCATACCTTACCTTACAACTATCAACGCTGCTTGGCTGAACTCAACTACCTTGGAGTTTTAGAAAGCAACTGAATAGAAACTGCACATTTCTGAAGGAAGAGGAGGCCTTCATGTAGTAACAGAGTTTAAACCTTTTTTTCCCTTGGAGTCTGTGTTTTATAAACTAGTGGAACTTAAATTCCAGATTTTACAGTAAATGTTACCTACCTGCTAGTTGCTTTTTGGCCTCATTGTCATTGCTTTGTATTCACTCTGATGTCATGGCCTTGATAGCATGTGGAGCACACATGTGCACTTCAGTCTTCCAAAATGAGAAGGTCCAAATTTAGCTATTGAGAGACAAACAATATCATACCTGTTAGCTGTTTTTTTTAGGCTTCACTTTCATTATGTCACAGCATTAATAGCACAGAGAACACACCTGTGCTCACATGCAGGGACACTGTGGTGCTGTCTGGATAAGGCCAAGTACAGCTTGGCTGTAGATGTCATTCCCTGCAGGAAAAACAATCCTGGTAAACCACAGGACTGTGTTTTCATTTTGTGTGGGTGGAATCCTCTCACCTGTTTTTGTAGACTTCCACGCCACTTTCTCTCAAATCCTTCGTAGCGAGGCAACAGTATCCCATTCAGAGGGCTGTTTAGATCTGTGTCACAGGCAACAAGGTCAATTACCCTCCAATCCCGTATGGTCATTGAGGTAGAATGTCAATCAGATGGAAACTTTTCCAATTCTGAATCTGAGAAGGTTCTGAAATCACATTTCAAAACCAGTTATGTTGCAGTACATGGTCTGTAAATCATTAACAGAATACTCAGAGATAAACTCCAGTAATACAGCTTATGTACTTATGTACTACTACTGGGGACAATTTTAATAAGGGACTCTTGCATATTTCTAGATATTTAAAAAGCATTTCAGCCTTGCATTTGGACCTGGAGCTAAGTCAAGGCTTCTACTTCTACATTAGTGTGCCATAGTGAAATTTACTTACCTTAATTATTTCATTAATTAATTATATCTCGAGGTTTTATCATAGAAATATCACAGGTGCTGTAAATAACATTAACTGGCTCTGTATTTTAATTGTATATAGGAATGTGTTCCTGAAGACCCTAACACAGCTAAATCAACTTACATCTGTGCCAAGTCCACTTTTTACAGGTAAAGATATACATGAAAAAGCCTGTTTTGGTGAACTAAAAACAAATGTAGGGCTCTTTAAGATATCATGAACACCTGTGTGTACAAGGTTATTTTTTTTATATTTGAATGATGTTCAATAAACATCTTTGCAATGGGACGGCTACTTAGAAAGTGTTAAAAAACAATTTGAACTTTCAAGTAGTACGGTGCAAATGACAAAAATGTAATATCTTTACACTATAATGGTGAAACAAAATTTACATTTTAAATTAATAAAGTGCAGCTGGGCATACTTATTCGACATAAGTGTACCAGTTATTATTTGTCACTAACCCCTGTAGCACTCGCTTGATTTTAGCTAGCAATAACAAACAGCCACACACAGCTAGCTAATATACATCAGCTACATTAGCTTTAAAACAACCAGGGTTCCCACTCTTTTCCAGAGATCATTTCCAGGACATTTTCATTGATGATCAAGCTGGTATGATAGTCTAAATTTAGTTCCTAATTTAGTTCCTAAATAGTCTAATATGTTCCTCTCAGTGGAAGTCTACATTGAAAGACATGTAGTCTATGGCTATCAATGAAATCAGCTCTTACATACTTACAAATGATGGCAAATTGATAATAGAATAATGCAACCACAGATGTACAGCACTTCACTTTATTAGTGCAACCAAGTAACATTGATGGGCAACATCTCAGCTTTCTCTTTTCTCAAAAAATATAAAATGAGCTAAGAAAAAAACAAAAGAGCTAGCAAAGGAATCAGGAAGCTGCCTTACTGAAATAATTAAATAATAATAATGATCAGAGGATCAGTGCTTTAATGACCTAAATAGATCTGAATGACAAAAATGGCCACAAATGTTTCTCAACTCAACTCAAACTCAAAATATACCTGCTTAATCCTGATATTCATCCTGCTAAGTGGTCGATATAAAACAAAGCAAATGTCACGTTTTTTTATTTGAGTTACCGTAAACTCTGAAAAAAACGCACCAGTGTAAAGACGCACTCTGTATTTGAAGATCTCTCAGAGGTTTAAAAAAATGTAAACTGTCTTCCTGCATGGTGATGTCTATTATGATCAGCGACATCTACAACGTGGAGTTTCTGTGCAGCTGTGCAGCTCTTTTTGTTCTGTTTGTTTTCACTATCGGGATTTGGACTCCTACTAGCTAGAGCAGGGGTTCTCAAAGTTTTTGGAGCCAGGGACCCCTTACAGGTGAGAAAATTGTCCAAGGCCCCCTCATAACTGTAACACAGATTAAGCACATTAGTGATGTGTCATGATTAAAAGCTGCGGCTCTGAGAGCCGATGCTTTATAGTGAATCAGAAGAGCCGCCTCGCATTGAGAGAGAGCCGGCTTCCAGTTTTTTCCTTTCGCTGCTTAGCTCTCTCAGTGCTCAGCCCCAGCTCTGCTCACAGCAGAACTTTGTTTTGATTGGTCAGCATGGTGACCATGCGGCCAATCATATGTGAGGATATAGGATACAGGTGATGGAGGGGAGGCTGTGTATCCTGGCTACATCTGTTCTTTCAGAGAGAGTCTTCTCGAAGACCGGGCAAATACTCACTGAGAGGAGAAATCAGATCAGCCCATCCAAGATGAGGTATCTGATTTTTCTCAATACCAACCTGAGGACATTAATAATGTTTGTTTGAGTTTGGTTCTGGTTCTGTTTGCTTGAGTTTGGTTCTGGTTCTGTTTGCTTGAGTTTGGTTCTGGTTCTGTTTGCTTGAGTTGGTTCTGGTTCTGTTTGATTGAGTTTGGTTCTGGTTCTGTTTGTTTGAGTTTGGTTTTGGTTTGGTTTGCGTGAGTTGGTTCTGGTTCTGGTTCTGATTGCTTGAGTTCGGTTCTGGTTCGGTTCTGGTTCGGTTCTGGTTCTGTTCTGGTTCGGTTCTGTTCTGGTTCGGTTCTGGTTCCGTTCTGGTACAGTTCTGGTTCGGGTCTGGTTCGGGTCTGGTTCGGTTCTGGTTCGGTTCTGGTCAGGTTCTGGTATGGTTCTGGTATGGTTCAGGTTCGGTTCTGGTTCGGTTCGGGTCTGGTTCAGTTTTAGTTCGGTTCTGGTTCGGTTCTGGTTCGGTTCTGGTTCGGTTCGGTTCTGGTTCGGTTCTGGTTCCGTTCTGGT
This sequence comes from Notolabrus celidotus, assembly GCF_009762535.1. Classification (NCBI taxonomy): domain Eukaryota; kingdom Metazoa; phylum Chordata; class Actinopteri; order Labriformes; family Labridae; genus Notolabrus; species Notolabrus celidotus. The sequence goes on along the minus strand of NC_048280.1, from coordinate 26,345,300 downwards.
ACAGTTCTGGTTCGGTTCTGGTTCGGGTCTGGTTCGGTTCTGGTTCGGTTCTGGTCAGGTTCTGGTATGGTTCTGGTATGGTTCAGGTTCGGTTCTGGTTCGGTTCGGGTCTGGTTCAGTTTTAGTTCGGTTCTGGTACGGTTCTGGTTCGGTTCTGGTTCATTTCTGGTAGGGTTAGTTACCCTACAGCTCTGGCTGATTCTGGTTCGGTTTGCATAAGTTTGGTTCCGGTTCTGTTTGCCTGAGTTTGGTTCTGGTTCTGTTTGCTTAAATTTAGTTCTGGTTCTAACCCTAACCCTAATCCTAACCCTAACCCTAATCCTAATCCTAATCCTAATCATGACCCTAACCCTAACCCTAATCCTAACCCTAACCCTAATCACAACCCTAACCCTGATCCTAACCCTAATCCTAACCCTGATCCTAACCCTAACCCTAACCCTAACCCTGATCCTAACCCTAATCCTAACCCTAACCCTAATCACAACCCTAACCCTAACCCTAATCATAACCCTAATCCTAACCCTAATCACAACCCTAACCCTGATCCTAACCCTAACCCTAATCACAACCCTAACCCTAACCCTAACCCTAATCATAACCCTAATCACAACCCTAACCCTGATCCTAACCCTAACCCTAACCCTAATCATAACCCTAACCCTAACCCCAACCCTAACCCTAACACTAATCCTAACCCTAACCCTAATCATAACCCTAATCCTAACCCTAATCACAACCCTAACCCTAACCCCAACCCTAACCCTAACCCTAATCACAACCCTAACCCTAATCACAACCCTAACCCTAACCCCAACCCTAACGCTAGCCCTAACCCTAATCACAACCCTAACCCTAACCCCAACCCTAACCCTAGCCCTAACCCTAATCACAACCCTAACCCTAACCCTAACCCTAATCATAACCCTAATCACAACCCTAACCCTGATCCTAACCCTAACCCTAATCCTAATCATGACCCTAACCCTAACCCTAATCCTAACCCTAACCCTAATCACAACCCTAACCCTGATCCTAACCCTAATCCTAACCCTAACCCTAACCCTAATCACAACCCTAACCCTAATCATAACCCTAATCCTAACCCTAACCCTAATCACAACCCTAACCCTGATCCTAACCCTAACCCTAATCACAACCCTAACCCTAACCCTAATCATAACCCTAATCACAACCCTAACCCTGATCCTAACCCTAACCCTAACCCTAATCATAACCCTAACCCTAACCCCAACCCTAACCCTAACACTAATCCTAACCCTAACCCTAATCATAACCCTAATCCTAACCCTAATCACAACCCTAACCCTAACCCCAACCCTAACCCTAACCCTAATCACAACCCTAACCCTAACCCCAACCCTAACGCTAGCCCTAACCCTAATCACAACCCTAACCCTAACCCCAACCCTAACCCTAGCCCTAACCCTAATCACAACCCTAACCCTAACTCTAATCCTAGCCCTAACCCTAATCATAACCCTGATCCTAACCCTAACCCTAGTCACAACCCTAACCCTAACCCTAATCCTAACCCTAATCATCACCCTAACCCTAATCACAACCCTAACCCTAATCACAACCCTAACCCTAACCCTAATCACAACCCTAACCCTAACCCCAACCCTAACCCTAGCCCTAACCCTAATCACAACCCTAACCCTAATCCTAACCCTAACCCTTATCACAACCCTAACCCTAACCCTGATCACAACCCTAACCCTAACCCTAACCCTAACCCTAATCCTAATTCTAGCCCTAATCATAACCCTAACCCTAATCATAACCCTGATCCTAACCCTAACCCTAGTCACAACCCTAACCCTAACCCTAATCCTAACCCTAATCATCACCCTAACCCTAATCACAACCCTAACCCTAATCACAACCCTAACCCTAACCCTAATCACAACCCTAACCCTAACCCCAACCCTAACCCTAGCCCTAACCCTAATCACAACCCTAACCCTAATCCTAACCCTAACCCTTATCACAACCCTAACCCTAACCCTGATCACAACCCTAACCCTAACCCTAATCCTAATTCTAACCCTAGCCCTAACCCTAATCACAACCCTAACCCTAATCCTAACCCTAACCCTTATCACAACCCTAACCCTAACCCTGATCACAACCCTAACCCTAACCCTAATCCTAATTCTAACCCTAACCCTTACCCTAATCATAACCCTAACCCTAATCACAACCCTAACCCTAACCCTAATCACAACCCTAACCCTAACCCTAATCCTAATTCTAACCCTAATCATAACCCTAACCCTAATCATAACCCTAATCCTAACCCTAACCCTAATCACAACCCTAACCCTGATTGAGTTTGGTTCTGGTTCTTTTTGTTTGAGTTTGGTTCTGGTTTGGTTTGCGTGAGTTGGTTCTGGTTCTATTTGATTGAGTTTGGTTCTGATTTGGTTTGCGTGTGTTGGTTCTGGTTCTGTTTGCTTGAGTTTGGTTCTGGTTCTGGTTCTGTTTGCTTGAGTTTGGTTCTGGATCTGTTTACTTGAGTTTGGTTCTGGTTCGGTTCTGGTTCGGTTCGGTTCTGCTTCGGTTCTGGTTCGGTTCTGGTTCAGTTCTGGTACAGTTCTGGTTCGGTTCTGGTTCGGGTCTGGTTCGGTTCTGGTTCGGGTCTGGTTCGGTTCTGGTTCGGTTCTGGTTCGGTTCTGGTATGGTTCTGGTATGGTTCAGGTTCGGTTCTGGTTCAGTTCTGGTTCGGGTCTGGTTCGGTTCTGGTTCGGGTCTGGTTCGGTTCGGTTCGGTTCTGGTTCGATTTTGGTTCGGTTCTGGTACGGTTCTGGTTGGGTTTGCATGAGTTTGGTTTTGGTTCTGTTTGCCTGAGTTTGGTTCTGGTTCTGTTTGCTTAAATTTAGTTCTGGTTGTAACCCTAACCCCAACCCTAACCCTAATCCTAATCCTAATCATGACCCTAACCTTAATCCTAATCCTAACCCCAATCCTAATCCTAATCATGACCCTAACCCTAACCCTTACCCTAACCCTAATCCTAATCCTAATCATGACCCTAACCCTAATCCTAATCATAACCCTAATCCTAACCCTAACCCTAATCATAACCCTAACCCTAATCCTAACCCTAACCCTAATCATAACCCTAACCCTAATCCTAACCCTAATCACAACCCTAACCCTAATCCTAATTCTAACCCTAATCCTAACCCTAACCCTAATCATAACCCTAACCCTAATCCTAACCCTAACCCTAATCACAACCCTAACCCTAATTCTAACCCTAATCACAACCCTAACCCTAATCCTAATTCTAACCCTAATCCTAACCATAACCCTAATCACAACCCTAACCCTAATCCTAACCCCAACCCTAGCCCTAACCCTAATCACAACCCTAACCCTAATCCTTATCACAACCCTAACCCTAACCCTAATCCTAACCCTAATCCTAACCATAACCCTAATCCTAACCCTAATCCTAACCCTAATCACAACCCTAACCCTAATCCTAACCCTAATCACAACCCTAACCCTAACCCTAATCATAACCCTAATCCTAACCCTAATCCTAACCCTAACCCTAATCATAACCCTAATCCTAACCCTAACCCTAATCACAACCCTAACCCTAATCATAACCCTAATCCTAACCCTAACCCTAATCACAACCCTAACCCTAATCCTGATCACAACCCTAAACCTAATTCTAACCCTTATCCTAACCATAACCCTAATCCTAACCATAACCCTAATCCTAACCCAAACCCTAATAATAACCCTAACCCGTATCACAACCCTAACCCTAATCATAACCCTAATCCTGATCACAACCCTAAACCTAATCCTAATTCTAACCCTTATCCTAACCATAACCCTAATCCTAACCATAACCCTAATCCTAACCCAAACCCTAATAATAACCCTAACCCTTATCACAACCCTAACCCTAATCATAACCCTAATCCTAACACTATCCCTAATCCTAACCCTAATCCTCACCCTAAACCTAATCATAACCCTAACCCTAATCCTAACCCTAATTCTAACCCTAATCCTAACCCTAATCCTAATTCTAACCCTAACCCTAATCTCAACCCTAACTCTAATCACAACCCTAAGCCTAGCCCTAACCCTAATCACAACCCTAACCCTAATCATAACCCTAATCCTAACCCTTACCCTAATCCTAATCACAACCCTAACCCTAATCATAACCCTAACCCTAATCCTGATCACAACCCTAACCCTAACCCTAATCACAACCCTAACCCTAACCCTAATCACAACCCTAACCCTAATCACAACCCTAACCCTAATCTTAACCCTAATCATAACCCTAACCCTAATCCTAACCCTAACCCTTATCCTAACCCTAACCCTAACCCTAATCATAACCCTAATCCTAACCCCTATTACATAATTCTTTATATGGCTGAGAAAAAAAATCAGAGTATGGGAAAATAACATGAATAAATCTATGCTTGTGGTTTTACAGTGTCATAATAACATTGAAATGCAAGATGACCCACATTCTATGCTTTTGTAGGGCAATATTTTTTCAGAAATAATTAAAGATTAAGGCAGCTAGTACCATTGATGGCCCAAGGAGCACACCGATTTATTTCTGTCAAACAAGAAGCATTTTGAACCGCTAATCTTAAGATTGAGATATAATATTTCCAGCCACCTTGTCTCTAAAGGCATTTAATGATGTGTCCTGTGTCATACGTTTTAATAACATAGAAACAAGGCAGGGCCGATGATAGCATGACAAACTTGCAGCAGTTTGATGTTCTGTTTTACAAATAAAATCCTTCTAAATGCTTTAAATTGTGTTTATGCATGAAATATATTTTATTTAAAGGGCTATTTAGGCAGTCAACAAAGAAACATAAAGTACCTGACACATAAACCTTGGTAACAATCAGTTTCTGGAGGTTTAAATAGATGGGGTCAAATTAACCCCAAGGATATAAGATGTTAGTAAATTTGAGGGTAACAGAAGGGTTAATTGTCACTTCACGTAAATACTAACCCTACAGTTTCCAGTGGCTTCTTAGCTGGTAAATATATTTCTTCTGGGAATGTGTGAGCCTTGTAAACCACATGGCTGTGTTTTTGTTTTGTGTAGAAGAGAACCTCTCACCTGCTTACCTCCTCTTTCCAACCAGCGGTACTTCTCCCAGATGTCTTGTAACGTGGCAGCGGCATCATATTCAGAGGGTTTGGCAAAGTTTCACAGGCCACAGGGTCATTATGCCCCATTGTCATGTGGGCAGAGCTCAATTTAGTCTATCTTTAATTCTCAGTTTGACTCAAAGTGATGAAAGAATAGCTTGAGTCAGCCCTATTACATAATTCTCAATTACATAGTGGTATACAGAACATTTAAATGCTGTTTTACAAGAACCACTTCAACAATCACATGCTGACTGAGAAAGGAGATTCGAAAGGGTAAGAGGGCTGCAGTTTAAGGGTTTATTGCTATGAAGGCTACTAAAGTATGTAGAAAGTTCAATCCCAAGTCATGTTCTAGCTGCAAACCAGCCATTACAAAATTAATGTTAATCCCGATAGTAGATATTAACAAATGTGTGAAAGTCTATACCTATCAATTATGTACTCAAATCCAACTACATGGGTTTGAGTTACGGAGCCACAATACATCATTCCCATAGAATGCAGTTTAAGACCCCTTGTGGAAACAGCTACCTCGGTTTCCTGGCCTTGTATCTTGTGGTTCTTTTAATGCTCATATTCCACTGAACAGTGCAATTTAGCCTATTATTTTAGGATCAGATGTCTACACAGACCTGTAATGCTGTCATTGGAGCAATCATTCAGTAATAGCATTTTCAGCTATGCGTGATGCTGCCATGTATTATGTTATTCAGTGAGATAATCAGTTACTGCAGTGTATTTAAGAAAATGTTTGAGACTTTCAAACACTAAAACTGTGCTCAGTGAGGCCAATGACAAGTTTCCCCACACAGCCTGTAAGTAAAGACCTTAAAGGGAATGCAGATGAAGCATACAACAGGCCAATTTGGTGATTTATTGGTCATTTGGCTGCCTCATGGTTCTGCTTTCTGTAAAACCTACATACGGTGGTACGTAAGTCTGTGGGGGACAGTTGTACAGCTGTGCCACTTTACGAGGCTATTTCTCTCTTCAGGTGCTTTTTGTAACACAGTTGGGACAGAAGCAACTACACTGCAGAGGATTAGGCAAATAAGTTCACTGGACATCCAATGGGAAAATAAGCCTGTTTGGTGATAAATTAACTTTACTACCAGCTGTTTGAAACTAATGCAATTTACTGCTTTATATTATGTAATGTGGCTTCTGTTACTTTTCTAAATGGCTTTTTTTCCACAAGCAAGAAATTAAAAAAAGGGGGGAAATCATAAATAAATGTAGAAAGAACACTGCAGAATGAAATCTCCCCTCAGACATCTAGTTTGCTGACTGTTGTCTAACTAAACATAGACTTCATTTCGACACACCAACAACTAATGCCTTTGAGATGAGCAACCTTTTGAGCTGCATTTGTTATTCCCTGGCTCCCTCTGCAGGGTCACAGCTGCACATACATCAGATATTCCTCCACATGGTATCATTGACGGCATGGATTCTATGCATGCCAGCAACAGGTTATTAACATGTATTGAATGTCTAGAATTGAAAAGGACTGTTAACAACATAGCTACAGGACAGCTGAAATGCATTGACACGGGTCATTTGAGTTACCCTGCAGACACACAAAAGAAGAATCGTAATAGAGTTTGGAGAGACACAAAAGACAAATCAGAGCCAAATCAGCGTCTTTATTTTATAAACGCATTTTTCTAATGACTTTTTTCATATAATAAAAAAGCAATTTACAAGCTTAAGAACCAAAATGAAGCAGCACAGAATGATTATGAGTAAAATATATAATTTGAATAAATATATTTTATTTCATGCTATAAAATAAATTCATAAATGGCAATAGATACAACATCAGCTCTAGCTAGCTTCATTTACTTCATAGTTGTACAAAACAGTAGAGTTCTGAGGTTCACAGTTGGGTTGTGAGGTTGTGTGTAGAGTGGACATAAACAGGAGTAGGGGCATTTCTGCCGTCATGGTTTCGGTTCAGGTTCTCTGATGCTCCTCGAGCTTCAGCTCTGTGGAAAATATGGGCTCATTGAGACCTTGAGGCAGAATGTTTGGGAACCACTGACTGAGGACTTGTTTCCCCACCTGAAGAGAAGTGCACAATTATACTATGGACATAAGTTTTACGTCCAATGAGACCACTTTTAACACTATATACCCTGAGTTCTAAGTTTTTTTGCCTTGTCACCAAATACATACGAGCCAGAGACGTTAAAGTGCAGAGTTCAGGGAGTTGTGAAAGGAAAAGAAACAACAGTAAGACTGAAAACTTCCCCTTTGATCCTGAACAACTACAACTACAATCTCGGTGCCCGAGGAGCTTAAGTAGAACCTTGAACCTCAACATGACGGCAAATTACCCGCTCCCAAACAGTGGCTCAACAGCCCAAAATCCCTTTCATTCTTTGACACAGCTGGAGGTGCAGCTCTGAACAGTGCCACTGAGTTGGATGACTGAACCACACGCTCAGTTCTTGTGTTGCAGTTTGCTGAAACCACTGGTTTTTGATGAGCTTTTAAAACACTAGCAACAACGGTTGTTCTTTTGAGTGTAATTTTCTGAAGAGGAAGTCGACCTGTCCAAAGTTTCAGAAAATATAAAAAAATCAATATCAAATTGTCTTGGTCTTACTTCAATTCAATAGCTCCCTGACATTCAGTTTGTTTGATGTACGACAGGCCGATATTTCAATAGGCTTGATGATCCCAATACACCACTTTTAAAAAGGTTATTGCTTTTTTATAATACACAGTGGACAGAAACTGACAAAAAAGCTATGGAAGACTTAAGATTTTTCTAAGCCTGTATCAGTGTTTGTAAACTACCTGAAGTGAGTTTATTATAAAAAGAATAGGACGAGCTGCAATTTCAAAAAGTAGTCTGACAGCCTTCCCTGTAAACACTTCCTTTTGATTACTTGTGGCCCACAATGCATCTCCTGTTCCTCTCTGAGGTGTGGAACTAAGAGTTGACAAAGAGTCAATGTGAGTGTGTGTGTGTGTGTGTGTCAAGTTCAGTTGGTTCTGTAATTGTGTACTATCACATATGTAACTATAGTACATGAGAAGCATTTCAAGAATTCCCCCTCCATTCAGCGATGATGATTACATGGACTTGTTAACTCAATTGTTAAAAAAAAAATCGGACTAATCTAAAAGCACCATTTAAGGGGAAAAAAAGGTCCCTAACAAAGTGATGGAGGCCATTATAGCAGAGTCCCTTAAGGGTAACAACTGATATCAACTACATTTCCTGGATGGAATTGGTTCAACTATCAATGAAAAGTTGTAAGTGCACAATTGATGACACAAATACATGAAAACTCAAGTTGAAAAATGATCTGTTGGCAATTTTATACAATTTTGTGGTTGAGCAACGTGCAATTAAGCTACAGTATATGAGGATAAGCTTCTTTTTTTTTCTCTCTCCACAAATCTTTAGTTTCTTTTCTGCTAAAAACCCACGCAGCTGTTCCCTCTCCTGAAGCTCTAAGAGAACAGAGAGGAGCTGCAGGCTTGTGTTTCTCATGCATCCCCTTTTCTCTGAAATGCGTAAAACTACAATACATTGCTAAGATTGTCCTCAGTAGTTAGAGAGGAGGGATACAGTATAGTCTCTGAACACTGGGCAATGGCTTTCAGGGAACAAGTCTGCCTCATCTGATTGTGATCACTTGCTACAAAAGTGGTTAAAACACTAAACCAATTGTGTGTCCCGTAACAGAACAACTAATCAAATGGTAAGAAGCATGGAGGGGGCAGGACTTGAGCTAGAAAAACTACAAACGGACAAGTACAACATGACTTAATTTCTAATCATTCTTGGCATCACTTTACAACAAATCATGTGGCCATATTTTGTTATTAAAACCTCTATATTCAATCCAATAAAAAAGAAAGAGGCACAGGAATCTAAGTGCCGGATTCTAGATATAAAGCTTGTGGCAAGGCACTAAGTTAAAGATGCCACCTTTTGTGAAGTTTCTCTTTTTTTGATTACATTGGCTTTTAACAATTACAATACCTATTGCACAACTTCTACATTGTCAGTTTTTGTATGGCTTAATATATGATGCTATTCATGACTTTACGGCTTAATATCTTCTAAGCAAGTTGTTCAAATTTTATACAAGTGATTGTTACTAGCTGGGAAGCATACATTCCTTGAAAATAGCAATGAACTAAGTCCTACATTTAATTAGGAACCTAATCTTGATGAGCATTCAATACAGTCAGTATCTACTGTTAAAAATCACCCATGAGTCTTTGGTGTGAACTCTTGGCACAAAATTGAAGTAGCAGTTTGTACCCAACATTATTGATAATAATGCAAAAAAAAAAAGGTGTTATGCTTTCCCCTCCTCTGTCTCTAGGTGTAGGGCATCATAGTCAGATCCAAATGAGCTCGCAACTGATTTTGTTGAGGTCAGATCAGCTGTTAAACCAGCACATCACATCATCAGCTGACAGAAATGAACATGACTTAGTAAACATTCATCTAAAAAGTTACTGAAGAGGTCGATCGACTGTGTGGTTGTGGCAACAAAACTGTTGGTGATAAATCCTTGCCTACAAAGATAACGAAAAGCTAGCTATACTGATCTTTGCAAAAAATCCCCTAAAGTTTGGTTTGCTATCTTAACCGTCAATGAGAGAAGATGTTGACCGCACATTCAGTGGAATAGAAAGACGGCCATCTTGATGCAACCTTAGAAATAAGCAACAAGGAATTATGTTCTCCCGCCAAATGCACAAAAAGTAGAAAATTATATGAAAACTGTGAAATAATCAAACTAAATTCGTTGACAAAAAATCAGCATGGACCAGGTGAGACAAATTAAAAGCTTATAGCAGGTGCTCTACTGAAAAACAATTACAAAGCTGATTTGTAAGAAAGGGTCCTTTCAAGCCGAGCTTGAAGTGAGCTATAAATGACAGGATAGCCAATCAGGCTGTCATGTATTACCGTGAAAATCACAATGGAAATAAAACCAAGTCTCTATATATACTAGCAACACCCCCATCCCTGATCCCTATGGTTCAAACAGTAAAGATTAAATGATGTTGCCATATGCAGGGCTCGTAGACAATAGTATTCATGTGGTTGCAGAGTTTCATCAAAGTTCATATTATTTTTACTCAGAAGGAAAATTAATGCTATAAAGCAAGTCAAAGTCTGACAGTGCTGCTGCTGCACCAGAATTAAGACACAAATCAGCACATTTTATTCAACGGGTCAGCACCCAAGATCCTAACCACTAACTCTGCAAAGTGCATCAATACTTTGGATCGCCAGCTACTACGAACAACATTTACCTTAGCCTTAATCCAGCTATAACATGTCCTGGTCAATACCACAACGTAGGACTGACTAATGAGGGAAACATGTTTCACGTCTGCATCTGACCCTCCAACGACACGGAGGTCAAAGATCACGGATCAAATGTCCCGTCATAAAGGGTAGGACAGAATGAACGAAAAAGAAACAAACCAAAACCTCTTTCAAATGATGGAAGAAAAACCATGTCAGAATGGCTGAGATTCCTTTGTTCTTTCTGTTTGCATATTTTTCAGACTTGTATCCTAAATAGATTTGTGTGAACAGATCTGAGGCTGTTCCTGCTGTGCTGAGTTTCAATGAGTTCTCTTGTCTCTGTTAGACGCTTTATATTAACCTAAAAACCTCCCTCAGGACAAAAGAAACGACTTACACGTACGATTATTCAGTAAAAGTTGGCAATCAGAGCATAGAGGAATACAAATGACTTCACTGTATGGACGAAATACACCCATCACATGGATGACAGCATCTTAAACCACACATTGGCTAACAGCGTGAGATCTCCAGTAGTGATGAGAGATACAAGTGTTTGAGAACAAAACGTTCTTCAACAGTACAATTGTTATCTTGTGAGTATACAGGGCCATTTTCTCACTCTATTCTCTCCAGAAAAACAAACATAAAGGAAAGCGAGCAAATTTAATGCACTCCTAACATAGCACCTTCTTAATCTATATTTTAACCTGGCTGACCATAAAACATTTGACAAGGACTTTGTCCCTAATCCATACAATCAGCAAGGAATATTTCCCCTTAGTATCAAGGCTTTGTGTTGAGAGCATAAACTTTACATGGTTTGGCAATAAGATACTGTACAAACAACCTAAAACGGATTCAAACGGTGAACACTTCTGTGCCTGGTAGGTTCTTGGCTATGAGGTAGAACCTGGTGAGTTTCATTTAAGATAAAATACTGTCTATTATGAGTATGTAGTTGCATCATGAGGTATTGAACGGATATGTCACACGAAGCTTTGCACTGGCAGAAAAATCATTCCTTGTGAGTAAGTGACCTCCTGTGGCCACATGTGCAAAAACAGGTCAGGTAAAAAGGTGATATGACTAGCATCTTACCAGAGCTTTCACATTATCAATTATTGCAACATGCCTATATAACTCTGTAAATATGTTTTAAAAAAACATGAAGAGATAAAAAGAGAAATCAAGCAGGGGGTCTTGATTATTAGGACCTCCTCAAAAATAGTAAGTTGTTACTCCCTTTGCTTGAAAGAATCAAATTTCTAGAAAGCACCCATTTTCTCTCTGCATTCAACATCTAACTTTCACAAAATTGACAGAAACCCTTGAAGAAATGTCTATAGTGGAGGGAGCTGATTCAAAAAGAAAAAAAGTCCTTTAAGTTGAGTTAAAATAAACATTTTTTAAAGCTTCCTTAACCTGAAGCAGGACCTAAAAATCACATCTTGATGCTTGCGCCTCCTCTGGACTGCATTTTGAACTCTCCTCCATATCATTGGCTGGTGCCTCTTCTGCATACTGAGCCTCAAAGGCCAGCCCCTCAGATGTATCCTCTTGGTCCTTCTGACCTGAGCTTCCCTTCGTCCTCTCTGGAGAGTCCATGTTATTACTGCCGTCTGACGCTCTCATGTGCTTCTTCCTCAGGTGCTGGTTAAGGGTGCCCTGAAACGGGAAGCATTTGCCACAGATCTGACAGTGGAAAGGCTTGTTGTCCGTGTGGCCACGGATGTGGTACTCCAGCTGGTCTTTCCTAGTGTACTTCTTGCCACAGAACTTGCAAACAAACGGGGTGATTCCCATGTGCAGACGCATGTGGCGATCCAGGCTCCCCTTCTGATTGAAGGTCTTTCCACAGTAGATGCAAATAAGTCTTTCATTGAAGGGATACCACTGGCTCCGCAGGCTTCGCTCTCGCACATCGTTCTCCAACCCTGGGGCTCCCACTGCTGATTCACCGTCTTCAGAGACTGGTTTGATGTGACTCAGCACTGATGCTGGGATGGCCAGGGGGCGCTTTGCCCTGGCTCGCCCACCTCTATAGCCACTGAGGATGGAGCGGGAAGGACTGGAACTGCTAAGGTTGACAAAGCACGGGGAGGTCAGCCCTGAGTAAGAATAGGTAGCAGACTGGATGACGGGACCGTAAGAACCCACACTAACAGCAACTACCTGTTCTCCATCGACCAGCTCGGTGTGGTAGCCATCATCACCAGCTGAGGAACTATCTGAGTAGGTGGGCCTGTCCGTCTTCTCTATCTTCACTTGCACATCTGTTACCTGCCCATCTTTGCCAATCAGTTCCACCTGCTCCATTTCTCCCTCCATGGGAGCGTCATGCTCCGAGACGCCATCACTGCTTCCTCGGTCTGACTGGCCTTCCTCCTGCAGATGACGCCGCCGGCCCAGGACTTTACCCGCCAGCTCAAAGCGTGCTTCATGTGCTGCCTGACTCTGGCGTGAGTAGTAAGGGGGGGAGATCTGGGTAGGGTTCACAAAGAGGTTGCTGTCATTGACTCCATTGTGGCTGACCAGCGAGTCATCCTTCCCTGGGCTGCAGACAGTAACTGGGATACTGATCTTGGAATGGATGCTCTCCAAGATTTGGGTACACTTGTCAATGATGGTCTGCATCTGCAGAAAGCTGGCAGCTGTGAGGAAACTGATGATATCCTTGAGCTGCAGGGACATATGACCTGTGTAGCAAAAAGCAAGAAGCTGCTCAAACACCTCAGGGTTTTTAATGACTGAGATGGAAAGGCCACTCATGGTGCTGAGGGCAGTGTGGTCACGAAAGTAGGGTGAACTAGCTGCCAGCACAGCCTTGTGGGCTCGAAACGGCTGGCCCTGAATGTGAACGATGATGTCACACAGCTTCCCTTGCAGCCGCAGCTCGTTGAGCTGGGTCAGGACATTGTTGCTGAACTCCGGCACATCGAACTCGATGTAGCTGCCGTCGTCCATTTCTTGGATATGTTTCTCCAGTTTGTCGGCTGCCTGAGGGAAAAGATAAAAGAGGAGAAAACATTATGATATGAAACATTAAAAATCCAATGCAGCTATTTCGCAGCACACAATTTTACACAATACTCTCTTGATTTCTAATCCAAACAACACAGGAGGCTGTAAAGATGTACGCTTTTTCCTCACAGCACTATTTACACCAATAGTATTCGAAACAGGACCACATTGATGCCTTGCAGAAAATAAGTGCTAATTAAGATAACCTTTGAAATGACTATAAGCTGTATTGTCCCTCACTGTAGTTCTTTATATGACTTTATATCTGTCTTGTAATCAGTTTATTACAGTGATGAGTTTATTACATATGCTGAGAATAACTATTCAGTTATCTCAAATCAGAGGATTGTATCTGCATTATCTATCTCTGCTTTGTAATTGACCCTGTTTGAACTGCTGCATTGAATCTCTGCCGTCGTATACGCCATAAGTTTATGTAGCCCTGTACCTAGGCAGAAGCAATTGCACATAGCCAGACGCACACCTTCTCAGAACTATAACTACACACCAAAACAAAATAGTCTTGTGAAATGTCCTTGGGGTAGCATTGCATTTTCCTAAATTTACATCTATTCAAGTAGAGCCGTCTACACTGACTCAGGCACTGTACATTCCCTCTTCTTGAATGTCTCCTCTCTTTTCCTCTTTGTAATAACTGCTGTATGATCAACTGCTGCTCAACATTTATTAGCTCCAACTGCGGTATAATACGCTCAGATTCAGTCACACAAATAAAAAGAAGTGTGGTTAGGTAGCACCAGGAACTACCAATATGATCAGCATAGAAATCACACTCCAGAGTGTAGGTGGAGTATTGCAGAGTAACGTGGACACTTCAACACACAAGAATGTAGTGTACACAAAGGCATACACCTGCAGGGTAACTACAGCACAGAGCCAACACATAATATAAACAAGGTTTAATAAGAATTCTTCATAATTACTGTTACTCTTTTGCTCGATAATTGCAGAAACTCTTTTTCCAGTAACTTACTTTCTCCAAACCAAAGTTCTGTCACCTCATTTTTAGTGATCCTCGAGATATATCTTTATCACTCTTATGTTACTGTGAATTATTTCATTATTATTTTTGCCGCAGACTAAATAATCTAAGGCCTGGTCCTCACATATTTTTAGAAAAGGAGGTTTTCTTCTTCTGTCAAAACAATGCAGCGACCTCAGGCAACGAGAATTGAAACCTATGGTGAAGTACTGGAAACCACATACACACCAATTCAAAAAAGCCAATCTTTACAGCAGAAATAAACATGCTTACAGCCTGGTACAAAAGACTAGTATAACGCAGCAATTTTGAAGATGTTAAGATTACGAGGGTTCAATTATGAGAGGCACAGCTGACTTGTTTGACAGGCGGGAACTAGGGCTGGGGGATAATTCGATAACGATAATTACGCAAATTTTTATCAATATAAATATAACAAATGTCCAGTAAATATTCTATATATTTAAACCTGTAATTAGGAAAGGGAGGGGACGCTAATGTGTCTTAAACGCGAGTTGCCACCTAACAGAAGAAGAAGACAACGACATTAAACAGCCAATTATTTTGCAAGGTAAAAGGTAGGCGGGCTTCAAGACGTTTGGAGTGGAAAGTAAACACAGCTGAAACAAGTGACACTGAAGAAAACGCAAAACCTACCAGCTCAAAGCAGAGTTGTTAGTCTGACAGTGTGTTGACTCAGCGTTAACTTTTAACTCAATATACTTTAAGGATGTGGGTGAATAAATCTAACAGCTAACAAACTGTCTGATTTCTTCAACTTTGACTCAGGAGCAAAAATCTGCCTTTAAATTTAAATTAAATAATGATACGTTTTTTAATTGTGATAATTATTGATATCAACTTATATGAAAAAAGAAATGCGATAACATCTTTTCTTTTTTATATCGCCCAGCTCTAGCGGGAAGAGAACACTGTAGCTGTTGGCTAGGAGGCTCAAAGTCCGCCTCTTTGCCTCACAGTAGCTCGACAGATGTTAGGTTGATTTCAGCATTTCCAATATGGCTCCCACCTACGCTTAGCTTCAAAACAGCGTTTCAGAAACAAATGGGTGTTGTCACGGATACTACTTCCATTATTTATACAGTCAATGGTTCACACAAACGCTGAGTTCTCTAAAACATCTCCATCCACATGACAACACAGAAACACTTGACATCAAACACCACATAAGAACACTAAGCACATGCTCATTTAGCAACTTCTCAAGCAAGAGGCAATTATAAACAGTGTTAATGTACTGTGTACAAAGTGGAGACTTAAAAACTATAGAGCGCGATATATTAATTCTATGAAGAACAGCTAGGTTTCATTGTTTCCTGGAACTTTTTTTTTTTTTTTTTTACTGTCTACACAAATACAGGCAAATAAACAATTCCGTATCTTACACCC
The DNA here is from genome assembly GCF_009762535.1 of Notolabrus celidotus. Lineage (NCBI taxonomy): Eukaryota > Metazoa > Chordata > Actinopteri > Labriformes > Labridae > Notolabrus > Notolabrus celidotus. The sequence goes on along the minus strand of NC_048280.1, from coordinate 26,329,383 downwards.
AAAAGAGAAGTCACAGTACAGAGAATAGGATCCAGCAGCATAGCAATTTCCCAGCAGTTTGACAGTACATGACTCCACGGCGGCTTCATCAAAGAATTGAGATGATATGCATACTAAACATTTAAGGGTGTGGATATTTACCTTCCTTTGTGTACCAAAGATGAAAAAAGAAAAGAGAGGAGATCTGATCAACGTGATTTGCATTTGGAATACACACAGAGTTCTATAATGGTCTAGATTTCATTATGGTCTGATATGAATTTTAACCACTTAGCTGTGTTTCAGAGCCTTCTATAGACAGTGCAACATGAGGACAGTGCAATTGTAGCATATAGTTTGTCTGTCGATCCCCATGTTCTACTGATTTCATTTCATCCGTAACACTCACTAATAAAGAGGATCAGTATGGCGAGTATATGATACAATCGTGACGGGCTGAACACAATGTACCAGAGCACATTACACATACAGTGTCGTGAGGCGTAACAGTCATATAGGGGAAACCATAAAGGTATACATACATCCAGCGTTTGGCAGAGAAAGAAGAAAATCTGGTTCTGCTTGGAAAGCGAGCGTGCATCGAGTTGTCTTCATAGTCTGCTACAAAACCTGAAAGGCTTCTTTGATGTATCTGAATAAATACACATAGGCAAAGACACTGACGCAAACACCTTTGTAACTGCCTGATTGTGGTTAATGCCAGGTGATCTTCTCATCGGTGTAATTTGTGCTCATGAGCTGCCTCTCCCTGCATTCAGAAATTTCACAACATACAAGCCAGAATATTCGACACTTGGCCTAAACTTATTTTGGCAAAAATACATTTACCCTGGTGAAAGGCACTGCTGGCACACTACCCTTACACTATAGCATACTGACCTGTGCTGGTTGATAAAATATGAATAGATAAGCTCTGCTTTCTCTGCAGAATCAGATATGACACATTTCAGAAAGCTGCAACTGTAAGATCAAACGATTCAGTACATTCTGTGTAATAATGTGCTTGTGTAGGAAACTTCCATGTTGCAAAACCTGGCTATGAGTCCATGAGCTTAACCCTCCTCTCTCCTCACCCCATCTGCCCTTCTTACATCTCTCCCACTGCACCCCCCCCCCCCCCCCCCCCCCCCCCCCCCCCCCCCCCCCCCCCCCCCCCCCTCCCCCCTCACTCTCCCTCCAACCCCCTTGCTAGCATTTCAGCATGATGTTCTGCGCATTGAGTCCCTGTCAGCACTTTGGGAATGTAAACACTTTCTCCAGTTGCCAAAGCTTGCCAAGACACCTGTCCAACAAACCATATGCTCTGGTCCTGGCACAGAAGAAGGAAAGATGTAGCAATACACAGCAGTGATAATCACAAGAAGGTGTACGTTATTTCTGCTCGCCCATTACCAGCACTAAAATGCAACATGTTCATACTCTAAACCATATTAGCAATGGCTGCCAACTGCATGCTTACTGAACGGAGCCAAGTTGAAGCAAAGCCAAAGAATGCATGCTCAGTAGTTGAGATGATCTTGCTGGGCAGGGTCACATGCTCGGCTCACGTGGGAAAAACTGAAAATGTTTAAACGCTCAAAAAAAAACTCCATCTGTGGCTAATGTACACGGCCTGGCAATAAACCTATTTGACACAGCTGCTTCATAGTTATAAAGGATTCTGAGTATACAGAGATATTCTTGCTGACCTACACCTGAAGCCTCCAAGTCTCTGCCGTGTTGATCAAAATAAGGACAGAGAGAAAAAAATACAGATGAAAAATCAAAGTCAGCATGCAAGCGCTGAATGTTTTCTTCAACATCAGCAGCATTTCACCTAAGTGAGAAAAAACAGCTTGTGGGGCAGACCAGACCCAGAGCAGAATCGCTTAACATACACAGGTTGGAAGAGCAAGTTAAAACAGAGCATGAAAGCCGAATAAAATACACTACAGTAGAATGTATTGTGTGAGGACCTTAGATGGTGTGAGAGTATGTTTTGTGGAAACTGTTTTAGTTTAGTGGAAGCTCAGTGTGCAGGGCCGAATACTGTATGTTTAGCCTTTGGGTGTGTTCTCGGAGTGGATAACTGGAAACTAAAAAATGCTCATCTTTCATCTCTGCCTACTCATGTGATTATCAGATGAACAGCACTGTCAGATTATAAAGATTTGAACCCTTCTTGTTCTCTTTAAACTATTTCAAGAGCATAATCGCTCTCAAACCTTTTCAAATTTGTAAAAAAAAATAATACAATTACACAGAAATGTTCTGTGCGGTGAAGTACATTGGTATGATCACGCTGTCAAGTTCTTCCTGGAGTTGCTCAAGGCTAAGAGACTGCACAAAGAAATCGTGGGGGTATGATTCTGAATTTTAATGCAGAGGAAAAAGACTTTCTCGTTCAAACATCCACATTCGCAGCAAGGACGGATGGACTCAGGGGAGAGACGACGAGTTGAGAGGTTGTCTGACATTAACGTTGGTAAATTCACTTCACGGTACAGCCAGCAAAAAAGATTATCATCGTGCTACACTGTCTTTCAATGTAAAGCCAATCTGCTGACATTCCACTGTTGAAATCATAGTTGGCGATCATAAATCTGACGCAATGCCCTTAAAACAGGATTTTATTTCCACCTAATGGTCAGATGTTAAAGAATTCAACCCAGACAGCCCCTGTTAGTTGGAGACACATAGGGAAATTTAAGCAAATAAAGATTGTCATTGCAGAGAAACAAATACTCATCATGCTTTTTGCATATTTACGAAAGGCCTGGTGCCTGTTTCTGACAAAAAATACTAAAAACAATTATTCATTTAATTCCCAGATTGTCAATACAGACCTCAGTGAGCCCAGACATTACTTTATGTGGCAGGCATCTCTATGCCTTGCACTGCACAATCACTAATTCCAGCTGGCAGTTAAAACCAATTCAATTTTACTGCTTATCCCAAACAGAAACAGGGCTATAAGAAATAGGGTCGAATGGGTACAAAGCCATAATGCCCGCTCATGCAAAAGTCGTAATTGGTTTGGCTCAGCTCTGTTCTGACATGCCCTGTAGTTATACCATTTAGACTAGTCTCTGGTGCAATTGTGTAGGAACAGGGCATGTTAATGGTTTCACACTGGGCTTTGAACGCAGCATATCAGAACATTCAGAATAAATCTGTGTCGTAGCAATAGAAGTAAACATCCTCTGGTGTCCTAGGTGAACCCAGCTGTACAGAATAACATGTCATGTCCGTATGTGTCTGCACTTTGTCCTTCTCTGCTATATTATTATTTTACAGCTTGCACTAGTCATAACCAAGCTCATTGCTGATACCTGTTTTTCTCTTTACGTTTAGCTGCGGGAGATTCATTCAACACACCGTTAAAGTTTTGTGTGTTTTTGACACAAGAAAAAAAAAACAGGCCTGATGTTACATTCACAAATAGTTCAAGGTTCAAGGAGTCTTTAGTGGTTTACAGTGTGATATTTGTGATATTTCACATACAGATGCAATATCTCAATATCCATGTGCAATATTGTAAATTATTCCATAACATATTTTATCATTATATTCATCTACTGCATGTGCACACTGGCTTAGGCTAATTTTACTTATTTCATGTCTTTAAAAGTACTTCTTTACCTTTTTTTGTACAGATAGTATTTTTATTTTTATTTAGAATTTTTGGATTTGTGTTTAGGTTTATATATTAATTGTCCTTTGTGTCTTGTTGTTAAGTACCACTGCCCCATTCATCACTTCAAATTCCTTGTGTGTGCGACCTCACTTGGCAATTAAGCTTTCTTGAATCTTGAATCTTGATTGTTCATGAGGGAGAGTTATACCGAAGTAGGGCAGCAAAGGCTCGAAACTCCATTACTTATTAAAAGTTGCGTGTCCACATGTATGATTGGGAACATTAGCATGTACTATTGATACCGTCAGAGTATGTAGGGAGTGAATGTGCTGTGTACCAAACTTTATTCCCAACCTTTCTGGTAGTAGTTAGTTAGCTACTGATGTGACGGACTGAGCACTGCTGAGGCTATGGCTAGTGTTAGCCATACCGTCACGTTCACCAGTCTCACAGTTTGTCAGACTGTAACCTCCATTACTCTTTACTACAATCACTTTAAGATTGACTAACATTGGACCGAATAATGCATCGTCTGTCGGGGCCGAAACACCCACAACTACTACCAGGCAGCATATCTGCACTGGCTAGCTAGCTGGCTCCATTAGCCATCGTGTAGTCGGGCAGTTTTTTCAGGGAAAATGTTCTTCTTTCCCTTTGACCGTCTCCTCTCACACATTATACACTATTTCACACTTAAGACGTCCTTTGTCTGACAACACAAACGCGTGTCAACATTGTGTGTCACAGTGGTGGCTAAGTTACACCGTCGAAGTGAGGGGGGGGTGTTCCAACTATGTCTGCTGTCATATGAAGTTCCTCCACTGCTAGCTTTAGCACTAGCCCGGCTTGCTAGCTAGCACTTAGCCAGCTAGCGTACAGTCGGCAATTATTCCTCCTCCATTACTTTTAACGACAAGACAACGACGCACCCCAACAAAACAAATACACATTTATCACACGTACACCACAAACACCGACACCACCAAACTCACCTCTTTGCAAATTAACATTGAACGTCGTCCATTCCCCTCTGCCGCTCGCTAACTCTACAGCCAGGCCTCCCCCCCTCTCCAGTCCAGATGTGTCAGACAGTTGCTGCTGCAATTTTGCATCAACAGGAAGTGTTCTTTTGGCTCTTTGCATTCATTCTATCAGTGTGTTTTTGCAGCAGCCCCTCCCTTGCTCATGTCAGTTGTGTACAGAGACATCATGTTCTTATAATACGACATAATGGAGGACATAAAGATACATGCGCAAACATTAATATGAAGTATCTTGCGGTGGTGTGTGAATTGTTTGCTACAGATAACTTTACTCACATTGATCTGCAGACTACAGCCGGACATAGATGAGTTACATTTGCTTAAACTTCGTATCACCACTTTAAGATTAAAAAATAAATGTCATTGTTTTGTATTTCTTTTGATGTCTGAATGAAGATTTCATTTGCAAAAACAGATAACTCACTTTTGAATAAAAAAAAAAAAAAAAGGTTCAAAAACATGTTTTTTTCTAATACTAGCTTTTGGTATGATCAATCAACTGAGGTTGGGTGGCTTTAACTAAGTCAAAATGACTTTACTAATCAGAGATACCTTGAAAATGTAACTTTATTAGGAATCTATATACAAATAAATATGTTTTTTTTGAAAAATTATAAAAACAGTTATCTGTTTTTGCAAATGAAATCGTCAAATATTGTAGAAAGCCTATACTTATTAACATGTTGTTTCTTAAAAAGTATCTGCTGATAGTATAACTTTCAAGCAGTGCTTATTTGAAGGTATCCTCCAAGCTACCACCTATACCCCCACAATTCACAGCCTATACATGTAGTCCTACATATAAAAGTTTAGTTATCTTAAAAGTTTAAATATTTGTAAATTCCTGAACTTCTTCTTCATCAACTAATTATTTTCCTGTTTCGTTTAATGTAATACGCCTGCCATTAGGATAGCCTATCATTAGGTTTTCCAGCAGTAGTCTACACCAAACAGGTAGTTCTACAGTGCGCACCCCAAAAAAATACATTTGTGGTAAGCCGAGTTGTTACAACTCCAGTGGCTTTTGTCCATTACAAACTAGGATTTTAAAAGTATTTTTTGTTGTTGTTAAGGTGTTCAGTAACTTTTTCAGTCTTCATTTTTATCACATTTTTTTAAATTAAGTTGCATTATCTAGTTTTATGAACTCAGCTTAAACCAGTCAATTCAGCCAAAGTACCACAAAGGGGCGCCATAGACTAAACAGATGATGAAATGGCAGCTTCCTATTCCTCCTGTGAGTTTAATGAGTAACTTTTGGCCGTCAGGACTGCAGGAAAAATAAGTAATTAAACCAATTAAACGACATTTTACAACGGTAGATAATACAAATGCAGCAAAAGTTTTGGATGAGAATACTTACATTCTAATGTCTATTTTAGGAAAAACGATTAGGCCGGCTTGCTTCTGTAGGTTTTGTAAGTCTGGTCTCAATTATTATCTGAACTATTTTGGGTGATCTACATTTTTTTTCCACAAATCCATTAATCCTGCGATAAGAGTGGCAAAGTGTAACAGTCATGTAGGAGCATAAATAAAACATCTTGAATTAAGCTTTCTCTTTGGCTGTCATCTAGCAATGTTTGTTTACTCTTTGATTATAAAATTGCTTGAGAACACTTTAAATTGTATGTCTTATTTGATTGGTCAAAGTATTTATAGGGTGTCCGTTTTTTTGGATGATGAAAGACAGACAGGCACACTCTTGTCTGTTATCTACCAGGAATGAATGCGTGCTGTGTGTGTGTTTCTGTTTTTTCATTGAGTGTAACTGACAGGTTGGCAGCTCAGGTGAATTTCTGACCTAATCTGTGTGCAGGTGGGTGATCAGCAGAGAGAAAGGAATCGCTTTGTCATTGCACGTGCTTCTTGTTAAACAAATCACCCCTCTATTCTCGGCCGTTTTTTTTTTTTTTTCCTTTTTCCTGAGATGGATGCACAACTCAAGGTGCAGCCAAGGTATGGTGATTAGAGATGGTTTTGTTGATCCGCAGGAATGATCATGGTATTGATAACATTTCAAACAAAACCATAATCAAAGGGTTTCCTGTTGGAGTTGTAATCTTTCCTGAAATGGGGCTTTGTTAGCTCAGTGTCATTTGGTTGACCAGGAATTATTTGGCAGTGGGCTAATGGGGGCTGGTGTCTGAGTGGTGTAGCGCCAGGGATCATATAGGGGCTCCAGGTGGTGTGGCCTGGGGCTCTGATGTGCTGCTCCTTTTTAATCCCAGATGACATTGCAAAATCCCCGAACCCCTGCGCCCCTGTATAAGACTGTATAGGAGCACAGACCAGATGATTTGTTTAAAGAGCTCATATCATGTATCAAACTGAGGGAATAAGGAGCTCCACTGTTTTATGTTAAGCCCGAGAGCATAGGTTATTTTAAAGATGAAAGATATTCATTTTACTCTGGAAAGGAAACTTGTGTAATTCTGGGTGTATTTTCTGATACATTTAACCATACTTTGTTGTGTTTAATCTGATAGTTACAATTATTTACAAAACCTCACGTTAGCTTCTTCTATATATTTTAAGGATTTCAGTTTATCTCAACGCCAAAAGCTATGATACAATGCTGCCACAGTCAACACATACCACCCCAATCACAATTTCTTTGGTAATGTTGAATAAGTAGCCTAAATTTTAAGCTTAACATGAATACCACATTGTTTTCTACGTGTGCCAAGAGTCCCAGAATACCTTGGCTGTCAGTGCGTTGGAGAACAATGGTCCCCCAGTGCTCCTGTCCAGAAATAGTCTATAGCTCACTGATGGAGAACATATTTCCCAATAGCAGGTGTCTGAGTCAGTCAGTGCCTGATCCTCAGCAGGACTGTAAATGAAAGGGCCAGCTCGTGCAGGTGCGGGAGCACCTCTTTGGCCCTCTCAGGTTTCTTCCTGATGGAGGAGCTTATTGTGGAAGAATGAACAAGAGAAATATTGATATAAAGTATGTTTGTTACTATTCAAAATCATATCCATCATCCTCTTAAGAATATGTTATAATCTAATGATAGACTTTTTTTCCTATGACATTAAAGACAGAGTTTTTCATATTCATAGATGATTGACAGGCTTTATTAAAATGTGTGTAGCTCAGTCCATGCTTTAGACAAAGAATAGAAACAACATGCCACAAAGTTTTTTGTCTTTGAAAGTGCACTTATAGCAAACACAGCAGAAACTTATAGAATATTTATATACTTTAACATTCGGCAGTTTGACATATCTACATTTCAATTTAAAAATCAGCTGGACTCCAACGAAAGACATTCAAGACTGCTCCTAGAAGCTAAGAGAGTTTAAGCAGTAAGTACAATAATCACTTGCATCGCAGGGATAATGAGCTCTCAGATGTGTCATATATTTGCCTGAGAAATTAAGCCAATTTGTGGAAATGGTGGCCTGGGGTTGGGGGAATACAGAGTGGCTTGTAAAGATGAGTGATATCTGGCACAGCATGAAGAGAATGAGAGGTGTGCTGCCTGGTGCTTAGCTCAAATGAAAGCTCTGATTAGTGGAGCAAAGATCAAAATGACAGAGCGGTGGAGGCTTCAGCTGGGCCTTTGTTATTGATAAGTCTGTCATCTCTGCTGATATTGGAGCAGTAATGGCAGCTGATGATTAGGCCACTCCTGGGCTATTAACTACATTTCTTATCCTTTTACTGGGGCCCAAGAGAGCCTGTTTGAGAGACAAAGGAGTCCTTTATGAAGCCGGCTCCTTAAACGACATCCACCTGACCTAAAAGGCACAACTGTTACTGTCTTTCTGCGCGGCCAAAAGAGTCCAGGATGAGATACATGTCAGGGGTCGCAGTGTGCTGCTGTTTGAAATGAAGGGGTTCTGAGTGAGTAAGCTGTTGAAAGACAGCCGCTGCAAAATTACAGAAAATTGGCTGTTTTGTCAACATTTCATCAGAAGATTTACAGAAAGCTGACCCCGACCCTTTCTCTCCCCCTCTTTCACAAGGCTAAGGAGACTGAGTGGGCCAGAATTGACTGACAAACAAATCTCTTCTTTATTTCTTTCTCGCTTTCTCTTTCCCTCTGTTGGAGGGATATTCAATATGATCTCCTTTTAATGATCCTAAGTGGCTGAAATTACATATCCTCAACACATACTGTTGGGGTAGGTTTGGTCTGAATGTAGGGCACACTAAGGACATAAAGAGTAATAATTACAATGTTTCAGCTCTCCAATTGAAAGAAAAGTCATCAATCATTCTGTATTATTGTACAATAGTGTACAAAGATTCTGCAGTTTCAATATGAGCTGTTTGCGCAGTAAGAAGGCTTTAGACGATAACCATGCAGGACCTTAGAAAGATAAGATGGGTTTTATATTTAAGTTGGCTTGTTAGTGTGCTCTAGATCAGTAATTCCTGACCAGGGTTACTTGTACTCCAGGGGGTACTTTTGCAGGTGCAGGGGATTACATGGGAACACTGAAGAGCAGCTCAACTAATATGAAAAAAGAAAAGAAATCACTTCAATTTGATTAAAAATATTTTGCAAGTGATCAGAGAGGCATAAACAGTGTAAGCTAATATAATGGATTAAATGTTAAAAAGGCCAGAGTATATCAAATATTAAGCAAACAAATTAAGATACAAAATTAAGCACCAAAAGTATTGAATAAACAGTAGTTTTGAATTAAGTGGCTGTAATAATTGTGCTAAAGTCAGCTGATGGGTATGTGTAAGTAGTTAACCAAGTGAAATGGCAAACAGGCTCAGAACAGGGAGCTAATGATAATGAAACTTTTAAATTGTTGGCTTAAAAACACTAGCTGAGGCAGAGTACAAAAGTAGTGATTAAACAGTAAACATTAAAATAGTAATGAATAAGTGGTTTGAATACATAGCTGAAAGTAGGCTAATGGGTGTACGTCATTAAAACAGTTAGCTGAAAATAATGGATCAAAGTTTAGGGTAGCTAGCTAGTGGTAATAAAGAGACCAGGCTTAATTGTAGTGGATAAAACAGCACAAAAATTAATCATTGAACAGTTAAAAATCACAATGGATTCAGTACACAGTGCAAAGTGAGCTGGTAGATTAGCAGTTAGCTGAAGGTAACCAATAAAAAGCTCTACAATGGAAAGTAGCCAATTGGATGGTTAAAGTTGAATGAAAAAGTTGAAGGTAGCTGGTATGATAGTTGTCAGTTATATGTTTGAAACATTAAGCGAAAATTGACTTTATAACAACAAAATGAATGGTTAGCTTAAAGTAACAGATAAATGGAGGACACACTTGGCTTCTGCATCTCAAAGCAAAAGTTCTACAAATGCAGGTTTTATTGTGTCAAGGAATCATCAACAGCACAATAGTTTTCAAATCTTAAAACCAATCTGAATTTAGAGCTTGACAGGAGCTGTCATTGCATGGGTGCTTGAGAACATTTGACAGTGATTTGAGAGAACAAAATAAGGTTCAGACCCTCTACACTAGATTGAATTCAAGCCTGTTGTGTGCGCAGCATTTCCATCTTCAGCTCGGTGCTTTGTCTCTGACCTCCGCTCAGTCCGCTCCCTGCCTTTGGTATTCCCCTACAAAGGCCAACAGGAATCCTGGGCTTGTTGATTTAGCCCCCATTGGCCGGAGGCAAAGCATCTTTCATTAACGTCTAAAACCTCAGGAATGAGATACTGGCCTCACGATAAGATCTGGTAATGCAGTAACATGGAATTATGGAAGAAGAAAATTGCCATTTTGTATATAAGCACCTGTGATCTCCTATGAAAGCCCCCTGTTCCCCCAGGTTGGTTCAGTCCCAGGAGAGGAGAGGGTCCTGGAACCCAATCCATCCTGCACAGGAGAGATTTTCAGGCTGAAGGCCTGGAGCAATGGAAGGTGCTGCTGTCTGTGGAAGGTCAGCTTAGAGAAGAACCAAGACAGTGATCCTGTGTGCCTGCCGGAGTAAATCATCTAATCCCCACAGGAGAAATGCTCCCCCTGTTTGTAGTTCTGTTTGTGGTCAGCAAATGCTTTCAGGTCAATACAAAGCATTTATGAGACACTCCAGAGGTATTGTCACAGTACTTTATCAGTTTACCACTGAGGGTGGACAAATCAGAGAGCTGCAGTGAGAATATGGGAATTCTTGTTTCTTCCATCGCTCTTTGAAAGTATGTCAGTCTCGCCACTTTTCACAAAGGTGTTTCTTTATCTGAGCCTCTGTGGAGAGAACGTGTCAGGAGCGATAGATTTATGTGGCATACTGACATTTTGAGGGAGTCGGATACCCTTTTACTCATGCGTGGGGTCAAATCACAGTCCTCTGGAGAGCCTGGAAAGAATGCAGGTGTTCTGCTTGTAGTAAACAGCCTGAAGACCCACAACATTTCCTTCGCCAATCGCTAGCCTGCGTCATCCAGAAGTCTGTGAAAGGACAAAAGAAATGTTCACATGGCACTCCCTATGATGAAGTCCCCAATATTTTCAGTGTTGGCGCATGTTGGTCATTTTTACATCATTGCATTCAAGAACTCTCAGAAGCGAAGCCAAGGGTTTCTTCATTTTGTTCTGTCCATTAGGGATTTTACAGGGAAATGTTTTTCAGATTTTCCCACGCTTTCTATATGTGTAAAGTTTGAAATGCTGGTTGTTGACTCATTTCTATTGCTTCCAATGAGCGTTCAGGGTAAAACAGATCAAATAGAAAGAAAGGGCTGGAAGCAAGGAATAGAAAAGTCTTATTGTGGCAGAACTGATGTGTTTTTGTCTCCTCTGGATAGTTTCTTCATCACCTCTTTAAATTTTAAAGCATTTGGCACGCAGCCTGTGGCAGGTTTCTCTTGAGGAAGCAGCAAAGCAATGAGGGTCAATGGCACCATAAATCTCAGACTGTCCACTTTGGAATCAGACATGGACACTTGAGATATGCATATTTAATCAAATGTTCATGTCAGTGTGAGTTGAATGTCCAAGTCAAATGCATCCAATATAAAAGAACTGTTGCTGGATGCTAACAAGTGCTAGCATAGCTGGGGAGCTGGTATTTCTGTGGGGGTCTTGAATGTGTTTTCCAATGATGCAAAATGGATAACTTGCATTAGACAGCACATAAGTCCTGCCTTTGGGTTTCTTAGGGCCAGAGCGGGAAGAGAGCTGGCAGCCATGTTTTTGCACCTCATTCCAGAGCAATGCAATAAGTGACAGAACTCCGGCCTCAACATAAAAATGAGCCTCACACTCAAAGATGTGCTTCACTTTGACCTTTGACATCCCTCTACAAGATCACAGCTCCAGATGAAGGTTTTTTATGCCCTCATGTGGTCTATCCAGCATTTATTAAAGGAATTTGAAGGTTATATTTTGGGGAAGAAGTGTAGCAGGTGCCTTTAAAATCAAGTAAAAAAAGACTGACAGTTGAAAATCGTGGATTTTTAAACCATCTATACTAACCTTTGTGGTTCAGATGTATCATGCTGGAGCAAACTGATAATGTAATTATCTAGTTGCTGATGAAGTGAAGCCATTCTCCTTAAATTAAAAGGCCCTTAAGTCCAAAGGAAAAAAAAAACCTCCCAACATATATAATGTAAATAGTTTCTGGCAACAGAGAGGGGTATAAGTTCAAGACAATATTTGGAGGTTAGGAGACTGACAGTAATTCAATTAGACAGGAATCCTCACCCGTTCTGAGGGCCAGAGTTATCCATGTTAATCAGTGGAGACCGGAGACATATAAGCTGCTGGTTTCCTGCTGCTGCTGCTCTGTCTGACTGTGAGCTGTGAGAAGACTGTCTACTTAATATTCAAATTTGTGTCCTTACAAATTCACATTCAAAAGTCACATTTATTAACTCATTGTAATTAAACCAACCCTTCATGTGATATTGATTTAGTACATTGGCTGTGATATTACTCTTTTGGAAAAAATACATTTGATTTAACATTGATACTATAAAGTATACATATCTTATTATTTACGAACTGGGAGCTCTGGAATTAAGTAGTGCCAGACTGCTGATTTTATTAATAAAACTTAAGCTCTTCTTCTGTGTCAAATGTCTTCTGTGTAAAGGCCTTACGGTTTGTATTAGGGCTGCCAAACGATCAAAAATCCAGATTAATCACTGAATTTAAATGGATAACTGCAATTAATCGTATTTTTAATCTTGTTTAAAATTCCATTATTTTTCACAATATTTTTTCAGTCCATGTTTAACAATGTAAAGAAGTTCTTACCAGTGTCTTCATTCGATTTCATCCAGAGGTTGGAGGCAATTCGTGCACGCACCAAAATAGTGCTCTGCTGGCTTTTGTGATACAGTTGCTCACTGACATCAGTCTGATTAGTTGCACCTGAACGCTTAGCTCATAGGTGGTAGCTCAAACTCAACCTACTCAACTCTACTTGATTAATTGTATTTTATTGAAGTGTTAGTTTTAATTTTAATTCAGTTTGACACACTGTGCATATTACTTTTGACTTGTAAGCTAAGCCATCTGGGAGGTTTTCAAAATGTGCCATTTAAAGGGGCAGTGGTGTCATTATTTTCTGTAATGGCAGCAGGAGGAAGCCACAGTGTGCTGAAAGGGACAAAAGAGAATGCAAAAAAATCCAAAACCATAATTGCATTTTTCATATTCTTAAAAAAAATGAGTCACATGGGGGATTGTACACCGCATTGTGTGTTTACAAAGACCACATATTGTATTTTACAAAGATGTTGATGCTAAACAACCAATCTGAAGTTGAAATTTCATAATATTTGTAATTATTAAAAGGGTTAGGAATTCAACTTTGTCCCCTAAAGTCTGTCCTTCAATGTGCCTCTGTATACACTAAAACAGTTATGGGTTTCTGATGTCATTCAGCCTGGCTGCTGTGGCCTTTAAAACGTCTCTTCTTGTGCAATTCCTATGTATAAAAAAACCCAAAGTACATAGCTACAACACCAAAGAGGAGTCTGGGTTTTGTCTGTCATCACTTACAAGTGAGGTTAACAACACCACAATGGCAAAAACAGTAACCAAAAATGTTTAAAAAATACATCTGAGCTGTGAATATTGATTATGGAGCACTTAAAATGTACAACTACAACAAAATCCTTCATCTGGACCAATAAGATATCAAATACAAATGACAGATTTCACCAAATCATCAATCAAGTTTCATTTGTGATTAAATTTGACAATTTGTCATACTTTAGGGTATAAGATAATACAGGCTCATGACAATAAAACCCCCAAATTTACGTTACATCCACAAGGTCTGACACCTATCAAGCGTCATTATCCTGTCCATATTGTAAAATTATCATGCAACACTTACTTATGTGTCATTTACACCTTACTTCGTCAGCATTGTTGTTTCCTGTGCAGCCACATTTAAATGAAGAGGCCCCTTTAATATCCTGTAGCTTGGTTCCAAATTCCTCTAATGAGTTGTCTAGGTTTTGGCAAGCCGTGTCACAGTCTTGTTAATTACATAATGCAAAATCTAACTTTCCAACATAGCCCTTAGCGGTTAGCTTGCATTTGGCATGCATTGTAAACAGTCCTACAGACTGCAGCTCCTCCTTTTGGTTTCTGAATGAGCAGAGAGTCTTATCTAAATATTTAGAGGGAGAAAGTGACAGGGTGAATACAAAGATTGTATTTCAACTGGTATTCTGAACAGTCCAGTTTGGTCCCAGACAAAGCTGTGACCCTCAGAGCGCCAGTCTAAGAATGCGGCTGTCGTCTGGACACTTTGCACCCTGGGAGATGTCTGCAGAAAGCAATTACTTCAACCAGGATGCTATCGCTCTGGCTGGAAGCAAAAAAATCTTTGTCTGAAAAGAGAAAAAAAGAAATGGTGTATCAAAAACTAAGCATAAAACTGGTTGAAATATTGTTTTTCAGTTCATATGTTTTCTTAGTTTAGTTAGTTTTCAGTTTTGATTAGAGGTATTAACAGATTAAGTAAAATATGAACGTCCAAGTTACTATAACAATCACATCTCCCTGCAGCCTCCACTCCAGCAACAGGTGGATGCTGCTGAAAATCAAAATAGTGAGCACAAACCCACAGAGAGAGGACAAGAGCCAGAGCTGTCATCCTGACTTTCAGATGAAGTGGGGGATTAGGATGGAGGTGAAAGCATGCATGAGGACCACGGTGACAGCAGATGAAGGGAGATAGCGCAAACTCTTGTGGAATTCACAAGACGAGGTCTGTAACGGGGAGGGGGGAGGTGAGGGTTGCTACGAGAGAGCCGGGGCCCTCTCTGAAGTATTTTTTGGTAATGTAAATTTCATCACAAAATGTCAATAGTAATGATTGAGTAAGTTCTGCTGTGGGGAAAATTACATTTCTGAAAAGATCTGAAAGGTTAAATATGCTTTTCAGATGACAAAGTCCTCCAGGGAGCAGAACAGATTGCTGACAATCTCTCTCTGTTTTGAACTCTTATGAAATCATGAAGCACGTGTGTGTGTGTGTGTGTGTGTGTGTGTGTGTGTGTGTGTGTGTGTGTGTGTGTGTGTGTGTGTGTGTGTGTGTGACCACAAACCTAGAACACCACCAGTCACACCACTGACAACACTGATATTAATACCAAAGATGATGTCTTACAAATTACAGCTTGTGCACAGGAGATTCTTTTGTGTATGTGTGTGTCACATGTCTTTCCTGGTGTTATGGCTGTGCAGGAATGTGTTTTCGGTGTGTTCCTCCTCCTGCCGAGGTCTAACTGCGGTGGTCTCGCGGCACCAGCAATTGGTCCTTACACAGACACGCTGACTAGGCCGGCTCGGGCTCAGGTATCTCCGCTAACCTCCCCTTTGTCCCGCTTTAAAATAGGCTCTTTTGTCTGCTGTTTTCTGCAGGTCATTGTGAGGAGCGCTTCTTAGTGTCAGCTTTAATTCACACTGTAACCCAAGCCGCGATGCCTCCCAACTATCCACGCTGCCTGCCTGGCATTCAGCTGCTCCTTGGAGAGCTGAGGCTGCATTATATCCACCACCCCTTCCCCCCGAATAACTGCACCCAAGGGACAACTTGCAAACTTTGTTGCTTAAATATTTAAATAGCCCTTTAATTGACATCCTTCAGACCTCACCCAGAGCTCTACCTGAATGCTGCTCTGTGGACATAAAAGAAAATGCTGGTGCTGTTTTTTCGTCAGCTAGTGTCTCCTAATGTCATAGAAATTAAATTATAGAGTACTTAATTTTCTTTTCCAAGATGAAGTAAAATATTGAAGCCACAGTTGATAACCGCAAATTGATCATTGTCTGTGTTGTTGTTTTGATCCTTTTAAGACAATGGTTTAAAATGTTAGCATCAAGCAGAAAAAATGATTCACTTCTCTTTAAACAAGAAGACCCATACATACAGTATATTCAACCTTTATATAACACGCTGACATAGCTCAGTGGCTTGTGTTACCAGTGTTTCCATAACCTCTGACCTTGGAATGAATTGACGTCAAATAAAAAAGTGCTGAAATTAAAGGAACGTCTCTCCAAATTACAACAACACAACCTTACGATGGGAATTGTCAAGTGTATAATGTAAAACAAGGTTGCACAAAAGGAAATGCACCAAAAAAAAGTCAACAGCTTTGGTATTTTTCCCTCTGGAGCTTAACCTAAGATCACAGCTGGGGAGATACAACCCTGAGGCCCTGTCTGCCTGTCTACCCTTCAAGAGCAGAAGAAACAACAGGAGAAAAGAGAAAAGAGGCTCATGTTAAAACAGCAAACATCATAACCTGATATCGACACTCAGCGGGTGTTCTCTTCACTTCTGCAGTCTCTGTTTTTCTCTCTCAGTAGGGTGCAATGTATAAGGGCTTCCTCAAACTATCTCCACAGCTAAAAATAAATCAGACGTACAGTACAGCTGGTGTCAAAAGTTTAAAGAAATTCAGTGAAAGTGTAGACATAACTCACTTTCATTCCAAGGTACTTTTTTAAAGCATAAAAATGTGACAGCTATGTGTGTAATGATGTGAGGTGAAGGGGAATATATGCCTTATAAACAGAATGTTTAACTCTGGGATTGAAACTTATATGATCATCACAGATGTAGGCATGGAACATAAGTTCTTGGAAACAGTTAGATCTGGTTGTGAATTGATCGTTTCAATGTAAATGCTGCCTCTAAAATAAATGTCCCCCAATGTTGAGTCTGTGTGGCACTTATTGCATTACATAATTTATACTAGCATTTAGATCAAAAGTGGCAACAATTTCAATTTACCCTGATTAGACAAAGTAACTGCAATATGTCCTTTTGTTTTCCTCTTCTAATGAAGACAGTATTTCAAATTCTGTTCTATCCAAAAAGTTGAATTAAAAGACCAAAACTAAATGAAAAAGTCTAGTCCTCATTACTTGTCCCTATCTCTCCTGTAGCTCTGAGCCTCGTTTCCATACATATGTGTACACAGGCGAGTTGACTGAAAGTTCATTAATTCCCATGGGATCCCCATCATATACAACGTGCCTGTGAAACTCCTCCCCACTGTCATATTTCAGCCTGCAACCTGCCTCAAGTATGTGCATAAAAAAGATAACTTTTGCTGTTTATTTTAGAGAGACCATATCACAGTCTGCTAGCTTAGCTATACTGCTAACTAGCTGACAGGCTTTTTTCTTGAATCATCCAAAATGTGAGTAATGTCATTCTGCTGAAATACTGTTCCAAGCTCAAAATCCAAATTACTTGATGGCAAAAAATTGAGAACATTAGCCTCTTCTCCATGGCCACAGGTAATTTCTACAAGGCTCCTATCAATCTGTAAAGATATACACTTCCTTACTTTGGTCAGTAGAGGCATCCGTCCAGATCTACAGATGCCGGTCACATGTGTAAGTTGAAACTTGGCGTAGGTCCTTCAGTTACTGCAACAGATACAAATCTTAAACAAAACTACAAAAACAAAAATGTGACAAATGGATATACTTACATTTCTACAAAATGCCAAGTCATGTCACTAAACTTGTGGCTACTCTGTAGCTTTAAGCAACTTGACCCAACAGGAGTTTGAATTTGTTGGGGAATATTTTCAAATGAAGACTAACACTATTTTAGGATGTTGAGAGCATAAAGTAAATAGAATAACTTTCAAATAAAATGTACTTTATTTGTTCATTGTAATGCAGAATGATGTCATCCAGTGGAACAGTGTGGCCTTTATAACTATAACTGGACAACAACAGAAATCTATGGCACTGAGATATATCAGGCTCTGACAATGCAAACAACTTGATACTGGCATCAGCACATTGGTGGTTATGGTCATTTGATGACATTTATTGACAGCACATAAAAACATAACGTTTGACGAAGGGAGCTTATACGCAACAATTGAGATGAAGAAAGCAGATTTAGATGTAAATCAGATCCCAATGAGTGACCACAGTGAGGTAGAGTTTCTCTCCGACAGATGAGAGCTGGGTCTTTCAGACAGGACCGCTGTCTTGAGGAATGGAGAGGAGGTTTGTGGGAGCCCGTCTCGGCCCAGTTCCCCTCCTCAGCTCACATTCTGCGGGTGAACCCGTGTCCTGGGGCCAGCTGGGCGGCACAGTCTCATGTCTCAAGTCCTCACAGTTCACTGGGCCCTTTAAAGTGAGCACACCCACCAGGGGCCCTGAGGACTACAAAAACTACAAACACTGAGCTGTGCAGGCTCCTATCTGAGACACACAGATGCACACTTGCATGCACACATGCACACACACACACCAACTGTTAGCGGCCCATTTATCTCTGATACAATGGAGAGACAATGGCAAAGACAAAGATATTATCTGCATCACTTGTTAGTTAAACTGGTTTGTAATATCACCCTTAAAGTAAAAGTCAGTTCTGGTAAATTTTCATCTTTTTCCTATTAGTTTTTTTCAGAGAGGAGATACAGATACTGAGATGGTTATGGGAGGGAAATGTCAGAGAGGGGATCAGCTTTCAGACATGGCACACTCCGGTGAACATACGCACAGAGATCAAAGGGAGTCCTTTGCCTACCGCAGTGCATCCCCAACAGATCTGACAAAGTGCCCCCATTGTGTGACCCTGACCCATTACTGATAATGGATCGCCTCCAGAACCGCCCCCTCAGAGCCCGAACTGGCCCTGCACATGGAGCTGCGGTCTGCGCTCAGAGGAGAGCTGTGGCATGCTGATGAACACACATGATATGACATGTCAACTTTCATACAGTGTGACAGCGTCAAAGAGACTGCAAGCAATGTGAAGATTGTCTTTCACTTTACTGTCCATCTGCAAAAA
Organism: Notolabrus celidotus; assembly: GCF_009762535.1. Classification (NCBI taxonomy): domain Eukaryota; kingdom Metazoa; phylum Chordata; class Actinopteri; order Labriformes; family Labridae; genus Notolabrus; species Notolabrus celidotus. The sequence continues at coordinate 26,310,485 of NC_048280.1, read as the reverse complement.
TGTAACCTCCATGTGTGTGATTTTAATTCTTGACACGTATTACATCCTTCAAGAGTCATTCTTACAGCTCTGTATGTATTGTAGTGCAGTCGTTTGCAGGACTTCAAAGCCAATGATCAATTGCCAAGGGTTGGCAAGTTTCTTGCAGTTGTTTGATATTTCTGCTGAAGCAGCAATGCGCAGGATTTAGTTTCCATCTGAGCTTTTTCTTTCACTTGCAAGAAAATCTCCACACATCTGTGACCGCTCAGTGCTTTTAAATTCTGCTTTATTTCATTTGAAAACTTCCAGAATCAAGAGTGGACTCACTGTTTGCTGTTTGTATGAGCCCCAAAACACAGTCCTGCTGCTGGGAATATTCTGGCATTATAAACTATTACATGGTCATGGATGGTATGGACCATATTCACACAATGGCTGCTTTCCTTTGACATCAGCTCAAATGATGCTATAATGCTAGACTGCCATGATCCTTCTTTTTGATGATATAAACAGAGGGAGTCTGATAAGTTATATATTCGCCCTCTTCTCAAATAATGTGCTGCTGGACTGACACTGCATAATGAAATCTGGCCATGAAGCAAAACAGCATCTATGATTCAGCAACAGACATTATCAGTTAGCTTTCAGTCGAAAAGTGACTCAAAGATTATATTACTCTTTGGAAGTGTTTCAGAAGGAAGGAGAAAGAAGTTTAAATTTCATGCTAACGTAAGATGCTACAAATGAGCTTTCTCACTTACATAATGTAAGCTAGGGGGCTGCTGAATGCTAGCATTAGCTGTGATTTTAGCTTATGGTTTTAATATTTATGTTAATTTAACTTAATTAAAATTTAACTAAAAAATCCTGAATTTGAAGTTATTGTACAGTTAGCTTGGAAGTAGTTGAATGCTAGCATTAGCTGTTTTTTGGGTTACCATATTTGTTGTATTACCTTGAAACATACCTTCATTTGCCACCAGATTTTTTTTACATTCATCTTTCAGCTGTTTTTAATTGTGAAGAAGTGAAATGATGACAATTGTCAGACACCCCATGCTTTAATGACAAACAACCTGGAACCCAGCAGGGCAACACTGAGCACTTAAGATTCTCACACACATATGTGCACACACCCAAAATACATTACCAAATATTTAGACATACATGTGACGCTTCCCCATTCTACCTCATCCATAGCCTCAGGCATGTTCTCCGTCCCTCCCTCTCTCATAATTACTTTAGTGATCAAGGTTAGCGCAGTAGTAAAGCACACTAACCCTTTAACCTTCCGTGAACTCTCCCATTAGTCCACCTTGGAAGCTGATGCAGGGTGTCAAACCCTGTCGCCCACAACAAGCTTGTGAATTAGTCCTGGCATGAATCTAGGAGACAGGTCTAAAGGGCTGCCGATGCCTCAGACGCTGCGGCAGAGACAGCAGGAGCGTGAGGGGGTCAAAAATGCAGCGTTATCAAACACTCCATCCCCCTATTCCCTCCTCTGACCCCCTGCCTGGGCTTACAGAAACAGGACAGACTCCCACTACGCACCCTGCCATTCTGCCAGCCCCGAGGGCTCCTCCAGACAGCTCAGGAATTCGGGATAGGGATCCGACAAGGTCTACAGCTGGGAGGAGAATTTCTCCTATCCTCCGTTTCGCCTTCTTATTGTCTGGCGGAGGCATCCCAGTGCTCCCTGTCTGGCTGCGCCATCCTCCCAGCTCTCAGTGTTTTGATATTGTTTTTGCTCAAGGGCAAGGGTCAGGTGGGTTGTGACATCTGAGTTTGACGGGAAATGAATTGCAAACAGTGGTGATAATAAAGGTGAGAATTTAAGCTGTGGTTGGTTGTGACAGAAAAAATAAAGTATATGAAGGGAGCTCTTGTTTTCAAGTATACATGAAAAAAAATATCAACCTGACAGTTATTTAGAATAACACAATGAGCACATGATGTTCCATAAAATTATCAATACATTGAAAACATCATTCCTTTTTCTTGCTCTCATTTTGTGAATATCTTGTCATCAAAAAATTAAAAATAAAATGATAACACTGCCCATCTAAAATTTCCTGGGGTTGGAGGAGAGGACTAAATGACCAATCCAGGGGGCTGCCATCTTTTCACAGCCGGGTCCAGCTCTGTTGGCTGCAGTACACAGATTGTTTTCCAGGGGGCAGTATTGAACTAAAAGAGAAACACACTAGTGAAACCACATAGAGCCCCTTTAGCTGTACGGAGCCTGAACACTATGAAGGCTCATGGAATATAATCGAAACCTTACTGATAACTGAGGTATTTTTTAACATTTACACTGAGTCAGCAGCTGAGGTAAAGGTCAAAGTTCAAATAGAAATAGACTACCATCTTTTTATCATTATTGTTTATTTTACTGTAACAACTTTGGTTAAAAAGATGCTTGCTTTTCCTTAATACCACACCTTACATATTTTGAGTTTAATGCTGGAGTGAGGTTGTGTTATACTGGGAAGACTGATCAGATAAACCGCAATTGTTGCGCGATTAAGTGATGCAAAAATTGCTCTGTCAAGCTTAATAAGATAATAGTTTTCTTGACAAGCATGGCAAAATCTCTAAGAACTCTTGGAGCTGTTATAAGTGCTCTGACATTTTTACTCTTTGAAGTTTCATTAGGTTAAAACAGAAAAAAACACAGAAAAAAAAGAAACTATGATTTATAATATGGACAGAAATAAAACATTATTGCCGCTAATAAATGCTAATCATCTTATCTAGGGGATATTTAAATTTAGGAGATGTGGAAAAAAGACTTGAAGGTTTAAATACAATACAAAGGGAGATAAAGAGTGCACAAATCATTCTCTCTGCAGCATCTGAAGATCAGCTCGGGGACAGAATAAAAGGAGTGTTCACAGCTGAGGCCATAGTGTTGCCGTCACATTGACTTTAGGCTGAATGATGGACAGATCAGATGCACCGGGCAGATATTAGGAGTGGGAGTAGGATATGACTGGGATGCAGATGAGGCTTGTCAGAGCGGGAGGGAGGAGGAGAAGGAGGGGGTGACAGGGTGAGAGGTGGGAGGGGTGGAGGGTGGTGGGGTGGGGGTTCATATCCAGGGAGACTGGGCGAGCAGCAGTATGCAGGTGGTGGCTGGCTGGTGCTCCTCAGCTGGGCCCGCCGCCAGCTTGGCCCCTGGGTGCCCCGCTTTGAATTCAGCCCTTTGTGCTGCCCCAGGGAGGTCAGACAAATTCACGTCTCATCATACACTGAGATAGAAGTGATACAGGGTAATGACTCAGCTGCAATTTCAACCCTGTCGCCTCTTCTGCAAGAAATATTCATCAAAACAGCTTATCTCATGTGGAGCGATCAGCTAATATTGATCTTTTTACCGGACCAAGACATATTAGACAGACTGATTTGCATATTTTTGATATATGTTTGGTGCTTTGAAAACAAAATACTGTTTTACCTTTGTAGAAGATTTTACAATGAAATAATCCTTGTCTGTTAATGTGATATTTAATGCAATTTAGACCATTTGAGCCATGTGGAGGAAAAGCTTGACTATGTGTACATGAAACTGGTGACTATTTTTTGGCTACCTTTTGTATAAAAATGAGGTGATAATTTAAATTAGACCAAAAAATATTGGTGTGTGATTTAAAATAATGCTTAAAAATCTAAATTGAGCCATTCGGATGCATGTAATAGTTTTCTTATAGGCCCAAAATCTTTTTTTATTACCAAAACAAAGAGAAGAAAAACTCAATCAGGACTTCTAATCTGCCACATAGAGGAGTAAAATGTTTAATTAGTAGAATTTAATTTTAGTAAAGCATGCATGCATACAAACCTGATAATAAATGAAGAATTGTTTTGTATCTGACCAAAACACTGACATCTTAATCACACAGTCATACAGCGAGTCCGCACACACACACACACACACACACACACACACACACACACACACACACACTCACAAAGTGAGTTCTTGTATTTTGAAGGAACCCGTTTGTAAGTGGCCTGTGTGGCGGTCTACTTAGACCGAGTCAGACGAGTGGACAGGCTCTAATGAGAAGCAGGAGCAGTGAGGTGGGAGTGGGACTGGCTCTAGGGAAGGGTCACATTGGGTTAACTATCAAAGATGAGTGCAAACCTATCCCTGTGGAAAAGACTCTGAAGAAAACATTACCCTGCACATGCTAAGCTCCCAAAACTGGGAGTTCCTACGCTTAATTAATCCAAGACATAACCCCCCACAGTACCAAACATTGTTGCTTCAGTCCACGGAGGAGCCAATGCTAACACACTTTAAAGTCATGGTCCTTTCAGTTTTACACAAACTTTAAAGACATTTTATCAACTGTGACTCTGCAGGATAGGAAGTAAGCTGATAAAGAGATTTATTAATAAGCTGTTTTTTTCAGCGTAATTTATGGTTTGCATTTAAAGACAAAGAACATAAAAAGAAGCTGAAACATATCTGTTTTTAAAATATTTATAGAAAGAATATCTGGAAGAGAGTTTAAAGTAGATATGGTTAACCAAAGAAAAAATAAGAAAGTAAATTTATTATTGGAAAGATTTGTGTGGATACATTGAGAAACACCCAGCAAATTTTCAGAAACCACATTATGATAGACATGAGTTTAAACCCAAAGGAAAATAAAGACAGATGTGGAAGTTAAGAATTAAGCCTGACAGCAATGAAGTTGTCTAGACGGCTAATTTTTATGATGAAAAACTGTCTACTGTACATGAATTCAACAGTTATTAAAACCGAGTTCACTTCAATTAATCAAATCTGCTCTGTTAAAGGATTCAGCTTAGATTTTTGTTGTCATTTTAAGATTTCTAAATCAGTTTTAATGATCTCATTCATAATTCCTCACTTGGCTCAAGCTGTCGGCAGCTGTCAATGTACGGCTGAATGTTTCTTCACCAAACTCAGCTACTGTATAAATCTATATGCTCAAACACATTCGTCATACATACTTCAACCTCATGCATGTAAAACAAATGCATGAGCATGAGATGATCATTAGCATTGTAAATGTTTCTGCAGATTCAGATTTTAGTAACAAATGTGAACAAATACAGCTGTCGGCACAATATGAGGGAGCTATTGTGGCATTTCTGAGGATGTCAAAGTCTGTAACCATCTTAAATCACAGCGTTCTATTTTTAATGATAAATGCTGTAGCAACACACTCCCTGCACACACACACACAGCTCCAAGCTTAATTTGCAATCGATCCTATCTCCCCTGTTCGACTCTTGCTGCAGCCTTCACAATGAGAGCCTTTCGTCACAGTAACACATTAGTTTCCCTCCACTTGTCCAGACAGGGATTTCACTAGTAATGGCCCTGTAATGGCCTACAGGTCCTTGGGCATTGGCTTTAAAGGCTATATTATTGAACAGTCACTGCTTGACTGACAATTTGTGTACATCTGTAGATATTGCAAGGCGGCAACTGAAACTGACTGCTCAATCAGGCAAATTGACCACAAGAGCGCAAAGAATGAAATTGATGAAAGAAAAAGTGAATGCCTCGATCATGTCAGAGGGCCAGAATCAGTTCAGCAGACAGGACTCTTTCAGCTTTCACTATCTGGAACATGCCGGCTTTCAGGTTGCAGATGCCTCAGAGCACAAAACACTTTCTGTTCAGACATGCTGAGGGATTTTGGCACCTTTTTCAATATCAAAGACATATACCAGAGCACAGAAAGTGTCATTAACACATGTGATAGGAAGACACAGAAGTATATTTTATGTCAAATTTCACCAGTGTGTGGGAAAAAAAGCATTCAGTTTAACATGAATCAGTGCTGACAGTTTACAGCACACTTACTGTGCTAGACATGTACGTTTTTTTTTTTTTAGATGTCAGCCTCAGATTTCTCTATTGTTTTAGACCAGGACTCCTACTGCTGAGATCATTTTCCATTTTAGATTGTTTTCGGCAGAAGTCGTGCTGAAATTCAAGCCCCCAGACATCACATATTAATCCAGTCTGATCACCGTGATGCCATTTGCTGGAGGATCTTTGTGGTAAACACTAAAGATGGCTGGCACCTGTCTCTGCAGATACAGCACAACAGCGGCACCCCTGTGTATTTTGCATATTTATGTTTTAATTGTGTTACAACCCGCATGGTCTATTAATGTTGCTCTGTTCCAATTGCTGGAGTGACACAAATATGCCATGTTCCCCGTCAGCTCTGCTGTGTTTCTGTCTGCTCAGGCGTGCAACAAACAAAAGAGAAAGTAAAAGGACGGTGGGAATAAATAGAAACTTACAAGTGATGTGCGTTGTATCAGTCCTATTTTTCAAGTAGTGTGAATGTGACAAGTTAAAATGCAATAAGATCAATTACCTGATGCGAGTCAAAAGGTTATAAATTCCAGATTAAAAGGGTTAAAACTATGAGATGCTTAAATGCAATGAAGATGTTAGATTGGTGTTTATTTTACAGTGTTTACTTTTTAAATTCTATCTTTATTTCCTGTCTCCATCTGAGCATCAGAAGTTGCATTTTACCACTGTTGCCAAAGAAATAGGATATTACCAATCACTCTTATACCTCTATTATTTCAAGTATGATGTTATCTAAAATCAGGTATATGCCTGTAAAAAAAAAAGGCAAGGCGTCAAGATTGCAAGAGAGGGTCCAGTTAATGTTTTAAGTGAGTAAAAGATTGAGCAGAGAGGAGTGAAGCGTGTGTGTGCGAGCGGAGCTCTTGTTCTGTAGCACAGATAAACCCTTAGCTGAGTTGAGTGCATCCACATGAGGTGTCCAAGGTTGATATACACATTAAGTCAGATTATGTTTTGCACCATTATCTCGATATCATGTTGCCTGCATTTTGAGTATTGCAGGAAAGTTTTGTTAAGCAAAAGAAGTTTAACATACTTTGTGCTTAAGAGAAATATGAGAGAGGGTGAGATTTATATTTGAGTATAATGCGTATAATCTCAGTTGAATTGAATCTACTTTCTACTCCCTGTACCTTCCTGTTCATGTTGTGTGATTTGTTTTGTGTTTGTTCAGATACATTTGACTGACGATGTCGCTGTAGAAACATCACCCTATAACACCACTGAGGATTTATCTCTGTTTCATAGGGGCGTATCACAGAGACGTTGCATCACAGCACTTTGAACCTCACCTCGAGATGTCAGACCAGACTATTTAGAAACCTTAATACTTTTTTTTTAGAACAGCTAATATTCACTTTGATTAATGACTTTGTACCTCCCTGAAATGACACTCATGCGGTTTATATCTCTGCATCATCCCATAGTCTTTGAACACAAACTGTGGACCAAGAGGACAGAATCCAATGTTCCCAAGGCAAGATGACAAGAAATGTCAAGAAGAGACATGCACCTTCAAAGGGCAAGCCACAGGCAAGGGTTTGTGGGTAGGTTTCTACTGTGTGCTATGGCAGCTCTCTGTCAGGGCTTGCTGCCTCCTCCTGAGCCTCCAGTTCTGAAACACCTAAAGAAGAAAATCAGAGAATTCTGTCAGTCTGAGGTTTGACACCACTGCTGCACGGCTCTAATCCTCTCTTTCTGCTGGGATTTATAAGACTAATGAAACCATTTTATCACTTTGTATGATGGGATCAACCACTTAAGGCATCAGTTTGGCATTTTGGAAATATGCTTTTTCACTTTATTGTTGAGAGAAGATTAATACCACTGCTGTTCCTGTCCGTCGAATGTTGTTGCAGGGTGCTAGCAAGCTTAGCTTGACAAGATTGAAAAGAAAAGAGGAAACAGCCGTCCAGTTAGCTTTGTCTGACTGTAACAAAGTGTGTCCAACAGCATCTGAAAGCTTACACTGACCCCTAAATATGTATTTATTCTGTAATGGAATGTATTCTACCTTCTTTTGAAAGTTTTTACTTTGGATCATATCAGTTAAATAAGCTTGAGCGCAATCTTTACAACTAGCTGCTTCCCCAGGTTACAATGCTTAAGTATTTACACTCCTGGTAAGTGTTTTTAAGTTAGCCTTTCTACTCTTTATGATAAAGGAAGCTGGCTCATGGAAGCCTGTGTAAGGCTTCCACTTTTATGCTAAAGTAAGCACAGTCTAGACCAGGAGTGTCAAACTAATTTCAGTTCAGGGGCCACATACTGCCCAATTTGATCTCAAGTGTGCCGGACCTGTAAAATAATAACATAATAACCTACAGAGAAGAACAACTAGAATTTGTTCCCTTTGTTTTAGCGCAAAAAAGTACAAGTACATTCTGAAAATGTTCACATTACATGAACTATATTTTATACAAAAACAGCTGTTGTATTTTTTGAGTCTCATCGTGGGGCTAAATATTATATTCTTTAAGCCCTGAAACCTGCTGCGAACACACCAAGCACGCAGGTTTCCAATTCATCTGACACACAGAGTGTTACGTTTACAGCAAAAGAACAGATAGATTATAATAATGAAGAAGGTAAACTTGACTGTTATGGACCCCCATGCTCCAGCATGAACAGTTTGCTTGCTGGACAGTGTTGCGTGCAGGGGTCCAAAATGTCTATGAATTTCCACCGGATAATGCAAACTGCAAATATTCGTTTTCCTCACTTTGAGAAAAAAAAGGCCGTTCTTGTGCCCCCTGTCAGCAGTTTGATTGTAGGACAAATTTGAAATAGCAGTCACTTTTATTGGAAAAATAGCAGTTCATGTCTTCTTTGTAATTTCACTGGTGTTAGCCTTTCCACTCTTGCTAGCGTTACTACTATATATACTAACGAAAGATAGTTTAAGCATTTATTAGCCCCATCTCAATATGTAACTCATGGTAGCTTACCATTCTTATGCTACACAGGGATAAATAAGTCCTGCTTTTCCTTCTATACTTTTAATGTCAAAGTAGAAAGTCACAATAGACTGGTGCTAGCCTTTCCACTCTTTATGCTATCTATTTGTTAGCTTTTATTTCTTAAGTAAGCTAACTCATGGCTGATAGGTGTTTATCTTGTCACTCTTTATGTCAAGGAGAGCTAAACTTTGGTACGGTTGTGCTTGTTTTTACCATACAGATATAAGAGTGTTATCAATCTTAATTATTTTACTCAACAAAGGAAAGTAAGCAACTGTGTTTTGAAATATAAGTCTGAGTACCAGGCTCATTTTATCATAGCCCACAGGCATATCTTTAGTGAATGTAACTCCACTGACTGCTTAAAAAAAAGGCAGTTTGGAATAGAAAACCACAGTACATCAGGCTATATCATTAAATTGGCATGGTAAAATACTTCATAACAGAGTTTGCTTATTCTCTTTTAAGACCTGACCCAGTGGTTAGCGCTCAACACCATGGAGCAGGTCTCGTCTGGCTTGTCAGCAGAGGAAGTCAACAGAGAGCTTTCATTGAGGCGGGCAAAGCCAGTCCGATGACATGTATGAAGACGGAGGTGAGGAACATTTGAACTCACATACTGCCATACCAGCCTCGGGAGTTGAGCCAGTCAGCCTTTGCCCAGAGGAAGCAGGAGAATGAGGACTTTTAGATTCAGGAGCCTTATTCAGACACTGTGCCATGCAGGTCTGACTACACCAAGCAGGAGCTCTGAGAAACCTGAGCCTGCTGCAGCGCCACACATGCTGATATGCACAGCTGAGAGGAGTGCACCAGCCAGGGCGAGGGGCAGGGCCACGGCTGGGATTAGGCCAGATATTACTCCTTTCAAAAAACATCACAGTACATGGCTGTGTTCTGCTCTGGTGGCTCCACTTAGCTGACTGACCATAGTGTAATCAATATTTACTCATAACAGCCTCGCTGGGAGGTCGTGACCTTTTGCTGCTTGTGACTGGTTGTAATCTTGAGTTAGAGCTCACAGATCCTGATCTATCGAAGAGGTAGAAAAACTCTCACAGAACAATTAGAACAAAGCGTTCAATGATGCTGCCACAGGACTGCATTGTAAAACAAATATCACTGTTAAATAAGCTATAATGACTGCAGTTACATTTCAAATCAATTAAAACCTGATAGTATTTTTAAAATCTTAAACTTTATTTGTCTGTTTAAACCATCAGCATGTTTTTCCACTTGTGACAACTCCTTAAAGGTCACACTGTCTTTATTACACCTAACATTTCATCTCTAAATCCATCTTCATTAAACACGGAGGAGGGACAATGGCCTTCCTTGCACTTTCAACACTTAACCTTACCAGGCACAACAATATTGTGAAAGTGCAAATCTCTCTCTAAAACGGCCCCACAGTTAATAATTAAGCCATGACATTTGGGAGAGACACCAAAAAATCTATATGGTGAAATTTACTAACCTTTTGAAAAAGGTAGCTAGAGGAGGCTGTTCATCTGTGGTTTATTTGGGCCCCATTTTAATCCTTATAATAAAACTGTCAGAAACACAGCAAAGGCCGGGCGGGGAACAAAGGATGATTGTGGGCTGTTAACTGGAGGAGGGTATGAGGCTAATCAATGCAGTGCAAATCAAAGCTCTATTAGACGACCCTCGTCTCTGGGGGGATTCAACAGAAAGAAACAACTGACAAATTATATTCATATGTAACTTCATGGATTATAATTGCCATGATGAACTGATAATCATGTTGGTGTTTGCTACAATAGAAAAGGTCACATCAGGGCAGAGTGGCATAACCTCTGTCTCTTGAAAATACTGATTATCAAGTTATAGCTGGAGGTCAAATGTGGCCCAGTGGTCATTAGAGGACCTCTGTGCAATAGTCAGCGTAGCAATCACTAGACACTGATTTACAGGTTCATAAAAATCTTCTAATTGGAGCTAATTCATATAAACAAACGAAAGCTGTGTAACATATTTCTTTCATATCGAAAGGGCAGAGGTCAAGCTTTATTTTCAGAGAAAATGTATGTCTTAAGAATTGTTGATAGCCTCCAGAAAGCCTCTCATTGCAGTCATTAGTGTATATAATAAATAGGGGATACATGCAGGAAAAGTGCCAAATACAGAATTCCTAACAGTTTGGTTTAGCCCTCATCCGCTGTTGACTTTCAGATTTACTGTCCACACTCTGCTCCGAGTGTACACTGCGTGTGATTTATCAGCCTCACAGGTGAGTTCTGTCGAAACATCCAAGGCTTGAAAATACGGCTCAGGGCTCACCTTGTCCTGCAGCGTATCCCACATCCAGAGGCAATGTTTGTTAGAGCGGCTGTGAACAGCTTCTCTGCCCAGAGTCGTGTTTGATCCAGGAGAAACTGCCTCCTCTCCTCTGAAAGTTCACCCAGAGAGAAAAAAAAGGAAGTTGCTCTAAATTCAAACTTTAACAAGTCCTCAGATTACAATAATAAAATCCCTCTTTTATATGCAAACATGTATTTGGAAGAGGAGTAAAAACATATAAAGCTGATCCTTGTTGACACGGTAAATTTGCTGGGTAACCTGAACTGCATTGCGCACTCTCATTCAACTCTTGTGGTTAACATGATTGCTGCCTTTACCTGCTTCAGTGACAGATATAATTCTACGCTCCAGTTAGACAAATGCACATTCATGCAGAACACCAAAGGTTTTATTAGTCAATCCCTGTGTTGTTTATTTGCCAGCCGGTAATTAAAATAAGCAAGAGTCAGTTTGATGGTGATGTCATAATAGGAAAACATATCAGTACTAATTACTAGCTGCTCTTTATATGAGTGGTATTGATTGAGATATGTTGGCACTGTGTCCTCATTGAAAAGTAAGGTTGAAATAACAAGTGAGCTAGAGCTACTGTTATAGGACAGAGTGATTAGGAACCTTTCTTGAAACACCTTTTTAAAGCCTGGAGCTGATACACTGATTACAAATCCAACTTCACCTTTAAACATTTCATTGCTTATTAGAACATCAGTCCTTTGAGGGCCTCTGAGTTCGCTCCTTAAATTCTGAGCAAAGGACTTACCCATTAACCACATCCTTAGACAATGAGACAATCTGCTGGCCCATCATTGTAGTTCTGGACAGAAATATCTCAAAAGTTCATGTTGAGTTTTGCTTTAAATTGTTTTATATTTATTGTCCACAGCGGATTTATGTTGTTGGATTTTCTGTTTATACCTATACCAGCTGAAATATCTTAACATCTACTCACAAGATTTGCACAAAAATGTGTTCACTCAGTGGTGATTGCTAAAATATGCATCCAAATGACTCTTGATCCCCTGGTTCATTTATAGCATCACCTTAAGGTTTGAAGTGAAGGTCTTGACAACAAGTTAATGGTTTTCATTACATTTGGCTCCCATATTCTTGCCCCCTTCAGGATGAACATGTTAAACACTTTAGTGATCCCTGTATTTCATTCAGTGTGGTACCTTTGGTGGGCGGGGCTTAGCTTGAGGCAAAACAATCCTCAAGACACATTAACCAGCACTAGCTAGCAAGTTGTTTTTGGCTTGTTTTTCGACAATCATAGAAGATATCACCGGTGTCTCTGGTGGGGTCTTTAACCCTCTGGGACCAAGGGTTACTTGAGTAAATTAACACTGGTGAATGTGAGCTGACTGGACAACCCGTACAATTGGTGGATGGATGATTTGACAGGACTGCTAAAGGTGGAAATGCTGCAAATTTACACTGATTTAAAAGAAAAGCCAAGTGTGTCTAGTGAAGACCAACTGAGGGCATATAAGTTCTTAGATGCCTTTATATTTGTGGTTGATTACTACGTAAATTGTACAAAGGAGGACAAAATAAATAGTCTTGCTAACAAAGATAACATTAGCTCATGTGTGACAAAAAAATGTATTTTAACCCTTGATATATACATAATGCCATCCATCCATAAAACAGTAAATATGTGCTATATGACATATATGATGAATGCAGGGCTGCACAGTGGTGCAGTGGGTAGCGCTGGTGCCTCACAGCTAGAAGGTTCCTGGTTCAAATCCCCGGCCGGGCGGGTGCCTTTCTGTGTGGAGTTTGCATGTTCTCCCCGTGCATGCGTGGGTTCTCTCCGGGTTCTCCAGCTTCCTCCCACAATCCAAAAACATGCTCAGGTTGATTGATCACTCTAAATTGCCCGTAGGTGTGAGTGTGTGCATGAATGGTTGTCTGTCTCTCTGTGTTAGCCCTGTGATAGGTTGGCGACCTGTCCAGGGTGTACCCTGCCTTCCGCCTGAAGCCAGCTGGGATAGGCTCCAGCCCCCTGTGACCCCTAACGGGATAAGCGGTCAAGATAATGGATGGATGGATGAAGAATGCACTGCACATGCAAGCATTACTGATGACTGTACAAGTCCAGTTATTCTGTCTTATTGCATTTAACAAAGTTGTCTTTGTTTTTGTTGATGGGCTGTGGTGGCTGATAGACTGTAAAGTTTCACTTTTAAGACATCACTTTACTCTTTCTATTCTGGCACCTAAACAACACAACAAGACAACATTTTAAGACCCCTATGTTTACTACCCTGTAGGCCAGGGCTACTGAATTAAATATTTGGTCGGGCCGGATTTTCAGACTAAGGACATGAGCTGGGCCGGACATTTTTAGCAGACAGTGAGCAAAGTTAACCATTTAAAGAAAAACAAATAGATAAGATAACAAACACACCGGATGTTTATTAACGTATTGCCACATCCAAAAGAGCATAAACACAATAAGAGAGCAGGACTTATGGGTTAGTTGCTAGGTTACGATAAGTGTTGCATTCAATGTTTGTAATAATGTTGGAATTTTTGTAAGAACTTGTCAGTGTTAGTAAAGGATGTTTTTCTTGCCGGACCCAAGTCACAATCACTTGGCAGTTACTTTCGGGCCACTCGAGGGTTGCTTTCGGGCCACATGTGGCCCGCGGGCCGCTAATTGAATACCCATAGGAAAATAAATTTAGAGAGGAGATCTTAAAAGTGTTTCATTTATGTCTCCTATAGACAACAATGAGATCTGTTTGAAAGCAAAATGAGACTATAGCTTATGTCTCCTGTTTCTCATTCTTGCCTCCATAGTCTCCCTTTCAGTTCAAAAGGAAATCTCGTCAGAATCTGAAATGATTCTCAGGTATTTCTCAAGTGTTGTGACTCCTTTTGAGCTCAGGTGGAGAAATCAGGGAGCTCTCTCAATTGTCTCAATCTAACCTCATCCATTAGTTTTTTCAGACTCAGTTTTTGTGTCTCAAGCTGAGCTCAGATGGAGCAAACAAAGAGCCTGAGCTCATCTTTTCATGGACATTTATAGTGCCCTGCAAAATTAAGATTTCAATGTAATTGTCCACAAAATTACAATTCTTATTAAAAAATTTAAACCACTTGCAAGATCAGCTATTTAGATGTCAAATTATCTCTTCTTTGACTTCACAATATATTCATTCCTTTACAAGTCTGTTTGGAACAAAACAAATTCACAAAGATTTTGTGTATTTGAGAGAAATTGCAAAAGATAGAGATTTCATACCAGGTATGACAGATGATTTATTTAAAATATGGGCAGCAAAAGGGCTGACCAGATTTAGCCAGATTATTGCAATTAAAGAGGTGGATTCTTTTGGGCGCCGGTGGCCTAGCGGTCTAAGCACCCCACATACAGAGGCTACAGCGCTCATTGCAGGGGTCGCCGGCTCGATCCCGGCCGGTCAACCATTTCCTGCATGTCTTCCCGCGCTCACTACTCCCCACATTTCCTGTCTCTCTTCAGCTGTCCAGTCAAATAAAGGCAAAAAGGCCAAAAATATATTTTAAAAAAGAGAAGAAAATTAGCCATTAATGAGATCTCTCATTTAAGTCTCAAATAAGACTCATGTCATGGTCTCAACTATTTCTCCTCGTGAATTTTAGGAGAAACTAATGAGAAACGAAGGAGAACAATTTGAAACTTGAATGAGGCTGAAGTGAGTATCTCAATTTTGTCTCCAGAGACTTAGAAGAGAAAGCCTTGAGCAGTAAAAAATTTCCTCTGGGTCGGGCTGCTGTAGGCAAGTGATGATTTGTGTGTCACTCCAGTTTTGCTTTGTTTTGTCTCTAGCTAATAACATCGTGCAATCGTGGCATCAGATCTAAAGGGTCTATAAGTTCAAAATGTCAAGTAGTCCATTTTGGGGGGTTTTAACTATTTTACCAACCAGTATGGCGAAGTACCAAACATTATCTTGAAAAGCTTAACTAAGGTGCTGAAACTTGAAAATCAAACAACCAAGAACTTAAGCATGTGGTAATCATTGTGCATGTTAGCATCCTGGCATTAGCATTTAGCTCAACACATACGTAGCTATGTCTTAGCACAACCTCAGGAAGCTGCCAGCTAGCTGATTGTTGTTTATTTCATTACTCTCACAAATTCTAAAATTTTATGGCATGTCAATAAGAGAAAGTGTTTACTTTATAACATTGTGAATTGGCCCACAGCTAATATGTCCCTTCATAATTGAAGAATCACATCACATTTGTGCTGCTTTTGTTTCAATCATTAATTTGTGTATTCTAATGACAACGCAAATATTAAGGTAGTTTTTGTTTCACCATCATGAAATTCTCAGGGCTATGGAATTCCCTCTTTTTTAGACAAAATGGTGGAGTCCCCGGCGTCAGAGGCAGGAGGGAGCGCTGGACTTGGATTCCAACATCAAGGGAGAGGCTCCTGGAGGTTAGCAGTGCTGACTTGTGTTAGACCTTTAAGGTCATCATTCCTCTGACTAATGCCCCTGGCATCACCTTCCTCCTTGACTTCAAACACCCTGGCTACATTCCTAGACCATGTACCAATAAGCACTAATAATGCAGAAAAATGAAAACCAAAACAGATGGGCTCCAATAGTGGTGGGGATTACTGAGCGCTATCCAGGGCTCTATCTGCACCCCTGGGCGCTGAGAGGTGAATCCCACACCATCCTTTTCTCAGCGCAGGAACAGAGGCAGGAGGTCAAAAAACAATTGCAGCAATATGTTTACACATCAGAGAAATGCCTACAGAGAGGTTCAAATGGTCACTTCTTTTTTAGACATGGGAAGAAAAAGATTGTACCTGCATCTTTTTCTGATATCTGGATTTTTTTATGACATTTTTTTGAAATGCCAATTTACTTTCCTCGGTGAGCAAGCGAATGTATTGCATCTCTAATAGGTTCACACTATTACATAAATTAGATTACTGTTGGCACATGTTTGTTGGAGCTGTAGTATGCCAGCAGTTCTTCTTACAGTCACAGATGTATTTTACTCTTTTGACTGACACAATAAACCAACTCACTGCTGTGAGGACAAGCATGGATGTTTGGCTGTGACCCCTCTTTGTGGCCAAGAACCACGGCACAGTCCACCATTTGATTATGCACAAGCCCTCAAGGCACATAGAAAATGTGTCAGACGATGGTTTAAAAAGTCTCCCTTAACAATTAACCACACAGCATGGAAAATACCCAACAAAAACACCCAAACGCCCCCCCTCCTTCTCTTCACTCCCACTGGGGACTTGCTGTGAACTCCTGTGAACTCTGCAAAATCATGAGAAGAAATCTAGACTGTACTGAGCCCACAGACGTCTGAGTGTCTTTGGCTCTGCAAAGCTACAATTAATTGGGATTGGTTTGGACGAAAAAATGTGATATTGGGCAGTTGTGAATGTGAAGTTGAGAAATGTCAATTATATGTACAGCAATTTAAAACAATGGTTATTTCAAAATAAAAGTGTTGCATAATTTGAATGTGCCACTCCCAACTGATTGGTAGTTTTGAATGGACTCATGTTGCTAACTCTTGAGCTACCGTCTGAGGTCTTGCTGTGTTTTAATGAGACAGCTGGTGAGAATCTTGCTCTAAATTACCACAAATAACAAATTGAGATCCATATGTTATTCATGGGCAGGGCCAGAGAAGTGAAGGGAACACGAATCACAAACCTCCAATTGTGTCTCGGGTGGAAAATTTCAGGATTTTGGTTATCTAGTGAAAATATTGTCACTAGACTCATTTCCTATGTGGTGCCAGAACGGCAGAAGAGTAAATGTGTGAACAGTTTACTGAAGGCCGACTCTTAACTCTCCGTGAGTTTTGCGTGTGTGTCTTCGGCTCAAGTTTCAGCGCCACTGTTTTCATATCGAGGCCACACTCACCTCAACCTCTGAGTGTCGTCTTTGGCTGATTCACGTCCGTGTGCCAGTGAACAAGCAAGAGTGACATGGGTTCACTCGATTCTTTTTACTGTTTGCCAAACTGGAGGCTTGACTTTAAGAAAGTCGGAACTGGAGGAAAGGGTAGAGGAAGTATAACATGGAGTTTAAAATAGAAAATAAAATGCATCCTGGGCAACAGTGTTTTAATGTTTGCCCTGTCGACTCCCATAACTGCGGTGTACTCAGGACGTAGAGTAGTGCCTTTTAGATTCAGGAGTTATGCATAATGAAGTGTAAACAGTGACTGGGCTTAAGTAAAGTGCTTTGGTATCTATTCTTTACTTTAATTGTACATTTAAAGAACTTTTACCTTTACCCCTGCATTTTAATACAAATATCTGTATGTTCTACTTTTGACATTTTCATACCAGGCTCAGTTATTTATCCCTGATGCTTTTGCTAGGTTTTTACCAATTTATGTGGGGGCACTTTCAAGCAGCCCCTTCCCAACATGAAAACTAGGGTCTCCAAGGATGCTTTTTTTTTTTTAATTCCAATTAATTGGGATTGAAAGAATTGCATTTAAAAAGTGTTATAGTTCACATTAGCAAAATGAAGCCATGTTTGAAATTAAATGTACTTTTTTGATTACTCACTGAATTCCAGTGATCCCTTGTTAATGTGACAGCATTTGCACTTTTCAGGAGTTCAACTTTTTCTATCTGCTCACTATGTTTCGTACAGGTTCTGTATGTGTGAAACTATTGCACCCCACAAAGTTAAGGCATATGACTGGAAACAACATGCCAGCCTGAGGACGTCCTTTCGGTCTGAGTATTCCACAATGTTGACTTGCCTACAGTTGCGGCCCATTTAGTAAGCACTGTTAACTTCTCAGATTTAGTTTAATTCACAGGTCTATGGGGATTCGCAGACTCCACAATAGTGCTCTGCCGGCCTCTGTGATGGAGTTGCTCACTGACATCAGTCTGACCAGCTGCACCTGTATGCTTAGATTGTAGGTGGTAGCTCAAACCCAAAGTACTTTTGTGATATTTTAATTCTATTTGATACAAGTTGCAAATTACTTCAACTTGTCAATTGAGCTGTCTGGGAGTTCGTGAATGTGAAATGTGCCATTCAGAAGAGTAGTGGCCTTGATTTTTTCAATCATACTGGCAGAAATAAGCAGGCAGACACTATGGGCAGCTTAACTATGGTGTGCCAAAAAGGACAAAATAGCATGTTATGAATAAAATAATGTGTTAAGTTCTGACCATAATCACATCAGGAGAAACGGATTAATGCTGATGCTCATTGTGTTCATTCATTTTTATTCTAAATTATCTCTCTAAAGTTATACGATTAAAATGTTACAGTTTCCCAAATATTAAGTTAGATTCAAATAGATTTGCACATCAGAAGTGGAACTGTCCTTAAAGGGCTATTGTTTCTTTTCTATGGGAGGTTCTTTTCAGAGCCTGTTCTTTTGACTTTTCCTTCTCTAAAATGTCAATAAGTTACTCTACTCTTTCCAGAGTCTTGTTTTCACAATCATCTGTATTTCTTCTTAAATCAAAGGTGTGTAATTTTAGATATGTCTGGCAGCATTATCAGACACTGCTGCTGATCCTGAATACAATAGCAGTTTTAGGAGGCGTTGAACTTTCAGTAAAGCCAATATTAATATTTCGTCAGCAGTAAATCATCTTAATGGTTTGGTTGTTTGATTAGTATTTGCATGTGTTAACATGTGTTGCCCAACTTGATCTGCCATCTTCCCTTTTCCTCTTCAAAGGCTGAAACCAGCTTCAAGCTGTATTGTGTTCTATACACCACAGTTTTATTAACATGACACAAATCTGGTATCATCAAAAATAGATTTATCTTTACAGATCTTGAACAATTACAGGATTTCAGTTTTGAATGAAGCCTGAACATTTATATATATTTCAGCACCTGTAGGAGAATTTATGTTTTTTGAGGGTTTAAGTTCACATGTTCTTCTACAATATCAGCACAGGACCTGCTGTTATCCTCTAAACCCAGACACCTCTCTGTAAGCTCACCTGTCCTGCCCTGAAAAGGGAGAGGTTCAGACTAATTGTGCTGTCTATCCCGTGCAAACACAAAGTGTGCGTGGCAGCCCTGTCCTTGTTTACTGTAAATGGGAGCCTTTGTTGTGTCTGTGTACTCAGTCTTTCACTCTTTAATCCCGAAATATACTAGAAACCTGACGCAAACTGCTCATTGTCCTCCTAAATCTTGCTTTTTGTCACACACACACATACACACAGTGTTCCCTGTTTAATATGATGACGTTTTGTCAACTTCGCAACTTCAGGTAGAGCAGCTCCTTTCATATCAGTCGGATTTGATCATCCAAATATCATCCAATCATGTTCAAGCCTCAGATGATGTCATTGCGTGGTGCTAGTGGGGTTACTCACCTTCTGGTATGACAAGTTAAGATAAATGGCAGTTTAACCTTGCCAACAAGTCCAACACCTGGCTGTCAGATTGAAGCCTTGATAGCAGAGACATATTTATATTTATGTATCACTCGGCTCTCATGCTCTAAATCCTCACTGATTTGACAATTTCATGCGCTTCACGCTCACCAGTAACAGCTGAGATTATTAAACCCAGTCATGAGTGTGACATTCGGAGTATATTGAGTCATATTGAGTATCATCAATGTACTGTTTATCTGTGGTCATGTGACTACACAGACAGTGGGTGGAGGCTTGCTGGGCCACATTGAGGAGCTGTCAGAGAGATGAAGGAGCACCCAGATGGTACTTCCAAGCAGCCGCCCGACGAGCCCTCGGGTTATAGGTGGGGTTCACTTGATAGTCGTGCAGCTGGTATGTCACCTGAACTTTTCTCCGACCTCACCCTCACTGCGTGTTCATGTTTGTGCCTCACAGACAAGTCATGTTTAGGAATGATAATGAACTTATGAGTATTAGGTCACCTGTTGGAGTCTCATAAGAACCTTGAAAGGTGAATTAAAATAATGTGCTTACAGTTGAGTTGCAAACTTTGAAGACTAGGAGCATACAGAGCCATGCTAACGGTTCTGTGAAGCAGTACTTTGGCACTGCTAAATCTTAAGTGACAATGCTAACATTTTACCTGTGTTACTTTAGATATGTATACCTTTTCTCATCTTTGTGTAGACTTTTAGCATGCTAACATGTATTAACTACAGTAGCACTAAACCAAAAGTATAGGTGCTTGAAATGTCTTTAAAGTTTGACTGTAGTTTGCCATAGACTTAAGTATTTGATTAGAGGAGTTAAAGCCAGGGGATCATCATGTCTTTAGGGTTCATCCTCAGGGGACCAGAATCTCGCTATACATGTAAAGTCATACTGACTGACACATGGACATTGTTGTTTAGAAATGTCACGGCAACAACAACTACACTAACGTGAAGCTCAACCTTTTAGATCTCCCCCTGGTGCCTGTCTGCAGGAAACTGTAGGTCTTGAGGCTTGCCTGCTTCCTCCAGCAGAGCAGATGGGACATGGGTAAAATTAGAAAATTAAAATGCATGTCAAATAAATCTTTCTCAAACATGGTTTCTGTCAAGGCAGTAAGTTCTTGTCATTCTGATTTCTGTTCAGCATGATACGAATAAGTGTTCATTTTTGACAGGCGTTTAGTTGTAGTTAGATATTTGGTGTCAAAAGGAAGGATGTGACTTCATGATTGATAGCTCTGTTGACAGATGCAGCTCCTGCAGCGTTTATTACCAAATTAGCAGAGTAGAGGAGGAATAGAAAGATAAAACCTAACAATCACAAATACAAGTGTTGTTGAATTATTCATAACCTTGAGTGTCAGCTCAAACCGACATAAGAATCGGTTCGGCTGTGGACTGCACCGACCTGAGGGATCTTTGTCGTTTAATCAGTAAAGGCGGGTACACACTACAGGATAATCGGGCTGATTTTTGTCCCAATCTCACCCTTACGCTCAAAGCTAGCAAAGGCCCGATTGTCTGATGTTTGCAAACGACATCATGTCTGATTTTCCTGTGGTGTGGCGAGTGTGAAGAGAGATTTTTTTCCCGGTCGAAACCGCTCAGAAGGCCTCAGAAGGAGAGATCTTAAATAATGAACATGTTTAATATTTGCGACTAAATCCTGTAGTTTGTGGGATGCTCCGAGAGGAGCCGAGCACGCACAGTGTGTAATGTCAAGTGTACCGGAGCAAAAGCCAATCAAGACGCGAGCTGATTCAGCTGACTGACGGAAGAGGGTTTTCAAGGTATCTGTAATACTTCTGACAATTTTTACTCACCTCCAACTCGTGCTATAATGCATACAGCCCACATCCCCGCTGTCTCCATGACTTTTTCCAAATTATTTTTTTGTGTTTTCGGAAAGTAAGAGGCTGAAAACAATCATCATTGCTTCCTTCCTGATAGTCTGCCATGTTTGTTTACACCGAAGTCACGTTTTACTACACGTGATTTGGAATATTGAGCGTGAAGAACCTGATACTATGCTGAAGAATTGGTTAGTGTGTGTGGTGTGCTCCGTAGTGCACACCACACACTATAAGATTAGAAGAGAGAGTTCTTGTGCGATCTGTCTTTTGTTATCATCAAGTGTGTGGTCTCTACATGTGTGAAGGTTTGAAGAATCCTGTAATGTGTGCCAGCCTTAAGTTAAATGATTGCTTTGATTAGCAGAGGGGGCACGAAATCAACCCTCTGGTTCCACCAGCCACACTGCTTCTGCCCATGCCTTGGCTCAAGAATACATCACTGGTGCAACATGTAAGCGCCTGTCGGGTTGTATTTTGGCCTCAATTTCCTTTTTTTTAACAGTGGAAGAAGAAGGAGCCGCAACCCCCATACGGCCAATAGTATGCAGCTAAAGCAAGTGCTGGTAAATACGAAAAAAATAACAAAATATCTTTATCTAGAAAGAACAAATCAACAAAATGTAGGAATTAATTATTCCTTCTGGGGACTTTTTTTTTTTAAACATCCTTCACACTTGTCTGCTGTAGAGCTTCAAAGAGATAGGATATTGCTGTCTTCAGTGATTTCTATGCTTTTAACCTCCCAAAATCAAATGACCCATCTACAAAAACCTTGTGATGGATGAAAACTAAAATAATTTGTAACCTGCAACTTACTGAGCACCTGACATAAGTTAGGCTATTGTTAGCAGCAGCTCAGCTCTCAGCTCATTGAGATGGGATGTATCATGCAGAGCATTGGATAAATTATATTAATGGGAAAACAGCTTAGCTCAGTGTCACTCTGACTACAGTTACATTTTCCATTAGCACTTCACTGTTGTTTGCTACTGTCATAAGATAAATTACCTTAAATTAGTTCTAGTTTGCTGCTCTCAAATAGAGCAGCAAACTATTTTTTTTCAAATTGCTTACAGGGCAACTCCCTCAGAGCTGGAAAGAAACGTTGATCTCAAGAGGGAACTGTTCTTTTAGGCTTACAGATTACAGTAACTGATGAATGCATAAGCTAATGTACTTTTTCATCCTAAGAGCCACGCTGCTACATGATGAAAAAAGTTCTGATGTCATGTGTTGAGAACACTTCTACTTACAAAACTTCACCATGACGTCTTTGAAGTAGGTGATATGTGGGGCCTGAAATGTTACCATGTGAATGATCACTGAATGGCATTTATTTAATGATATCAGGAGAAAGACATTTTTATTCATCAAACCAGTCAACTTTGGTCAATTAGCAATTTTAACATTTTTGAGAATGCACATATGACAATGACAACAAAAGGTTTATGGTCTGTACGAAATAAATAGCAACATTGCTCATTTACAGCTTGGCTGAGGAAATAAACAAAACAAAGGGTTAATCTTCATATTAAAAAGGCATACAGATGAGTTGTGATACTCATGAACTCACTAATTGCTCAACAGAAAAATGCTCTCCTTTTTAAATAAAGCTTTTCAGTTTTAATATGCACCTTCAAGAGCCTGTTATAGTTAAATAAATAGAATGCTTTCCATTTTTAACATGCACATCCAATTTGCCTGGGGAAAGTATTTACACTTCACTGATCCTACATGTCTCCACTTCTCCGCACTTTTTTCTCCTTTAAACAATTCTTTCTCACCACAGACTCTCATACATACACAAATGTACAGTCACTCTTGCAGACATGCTGCGCCTATTTACTATAAACACAATATCTAAACCTATTGAAAGTGATCAAAATGCTAACGGTGAACATGGACATCCATGTAGTGTAAAGAAGAAACAGTCCAAACACCACATCTTAACCAGGGGGGCAGGGCTTACAAAAAGTTTTAGTTTACAATTGATCATGCACTGTATAAACTCACTGTGTTATTTGGTTTGTGTAATAAGTGGCTTCATTATCTACTTGTTTTCTTTAAGAGAACAAAGAAACGAGTTATATATCCTGTGAAGGACAACAATCCTACCAAATCTCTAACAATATTTAAGTCTTTTACCCCCCAGGAATCTTCACTGTCCTACATCAAGTGGTTTTACTATCTTTGAGTAAGCGTCAGCACATAACCAGGAGACACAGCAAGGTGGTGTTTCTTCCGTTCAGTCCATTCCAGTGGAGAAAAACTCCCGGTCATCGCGCTTCAGGGTTGAGATGGGCAGTTTATTCTGTGCTGATGTTTTTCTTTTCTTTCACTTTTTTCTCTTTCATGATGCAAAATAAGAGTTCTGCATGGAGTAGAGGCGGTCGATGGGGTTTCCCACGCGGGCCTGCATGGAGTTGACTTCTGACGATGCCATGAAGCAGTCGCTGAGGCTGGTTAAAGACGTGTCGCTGTCTATGTCATGGAAAGCGGAGTCATTACCTGTGAAGAGAGGCGATATGGAGATAGCCGTCAGGATTCGGTGGCAGAGGCGTCATTCAAAAAACGCACCAACGCCCCACTCTGACTATGAAACCCATGCAATCTTGTAGTTGAGATTTATAGCAGCGTTGGGAAATTATAATTACTAATAGTCACTTTGAGAAATTGCTGTTGCGTGTCATCACATTCGGGAGAAGTGTTTTGTTAGTTATCATCAAAGCTCACTTTTTGCTGCCCTCACTGGGACAATTGCGGTCTGTGAGGGAGCATGTAAACAAGGGGCATCCTCCTAAAAGATCTGGTTAATAGCAACTGTTTCCGCCTTTCATAAAACCTCAATGTGTTATTTCTCTGGAGGGAATAGTTAACTTTATTACACTCTGGATCTTAATGATAGTGTTGCACAAAATGGGGACAGTGATTTGAGACATATCTTTTAATGCCTTGCCAATATTGTTCTTTTCCCCAAACCAAAGGCGAGTGATGAGACCGGGGATTTGGGTTCTTACAACCGAGAGGAACTAAATGGAGGCAAATTATAAGGAAGTTATGAACTTGAGGAAATGGTCCCTGTGGGGCCTGTTGAGGACATCACTTAGAAATGTGTTATTCCAGTTACATCCTGTGGACTAACTCTTGATTGACTTACTTTCCCCCCTTGTCCTTGTTTGCGTTTTAATTCTTTCCTGTATCACACAGAAATCAGAGACTTGTTGTTTTCACATTCTGATTCATTAGCTCACACAGCCCTCAATCACTCTTTGGATTGTATTTATCTAAAACTGTCCACACTGACCACATGTTTTTACCACCACTGGGAAACATCATCAGTAACAGGGCATGTTTTAGAGGCAGAGGCGGGGAGTTAAAACCATATTAAACAGATTTTAAAATGTGCTTGAAAACCCACTTGCTTGGGTGTTATCTCATGTGGGAGGAGAAGCTGATCTTTGTGCGCGGCGGCTTAAATCAGGGGGGCTGTGGCTAAAACACATGTCCCACACTGGGGAGCTATGAGGTTGATCAAGGGACAGGCATGTGTGTGTGTATTTTAAAGCATGAGTGGGTGTTTTTTTTTTTTTTGATTCAGAGAGGGGTGGGTGGGAGTTTGTGGATGCTCACCATATGGGTTCATGTGGTCCCCGGGCATCTGTGGGGGGGTGAGCCCCTGTTGGAACGGGTCCGTGCTGTAGCCATTCTGATCCATGGCGACCAGCTGCTGCTGCGGCGGAGCAAGTGGTGTGAAGGAGTTCATCATCCCCTCCATACGATTAGACATCACCTCTGCAAGGCAATGAGAGCAAAACTATTATAGGAGTAGCAAACAAAACCCACAGGGGATGAGTCTGCAGGATGTAAATGAACCCACGCACTATAGATGACCAGAGGGAAACCAGGATGATGAAGGCATAGACAGTAGGGCTACGTTTCCTCCCTGGTAGTTTCCCATTCATACCTTGTCATTCTGCATCTACACAGGCTTAACTAAATCCGACTCCTTGCTCCAAATACCTGAATTGTTTGCCGGTTTCTGTTAGTATTCCCATGGAAACCTACAGTAGTTACCCCATGCTGCTTCTCCCACAATTCCCTCGACAAACAGCTCAGCTCTTGGGTAACTAACTTGTGAGAGGGACACAAAACTCTTGTGGCTTTATCACTGAAAACCATCCCTCACCCCCTGCATTTTCCTTTGCAGTGGCTTAGCGAGATGACGTCTTACATTCATTTAGTTTGGCTTGGAGACAGATTTTCTAACTCACTTTTGATGGGAAGAGCTCTTGTTTACACAGAGACATAGTCACAATCTGTTATTCTGTGTAGTTATCAAAGTTATGAACTATTTTCTCACAGCACATTTGACTTCACAGCAGCATATGCTAGACGAGAGAGGGGAAAAAGCTGAAATCTTCTGATTTAGTATTCGCATTGTAATGACACTGCTGCTTATGCATAGCTTATGAAAAGCCTGATGTCAACGTGTATAATGCTTTCATATGAAAAGTTAAAGACCCCGTTTAAAAAGCTTATATATGGTTTCCTCTTTGTGCAGTTTTAACCTGCGTTTGTGTACCGACAAACTGTGCTCGCAGACAATGATTTTTGTAAGTGATATTCAGCTAATGCAGTGATTTCCACTACAGAGTCATGTCTGTTTTTGATGTATACATCCAGTATTGCTTTCGCACAGTGATTTATCCAGATCTTTTGAATCTTTTAACAATATAATGATTGTGATTATGTACTGTGCATGATGACTCCTCAGGTTCTTTTAAATATCATGCTAAGGAACATTATTTTGGGATTGTTTAATTATCTACTTTCACAGAGGCGCCAAACCTCTACTCATCTTTACTTCTGAAAGACTCTGCCTCTCCTGAGGGCCTTTTTTATACCCAGCCATGATACTAACCTATTGGAAATTAATCTAGTTAGTTGGGAGACATTCTTCAAGGGTTTTTTTTTTGGCATTACATAACTTTTCAAGTGTTTTGTTGTCAATGTATCAACTGATTTGCAACATTTTGCAGACTTTAAATTAAAAATGAGCGTAAATTTTATCATAAACAATAGATTTTTTTTTCATTTTAACGGTCTCACATGTTGTCTTTGCACTATTTTAAATTTAATATAGGATACCAAGTATTTGTAAACCACCAAATTCAGTTTTAATAAACATTTTACACATTATTCCTGTGTTTTTAGAAATGGGGTTGAATATGTATTTAACTACACCGTTATAATTTGTCAAGTTTTATGTGACATATTTAGCTCAGACACAAGGTGAGCAAAGCAGATGAATGTTAAATATTGTTCTAGTGTCAAACTTAATAAACTTTATTCACTGGAGGAAAAATTAAGATAAATAAACAATGGAATAAAATTAAACTTGAAAACCCTGATGTGTAAAAAATAATTTAAAGCTACTGCTAAGTTTCCCATACAAAGAGCGATGTGATAATGATCCCCCGGTGAGTGCTGAGTTTCTGCAGTTTCATACCTTGGCCAAGTCTCTGAGAATTCTGTTGTTCTTGTTGTTGCTGCTGTCTTCTTGCCAACTTCTTCATCTG
This sequence comes from Notolabrus celidotus, assembly GCF_009762535.1. Lineage (NCBI taxonomy): Eukaryota > Metazoa > Chordata > Actinopteri > Labriformes > Labridae > Notolabrus > Notolabrus celidotus. The sequence continues at coordinate 26,283,523 of NC_048280.1, read as the reverse complement.
AAACGAAAGGAGTCAAAGTTGTGAGGAGCCCCCAAAACTAACATGCGCTCTTTAATTTAAAAAGGATGCTCCTCGCTGTTCACCCTCGAGTGAACTGCACAGAGTCAGTATCTGAGTGCACTTCATTGTCAAGTATCAAAGCTTTTCAGGAGATAATCATCAGAAAAGAGGAGGGCGTAGACATTTAATGCAAGAGTGAGCTAGATTTGCAACTCCTTCTGCTCTTTTTTTTGGTACATTTGTGAAAGGAATGCAGTGATAAGTTTAACACACATAGTTGTGCAGATTTATGAGCCAGACTCAGAGATGGAACAAGGCTGTTGTATGACACATTATCTGATTCATCTTGTGTTAGCCGCTCTCACCTTAGCTCTCTGGTTCTGAAACCACACCTGCACCACCCGAACGCTGAGTCCCGTCTCTGCAGCCAACGTCTCCCGCACCTGAATCCACCCAGACAAAAGCAGCCCACATTAAAACAACACACTTCACAGCACACTGAAATGCTCTGCCTCTCTGAAATATCTGCCACATTTCCCAACAAGCACATTGCCTCTTTGATATGCTTTGGTTTCAGTGGGGTTTGAATGAACGCAGTGGTCTTTTTGGACCTCTTGGTTATTGGTTCTTCAAAGCCTTGGCTAGGGTGCAGCGCCTGTTTTAGGGCCGGGGCTACAGATGCAGTTTGCCGATCTCAGTATGATATTTAGTGCAGGCGGACTGCGTTACAGCAGCCTGCCTCAGTTAACACAGAACAGAAAGCTGCTTGCCACTTCAAAGCTCGGCTCTGAGGTGGGGGAGATTTTTTTAATTTGAGAATTTTATTTGTGAAACTACTGTAGGGCTCGTGGTCAGCATCTAAATAACCATTACTCCAAATACAAACCAGAGTGGTTTTATTTAAAGTCCCCTTGTGTTGTTGTAGATGATTTAAGTCTTACCTTTCTGCAGGGTTTTGAAGACACCTCAAAGGAAGCCTTGAATGCCCGTCTCTGCTGAGTGGTCAGAATGGTTCGTGGTCTTTTGGGCCTCCTGGGATCCTTCCCATCATCCCCCTTCCCCTGGCTTGCGATGCCTTTCTCTGGCTTGATGTCCAACTCCTCATCATCACTTTTCTCTGCAGAAAGAGACATCATTTTTCTATCGTAAGTACAAGCTTGAACCGACTACACCCTCCTACTCCAGTCTGTGACAGTCTGCTGATTAATATATTCTTGTTCTTCCCCATTTTTGGAAGATTCACACAGCACAAGTGCATAATCAAAGGAGACACATGTGTTTCTGATACTTTGTTATCAATTTATTACAAAAGGAAAAGGCCACATGTACGATCAGACTTACAGGAGGCTGCGGCTCTCGCTCTCGGAGAGAACAGTGAAATATGCACATTTGTCACTGAACTGGACGCCACGTCATGTGAAATTTATGGCACTCAGCTTTGTCTGATTTACACTAAATCAATCTCTGATAAGAATACTACATCAAGTGCAACATGAAAAAGGCAAGTCAAGCACATACGGGGAATGCATCTCCCATGACACAGCAAGGAAGTCCAACTTTTTTTTTTACTTAATTTCCTTCAAAAGTAATGATAACCTGCATGTGGACTGTTGGCAGCAGGATATTACTGCTTTAGGTAGTAAAATCTGTGCACCTTTTATACTTTTATACAAGAAAATGCCATTAATACATTATGATAACTTAGATACTACTGGATTTTTTTAAATTGAGGAAATGTATTTTTGTCTTTCTCAGTAAAACTAGCTTCCCTTTTCGCAGCACAAAAACAACACATTTAGAGTTTTCCCAGAAAAGAATTTTTCATAAAACTTTAAGATAACTTCACCAGTGGCTCTATGATGTTGTTGTAGTAACCATGTTTTGTTTACTCAAAAAAAACATTAAAAAAATGATGTGCAACTTGTTTCAAACTTTTGTCAAAGTTTATGCTTTGTTAAGTGTGAAATAAAGGAGGCTTAGGCGTCTGATTTAAAACACTTTAAACCAATTTTGGGATGTATTTCAATTTCTGTCATTAAGGCCACAAAGTTACACAACCAGGACATGAAAAATAAATGAACGAATAATAAAAACATCCCTCTTTGTTTGGCTGAAAACAACTGTTTCCAAATCTGAACCAGCAGTGTTGTTAATGATTCTAGATTACACTTGGGGTCTAGTTTCTGTAAGGAGAGACCCGCATCACGGCTCATCGTTATCTGATAAGTATCTACATTTCTCGTCTAACAAACCTACACTTCATCTGCCACATGCCGAGGTTAACCTCTGCTCATGTCGACATTTTCTCCGTCTTGAAATCAGGAGACATCACACAAAAGACATGCCTGTGCAATACGCCGGGACACAAACCGAACGAGGAAGACGCAGAGCAAATATTCCCACAAGTTGACAAAAGTTGACACAGGCACAGATGTATTTGACAAATTCCCTCGCTTTTGTGCATGTCTAAATGTGAGCCAGATGGTGGTGAACAGTGAGGCTTGGCGAGGTGCCTCGTTGTGTGTGGAGGCTACGGGCGAGGAACACTGGAGCTGATAAGAGTGGAGGAGCAGGCTTTCTGCAGAAAGGCCCCAAATCCTTCTGTCACTCACCATGATGCAGTGATTTAATTCTTTCCAGCACCAGACCCAGCCCACGCAGAGAGAGCCATTAATACACAGAGGCTTGGCTTCGTCCTGTTTCCACTTCCTACTGTATTATAAACCTACGCTCAACGCTTGAATTCAAATGATAGGAAATTAGCTATTCTAAAGCTGCAGATGGTGCCATGTTGGAAGTTTTAGTATGAGGGCTGCATGCATCATCTCTGAAAACTCCCACATGTCCAAGAAAAATCTGGCAACCAGTTACAGCAAAATAAATATTGTATTTTCTTTTAATACCATTCATATATCACTTCAACCTGTCCATTATGTTGGATGTCTTCACTGGCTACCACAGTGATGGAACAGAGCACACAGAATACAACACCCAGGTGCCATGTGATGATCGCACCCGGGTGTGGATCTCACTCCTGTGTGACAGGGTGCAGAGGGCTCACCTGAGTCTGAGTCATCCGGGCTGACCGAGCTGAGTAAGTCTTTCTCCCTCTCGTAGTCAATCTTGCACAGCAGCTGACCCTCCTTCAGGACAAACTCGTCGCCCTTCCTCAGCTGTCGGTCGCACACGCAGCAGCAGAAACAGTTCAGGTGGTAGACGCACTCCAGGGCACGCATCACAAACTCTGTGGGGGCGATTTTCTCCAGGCAGCCACTGCACTTAGTTGCAAATAACCTGCAGAACAAGAATATATATATATGATCAATATTTTTCTAATTAACAGAAAAGTAGGATTTCTTCTCTATCTGTGCTTCTTTTAGAGAAGATGTCAGAATTTTTCACTGCCCTACAATTGCAGCCTGGGGTCACATTGGCTGTTTTTTGCTGCGTAAAAGACAGTTTAAAACATGGTTCTAGTCTGAGAGACGTCACCCATTGGTTTCGGAAGAGGAATTTTGAAGCCCAATGATGGTGGTCGCCATATTTGCAAGAGGTTAAGAAGGTGGAGACTTTTATTCAAGTCAGCTACGTCCCTTTATCATGCAAAACTCATTACCTCAGTTGTAAAAAATCCACCTCCTCACAGTATGAATAGAGCAGTGGGTTATTCAGACCAAAACCTAATTTTTTTCTACTGGACTGTCAACATATTTCATTTCACGTTACTGCTGTAAAAAGTGACATCTCAACATGGGCGTTAATGACTTCTCCTGGGTTATTGCTTAACTTGATATTCAAGGGAGTATAATTTTAACACTTCTGCATTGGCTTCATTTTTTAACATTGGGGGATGCTGCCTGGCTGTTCCACAAATTTTACAGCGAAAGTGAGACTATGCATCGTGTGAGGAATAAAGCAACACACAAAAAATGTCAAAGCATCATTCCTCAGAAAATACATCAAGACTATACTCAGGGTGTTAAAAAATCTAACTTCTTTAATCAGGTACAACCATAAGCCTTTCAGAGCAATTTTTTTTTGCAAACTTCACAAAGCTCAGGAAATCTTTATTTTTGCGACATTTAAGGACTTCTTTTACTTTACTTTACAACCCTACAGTTTGCAATTGTGGCTGCAAGGAATGCTTTTAAGACTAGTTACAGAGGTATACTCTAAGGTCAGTGAATATAACTTTGAAGAACAAAAAAAGGAGCATGACTCAAATGATTATTTGATTCAGTCCAGTCAGGGATTTTGTTATTTCAGCCTTCCTTCCTCTGGTATGACCTGTACATAATGGTTGCTAACATTAGCAGTTCTTAGCACCATTTGTTTGATTTTTCTGAGTTTGTTTGCTGGAATGAAGACAATTCCTCTCCCACAGCTTTGTCCTACTATTTACCTCAATCTTGTAATTATCACTAGTAGCAGCAACAGTAGCTGCTGTTCAGCAAAAGTGACACATTCCCACCCTGGGTGCTTTTCTTTGGCATAGTGCGTGGCTTCACTTTGTCCCACAGCCTTTTTTTTTTTTTTGAGTTGTCCATCAAGTGTTTTTGATTTAGAGTCAAGTTGGCTTGTTGTTCCTGTGGGCAGCCAAGGAGGTGACTCTTTTGGCAGCAGCTCATCTGTTAAAATTTCTAGGGTGGGTCCAGCCCTGCGTAATTCCAAGTGAACACAGTCACGGACACACAAACACCCGCACCAAGCACAAAAAAGAGACTGGGTCATTTTCTAGAGCAGTGACTACTGAATCCTAGGGTCCTAATCAAGCTTCTGCTGACATTTCTTTCATAACCTGGAACCTCTATATGCATCAGATAACTTATCAGGGATGGTGATTCATTGCTGACTACTGAGCCACCCTCTAGTCTGTTCATATGTCATCTTACTGTCTAATATCATGTCTCTACACCACCTCTATCTCCATATCCCCAACACCTCCATCTTCTTTTATATGCTCCCAGGAAGATGTTTGCATTGTTTTATTGGTGACTGAGAGGCATTTAATTCGTCCTCTGTTGTTCACAAGAAGCCACATTAAATGGAGCAAGAAGGCAGGGAGTGTGGTTGATCTTGTCCAGCCGTAAAGCTGGATTTATTAGCGGCCTCTTTGTTTGCCCTGGTCTGGAAGACAGCTGGCAACCGCCTATCTATTTGTGGTGAACATCTATTTCATTGTGCAAGGCAGGGAGGCAGGGAGAGGAGCGATTGACATCATCTGCTTGTTGGGGACGGGGATGAGCGATAGTGATGAATATAATGTGTAAATATGAGCGCAGGGAAACCAAAGGCAGGTTTTGTTATGGTAATAGTGTTATAGGTGCTGATTGAGTGCTGATATGCTGTGTGTGTGTATGTGTGTGTGTATGCGTGTGTGCACGAGTGTTCACACTTGTATGAGCAGCTGTATGCATGTAGGAACAAGGTAGTGTGGTTTCTGGTTGTGTATGCTGCGCTTTAAAATAATGTTAGTTTAATCTGTAGGAGCAGAGCTACATTTAATGTTATCTTAATTACATTGCATCAATTGATCATTATTCTACTAATTCTATCCACAACGCTTGTTTCTCAAACAAAGAGTGCTGTTATAGAGGGGTTTGTCTTTGCAGCAGCAAAACAACACAGATATCAGAAAACTGGTCCTCACAAGGTTCATAAAATCCTTTAATCTTTCATTTATTACAATAAGTTAAGAAGATTATTATTCAACTATGGAAAAAAACTCAAGGATAATCCTTTGAAAAAGAAATTTTGGCATGTTTCTCAAACAAGCAGGGTTCTAGTTTTTGTGACCTGCCAACCTGGATCTGGCTTCAAAACAAACTTCAAAGTTTGGATGCTGAAAAATGAAATGCAAAGTAAAGTACTTAATGATAAGAGAAGATAAAATAAAAATGTAAAACAGAAAGCTGACGTCAACACACTCCTTCAAAGATACGCTGAATATTCAGGGAGTTGTTCTTCGTTTTTAGGGGGATTAGCGTGTTAACATGCTGGGATCTGGGAAATGAGGTGATGAATCTGTCAAGACGAGTTCCCAGCTCTAACTCTAATGTGTAGCTAATGATTGCCAGCTTAAGCTCAGAAAGAGAGCAAAAAAGTTGAGGAAATGACTTGTTAGCACGGTTTTGATACGTCCAGGACTCCACATTCACCTTCGACCGCTCTCTCAAATCTTCTCATCTAGATGAAAACATTCTCATTCAGCCCTCTTTCCTTTCTTCTTTCTCCTCGCCGAGTCTAATCTTGTAAGCCATTATTTTTCTATTTCCCCTCTCTGTCACTTTGCATTATTTTTGCTGCTGTAATTCCTATTCGTCCCTTCTGGAATCTTCCTGTCCTGCTTTGTCCTAGGGTCTAATCCGGACTTTCTGCCTGTTTTCAGTCCCCGGTCCCCATTCTCAGCGGGGTTCAGATGGAATAGCCATGCATGACGCCCCTTCTATGGCAACCACACCTCCACAGGAAGGCAACGCCGACTTTTCGGATGGGCAGAGAAGGCCTTTGAGAAGCTGGCAGCAGAAGTAAATCCTTCTCTAAGGAACAAGGAGAATTAGCAGGGAGCAGTGGACTAGGGATTTAACCCTACCCCTCTCCTTTGAAAGGCACAGTCGGTCCCACTCCTGCGGCTAGCCACAATCAAACAGAGGAGGAGTGGGGAGGTGGCAGCGGGGAGAGGAGAACACAAACTCCCTGAATGACACAAGCAGTGGATTGTGGAGGAGCCTAATCCCACTTTAATACCTTTCCAAGTTCAGCTGCTAAAGAATGCTCTTTAAAACAACACCACTGTGTGAGCAGTGAAGGTTGACCAGGGGGAGGCACGCCATTCAACCTCCCCAACATTACCTGATTAGTGGTTTGAGGAGCGACCAGAGGGCCAAGAGGAGACAGAGGAGGAGATGTAAATGATGATTTTATATCTAGAAAACATATCAACAGGGGGAATTGATAAGTTTAGCTGAAAAACTGAGATTTCACACCTTCTTGTGAAGCCCTTCCGGGATATTAAAAGCTATAGGTGTGAGTGGAATCAGACTTAAAGTGATTTAGGTGATTATTTACCACGTTCTGACTCTACTTGATCCCACTGACCTGACTAAAATCCACTTTGCGGACTTGCTTTTGTAACATGAGTCCCAGTGTTGCAGAGCCAGCCTGATCAGCACCTTTTAAGCTAGCCTGTGTTTAAAAGACACCACAAAGAAGACCACCAGCGTGTCCCCGCTCTCGTATCACCCCTCCTCCCACACCTGAGCGCACAGATCAAGTGATGAGACCCTCCTGTGTGGATCAATGGCCACATCTCAAGCAGAGAGAACTGTCAATATTTACCCAGGCCTCCCTTGAACCGGACTCATAAATGGAAAAAAGAGCCGCTCTCAGCACATAGCTGCGTCCCAGAGGAATCATTACGTTCCTCTTTTTAATCCTGTGTCCACGTACCTGTAATCCCTAGTCTGTTCTTTCTGACGTTATCTATGGCTCTCTTCTCCTCTCTGTGACAGATTATCACACTGCTGAGACTTGTAACGCCACAGGATGTTTTTTTAGAAAATGCACACACCAAAAAAAAGAAAAACCCAGACCGAGAACGAAAAAGAGCATTACGAGGAAGACAAAAGCCAACGGGGAGCGACAGTTATTTTGTCTGATGAACACTTCAGCCGAGCAAAGTGCAGCTCAGAGACTACTGCCTCGCTGCTGCTCTTCTTCTTCCCCCCTTTTCCGGGGACTTTGGAGAACTATGCACTCTCCCTTTGAACAGATTACAGGCAACTTAAAGTGTGACAACATCTTAAGCTCTCACCACATGTTGCCAATGATTTCCCTTCTACAGACATTACATTTAATGCTTCTGCCGCAGTGATAAGCATCAGGAGGACTGGGGCGGGATAAAAGAAACCCAGAAGAATAAGAAAAAAAAGAGGGGGGGAGGGTTGGGAGTATGGAGCTGCTTATGGTGCTTGATAATCATGCTACGTTTAGCAACACGTGCAACAGTCTCACCTACTCCCCTTTTTGCTATTGAACAACACTGAGAGAAACACCATAACAATTTAGGGAGGAATAGCCAGGGCTATTATGTCACCACATCCCTTCAAAGACAGAGGGGATGAGGATTAGCCAGGCAGCAGCTGTAAGCTATTACTTTGAAGATGGGCTCTCGTGTTTGAGCAGGAAACCTGTGGCCACGCCAATCACTGCTGAGGTGAGAGATGAGGCCTCGGAGGCAGGTCAGAGAAGGGCCTCAGGGCAGGACGGAGGGTGTGTGTAGCAGCCGGTCAAACATGCATCCATGATGCTATCTGATTTAGCTGTTGGCTTACATGTTGAACATGTCTTCTCTGCAGCTAAAGAATAGACAACGAGCATGTTTTACAATGTCAAATGTCTTTAAAGAGGATTGATTCGTGAATGACATTTTTGTTTTTCAGCTAAGTCATAAACAGCTAGCAGCCAGCAACTGGATAGCTTAGCTTAGCATAAAATCTGAACCCTGGGTAAAACAAATATTTAAAAACTTTACAGAACTAATTCAGCACTTCAGAAAAGAGATAGATTTTCTGAGATAAGGATGTCAATAACAGTTTGACTGTAAATAAAAGAGCGTGCAGGTAGATTAGCCTAACTTAGCATGGAGACTGAGATCAAGGTCGGAAAAGTGACACAAGAAATATTGAAGAAACAATTGAACATATAGGGGAAACCGTCTTTTTCTCCTTTCTAACAGTTAGATGAGAAGATTAGTATTAATCTTGCATCTATAATATAAATAAAATAGTATTTAATTAGCTCTGCATAAATCGGCAAATCTGGAATAAAAAAAACTGTGACGCAAGAATTAACCAAATGTAGTTTTTTGTTTTTGTGTTCTTGCAGTGGTTACCAGAGAAGATTTTTAGCAGCTTTGTATGCATGCTGTGATTTTAGTCATTTAGCTTATCTTAGCATTAAGACTTAAACATTTTTTGTAAAAGGCAAGCCGCTAGTGCCATACATCTGCTTTAAGACATCTTTGAAATAATTTCAGGTGGTATCTCGTTCTTTTCTTCTGGAGAGACAACAAACATATCTGTCTTAGCAGGTCTCTGAACTGTTGCACAGCCTCTCCTCAGCTCCTCATGAGACACGCCTCAGTATGTGAAAATTGGTTCTTTGCAACGGTATCAAGAGCTTTAGCTAAAGAGGAAAACATTTGATGCCCAGATGTTGAAGTCAAACCTTTTCAACTTTGTCTCAACCTCATGAAAATCACTTTGTTATGTATAGGCATGTTGTTCTCTTAGATGCAGCATACACTAGGTGTTGGTTAAAAATAGCACCCAGATTTAAGTGAGTCTTTTTTTGATTGCTTGCAGAGGGACAGATGATAGAAGAAAGTTTCTTCACTCAATGGGCCAGTGTAAATAAAAGCAGCTAAAGTATTTCCTGCTTCATTTTTCCTCTATGAAGATGAGGGGAAAACAAACTTTGCGCCTGCGTGAGTGCACCAGTACAAAGAAGTGGGACCCATAACACAGCCTCCATAAAAGATCTCAGTAGCTGACCTTGTTTCATAGTATCAGCGATTCTCTTTGGAGCATAGATTCATGGAGAGTAATGAAGCCAAATAAAAAGTGCCATCCTTCTGCTCCCAAGGGCCAGCTCCAGTCAGCTCTAAAAGCTGCTTAATCACCATCCCGTGCTTACTACATTAGCATAATAATGGCCTTTAAATTGAGGCTCTTTGTTTTTTAATTAAACTCCCAGCAGGTAAAAGTAAAACACATTAACGGGAGATGTGTACACCACTAATGGCCCAAAGGTGCCTTCTTCATCACACAGCTCTGGCCACAGGGTTCTGCTTGTTCCCCACTCTGATGCGCAGCAGCGGCTGCCTGCAAGCTCGCTGGGGAGGGATGAGACGAGCTGATTGCACTTGGCATAGCAAAGATAATAGTGGAGACGTGTCGGTTGTGTTAGTGCATGCATATGCACCTGCCCTACATCTCAGAGGGAGCACACTTAGTGAAAGCTGCTGCACAGATCTATAGTAGATCTGTAAAAAGACACTGCTCACAGTTAGTCTGGAGCGAAGGGCTTCCAAGATTGTCTATCCCACATGTCCGCTATTGTGAAATAAATATGGCCACTTGATTTCTATGGCAGCATGAGCTCCTATGTGCAGGAATGTGCAGCTCCTCAGACGAGTCCCCGGCCAGACAGACATCCGAGGCAGATCTGTGCATAACGCTATACGGCACAGCTGCACAAAGAAATCCTAACCCTTAAGTCGTTATTCAAATGATCTCATTCCAGGGGCTGTGTTTCACAGATTACTCAACACTTGAAGCACAGTTTGGAGAGGATGGGGTTTGCACGTGTAGTCCTAACTGACTGCAAAAAACATGCAAATGATGTGCATATACATCATGATTTTTGACACGTCTTGTTAGCGCCAAATTATGAGATGTGAGAAATACATATGATAAGGCTACGTGTTCGTGCAGAGCTCCAAAGGCAACAGCGGTATGCTGAGAATTGTCTTGCAGCATCAGGCGACGCTTCTTCCTCACATGTGTCTGCTAATGAGTCACTAGGAAAACAGCGTGGAAATAATCCTCCCCAGCCACACAGGTAGAACAAAGCTGATGGAGTGAAAAGGACAGTGTATTGGGCAGCAGAGGAGGCTAAGTACACAAATGTAAATACAACAGTAAGCAGGCAGGCACACATGATGCTGTTTGGACAGCTGGTGTTCCTGAGTATGTAAAATGAGTGCAACATCGCATTTAGGCTCAGTTTCTAGAGCTCAGAACAAACAATACTCTGGTGAGGAAATCAGGACTGGAAGGATGTGTGCTTTTTTTGCATTTTTGGCTTATTTTTTACCTGTTCTCAAAGCAGAGTTGATCCTTACACAAATAAATGAAAGACTGGGATTCAGAGAAGTATTCTCTGCTAAAAAGTGAAGCATTTTGGTCTGTATCCACTGCTGGAGATGTGACATGTTTACAACGCCATTTCTCTAAAAGCAAGGTGCCAGGAGAGAAAAAGATATCACAATATGGCTGCTATTAAATTCAGGTGTCAAATGACCTGCACTTATTTTATATATTTATTATAGCTCTATCTAGGTTTGTTCTTTCCTTCCATGCTAATCTGCGTGAGGTGGAGCAGAGCTGCACCATTAAGAGCTTGGCCCGCTCTTCAAGCCACCACGAGTGATTGCAGCTTCTGAAGGAGAGCTTGGAGAGCGGGGAGAGTGATGGCTACAATAAGTGTAATGGCTATCACATGTTATAGAGCTATGGCTGACTATAACTGCCCACAGATACACAAGGTTTATTGTTTTATTTGTGTTTTTCTTAAATGAGAGGCAGAGTTACAACAGATAAATCAATTTTAGAGAATAAAAGCAGCAATGATCGCAAGTCAAAGGAAGAGAAAGTTTTAGAAAACATGATAAGATGAAGTAGGAGATGCTTCAGAGCTTCGCTAAGATACTTTTCTTTCTTTATTGTAAGAAAATAAATGGACTCGTCTTACAGATTCAGCGCTGGAATGGTTAAAAAACAACATTTGGATTGGAGGGTTTTATAATTACTATTGACCCAGAGGTTCTGGGTCTAAGAAATAAAACAAACAGTAATATGAGGTGTTCTAAAGCACAAGTCTGCAAATATGCAAAGACAGGGTCTGGTGGAGAGCATCACGCTTTGGCTTCTTTTCTCCGCTCTCTAATCTGTGGGCCTACACAATATTAAGACGGCTTTGGAGCCACTTGTGACCCAGCTGTGCACTAATGAAAAATTCCACAGCTCTGTGCGGGGGCCAGCGGAGCTTGACCCCTTCCACCCTGAACCAAGCAGTGTCCATCTTGAGGAGTTTACCAGGGCTGAAAGATACTGGATTAATAGGTAGGGAAGGAGAAAGAGAGACAATCTGGGAAAAGGCTGAAAAAAAGCCCTTGTGTGTTTCCCCTTCGATCTTTAGTATATTGGCGTGGAGTAAAGTGTTTGCGCAGGTTTTAATGGGCGCAGATGATCTGGACGTCATTGTGATGGAGCCTGCTTGTATGAGGGGGATCTGTTTACTTAACAGAGATTCAGTCTAAGCCCAAAATTAGTTTGCCGGGAGAGAATGTGAGGCAACCAGGAATTAGACGTTGTTCACAAGATCCGGATTCGTGTGTTTGTGATCCTGTTGCCCTTGATTCTCCATGTCTGCGTCTCCACTGAGACAAAAGTCAGCTCTATAGAAGTAGATATCAAAAGAAAACCAAGCTCTGGATCAGGATATACGCTCAGCAATTATAGACTAATGTACGCCATGTTAGCTCCTCACATATGTCAATAAGCAGAAGTAGTTTTTATAAGGATGTATACGTTTTGTCTGGTTTGTCTTTCATTATCTGCTCCCTTTTTTTTCTTTGCATTTATTTATCCAAACTAAGACATAATTTAAAGAACACCCACTGATCTCCTGTGGACGCTAACATTGAGTCGCACAGATACATAATCATGCAGATAACATCTAAGAAAATAGCAACACAAATGGGAAGAAAATAGACAAGAACGTAATGAAAATGCTGCAAAAAAATAGTGCAGTGTATTGAAAGTAATTGTCGTGGTTCTGAGACTGAAGACAATTGCAGCAAAAGTCTGAAAATTTGACAAAGATCATGATCTTGAATCTTGCAAGTATTAAAAGAGTAATACGAAGAACACCAACTGATTTTACATTACAAGCCGCACAGATCCATAATCACGAATGATGGAAAGAGTCATGTTTCTCTGACAAATGAGGCAGGAAAAGTCTCAGAATTTGACATGGATCTTGATCTTCCATCTTGCACAAAAAGACAATTTAAATAACACTCACTTAACTCCAACACGATGCAGCACGGAGACATACTCATCTAAGAAAATGGCAACTCAAATGAGAGGGAAACGTAATGATACGAGTGGAAAATAAATGATTTATATTTATGTAAATCGGCACGTTACTGTGGCTAGAAGAAAGCAGTAATATTCTGAAAAATCAACATAGATCTTGATCTTACAATAATAAAAAAACTGATTTTAAGAACCTCCAATGATCTGCTGTAGATGCTTCAATTAAGCTGCGCAGATACATAATCATCATAATCACACCTAGATAGATAGATAGATCATTATTGTCCTTAGCAAGGAAATTTGGAAAAAAGTAAAACAAGTGAAGCAATTGTGCAAAAAAAGAGATGAAGTGTGCAGGATATTAATGGAAATATAATCTTTTTTATTTCTAGACAATCTTGATTTGGCATCTTGCACAAAAAAAACCTGATTCAAAGAACACTCACTGACCTCCTGTGAATGCTAACATGATGTTGCACATAGAGATAATCACGCAGATAACATCTATCAGTATTGCAAGTGGGAGGACAATTCACAAAAACATGATGAAAATTGTGCAAAAACAATATTGGGTATTGACTGAAAGAGTCATGTGGATGAGACAAAAAAGAGCAGCAAAAGTTTGATAAGAGACAGAGCCTGATCAGGCATCTTACAAAAATGAGGATGGGTATCTGAAAGTTTGAGGCAGGATACATCAAGTGAGCAGGATCAATAGCAAGCATTCAATTCTCATCTAAACTAATGATAATAATTTGTGTCTATGGCTGCATCAACGTCATCAATGCTGTAAAATTGCCACATATTTCAAAAAGATGAGTCCACCTTTAATGTCCCACAGGGAACAGACGATGGAGCTTATTAAGAGGCAGGGGGATGGGGGTGTGTGTGAGAAAATGAAAGAGGCAAAGCAAATGAAAAATAAACATTGTTATTGAAAGACAGGATGCTTTAAGACCCGGAGGCCAGGGATTAACATTCAGATTAGCATTCAAATAATTTATTTGAATTTCTGATCAGCAATCCTCTTCAAAGAGCTAAATCCCTGAGATTAGCAGGTGTTATGCTAAAAAGCTGTGTTTTTTTGTCAGCAACGTAGCTACACTAGCCAAACAAATATGTCTCTGAGTGTGAAGGGCTGGCATGGATGTATGGCTGTAACCATGGCGACTGGCTGGTAGTTAGGAGCCGTGGAGAGGGGTGCAGTGTAGGAATGTGTCAAACAGACAGAGGGGCGCACACACACCGCAGAGCAAACCAAAAACCTGCTGTTTCACTAAAGACCATCGGCTACATTACTGAGACCACCTACAAATCCCAGAAATCTTTGGGTCAAGAGGGAAGGAAAGGTCATTCTGCACAATCATTACTTTATTTCATACATTCTTTCCCATTTACTTTGATTTAAGAGACTGTGACTGAGGGAGTCAAGCATAAAAGTGATGTATTTATATTGGAAAAACTCGACTCACACCAAATGCCAAGTGCACCACATTTTATCCTCTATGTCTCACTCTGCTATCTCTAAACCAAGGAAACGGAGGTAGAGAGGCTTTTAAATACCACAAAAATTTAAAGATCAGTAGGTACTAACAGTGGACACATTGTTTAAATAAATCTAGTCAAATTTACAGGAATTTACTTTATTTTTCTTCTATGTATGATATGCAAAAAGTGTGACAGCAGTGATTTTGCAACGGGGCGGTATAATTACTTTTTAATAAATGATTAAAACTACTCACTGATCCCTGTTATTTAAAGCTTATATATTTGTCTTTGCACAAATATACTTTCACTTTTTTAATCACATGCACTCACAAACCACAGACAAGTAGTTATTGAAAATATTGTGCTGTTTCCCAAAGTGTAAACTATAAAGGGCCAGTGATACGTAACTCCATTCCTTAAACACTGAAACTATTAATGCTATTTTACACTCTGAATCCACTGCAATTGGCTGGGAAACCAGCTTTAACAACACCTATAATCACTGTGGAGGTGAAGACTTGAAATTTACTACAAGCATGAATCCAATGGAAGTAAATATACATGTATAAAAATAAAAATGACAGCCCCTGAAAAATCCAGCGAGTGAGCCCTCCTCAGGTCTACATATATTCATATCAACAAATGCTCTCTCCCTGTCTAAACACACACATGAAAGCCACATACATGTATCTTAATTAAAAATACAGCTTCTGCATTTGTGCTTCAGCTCTGCCTCCTTCACAGCCAGCTCTCCTTTCTCGTCTAGGTCATTAAGGTCATGATAGGTCTGTCCAATGTAACAAGCTGCAAAAAAATATTTGTCAAAATCCGAGGAACATTTGGCAGAGGACTTAAGGTGTAATATGAGCAAGAAAGACCTGTTAAAAATACTATCAAATACCAGGAACTTGTGGGTTGGCCTGGCATTTTAAGTGCCCACCATGCTCTGAGGCTATACAGTCCTCGTTACAGCGGTCGCTAGTTCGGCTCTCTGCAGCCACTCTTTGCTGCATGTCATCACCCCTCTACTCCTCATGTTTCCTGTCTCTCACGTTTCAGCTGTCCTAATAAAGGCAAAAGTGCCCAAAAAATACAAATACCAGGAGTCGTATAAGAAAGGCAGAGGGGAGATTTTACACAGGATAAGTTAAAATACAGACTTGATTTTACTACCTCTACGCTCCATTGAATGCTCTTCCTGTCCTAATAGAAAAGTTCATCCTCGCCAAGTCTTGAACAAGAGATCACTTGTATGTTAGAAATATTATAAAATTAAGAGATGTTAGCTGGAATCAGTGATGAAAGTGAGATCTTAAAGAGGTCATAGGGCTGCTTTTTTTTTCTCAAAGCCCTGCTGAGACACCGTGTTGTTCTATCTGGTTGAACTACTGTCAATGTTAAATAACTGCTTACTTTGTTATTTTCTGAATGGGAAAAATTGCCTCAGGCTTCAGATATGCTTAACTTCAAGTAATGACACTGTCTCTTTAAATAAATAAATCATTGCATTTATTTAGATTGAGCCCTGTTATTACACCTCACAGGAGGCTGTTCCCCAGAAAGCCTACCCCCTTTTTGAGCGGCCTTACATATTAAAGTATAATATGATGATTTTTTCATATAAAAATAGCCACCACTTGAAACAAGTACAATGAAATGCAACCAATAATCCAATTATATAATATATAATCTAATAAATATTAAATTGCTGTTATATAATAAAGTACATACTATGTTTTGGTATAGCTACCTTCACTTCAGAAAATTAAAACTTATTTTTACAGTGGCTAAGCTGACATTTAAAATATAGTTAGCAAACTAACAGCAGAATCATATCATTTACATCAGTAATGTATTTTTTTTTTACTTCTATGATCATGAAAGTTTAAATCACAGTTATGTCTGCATGTATATAGAATAATATGATGTTTACATTGTATTTTTGTTGATAATTTCCTCATGTTAATGTTGGATAAACATTCCACTCACAGCATCTAAAAGGACAATAAATGAATTATGTGGACATGTTGCAACCTGCGTTGTGTTCATGCTTCAGTGCATGTGTGTGTGTGCGTGTTTGTAATCCTCATCGTAGCAGCTAATGTTACTCTGAAACTATTTTGTTCATGTCTTCAAGTATTCGAGCATGCATTTTGCCCCGGGAGGTCTGGCAGAAGAGTCGTCTGATGCCACTTTCTGCTCTTTCTCACTGCTCAAGCCTGGTCTTTCCCACACACACACAAACGCCCACATTGAGTGTTTCTCTGTCATGTGGTTGGCGGAGTGTAAAATCTCATCTCTCCAGTTGGGAGAGAACAGGTTCGACAAAATTCCCTTTTCTCCACGTGGAGCCTTTAAGGCACGGAGAGGAATGGTAAAGCATGGCACAGCACGTCTGGTTTCCTCAAAACCTGTGGTGAGTCTGCACGGCCCTGAGGCTTTACCTCGAGTCAACTTAAAGGTCTGACTGTGGCCTTTTAGTGACTGCATTATGACCCTTAACAGAGTGCTGACAGGGTTTGTTTTCACTTTGCTTTTAGCTAAGGATTGGATGAATTGGCATTGTATTGTGGTGCAGAAATACAGGTGCCTCCACTCGCATGGTTCATGCATATAACGCCTGTTTAAACGGCCTGATATGAATTCTCTAGAGAGTGTGATGCAGCAGCTGTAGTTCTGCACATTGAGCTTTGAACAAGGCCGATCTCACTGGTGCCCCTGCCACTCATTGTACACATGATTGGGCCGATATGGATGCTTATTTGTCTTCAGATCTGTGACAATGTCCCCCGCCGCAGTGACACCCGTGTTCGGCCCCTCACAGCAAGGAAAAAGGTTTGTATTCACCCTCCAATTTTACACTCTCTTTAGGTCCAGGAGTGTCTTTGTGTGCTGGGAGGACGGCCCATTCTCTGAAAAAAGCAGCTGTTTCTATAATGCTGTGGCAGCACTTTATGCAGCCGAATGATAATGAAGGGGAAGAGGCAGAGCTGAGGTGCAGCTGAAGCACACACACGCTGAAACAATGGCAGAGGAGGGTCTCTGTGCGACATGGATGTGCCTCAAACACATGCACTCTCTCTCTCTCTCTCTCTCTCTCTCTCTCCATCTCTCTCTCTCTCTCTCTCTCTCTCTCTCTCTCTCTCTCTCCATCTCTCTCTCCATCTCTCTCTCTCTCTCTCTCCATCTCTCTCTCTCTCTCTCTCCAGGTTAGACTCCTGGAGCTCACACATAGCTTGAGGTTATAAGAGCATGTTGAAGCAGGAGGGGGGGTTGGGGGCAACACATTGACACATCCCAATAGTCTCAGCACAGACCCAGGGGACGAGAGGTTGTGGTCCCTGTCCCAGCGGGACCTGTCGCTGCTCCGTCCTCAGGGCAGCCATCTTCCTCTCCACCAGCGACCTAATGACAGAGCCTCAGGCCTCATTTCTCCACCCCTCTCTCCCACCAGCCTCCACCAGCGTCACGCTCCTCTCTGCTCCCTGTTGTCCTACCCAGGTGCCTGTCAGAGGGGTGTCTGCTCTGCGACTGGTGTAGCCGCCCACATAAAGGCCGCCCTTCTCCCCACTCTCCTGCCATGCCCCCTCCCCTCATGGCCCCGGGCTCCTCAGCCTTTCATTTTGAAGTGGCGCGGGCCGGCTCTGCACCAGCCTGGGCCCTCGGCCTGCAGCCTGCTCCATTGTTTGGCCTCAGAGAAAGACTATTATTTCAACTCAATTTACTGTGAGTAAACACTGAGTGATAAGGCCCCCGTCCTATCCCTCACACACATACACACACACACACACACTTCTCTGGTCCCTCCCTCCCTGACCGTGGGCTGTAATATACACCGCCAACAAATCACTGCTCTCAGCCCGTTGCGATCAGCGGCTTTAGAGTGGAGCTTACTAATTCACTTTCCAACACAGATCAGAGGACAGGCCTCGTGTGTTTCCAGCACTGCGCCGCATTTACAGGGGCTTGTGTCCCGATGGTGGACCAATATAAATTTTATCCACCAGCATTCTCACATCTTTACCGCACCATTCACATGCTAAACCTGAGCTAATCAGATGTAAATATTCAAAGATCCAAACTGTGAAAGAGTGCTGAGACAGTTTATTAAAAGACAGAGTTTTAATCATTTTTCAACATCAGTAATATCAAAGACGAGCCGTGCTATGAATGGCTCTTCTTCTCTAATAGATCAGTTGAGATCTGAATAATCATGATAGCAGCTTTTTGTGTCTCCTAAACAATGGCACAGAGTGACTCGTGACTCACAGCTGCAGGAATGACACATTGTGGCCAAATGATACTTAACGGATTTGCATGCAGTCAAAACAGAGCAAGGAACTCTTCAGATAATTTTTTGCACCTTGAAAGAAAAAGAGAAATACAGAGCAGAGATGTTTGTTCTGTTTTCCTTATATCACCACATAAACGCCCTCCATTCCCTCCTCTGTGTGAGAAACTGTGCTATGTCTTAATTATACAGAATTATCAGCCGGCTTTAAACAGCCGTCGTTTGCACTGTCTCCGCCTTATGTGGCTAATATAATTATTGGGAGCCTACTTTATCTTAGGCAGAAAGAGGCTGACACAGTAGCACAAACTAATGTGATAAAAGCTTAGCATATCACGGCTTGATTTGAGGATTTTAAAGGTAAGTGTTTATGACAAGGTAATAATGCCTCATGCAAACGGCTGGCCTGTAAATTGGTTAGTTAGGGCATGATGGATGAGGGGGAGCCTAACCTTATTTCCAATAGAGCCTCTTGATTTCTGGAGCTGAGGATAATGAATTTGATTTAATTAGACCATCCCTCATCTAATTAAGAGTGGGAGAAATCTGACCCTGTGTGTAGTCTTAAAACAGATTTTGAACCAGATGGACACATCTGAACAAAGATGCAAATGAAGCATTTTGAAAAGAAAGAAACGCTTTGTTAAAGAGGTGTCCCATTAGCAACAATTTCTGTTTATGGAGCCAATCCTTCATGAAGTAAGTAACAAAAACTTAATCAATTATAAAATGATTATTGTGTGAAATAAAAACAAACTACCAGCCCATTAAGAAGAGAGTTGAGAAGATGGGATTTGGGATTAGACAGGAGCTATAAAGGCCCAATTAAAGTGATTCATCATCAGATTATTAATGAAGCTTGTGAGGGTCCTCTGCAGTATTGGTAATGGCCTACTTGGCCTATCTCCTCCTGAACCCTCTGGGTAGACCTGCTCCTTACTCTGCCAAGGTAATCTCTTTAAAGGCCGGGGAGATGCAGCCCACCAGGCCCCCAAAGGCACCCTCGTGCTGCTCCCACCCTCACGCAGTATACGCTGCGCTTCACCTCACAGGCTTGACAACTCTCATTATGGCTCCAACTTTTCTAGGCTTCACCTCGGAGGAGAAAAACTCTCTCAACTTGATCATTCTGACAGCTGCGGGTGTTGTATTTGTCATCCTCCGACTAACTGGACGTGCTCGCGAGAAACGGGATTTGAGGAGAAATGATATAAAGTCTTCCTCATCGGGGGCAAAATATCTAAAGCCAATTCTGATTTGCTTCTGGCTCTGATGATTTCTTTGGTTATGTGCGGATACAAAAAAAAAATCTCAAATCAGCAATCACTACTGCACATGTTTGGAAGTTTTACAATTCTTATAATTGACAGTCCATCTCCTTGTAGCCCCTCGTAAGCAAACCCCATATATGCTTAGGTAGCCAACACACTGCAGATCCAATTACCTGTAATACACACTTCAGTTTATCTCACTCCCAGTCATTATCTAAATTGCCGACATATTATTAGGGTACCTGCTTGAGAAGTGTGTGTTTCTCTTTGTCTCCTAATAGGGCCCAGAGGGAGCATTGTTTTGTGCGTAACCCTCTGCAGGCCTTAAAGGAATGGGCTTTTATAACCGTTTTCCAAAACAGAGGCACGCGGGACGCTCACAACACCTCACATTATGCACCAAACACAAACATATCTGTCATGACACAGTGAGTGGTGGAATCAGGAGATTAATTATGTGATTGCAGAGAGAGGAGCCCGGCCCTCTATAAGATAGGTCCCTCATTACATTACCTCAGCCTCCAGAGGAGCCCAATTGACTTCAGAGGCGCAGGGGCTCAGCCACAGAAGAGCTGCACTGATTGAGCAGTGTGACAACTATTAACAGGTGATTATGTGGACTCAGTAGGACTCCAAAATCCAAACACTGTTTGTGGTTTGTTGAGTTTCCCATCTCCATACAAAGAAATAACTCATTTGAAAAAGTTCATGAAATTTCTCAGTGGATTTGGGGTTTAATTGACACTCCTATCCTAATTTATTTTCATTTCAACTGCTCAGCAGCTGTGCCTCTCTTTCTTTTCAGTGTAAACCAGAGTTTAAGTGGACTCAGAGAGGAGCAAATTCCCCAAAAACCATGAATAATCCTGTTGCATTCATTCTAAATTAAACTGCTTTAAAAGCAGTGCAGAGACTGCCAACATTCCTCGTAGATCACAGATATTAAGACCAAAAACAATACTCTAAGAAGAGAGAGCCTCAAACTACAACTTCTGAGCATATTCGACTGTTTGTAGAGAGAGTGTCCCTCCTTCTTCTTTTAACAGTCCTTTGTTTTGTTTGATGCTGGCACTTATTTAATGAGCCGCCCAGCGCTGAGACCGTCACCACCACAGAGGGGGGAACTGAAGGCCAATCGCACCTCGCATCATTCAAATCATGTCCATGCAAGTGAGATGTACTCTTGACACTGGCCGCTCCTCAGAGAGCTTTATATGCAATTCGCAGAATAGCTGCGGCTGAAAATGTCCTATCCATAGGGACGCTCACAAGCAATAACACAGCATATGAGAGACAGACAGCTAGATTGATAGAGAGACAGCTAGACAGGCAGAGATCAAGTCCAATCCTGCTCCCCGTCATCTGGCTGCACGCTCTCAGGTCAGGCTTAGCTAATCTAATTCCTGGGCTTTCCCACAAAAAGCCAAGTGCCACTCAGGAGAAGTGGCAGGGAGAAGGAGACAGTGGATGTGGAGAGGACTGCTGGTGGTAGTGGTGGTGGTGCTTGAATAATTATGAATCAGGGAGCTTAACCTTCTGGGGAGTTAATTTGAAGAGCACTGGGGATAGGGGAGTGGGACTCTTTATTTCCCTGGGGTGCCCTAATGCCATTGTGAGGGAATGGAGAGATCAGGACACGCAGCAATATCGTGTCTGTTAGCCGCCATATGACGAGCTGACCCCAGAGCGGTGTTCACAATCACACCTGCCGTCATCAGAGCTAATTTGTTAAACATATCAATAGCTGCTGGCCTTTTCTCTGCCATGCTGGACCATTGATTCAGCCGCCGTGCTGGGTGAAAACAGCTGACCCCCCCCCTCCACTTCAAGCCTCCATCTTCAAACACCCACACACATGTCAGATTACTGGGACTCTATAGAGCCTGAGTTCTTCTGGGGGAGAAAATGAAATGTAAAAAGAGATACATTTGAATGTTCAAATGCTTTTTTTTCTCCTTCCCAAGAACCCCTCCGCCCGGAGCAAGATTTAACAATATTTATCACTGCGGATATTTAACTAGCTTTGACTAACATTACACTATCTGCTCTCGCATTACATTTTTCCTGAAAACAGCTGATTATATATATATATATATATATATATATATATTATTTTATTTTTTGTGTGGTGTGTGTGTGTGTGTGCTTTGAGTGTTTAGTTCTCACCTGTATCACTCGCAATTTCATTTATGCGTATAAGAGACTGGTATTGATACTAATACCAATACCAATGCAGATACAGATACTGATGCAGATACAGGAACAGATATCTATACAGATATGGCTACAGATACAAATACCAAAACTGATACCAATACAAATACTTATATATGGATATTGATACAGATACCAATACCAATACAAATCTACCTATAGCAATACCGATACTGATACCAAGCAAATATCAATACAGATACCAATAGAGATTCGATACTGGCTTCAGTATCACGTCAGCTCTAAGGTTTCTAATTCACAGTAGGCAGAAAAAGACCCAAACTAAAGGATTGAAGGATGAGGAAGACACAAAAGAGACACAGAGTGAGGGTTAAATAAATCACAGCATGCAAAAATAATGCTACTTTGCCTCCCTTGGTGCTGAAAGTCTTTTATCCAGAGCAGAGCCTCTGTCCCAGCCTCTCACTAGGTGAGTCTCGTGTCATGTTTGTAAGCATAGGGGCCAAGAGACTGTTCGGCTTGCTAGCTAGCTGGCAGAAAGAGCCTGTTGTGTGGCAAGCAGCAGCATAGATCCCAACATCTGGATCCAGTTTGCAGGGAGCACACTCAGACGGGCCCTGACTCTGCCAAGGGGGAATCTTAGCCCTTTGATTCCTCCTCCCATGGCCCGCTTTAATTGTCATCCCTCATTATTTAGTCAAAGGTGGAGGGATGAATCATAAAGTATTACAGAGAGATGACATTTCCTGCTCCAAGAGGAATCCTCCTCAGCCTCGCTCCCCCTCTCATCTCAGCTGATAAGGACGATGTATTTCGTACACGGCCCGAGTACAAACATCCCTCAGCTCAGCTCATGCCATCAAGATGTGGTCGAGAGGGTTTGTGTTGTTCCGAACCGCAAGTGACGCAAGAGGGGAAGGGCAAGACTTTCAGCTGATTTGATGACAGTTCTCAGTTAGAGAGGGGATCTTTGCTGTCAGGAAAATCCATACAAAATAAAAGTTTGTGTTAGCGGGGATTACTAAAAATAAGAGCAATGTGTTGTAAGAATATATGAAGTGAAAACTGCAGAAAGACAGACGGTAAATAAATTATTTGTCACATAAAGGTTATCTTACCTCACACTAAACACCAACCTTCACAAAGCACTTTAATCCTCTCATTCAAATCTGCCTTCGCAAATAAATCATCACATCTCTCTACATATGAATTCCAAATCTTATTGTTTACCATTTGGAAACGCAACAAAGTAATTAGTTGATTGATGTGATGGAAGAGCAATCAGGAAAATAAAAGTCCCCACAGAGTTTTAATTCAATTATCCAAAACAACTCCTAAATAGATCTCATCTTAAGATGACAGTTTACCATTAGATCAAGGCGAAGTGAACGTGATATCACAAACACACAGTAATGTAATTTGTGGTTGCTCTCATCACAGCCGAGTGGAGCTGCTAATCTGGGCAGTAATGACAGCTATGTGTCTGTACAGAGCACCGGGGCGAACTCGAACAGGTTGTGTTGATTTAAGGAGGTGATAGAGGCTGAGCTGCAGCACCTCTGTCGTTGATATTTCCTCTGTTTGTTTTGGAAACTCAACATGCGTGAAAATGTCCCGTGCTCTTGTGTGTTCCGAGCGTAAGGTGTGCCCTCTTCATTACCCCTGGGGTAGAATGTGTTTTCTGCTTTCTATGACACATGACAGCGTCTGTCAGTCAGTCTGCAGTGGAGATCTGTAGCACGGCGAGATCGTTCAATCACTTTAAAAGAGGTTTTTAAGGATGAATGTATTTCAAACTGACACAGAGAGGAAGTAGGCTTTCAGAGTAAAGCTCTCCTGTATCAGCGCCCTCTCAACCAAGACAAAGTTTCAGCCGTCTCGCCCTGCTTATTGTACATTTACTGCATGAGAGAGATGGTCTTTCAGACCCTTCTTCCTTACGCTGCTTTGACTCTTCTTTTTTACAGCCACAATCATTCACTCACCACTGGCTAGATGAGGACATTTACCTGCCGACGTTAAGCCTACCATCAGATTAAGCAGGCTATGATTTCGGCGCTAATTGTGCACGTCCACTTAAGAAGCTGACCAGCTCGGCGAATGAGGAGGCTTGCAGGCCCCGCGGCACGACACCTCATCCATCACGGCCTAACCGATTGCATCCCTCTGAAGGCTCAACACGCTAACACCATTAGCTCTACTGCTGGGCATCTAACTAGCACATCACTCACGCGGCTACATGCCTAACAGCATTACGGCTAAATGCTGCCCCTCTAACTAAGGACATACCGTCATAGGGCTGGAATCCTACGGCTCTGCAGAAACAACGTGGAAAGGAGCCGTCTCTCTCGGAGACAAATCACCCGCTTTATTTTGCCGCTGTTCCTTTTGTTTCTCCGGCCCCTAATACCGCTCATTTGTCTCTTGGAAGGTGCCGGATGCACTGGAAAGAAAGTTGTTTTGATTCTGTTTCCTCCTGCCCACAACAGATCTGGGGCGTTTGGTTCTGAATGTGCATGCCTCTGTGAAGGAGCCATTCAATCGGATTATGATTTCATATTTCACAAAGACAGCACACCACTAGGATGATTTTTAATTAGAACCAGAATCAGTAAAAAGAATGGGGCATGGAGACAATAAAATGAGGAATGCATTCATCCATGTGATGATTCTCTGCTTATTTAAGATCTGTGCCAATGTGCTAACAGCATTAATGAAGTTATAAAGAATTATGAGGGGAAATCAAATTTTCCCTCGCCACTTGAGCGCCACTAAAATGCCAAACAATAAACTACCAGATTGCAAATTAGATCAGTAAAAATATCAAACACATTGCGGTGCAGGAAAATCCATAATTGCATTTAGTGCCTGGCCTCTCCTGGGGGAAGAGACACTAAAGATCATCAGCAGGCTACACGGGAGCCGCTATTGACAGAGCGGTTAAAAATCGACAGGCTAACTAAATAAACACTCCAGGCTCCATTAAATATTCACGGCTGAGATTTGACAGTCGAGCGTGCCTGCCTCTCCCCATCGCCTCCGTTGGCTTCTCTCTGCAGCCCCCCCCTTCCCACCCCCTACCCCTTTCCACTTCTCTCCCCCCTCCTCATCTCCCCTGTGACTCCTGACAGCAATAAATGATGCGGTTGCACCGAGGGCGCGCTGCTCCAGTGGGAGAACTGGAAGGATAGGCAGGAGAGGCAAAAGAACATAAAAGGAGAGACAGCCTATGACCAATGGCCAATTAACGAGGACTGAGACAGGGGCCTATGACATCCACTGACACCCCCACCCCCCTCAACACACTTCATTCGCTCAGGCGGACACTCACACATGCACACGACTGATCCAAGCTGATTACACCACAGCCTCCTCCACTCTCTCTGTTGTGTTTGTTTATGTTCAACTACCACAAAGACAGCTCTGTGTATAGAAAGAAAGGAAAGGGTTGTTTCACCTGCTACACAATCAAACATCCTTCTTCCTCGCTTGTGTTTTGAAACCAAAACTGGCACCTAAACGAGGGTGAAAAACCCATCCACTCGTTCTGCCGTCGAAAACAACTCCTGCAGCCTCCTGACAAGATCATATGCATTCATCTGCTGTGGCGAGCCCGAGCGAGGTTATGCAAATGAGAGATGACAGTGTTATTGTGCGAGGAATATCAATGGAGTAATTACTGTTCCATGTCGGGCTATTGGCCCTCCGCTCGCCGCGCCCAGCCAGCCAGCAGCAGCGCTTCATTTCTCAGCCGCCCTCTCAGGGAGAGATGAGCGGCGTGCTCTGGAGAGCAGAGCTAATAATGGCAGCACGGATACAGGCAGGGCTTAGACGAGCCCCGGGGTCCTGAGCTGCAGACTGCTAAACGTTGCAGGGGTCTCAGGAGAGCCCCCCAGCAAAGATGAAATGATTAAAAAACCACCCAACCTGACTGACAAGCTGACCAGCCACCTATAACTCTTTGTGCGGCAGGTCAAAGCACCAGTGCTCGCTTCAATCAAAACAGCGGGTGACCTTTTTGGACATTAGCTGGCTGCCTGACAATGACTCTGAGTACAGAAGAGGAGAGAGAAAGAAATACTGGCAGATGAGAGGAATTGTTCCAGGTAGCTAACCAGCTGAAATGTGCTGCATGAACTGAACTCTGCACGTTTCAACATAGACTCAAAAGGATTGAAAGGATTTGTAAATCAAGAAGTGATAGAGATAGGTAAATAGCGATGATCCTGTAAGCACTTTGCTTCACTGACACTGTACGATAATAATGATCTGGTCTGGCTTCTTTTTTTTTTCTCCAGTCTCTGGGCAGCGTCCAATGAGCGAAACTTCTTTGTGCATGTAAGTGTCATCAAATTTAAAGCTCAAATTTGTTGGGGTGTATAACAAAGCGCGCTGCTCAACGTGCGAAGGCGTCGGCTGCCTGTTAAATGTCCACTTTATCATCTTTTACATGTGAAGGATTGTCTAATAAATAAAAATGCTAAGAGGCCATAAGTTCACCTGATGGGGGAGAAGGCAACGCGAGGAGAAACTTCAAAGCAATGACGGCTGGTTACAGGCCCCCGAGCTGCGAATTAACATACCAGGCAGAAGGAATGTTTCTCCCACACACCTTAGTGAGGCAGCAACATGATCAATTTTTTTCTTTGACAACAAAAAACAGAATCAAATAATGTCAGCGTCTGAATGGTGTGTATGTTTATAATTTACTTAAAGAAAAAATGTGTAGACTGAGCAATAAATTACCCTTCTATCCAGTGCAGAAGTAGATGAAGTGAATTAAGGTGAAAAAACAGAATTTAGGGACTACAAAAATTATACGCAGGGGTCAAAAAAGGGTTCCATCATTTTGTTTTTCTCTGGATTGAAGTCTTCCTTTTTGGGAAAGCAAAGGATCCTCAAAATGTCTTGTCTTTAAGGTTATTTTGGGTCTTTTTGTTTTTATTAGATGGGACAGATTGAGAGATAAGGAGGCAGGAAATGTGGAGAGAGTGCAGGATGACATGCTCCAAATAATTCAGGGAACTGGGAATCAATCCTTCAACCGACAAGTGCGACAAGAACTATAGGCGTAGTCTACATGGGGCACCTACTTTACCAACTGAGCTAAACAAGCGCCCCCTTAAAAATCTTTCTAACCCATGATTTAAATTTAATTTGATCATTTCTGCTTGCTTAAAAGATAACTATCAAAATAAAAAGTTCAACCTTTCCTTCCCCACACCAATCATTTTCATACACTCCCTTACAGTGCCTCTTATACTTCTACATTTTCTATTACTTTAACCTTAACACCAAATATAATCTTATAATTCCCTTAATCTACATCTACATCTGCTAATATCTCATGATCTGAGGCATTACAAGTCAGAGGCTGGATGAAAAAGGAGGTTGACGCGCGTGCACTTGTACCTTCATACCATTCATTTCCAGGTCAGGTGCACCTCTCGCACTGTCCAGACACCTCATACATCATGCAGGCCAGGGCCGGCTTATCTCCACGCTTATCTTCAGAGTAATAATTCCCCTTAAAGCTGCAGCCTCGAGCAAATGAGTGGACGGGAATGGCAGGCCGGGGTGGTACACCACTCCCACTGCTGTAGGACTCCTGAAGGCTAAGACAAGAAAAAAAAATCCTTGTGTCTGACCATGGAGGTGAGAGCTTTCGAAGCACAGACATTGATTGATTTGGATGTAAACACAAAAAACTGAGGAAAATACACCATTTGTATTCCTTGAGCTATTAAAAGTAAAATCCTTCGACTTCGGCCCCTGTGTTATCCCTTCAGTGAGTCTTAAGTTGGGGGGATTCAGGTGGCATTTCTGAACAAACCCAGCGATAACATTCAACTCAATCAGCCGTGCCTGCTCAACAAGCACCAGAGATAACGCAGACTGAGCTGTTCACAAGACTCTTGTCTAAGCCTGAAAAACTTTTCCTCACAAGAGAGACACAAGGCTGCCGAGCATTTCCTGCACAAACTGGGAAAATTCCCCAAGAATAACAAAGTCAAACACGATTTTCATCCAATCAGCAACTTTTTTTCCATCTTGGACAAAGATGAGAAAATAACACACAAAAAAAATCCACTGTATATTTGTGGTGTGAAATCTCAAACACTCCTATGCCTTCCTTTTAGCTATTGTTCTTTTCACTTAACTAGCCTGTTTTTTCAGACTTTAAGGCTTTTTTTTTTACGACAGTAAAGAAATCAGCCTCTCCCTGACATGGTCTCTAGATAAATACGATCATATGACTAACTGGCTGTTTTTTTATTATTCCTGTGTCTTTGTTTAATGTCCTTTCAACAGAGCTTTGATCCTGCTAACCTTATGGATCCTCATCGTAAACACTTACCTCCTGAAGACGTTTTTATCACGTGAAGGCTCGATGCCAGGCATCTGCACGGAAGTGGAGCAACAGATAAAGTTGCCATTTACAGGCAGCGGCACAGAGGACAACAGACCCTCCGAGTGAAAAGTTTTAAATCTCCTCAACAACTTTTTGTTACGGGTTTTGGACTGTTGGGCTGTAGATTTTGCATGAAAAATAAACGCGTTTTTAAAACCGTTCTGCTGCTAAAAGCTGTTATCTCTAAAATCACCCAAAAAGTTGCTTATTTTGAATTGTAAATAACATCGCCTGTGTCAGTCTAGACTGTTGATGCACATATTCAATGAGACAGATACATCAAAACTCTTTCTATTTTCGGTTAGACACTAAACACACTCAAACTCAGTATGTCTGAGCATACATACAAACGCACACAAACCACCCGTGAACACGCAGTCATTGCCAGCGATGTTTCTGTAAGCAGGAGACCACAGGAATTGTTTATCACTGCAGATCAGAGTGACTAATCAGAAGCAGGCTGTTTCTTCTTGAACCTGCGCAAGGTCGAGATGTTCCCTCATCTCACACTGAGACGCGTACGTGCCATGGCATGACCTATTCTCCCCCCTTTTTAGTACCTCACCAACCCGGGTCCCTGTTCCAAATCCAAAGAGACCCTTTGTGGTGTTCTTCTGTCCTAGCGAAACAACAAACATCAGCGCTGTAGGGAATCCAGACTTACGCGAGACAAATGTTCCCTTTCGTTTTGGTTTATCTATCCCAACCTTGATCTTAATAATTAGCAGATAACGCATATTTCTCTTTGTGTCATGTGTTCATACTTATTATATCAAAGAGGCAAATGGATAATTATGGTAACTAAAAAAAGAAAAGAGCAACCAGAGACGAGAACCAAACTTGATTGCTATGCAAAGTAAGATTTTCCATTAGCATTTGCCAAAGTACCATTAAATGTTATGGGCACATCAGGCCCCAGAGAGTATGTTGGTCAGCACAGTGGGAGTATGACATCTTACACTGTGCAGGGCTTCACTGTGAGCCATGCAGACAGCTTCAAAAGAAGTAAACCGTCAGGAAAAACAGTCTGTAGGCCTGAACCACACGGCACAAGCACTACTCACAACCAGATAAATGCTGAACTGAGTCACCCTCGGGGAGGACGTAATGCTTGATGTATTAAAGGTAGTTACGCAACTTTTCTTTGATACAAACAACAACAAGCTGGTCGTAATATCAAGATGAGGCCAAATGCTGTTAACAGAGAGGAACAGGCTGACTGCTACAGAAAGAACGATGCAGAGCCAAGGCACAGTGATAGAAGTGATGGAGCTCTGCTGCCCATGAGGGATGTTTCAAAGCCACTCGAACGCTTGTCAGTGCAGTTTATTACTTCCTTGAAATATCTGTAAAAGAGGGAACCATTGAGCAAAAGAAAACTGTTTGAGCTGGGGGTGTAAATCTCTTTTAATGCTGCTGATCCTCGTGTTAGTGCCGCTTCCACAAAACCGCTCGCTGTTTCTCTCTCCCTACGGTTCCCTCATTACGCATCGTCTATGGGAAAAATGGCTGCCTTTTCACTTCGCCTTCTCAAATATTGCAAACTATAAGCGCTTTTCTGAGTTGTAACTGCAGGGGCTGTGTCTGCCAAGAGTCTGTCGCTTATACTTAGTCCCCCCTCTTCTCCTCTCCCCTTCCCTCTTCTCTTTTATTTCTGTGGCTGTTGGTTTGGAGAAGCCATGTCACAAAGCCAAAGTTGTGACATACAGCGGCATGTTGTTGTAGTCTAAACTTGATATGGATATTTGCAATACCGCAGCATCTTACAGTGATGGCTACTGGAGCAACATTCCCAGAAACCCTGTTTTTTTTTTGCGTGTATTTTCTTCCCGTAAGGATAGATTCTGACAAGGCTCCTGAAGCCCTCCACTTCTCCCCCAGGTTGGGTTAGTTCCTGGTGTGATGTTTTTGTGCGGAGAGGCCACCTCTCTTTCTTATCTTCCTGTCATCTCTGTGGGACGGCAGGGCATGACTCCTACTCTGGCTCCAGAACCACAGGCTTCCCCTGGACACCAAACCGCCGCTCCACACTAGATGTACTCTTTGAGAGCCTGGTTGTTTAGGGTGTGTCAGAGCTTATTAGTGCCAGAATGTGTGAAAAAAACAGAGCTGGGCAGAACAGTATTCCTGAAATACGTTTTTTATGGCTCGTTTCGAAAGTTTTAAGTGTCAGGAGTGCAGGGTTTACCACATGAAGCAGAGCAGGCGGACAGAAAATTTGGACAATCTCAAAGAAGTATGTGAAGGTTGATTTTTTCTTGTTGTGGTCCAGAGCTTCTCTGACACTATGAATTTTTCTGATTTGGTAAACCACATCCCTCTGCTATCTGAAGATGAATAAAATAACTGACACTAAACAAATTCATACAACCATCCCCTAACATTAATTTATGGGAGGAAGTTTGTGCTTGTGTGCAGGAATATCACATTTCTAACCTTTAACTCAGGGGTTCATAGCTTTTTCAGACAGTTCAGAGCCCTTGTACTGGGTCATGAACAACATGTGCTCAATTAAACATCAATCTGGATATTATGTAGCTCCTGACATAGAAGTGTATATCATAATATTTCATCATCTAATTTATCCGTCATGAGTAGGACGGTTTGGTTAAGATAGGTCTTGAGTCACCACATGATGTCAGACTCACAACTGTTAACTACTGCAAAAAAACAGAATATAGGTTGCACCAGTATAAGAGATGCAGTTTCTTTTTCGGGGTCTTCCACAGGGGAAAAAAAGGTTAAACTGTTTTTCTGTGTGACGATTTCCAATGCTTTCAGTAAATCCACAATGTGCTGTTTCTGTGCAGCTGTGTAGACATTTTTTGAAGGGTTCTTTTCAACCCAGTGCTACAAGTTTTATTCACTTGATAGTTTACTGACAAGTTCTTTAGGTGCATGATTATGACCATACTGTATATTAAAATGAGCGCCACAAGTGTTCACTGACTGTGAAGCCAAAAGATTTAGAGCTCCCCCTACTGACTGGCTTCAGTATATGTCATTAACTCTGCCTCCTTCAAAATAACAGATGGAACATGAGTCGAACTATAGAAATACAGTTCATGCCATGTAGTGTTTCCTCAAAGATACATATTTGTTTTTGAAATTACAATTGATTGACAGCTTCTGCAGCGTTCTATACCGCATAATCAAAGTAGAGTAGGAGAAAACATAACAAACACTAACAGAAGAGACAAGAGTGCTGACTAGCCTACATCAAATATATACCCCTAACTTTTAGCTAGCTATTTCAGGGATTTTAGCTTCAAGTCGGATTTTAGATTTTTAGCTGGTCACGTTAACTTTTTATCATACCTTTTTGACAATTCTCATTTGACCTTAATCTTAAATCTTAAACCTTATAGCTGACTTATCCTGGGAAATAAAAATATGTAACGGAAATCAAATAATGATTTATATTTGATGGAATTACTTGAGTTTCTCTAGTCTTTCCACATAAACCCCTGATAACTGGGGAAGAGCCCCCTGGGTACGAGAAAGTCTTCCTCTGGTTGGGAAACACTGATCTAAAGCACCGGGTCATGACCGTTAACACTGTTTACTGGGAGTAATGTTGACTCTTCAGTTGTTGGCAACATATTAGAATTAATTGAACGTATGCAGACAGGAGTATGTGTAGTCAATGGTGGATAATTTGCTTTAAAATAAGAAGAAAGAAAGATATTAGGGAAAAAAAAGTATCTATTCCAATGTAGAAGTGGTGGTGAAGCTGAAACCTATAATAAAATCACAAACGGCAGCATGTGTGTGGATAGTCTCTTGCGTAGACATACTTGTGGGCAATAGGAAAAATATAAACTTGGTGCTGAAGAACTGAACCTGCATGCAGCCCGGAGAATGTTAATAAGGATTACAGTTAATGCACTTATAATATACACTGCAAAAGCTAGGCATGTTTTGCCACTGTCTTTGAAGGCTTCTGCCAAGCAACACCAACCCTCATGTTTATGTTGAAAAAAAAAAATTCTGTGAGTCAAATCTAACTTAAAAAAAAAGTGCAGCTTAAATAAGCCAGGACTCTCAGGAGGAAGAGATAGAAATTCCTTCTCTGTCACACAGAACGAGGCTGTAATAATTTTTCTAACATGTAAGCCATAAAGCGATGCTGATGCCAGGGAGCGTGCTGTGACCCTGCCGACCCTGCGCCTGCTGCCTGGCCTCTGCTTAGTGTAAGCAGCATCCAGCTGAAAGCTACCAGAGGCCTTCATGTGTGTGTGTGTGTGTGTGTGTGATGTTTCCAAGGAGAGATGGGCCAATTAATCTGATTATAGTCGCAAATCCTCCGACATGTGTAAGCCTGCCTGCTACCATGTGCGGTACAGATGTGCGTCCATGTGTGTGTAAGCATGTATGTACCTGTGTGTATCTAATAATGTGATCCACTGACAGAGAGGAGGTAAAGCTTCAGAATCTTTGAGAAACATACAGTACAAGACCAAAAGTTTAGGATGGCAACCTTAAATCGAGAATGCGAAGGATCCGTCTGACCCTAAGTCACAGATTTCCAATGTAATAACCCACCTCATGTTTATAGCGGTGTGATTCTACACAGTGTGATGTAGTAGCAACAACAAGAAAACAGAGTTCTCCTCTCTGAAACAAACCTGGCAATTAGAACAGGTTTAAAAAGACTAAATAGCAGTTCCACCTCAAATCAACATCATTCTAAAGTTCTTTCTTGAGGCTTTGTTAACTGCGGCTCAAGTTGCGGCTGATTTGAGCTATTTTACCTGAAAAAAAATATTTACAAAACTCAATTATATTGTTTAAAACAAAGGTTTTGGACAGTTGGCTTAAGTAATTTAGCCAGACAGCTGGACCCTTTGGATTCCTAATAAACATCTGTCTTAAAGTTTAAAACAAGCAACTCATGTTGGCTCTGATAAGGAGTTTCATGTTGCACCAGGCTGCAAACAGTGTAAAAGATTAGTATCAAAAACTTAAATCTGATTGGCTGACACAAATCTGGGGAAAGTATATTAATTAACTGTAGAGGAAATAAAATATCTCAAGTGTTGTTTTTCAAACATTTATCATTCTTCTAAATGTAAATGGGTGTTTCCAGAAATAAAAGCTTTAAGGTCAGCTGTAACTGCAGATACATGCTGTGGGCGAGTAGTCGTTCTTCGGAAGTCAGAGAGCGACAGTTAACAGTACCTGAAATGAAATACTGGGTGAAATAGTAAACCCTCTGTCAAAGCTTTCGCGGTCTGTTTAAAAACACAACACCCAAGCACTTAGGGTTTTAAACAGCCTCTTTTCATTGGCATGGCTATGAATATGCCTATTCTGAGGGAGATCCTTTCATTTTCAAGCCAGAGATCTGAGTCAGTCACAGCTCGCCGTATGTTTGAGCCGCTGACTGCAGCCCGCGCTGAGGGGCGGGAGGAAGTGGAACGAGGAGCTGACAGACAGGCCTGATACTGCGCTTCCACCACAGGCCAATCCCCAGCTAACCCCTGTGCTGACAGCCAGGATGTAGCACTCATCCACAGGCCACAGCCCAGGCTCTGGGGCCCAGGAAAAGGAGAGCAGGGAGAGCAGGGAGAGGGCCGGCCTGCTGATGAGAGGGGGTGGGTGGGGGAGGTCGGGGTGGCTGGTGGTGGTGGCACGCACCGCTTTGTGCATGAAGAGGAGACTCCATAGACTGCGCCGCCTGCCAAAGGCATGTCTGATGCTTGGACCACTGACAGACCCACTACACACCATGCAAGTGGGCATGCTGCACACACATATGGTTACACACATGCAAGTACATTCACACAGGAATGCAAAAAACACTTCAATGCAACCACACTTTTTAAGAAGACATGAAGACGTTCACACCACAAACACTCAAGTGGCATTTTTCCTCAAACCAGATTTTCTGGTTACTTCACAGATTAAAGTGTAGTAGTGAAAACATACAACACAGACATAACAGATGACGAACTCGTCCTATTTTCTCCGACTGAGTGCTTTCACTGACAGTCCAAGTCATAAGAAACATTCATCGAGGAAATAGCTAAGGCAGAACCAACTTTCTCATGTAGTTTCACCTCTCCAGCCAGAAGTAATTGATAACATGACCTCATCAAAACTTCACTTCTCAGATATTTTTTAGAAGAAGCGAAGAGTGCGGGTCAATAAATAATGCTGTTCTGGTCGGTGCTGAGCAGAAGCACAGTGGAGCAATGAAGGTTGAGAGGCCAGCGGTGACCTCGGCCGCACGCTGCGAGAGGGCTCCGCTCAGAGCCAGAGCTGTCTCTCCAGCTGGGATCACAACACAACTTCTGAGCTCTGTTTCAGAGCACGACTCTGGCCTGCAGCGCAGTTGTGCTCCCCCTGTGAGGCTGGGCCTGCAGGGCCGGCGTCCAGGGCAGACAGACACTCGGGGGGTCAGTCAACCCACCCACTCTCAGAGGGAGGCCAGCGACAAGCATAGAGGCCAAAGAATGATTGGGGTTGCTTCAGACTTTAGCTTTGCTTTTTTAATGCTGAGTTTCGGTTTGCATGATCCACAGCCTACGACTGCTATTTCAGTTCGGTGGGGTTTCCATTGAAGTGACCCAGAGGCAGATTCTGTGCATAATAATGTGCTAGGAGGTTGAATCAAACAACACTACCGGCTGAGGAGAAAATTTAGATGAATGGAGCAAACAACACAGCCTCTACCTGCAGCAACACATTTTCTTATCAAGGCACGGGAAGGGAAATCTCCTTCCAGAGAGCACCGAGAGACGCACAAAAAACACTTTGAAAAATCTTTATGTTTCATCCCCTTATCCATCCATCCCTTTCATACACACCAGATCATTTTGCGGCGTTCAGGAGTCGGGAATTTCCCAAGGAAGATGTATTGTCGGAGCTTTCCTGGGAAATATTAATACAGAGCCAGCAGAGGAAAGGTAAAAGGAGAGGAGAGGGGTGAGCATGGGGTGAGGTACAGACAATCAGTATCATGGCTGTGCTACCTGATGATGAAATGCCTCTTTCAAACAGACGCCTCTACTGTTTGCCACCTTTTTTATGCAGAACATGATGTCTGTGTTATCAACAGCCCTCAGGGACCGTAAAGAGAGGTGAGTGTCTTGTAAGAATCCATGATGGACAGTGGTCTTCTCCACACACACACTCCGCTGTCATCACTGCAGATTCTCAACATCTGCCTCCCCTTACACCGCTTAGCTCTGCTCTTACCAAGCCCCCATCTCTCTACCTCCCCTCCCATCCCCTCCCACATCTCCCCCCCCCCCCCCCCCCCCCCCCCCCCATCAGGATCATCCAATATTTCCCCTCGCTGCTTTATGAAGCTTCCATGGGTCACGGACCTCATGCACAAATCATGCTGGCTTGCGGTGGGGGGGGCCGGTCAGAGAGGACGGAGGCGAGTCTGACACGTAGAAACCCAATCTGCACTGTTTTCATACACGGGTTATTATTCTTGCCAAGACAGCCATCACCAATCAGCGGCCGCTCTAAACAGAGAAGAGTTTAGGGAGCTCTGGCTGTGTATGCCGGTCCTGGCAGCTGATTTCCACCATAATTCCCCCACCGCACCAGCGGGAAGAGACGGAGAGTAATTCAGAGAGCCTGACAGCCGGCAACGGTTTAACACGGGGGTTAGCCCCAAATACATAGCTCTGGTTTATGTTGATGGATGGATAACCAAATCCCTCTCATTGTTTGCAATAAAACATAGATGTTAGTTTTTACACTGTGACACCACACTTGCTATGGAGCTGAATTATGATCTAGAGAGGAAAGAGACCTGACAAATGCACAAACTTAGTCAGACGCCAGATTTGGAACTTGTATTTGGAAACGCGAGGGAGGAAATAACAAAGTCAAACACACACGGATAATGAAAGAATCAAAGCAGCTCTGCAGTGTGTGGGCACAGGAGGTTCAGCAGCGACGGCAGAATTTTCATAACACAGAATATTGGACTGGTCCTCAAAGCAGGCCGGTAAACAGGACAGACAGAGAGGGATGAGCCACGCGGACCTTCCCCTCCCTCCTGCAGAGCACAGCAGCTCAGAGTGAGAGGAGATGCTGGGCAGGAATCTGGAAGTGCTGGTTAAAGTAATCACATTGGTTTCACTGCATCTGATCTGCAGTCTAACAGACTTCCAACAGTTGAATGAGTAAATAAAGTGCCCCAGGGGACTCCCGCTGGAGATGGATTACCACAAGGGTGCAGACACAAAAGGAGCTGAAGCCCCACAACCCCGATGTGAGTCGTGGACAAAAGCCTAGTGTTGGACCTCGACCAGGGAAACCGGCAAACTTTATTAATCTCATCCTAGACTCAACCTCTCACCACCGCACTCATAGACACACTCATGCTCTGCTGCGTTCAGGTACACAGTCTTAATTGCAGGTGTTTGTGACTCTGTGATTGGGTGCAGAGCAGGGTAAACACATGCATGTCTCTGTGACTGTGTGCATGTGCATGAGCAAACATTTCAACATACTGTAGATGCACAAATGTGTTCGCCTGGGTGTGTATGCGTCCGCTCGAGTGCATAGACCACATAAGATGAGTCTCATGCTCACTTGGCTGTGGAGGCCGGGTCTGGAGGGGGACTAAGGGCCGTGGCATTCTGCGGCCCCATCCCACCCTGGCCCCATTCTTCCCCCTTTTCTGGGCCTGACACAAATAAAAGGATTAGGAGCCCCCGTTTCCGTCAGACCCTCCATTCAAGACAAAGCTCTGACCAGCTTAGTGTCACACTTAATGATAAAAGTGCAAATCTCTGTCAGTCACTTTGGGCAGGAATACCGGTATTTGGAGGGCTAATCTCATTTGATGAAGATTAAAAGGACTAAAAAAAAAAAGACAAAGAAATGCTGTATCTGGACAAAAATCTTTCAGATTTGACCAAATGTGACATTCAGCAACAAAGATGAGGTGCTGAAATGTGTCTTTAAAATCCAGAGAGTGAATGTGAGACAGTGGAAAAGCTTAGATTTGAGACAAAGAAAGAAGAGAGGAAGCAAGTGTACACACACACACATACACATGCGCCCACACCCTCACAAAGAACCTGGGGTGTATGTAGACAAACACACGGCTCTGCCCATTCCCATGTAGAGCTAGAATGTGTGACGTGAGTGTGAGAGTAAGCCTTGGGCACACAACAGTCTGAATGCAGCACTTGCCACTATGATGCCAGTCCTCTCTAGTGTATCTGTGAAAAGCCTACGTGTTGGAAAAACATTCCAGAGTGGGATCACGTATACACAGTTGGGGCCAGCAGCGATACTGCGAGCCAGTGGCAGAGGCCGTGTCTCAATTTCTCATGCACGTTCGACTGGGGCCGCCTGGAGAAACAAGTGTGGGCTACTTCCAGAGTGCAAAGAAAGAGCAGAATGAGACAAACAGATCTGAAATGTGATTAAAAAAATATGTGAGAAATGTGGAGAAATGATTTTGCAACCACAGACACGACGTAAATGATATTTATGAGGAAGAGCTTCAGCGCTGCAAAAGTGCAGCCGCTTAAAATGTTCAATCCTTCTGATTTAAAACATGTAATCTAGCAAATTGAAATAGAAACATTTGCTGAGTGCGTGTATTTCTCGGCTGCCTGCTCTAAGAAGCCTATTACAGTATTTCACAGATTTAGCCAAAATCTAATTTGCAAATTGCCTTTAATGGTTTGTGGTAGGCTTCCTTTTTGTTATGAAGAGTTGTCACGCTGTGAAAATAAACCTGAAGGCCCGAGGACTTGGAGCCAGTTATGAAAATCAGTACGCTGCCGAGGCCGATGGCTCTCTCTCCACCGTCACTGATTAGCATTCCCGATTGACTGACATGTCCCACTGGCTGCCTAACAGCCGGCTTTAGGAGATGAGGTTAAATTGTGGCTACCAACAAATTGCATGCTTGAGTTCCTCTGCACCCCTCTGCTATCATCCAGTGTAATGTGAGCACACCAGGCAGATCCCTGTGCAGATCCTTCTCCTCCCCGGCACTACACCCCTCCGCCCACCCCCACCCCCCTACACAAAGCCACAGAGACCTCGCTCCACATCCCTCGCCACCAGTCTGGCCTCTAAAGTGGTGATGGGCATTACCGTGGCTGAGCCTCTGCGGCTTCCCGGAGCGTCCTGCAAAGTGCTTTGTGCTCCAACTGCTGCACAAGTATCCTAATAGCCCCCCCCACTCCCCACATACACACCCACTCATTCTGTTAAACACACAGCGGAAATGCCTTTACAAAATAAACCTTACACGAATTCACCTGATAATACTTCAGATTTACTGGCACCATCTCAGGAAGCATGCAGTGAATATAAACAGCGGACTGTTCAACCCTTTATGCATGAATCTGGTGTGGAATTTATCACAGCACTGTTCGTGTATACAAGTAAAACAATATGTTGAATCAAATATTTATCACTTAACGGGCCGTTTGTGTGAACCAGGAAGAACAAAAAATAATAGAGCTTGAAGACGTTGCTCGAGATGCAAATAAATGCAACTCTAACATCCGTTAATAGGTGAATACATTGGGTGGAGTGGGTGGGGTGGGGGAGAGGCTGCAAACCATGAGATGACAGATGATGCATCCTCATATGCTGCAGGGACAGGCCGAGCCATGTTGACATAAAACCCAATACTTCCTTACAGAGGAGCGGGGCCAGCTTCAGCTAGCTCCTCGCCGAGCACTAAAAAATCCCAGCAAGCTGAAGCAATATTATCCAGCTTAGTGTTTCTAACATTAGATTTGTCTCTCTGTAGAGGTCCTCTTTTATTTACCCAAGAGCAGTGGCTAAAGACTCATTTTTATCCTTTTTAGGGAGAATTGTGAAAAAAAAACAAAAAAACAAGTGGAGCTAAAAGTTAGGAGGCTTTGTTGAGGGGAAATGCTCACCCACAGCACAGAGCTGCTTTTTAAATACTTTAGCAGGACCAAGGACGCTCTTTAATTAACTGCAAAACTGCCTGGCTAGCTTGACAACACAAACTACATCCTGACTTTTTTTTTTTTCCTTTTTTGTTTTGGTGTGCATGTGAGTGTTCACTAAGTGCCAGGCCATGCGGGAGTGTCCTAGAGTGAATAAAACACACACACACACACACACACACATGCATGGTGAGCTAACACAGGAACCCTGCAGCCGTCAGCATCTCTTACACACACACACACACACACACACACACACACACACACACACACACACACACACACACACACACACACACACACACACACACACACAATGCTGCAGCAGCGTCCCAAGCACAGCTAATTAAAAAACAACAATTTCACAGGAGGGCACTCCAAACAGTTTCTAAAAAGCAGCTCTCAGCACACCAGGGGATCGTCCAGCAGCATGCACGGGAGGTGAGACAGGTTTCAGGGAGCTCTGCTTTTTATGGCTTCATCACTGCTGTGTTTTTCTACTACTCATACAACCGTGACCTCGATTTCATTCTGCTTACTGCACGTGAATAAAAAAATGAATGCAGGGGGGGAAAAAACCCTGCACGCTGATGTGTTTGGAAAAGTTACAAATGAAACACTCTAAAATAAATTTTGCCGGATGGTAAAACTTTATAGAGCGTGGAAAAGTATCCACAGTGGAATGCAACAGCAGGACCCAAAAGCAGGTTGTATAGTATATTTAGTTAATGTTATGCTTTTTTATAGATGGAGTCCGTGGCAGTTCCTAACAAGGCAGTCCATTACAGGGGTGTCGTCCAGTGATAGGCCTTATTACACTCACTGCCTTCAAAGCATCTGCTTGGTTAGAGGAGAGCTCTCCCTGGGGAAAAGATCTCCCTCTTTCTAATGATGTATAATTGACCTCCAAACACCAGGGCACAACAAACTCTCTCGGGGTGGTGTAATTCCACTCTACCTTTTACATACCGCCCGTCTCGTTCAAGCATGTTCCTCCTCTACGGCTATGGTTCCTGTCCAACTGACAGCTCTGCCTTTTTGCCTGCAATTTTTATCAAACCTGCGCTGAAATATTCTCGCAAAAGGCTCCTCTAGATTCCCGAATTTCTCCTCTTTTAGCATAAATTTTATTTTATTGCCCCCTCTGGAAAAAAAAGCCCTGACATCTGCACATATGATTTATTTCCCGGGCCCTAAATCTTACACACTCCTCATTCACAAAAATACCTACAAAGCGAGGATAAACACAGGTCAGCCGCGTGGCGCAAAAAGGAGGCAAACATAAGGGATAAAGGCTAATAAAATCCAATCTTGTTACTATATAATTGCACTATATGGAGCGGGATGTGTTGAACTGTGTTGGTGGGAGGTTTAATAACACAGTACACAATTGTTTTCCCCCGTCTGCACTTAAACCTGTTCCAAAGGTGCCAAAAAAGACTGCTTGCCAATTCCTTGATTTATTATAGGCAGTGAGAGCTGATTACGGGGCATGAATCAGTTGCTGTAGGAATGTAATTAGGCACGAAGACCTCTGCAAGGCTAGGAGCTCTCTTCACAGCCCAGAGCAGTTTGTGGGCTGACAAATGCATCTTAAATGGGTGTCATAAAAGTCAAAAAGGTGCCAATTACATCCTTAAGTATCCCATCAATGCAAACGGAATAAACAACAAAAAAAAGAGATACTTGTGTCTGCGTGATGGGAGGGAGCCTGCAGCTAGCGTTTAACCTGGGAGGGTTTAAAAAAAAAAAGTGTGAGAAGAAGGAGGGTGAAGAATTAAAAGATGTGATGGATAACAGAGTGTGAGAGCAGGCTGTCGCCCAGCAGGTTGTTGTGTTGGATGGGGTGATCTGGGTTGCCACACAGGCTCAAACACAGTATTCAAATTAGCAAATGTAGCAGAGGAGACAGGGTTATACACCGAATATGGAGCTTTAAAGGCAGAGAAGAGAGTTTAAAAATGACTTGCAGGCAAAATAAATCTTTCCTTTCCATCTGTGTGTGTTTATTTCTACCGTGAACTCTTTAAACACGACTAGGAAATAAAAAAAAGAAGTGGACACTGCTAAAACAGGCCAGAGAAAGAGATCCCTCTCTCTCTCTCTGCTTCCAGCCACCTCTGAGCCGTGACGCCGTGACTCCGGTATCCCTGAGTTACCGCTATGAATTTTTTCCATTGTTATCAGCCGACTACACTCCTGTCACAGAGCCGGATGAATGGCACGCATGGCAATAGATGTAACCCTTTGTTGCTCGCGAGGTATCTAGCAGAGAGCTATAATGTCCCGGTAATCGAAGTAGAATTGTTGAAAAGGCCGCACACAAAAGCTGAAAATTCAGTGACAAGCATGAAAAGCGCTCATGCGATGAGAAACACAGGGGCACCCCAGGGTCCTCACAGGGCCAAACAGCCACCCTCAGCATTGTTGTTACTTCTGTTAGAATATTTGGCCCACTTTGACTGCACTCTCTGCTGCTTTTATGTGATAATTAACTAATTAAATCTACTAATTCATCTCACTCTATGGATAATGGCTGACATTTTACCACCTTTAATAAGCCTTAATCAGTGTGTAAAACTTTATTGTGTTTCAATATTAAACATTAAGAACATGAGTTCAATTATTATTACCATGTATTTATAATTCATGAAATAATTATTTTTAGCAGTTACAATATTGATAATACTGTTTTTGTTAAGTTGTTATGTTATTGTAATTTTGGAGGGGTAAATAATTAAATCAACAATCTTTATTTAATCACAATATCTGTCAGCAGCTGTAATCACACTAACACAGAATGGACCAGATTTTTATCAAAGTTATCCCACATTTTGGAAGTCAATTATTAATGTATTCAAAATTATGAATGCGCATTATGCCTGCGTGCGCGAGTCGCGCGTGCGCACACGTCCAAACTTCTTATTTTTACTATTATCTCTAAGATTTCGTTTTTACCCAGTGAACGTCGGCATATTTATCTGACAGGCCTACGTATGACTCATATCAGAGCATAGACAGATATTTTCATTACACCGGGAAATTATTACAGCGCTTCCTGCCGCGTGCAAAACTGATAATATTTAATAGATTGAAATACTCTTTCAGTCAAATAAGCGAAAAACATTATCGTATTATTTTTTTCAAAGCATGACATTGTCCAAGTAAAAAAGGGAACATAATTTCAAAAGTCGTAAGTTTAAGGCTCATCGATCCATCAGATTTAGAAAAAAACTATTCTAAAATATTTGCTAATCGGAAAATTAAATCCACTAAGCGCTGCAGATTCACAATTTTTGAAGAAAAATCTGCTGAAAATAATTTCTTCTTTTTTTTTATTACCGAGCAAACAGCGGTTAGTGGTGATGGGGAAAGGCCACACGATGCACCCAGGAAATAGACTGACACACAGAT
The DNA here is from genome assembly GCF_009762535.1 of Notolabrus celidotus. Lineage (NCBI taxonomy): Eukaryota > Metazoa > Chordata > Actinopteri > Labriformes > Labridae > Notolabrus > Notolabrus celidotus. Next base: position 26,240,669 of record NC_048280.1, on the reverse strand, counting down.
GTCAGAGAGCGGAATAAAAACCGAGACTGCACGCCTGCACACTTTCGGGCCTGAGCGGCATCACATCCTTCTTTGTCTAAAAAAAAATCTAATTCTGCAGAAACAAATGTGGAAAATACCGTGGGCCCCCGTGACAATAAAAGATCCAAACATATGATAATAATATATGACCGCTAAGGCGAGCGTGCTGCAGCCAGTGTGAGCTCTGTGCTGCACATATTCTCATCGCCTCATTTAGAATTCAAAAATGTGTGAAGTGCTCAAATTATGCTCAAATTATTCCTCTAGCTTTTTACTTTGATGTTTTCCATTTTTATAATTTCTATGAAGTGTCTAGGAAGTGTCAAACGTTCACTTCGACCGGATGAGCAGTAACAACAGGTGAAATTGTGCCACAGCTACGTGTTGGAAATAAAAAAATTTAACACTTGATTAAATCCAATAAAATTCAAATAAGACTTCAACTATAACTGACAGGCTTTGCACACAGTGGATGGCACACGTTAACACACATCTACACACACGCACTCACACAAGGCCTCGAGGCCAACTACAGCCATCACAGTGTCTTTTTCTCAAATCACTGCACACCAACCAAAGCCATCTGAAGACAAGCATGAAGGAGGAGAAAGCAGGAGAGCAGATATTGTGCTTACTGTTGGTAGTCGTGTTTGCAGTAAAGTTTCCTTTCTCTGAAGTAACAGCTGGTGGTGAGAGGCTGTTGACACACGGTGCACTGCAAACACTCCTCGTGCCATGAAGAATCGTTGACCCTCATCAGGAAGCGGTCGGAGATGGGACGCTGGCATCCTTCACACACGGAGGGATGATGACAATCGCTGCCTGGAAGAACGGCAGAGGAGTTATGGAAGAGAGAAGGCCTGAATTAATGACTTCAATGTGGTTCAAAATACTGTGTAGTATTAAATATTTACACACTGGCTTCTTGAGTAAATAAATGTAGGTTCAATGGTGTTAAATTACATAAAAACCGCAGATTATTACAAGTGAATTTGATATTATCTTCCAAACAAGGCCTTCAGATTACATCACTCATGCAGCCTGCAGATGATTGAATCACAAAGGATGCATTCAATTGATAATCCCATCCAGTTTAGAACACATTCATTATTAACGTTGTATTCCTTTACATGCGTGAAAATCTACTTTCCCGGTTTTCACGTGCGTAAATGTCAGGAAACAAGGAAGCAGTAAGCATGCATGCACAACAGTGGCATCCAGACACAAATAACAGACACTCTCTTGCACTTCACAGTGATTTTTTTGTAGTTTTTTTTTCAAATAATAAAAGCCTCACCGAGCATGACTCCGAGCGTGGCCTGTCCCGAGCGCAGGGGATGGTCTTCAATTTTTATGCCGTCCAGCATGATGCACGTCTCGGACTGTTCTCCCACGGAGAGGCGCTCCAGTGACACCAGACCTGTTGCAATATCCATAAGAAGACGACAAAGTCAGACTTGACAAGGAAAGGTCCACAGAGCCTGCCTGTCTGTTCGTCTGTCTGTCTGTCTGTGCGGAGGAAGAGCAGCGTAAAAAAAGGACGAGGTGGAAACCTGTTGAAACCGTTTGAGCTCCGCGTGACACACTCAGCCTGCAGCTCGGAGGAGGAAAATGGAAAATGAGCTTGAGTGGAAGAAATGCAAAAAAAAAAAGTCGACTTAGGCTCTGGATAGTTTTTAAGCAAAGAGAGTTTAAGTCGGCTGCATAAATCCCAGATGAATGGGAGCAGCGTGGGGAGACAGAAAGCAAACAATAAAGGTGTAAAAGTCTCTGAACAGTCACCTGTTAGGATTAGACACTGAGGAAGCTCTATCTTCTCGTCCTCAAGCCGACCGGAGAAAGCGGGGGACTTCTTCACGGAATTACACTTTTGTCAAGGATGAGACGAAGAAGAAGAAAAAGTTGACAACAAATCCCCCCAAAAAATAACTAAAAAGCAGTGTATGTGTGTCTATGGATGTCCCAGCAGGCTGTAACTCTTTGGAAGTAACGCAGACGGTTGGTTGGTCTGTGCTCCTGTCGCTGCAAAAGTCTGAGATCGAGATTGAAGCGAGTGGATCCTCCCACTCCTGCATGCATGGCTTCACTTTTTTCATTCCCCCATTCACCGCCGTTGGGATGCGATTGGAGCAGAGTACAGTGCGCTGCACACAGTCCAATAACACACACACACACACACACACACAGACCGAGGCAACCGACCGTCAATAGACAAGAGACAGAAAAATGAGATTTCACAGACACTGAAAAAGCAATGACAAAACAACAATAATAACAAGTGTTAGCCTATTATCATACTGAAATTATCAACAGACATCAAACATCAGTGATAACAAACTGTGATTTAAATGTCATTTCATATGTGATAAGATGTCTTAAAAAAGGTGCAATCTGTGGAGATAATTCACCAAAAATGACATTACAAATACCAACTGAGAGAAAAAAAAAACTATGTGCCCCTTTAGAGATAATAGCCTATATTTTTATATTGATTCTGAATTGTTGTATTTGGCCCAGCAGTGAAACTAGATGAGCATCTCATGCTTTCTCTGTGTATTGTTTTCAGTTGAAGCTGCTGTCTCCTTTCAGCTGATGCACCTGGCGATCAGAGTGATAACAGCGCGCTGTCCGGCACTGCCAGGGCCAACACCACACATGGATATCTATCTCTTAAAGACAAATAGCACCGATTATTAGAAGAAAAATATATATATATATAAGATTAAAAATACAACCGAGGGACGTGTGCTTGATTTACTTTACAGGGACACATTAGCGCGTCTATGGATCGTTTATTTAGCCTAGCTGTCTTTAGACTTTTTAACACGTGGAATTATTTGTGTGTGTATTTTTTTCTTTGGCATGAAGGCCTTTATATTAGCCTGTGTGTGCGTTACATATTGTACCATTTGGTGAAATCATGCATGGGGTAAAAAGATGACCGTGGAATGATAAATGATCTGCAGATACGTACCGGGATCAAGATGTGTGCAGAGGTGTGAGGAGCGTTGCATTGAGGCCTGTCTGAAATAACAGGTCTGCGCTGCGTTCAGGCCACGCTACAAAAAAAGGTTATCTTGTGTTTTACTTAAATAAGCTAGCATATACAGCTAAAGGAAAAGAGAGAGAGCTGGACCCATTTAAAATACGTCAGCAGAAATGCTACATAGTCAGAGAAGCTCGTAAGGGATTTAATTCATTGAAATTAATCGCAATAGGCCTGACAATAAACTACATGAGCTGCTCAATTGAACACAAAGACATGCCTTAAAGACAGACCAATCCTGACAGACGAGTATGACTAACAGCAACTTTAATAATGTTAATAACAAAGACAACAATAATAATACAAAAGTAATAATAATAATAATAATAATAATAATAATAATAATAATAATAATAATAATAATATGAGATATAGACGTAGAAATAAATCTATATATTCAGCATTATTAGTTGCTAAACAATTTAATAAATGGCTGTTGAAAATGTGAAAAAAACAATAAAATATTTTCTCTTCCTCTTCAGATTTGTCTTAAGTCTCAGTCAGTGTTTACCTGTGATTAGGCCTGGCTGTTTTGTCTCTGACTCTTTGTGAAGCCTCCAGACGATGACCTGTAGCCCAGATCTGTAAACATTGCTCCCACTGCTGCTCTCGCCCTCTGCTGGTCAGTCAGGGAACTGCTGTAGAGACACAGAGGAAGTAAACATTTGACTGGAAATCAGTATTTCTTTTTTTTTTTTTTACATAAAGACACATTTTAGAAGTATTGTATGGAAGCCCAGAGCGGCCATACATTCTATTTACTCAGGTTTTCTGTTAAGAATATTAATTCGTTTTTTGATTTTTTTACTATGGCTCCCAGCTTATTTATCTTGTTAAATGGAGATAACAATGCTAGTTTTTGTGTGATAAGAAGTTAATATCAGTTGATCACAAGCTACTTTTCTATTATCTCGGGATAACAAGGTTGGTGTCTCTTTTGCAATACATCAATTTACCTCTTTATCTGGAGATAAAGCAGTTTGTTTTCTCATGTAATATATTATTTTTTGGGATCTGGACAAAAAAAAAAGACGCTGGTTACTGTGATAATAGGCTAGACGGCTACATGCCATGCTACAACTGTCCACACTATAGGGAGGTTAGTTTTCTTTAACCCTCCTGTCCCCAAATTTACTAACATATTTTATCCTTGGGGTCAATTTGACCCCAGTAATCTAAACCTCCAGAAACTGATTCTTACCTAGGCTTATATGTCAGGTACTTTGTTTCTTTGTTGACTACCTAAATAGCCCTTTAAATAAAATATATGTCAAGCATAAACACAATTTAAAGCATTTAGAAGGACTTTATTTGTAAAACAGAACATCAAACTGCTGCAAGATGTCATGCTCTCATCGGCCCTGCCTTGTTTCTGTTATCAAAACATATGACACAGGACACATCAATGAATGTCTTTATAGCATGGTGGCTGGAAATATTATATCTCAATATAAAGGTTGGTAGTTCGATCCCAGCTCCTGCAGTCAGATGCGGATGTGTCCTTGGTTATAGTGACCTAAATATCATCCAAAACAACCCAAACAAATGTGTGTAAAATGTTGATATTTCTTATGTTTTATACAGCTAAAACAGCCTGGGGTCAAATTGACCCCAAGGAACACCAATGCGTATTTCTTTTTTTTTTACTGGAAATTGGAACATGTCAACATTTTAGTTTTATGTTTTCCCATTTGTCCCCATTAAATTAGGAAAAGTCATGAAATATGAAGCCAAAAAAATGATATTAGAGATTTGATGATTTAGAGACGTTAAAAACTGAATGGGGTCTAATTGACCCCAAGGATAATAGAAGGGTTAAGGAAGTAAGACAATTTTTTTATTTGTTTTGCAGATTTAAAACTCTGGGGAAGTTATGATCATCTGATTAGATCAAGATCTAAAGAAAACAACTGAAATCAACTTCTTACAGAAAATGGAGTAAATAAAATGTATGGATGCATGTCTGCTTAGGGCTTCCGTAAAAAGGACACATCACAGCAAAGGAAAATGAAAAGAAAACGCAGTTGCTGTTGTTTTAAATCCGTTTCTATAGATTTTCAAAAAACATATTTCTTTTTGATACCCTATACATTCCTAATAAAGTTATATTTTCAAGATATCTCTGATTAGTAAATTCATTTTGACTTAGTCAAAGTCAACCAACCTCAGTTGATTGATCATACCAAAAGCTAGTATTAGAAAAAATGTGTTTTTGAAACATTTTTTTTATTTTTCAAAAGTGAGTTTACTGTTTTTGCAAATTAACTCTTCAGAAAGAACACAGTAGTATTCTTTCTCGATTAAAACTACTCCATAGCCTACCTGCGAGTCATGAAGTCATCCTCCCCCGGCTTAGTTTTTGTCTCTCCAGTGTCCAGCTTTTTTATCAGCATGAGGTCAAAGCCCTCCGCTCGCACTATATTAGATTATCTCAGCAAGCAATACGAGGCATTATGAGCTGAACAACATCAATATAAAATAATCAATACATTCTAAAAAAATATATCCTTATAATAAGCCTGTGTTATCCTGCTTGTAGTCCCCAGTTCCCTCGTCTATTGAGCAGGTATCGGCCGGGTCACTTGTGTGAATGAGGACATCAAACATTCATTCAATAAATCAATCCGCCAACTTTTAGCTCGAGGGCTTTTAATGAGCCTTTACGTGCACGATCCCTCCCTCACTTCATGACGGAGAAGAAAAAACACACTTTGCAGCAGGTGTGAGCTCGGGAAGAAGAAACGCTCTGCTAAAGTTCGGTAAATGAGTTTAAAGTGAGCAGAACTGTTGCGTCCATCGGAAAGGTAAGAGAACACGCGCTCTAACAGCTGCGCACATTCCTGAAGCCTCGCGGACAGCTGCGGTTTGGATTAAGAGCCTTCAAAATGAGATTAAGATTTGGATTTTAAAACAGTGTCTGTCGGGGGGGTGAATACAGTAGAAATTAATCGAAAAAAGTGAACATTTGATCCTACGTTGAAATTGCAAGCGCAAAGTAAAAAATAATCGAGAATATCTGCTTTTTTGGAGACAAGTTCATCAAGGAAAGGTAGAAATATAACGCAAAATTTAACCTATTAAATATGACGTCATTTCAAATTAGTCTTTTTCACTTAAAAGGTTATTTTAAAAAGATAAAAAAAAATGTTACTAAAGACCCTGAACCAAATTGAACCTAAATAATTTGACGCAGTGAATAAATCAAATTACTCCTCCCTCAGATTTATGCCTCGTCTGTACACACGCATCAATCAAACTAGAATATAAACGTATAGACAATTTATCTGCTTTAATTACATTAACTTCCCGCTGTTTACAAGCCACGCAGGATCCATTCATTATCAGCTCAGAGAGAAACTCGGGGTGAGTCAGGCCTCAGAGCCTCAGGCTGATCAATGCACCGAGAAACCACAGAAATAATCCTCACCTCCAACCCGACAATTATTAACTGGAAACGTGGACTGACACAAACATTGTATTTACTCTTTGTTTGTTTTTTAGTATATGTTTCTACACTTTTTAATCTGTTTAAACCACAGCGCCCTGATAAGCATTAAGAAATAAAATACCTTAGTGAAAACAGAAAGAAGTCTTCTCAAGCTCAAAGGAGAACCCTAGCAAAGCAAAGACATAATGGCTCCCTAAATTGCAGGGCTACATGACTTTGATAGTTCACTCACTTTGATCTTTTAATGAGTGTTTCGAAGCTCTCCATGATGCTTTTTTTTAAAAAGCTCGAATGGGCTCCTTTAATTTGTTTGCTGCACAGCTTTCAAAACCCTGAGTGACCGTGCATGTGCAGCAGCAGCAGAGTTTCTGATGCTTCAGAAACCTACACTTCTTTTTTATAATCTCTTTTTTTGCACACTGTTGGGGTTTTTTTCTGGAGTTTCTGTGAAATCCTGCCTCCTGCTTGAGGGTTTGAGGGCAGATCACTTTCATCGTCCAGTCCGGACTCTGACCGTTCCTGGATCAGCTTATTGAAGGTTTGCACATCGGTCACTTCTGTAATTGAATCTGTCTTTGCTGAGTCTTTGCAGTTTTTCAGCAGCTCAAAAATGTACATTTTTACACTCACATACGAAATAAAGTTTAGTGAGCTGTCATAAAATAACAATAATGAGACATTAGGTTGAGGGCCCCACAGGCCTGAGGGCCCCTGAATGTTAAAATAACAAGTGCTTTGATTTCATTTTTTTTTTCTAAATTTTAATTACAAATTTCTCCCTTTACTTACTTTAATTTGAATATATTTTACATGCATTATTTACATGCAATACATTCCTGCCATACCATTTATTTTATAGATACATAGTCAGCATAATGAGCTAACACACCCTTCTGCACTCAGTCACATTTCTGTTTTTATGTGCCTGAGCGACATGAGCCGTCTTCCTGAGACAGACAAAAAATGATACTGCAAGATAATCCCAACTCCCCTGGGATTAGGCTAAAGTATAATACAGCACTGTCGACCCATGCTGAGATTTGTTTATGTTATGATTTATTGGATTCAGCTTTTTTTCTTTTTTTCTTTCACTGACAAATTTATTGAGTTCCTGACAGATGGTGTGACAGAGTCTGTGTGTGACAGAGCTGACAGACACAACTGAAGAGTGTTTACCTGCAGCTGTGCACTTTGTTAAAACACTGACTGAAACTGAGCCGTGATTAAATAATGAAGACCTCTAACACACCGATGAAAGACTTTATCAAAATACAAGTGAAAATATACTGATAATAAAGCTTGTACTGCTACTATTGTTTTAGCCACACTGACGATTTCTGAACAATGCTTACAATTTATCACAATATTTTATATTTAGAGTTATAAATTATGACTGTAATTGTCAGAGATAGATAGATAGATAGATAGATAGATAGATAGATAGATAGATAGATAGATAGATAGATAGATAGATAGATAGAAAACTTAAAATCATTAAATAATTTAAAACTTAAAATTGACTTGTGTTTCCAACCGCTTATAAGTAGCCTAAATTAAGGGCTACAATCAGGAGTTACATTTGAATTATGATATTGCATGGAAGTTAACACATTGTAGAACCCAAAACACTATGGTCACAGATTTAAATAAAACATCACAAGTCCTCAATCTACATTTTTAAAGCTCTTTGTACATTTATGTTACTTTCCATAACTTTCAGTCTAAAATCAAAGTGGTATAATTGTCCTATGATTCACACAAAAGTAAAATGATCATAATTATTATCATTCAATCAGAGCCCTTTCTAAAGTGAGCCTTTTATGAGTCTTTCTGTTAAATGTATTTCTTCCATAGTGATGTATATCATGTCTCCACGTCAATCAAAGCTGCAGACTTCACGTCCTCACAGAAACTCAGAGCTGTGTTTAAAGTGAAGGCTCATGTGGTGACAGCGATCCAGGATGCAGTCAGAGTTATGCTCCATGTCCCCTGACTCAGACTGAACACACATTATCTCACTGTTGTGTTCTGATACCATCTATTATACAGTCTATGGATACCATGTGAACCCTTTATCTGAATTACAATATCACCCCCTGCTGGACGAAACCAGGCAGTACAACTCACTATGTTCCCTACAAAAAACAATACAAAACAAACCAATGAACAAAAAACCTAATGTGTCATTACTCAGTTATATACCATGGTGATATAAAATTATTGTAAGGAAGCTGCAGGTTATAAAGTAACATGACAAAATAAAAATGTCTAAAACAAACAGAAAGAATATAATTTTTCATGTCACATTAATACTGTGACATTATCGTCTTGCAAACTTGTAGTACTTAAGACTGGATTTGTCTTTAGTTCAATTTTGTTCAAAAGTCTGTTTAATTGTTTTGATATCATACTTCATTAAGTTTTTATTTATTTAATATTTGCAAGTAGAAATACATTCTCTGAACACTTACTATATCTAAAATGTGTTTCAACGCAGTTTTTTTGACTCACTTGTCGAATAATTTTCCCAATTAGTTCGACTGTTAACTCTGCCTGATCAGAATGATGTTGCCTTTAAGTACACTACTTAAAAATATATTCCAATAACTATAAAAGATTGTGATGTTAAAATAATTTGACGTTATTGCGTTAAAAAAGTCCTGTCAAAAAAGTAAAAGAAATGAGAACATTAACCTTACCTGTAAACTGCTATGCAACAAAACAACACTTCTTTACCACAGTGTGTTATATCAAAGTACATTGTACTATTTATATATTCTATAAATATAAACAATATAAAATCCTATCGTTATTATCTTAACTATTTAAAGTGTGAATTAAAGTATTTTATATATATGTTCCTCATCATCAATGCATCTGTGTTTTTACTTCTAAATGTTGCGTCCAGTTAGTGTGTTACACTGGAAATGCTTAGCTATCCCATTCTGTCCAAGGACTATTGCTGTGACGTGTTTTACTAAGTTTTAGTAAAATTGAAAGGAAAATGTTAAAATGTATTAAAGTTTTTCGTTTGCAATCAATAATTTAAAAAAAAGAGCTGCACAGATATATATTTAAAGTTTGTAGTTTAAAAGATATCTTTAAGCGTATTTGATGTTGTTTTGTAGCAGAAATTTGTTTCATGTTTTGTATCTGAAATGGTAAACATCTCAAATAAAGGCTGTAAGATAAACAATCACAAAAAATTTACATTTTTCATTCTTCCCATCACTTACAATTTTTCATGTTGTTGTTATGGTTGATGGCTCTTGATACTTCCTTTTCATTTGACCAAGAACAGAAACACCAATTTATTTTATGGCTATATGATTATTAGTGTATTGTTGTTTCTCCACACAGTTTGTTGTTGTTGTCATTAAAACTACACTGTCAGTCTGATGGAATATTGTTTGTATTTAACCCCACATTAATAATGATGATCAAAAACAAAAAAGAGTTGCAAATTGTTGAAACCAACTTTTCTTCTTCCAAAGGATTATCTTCAAAACATTCAACAAAGTGTTTCAAAGTTGACTCACAGATGGTAACAGATGAAACATTATGAAACGCAGCAATAACTAAATCTCTTTATCCTGTGATGTGGGGATCCCCCCTTCCCTTCTGTTTCACTTCACACACAGGCCACAGCCAAACATCTTCATGTGAGCTTAAGCTGTGCAGACACATGAGGAACAACTTAAACTGCTCGGTCATTTCAAACTAAATTAAACTTTGGGCTCCAAATGTCCCAGAGAGAAACGCACCCACAAGTATCTGTGACCTTCTCTGACTGCTGATGAGCGCCTGAGAAATCTTAAATCTCTCTCCAGTCCAGCACCATTTCATCTCCCACCCAGAGGTGCTGAGTGGAGCAGCGACACAGAAACAAAACAACGCTTTGGCCTTTGAGATCACTTGAAAATCTTTGGCTCATGTGCATACATACTGATACTGATATTGTACAGTCCGTATTGCCTCAGTGGGATACGTGGAATTTGTTGTTACGTGACTGTTTTCATCATTAGCAAAAATCTCGGAGCTCAGGGAAGATTTGCAGCACCTTTCATCAGACGATCATGTTATTCAGTGGATTTGTCTCCGCAGAAATAATGTTTCCTCTGACACAGGAGAGGGGAGGCTGCAGGAGGCCAGGAGCATGAGTTTAGGATGTGTGCCATTAACAGCAAGCGTACCCGCTCCTCGTGGAATGCATAAATTCTGTTTCTGCTAAATATAAAGTGTATGTGCTCACAGACATTGTGGCTCAAGTAGTGAGTGATATTCAAAATAAATCTAGAAAAATTTAAATAAATCAGTTTTACCTTAAAAACATGGTTAAAGCTTCAATCTGCATGCCCTTTGCTCTGCATGAATAAAAAACAGAAAGGACAAATAAGAAAATAATCATTCCAATAGAAGCAAAATATGCAGAAAATGTGACTTTGTAGCCCAACAGCAATAAAAAAATCCTCACAATCACACATCTGCATATGTAAGATTATTTTCTGTCTCCATAAAATACAACTAAATGCGTCTTGTGTGTACTTAAGGTCGTGTATGTCCACATGTTTGATTGCGGGTGTGTCATTAATAGGCTGCACTTCAGAGGAAAAGGTAGAAATCCTCCAGATGTTTTGCAGCTGGGTGGATCTGGTAGTGAAGATCTAGACAGCATCTGTCACAGGCGAACATTTCTAATCTGTCCTGAACATTAGGCAGAGAGCACTAAAAACCCATCACCGGCCGCATGTGCTAACCACGGGCTCTGCAGACAAAGTTCAAAATTAAAGCAGAAAGAAGACATTTTGATCAAGCTGAGCTCTAAAAGAGAGGGATTTTAACCACATTGGTTCATTATAATTTAAATAAAGTCATCTTCTTTGAGCAGAGAGTGGCTGCTTAACTTTTGGAAGGAAAAAAAAAAGGGCTAACTGAAGTTATTAGAGCAGAGCGCCTGAGGCTAAAGACCAGCGCTTTGAACTCAAGGTCCAGCAGAGCTTAGTCAGGTCAAGATCTGTCAAACAGTGAGCAGAGCCAACATCACAATGATCTGGATGAACATTTTCTGAAAGAAAGTTCAGCTGTATTTAAAAGAGAGACAGAATTAAAGCACTGAAGCTAGCGTGCACTGCTGTGTACGTTTTAGTCTGTTAAAATCAATTCAATTAAAAGTGTAGAGGCTTGCTGTGAAGGGATATTTTGAGAAGTTAAACAACAGACAAAACAAATGTCTCTTTTTTACGATCATACGTTTTTTTATCAGATCAAATTGTGCATTTGGGAGCTAACTGTATCTTTAGCTAACATTCTAAGTTTGGGAACTGTGGGAATTGCTTGGAGCTGACCTTGATGGTCTCTAGATATTTCCCTTCCTGGGTTCATGTGCCTAGTTACCAGTTGGTCAACCTTGTGCCCTGTGAACTGACCCTGTCCTCCCTCCGAGGTTTGAAAGAAAAAGAAACCCAATCCTCCGGGGAGCGCTCCGACTAACAAGAAAACTGCTGGCCCGAATCTCTCAGAAGTGCTGTGTTTTCCCACTGGACCACTTTCAGCTTAATAAACATCTTAACTAGCCAGAGGTCCCACGGGGGCTGCTGGGAAATCCTCTGGGCAGCCAGAGCTCAGGAGCTGGCCCTTTATTGCATCCAGGTGGCTGTTAAAAAATGTTGGCTGGCCCTAAATGTCCAATAAAATGCAAGTGGCACCTTCAGGGGTGGACAGGGTCAGTGCACCTGTCTGTGGACGAAAGCTCCACTTAGTTTAAAGTCACACTTCTTAGTTGTGCCACCGCTGTGCCCATCCAAGCATTAGTGAACGGGTGGACCTTAGGCAGGACCAGATACTCAATGGATTAGGGTGCTGAACTGAGAAAGCCGTAATGAACTCAGAGAGACACAAAAAGATTGAAATAAAAAAGCTATTAAGACAAACAAAGAAATATAAAAAGAAACCAAAAAACAACTACAGAGACTAAGCATGACCATGATATCAGAAAGGAAACTACAAGAGAAGCCAACAGTTTTAGAATATATGCAAAAAAATCACAATATAACAGGAGAACAAAAACAAAGAAGTCACAGATTGACTACAAAACCATTAAAATGTGCATGAAGACACTAAAAAGGACTCATTAGGAACATAAAACTACCATTAAGAGATGTAAAAGACAACATTGAGACAGGAGAAGACTGCAAACACTTTCAAAAAGACACTATAAACAAACGCAAACAACTACAAAGATACAAATATTGAGCACTTAAGACACAAAACATAAAAAACAATATGAAAATTCTTCAAAGACAGTAAGTAAATACAGTTATAAGTCAAAAAGACTTTAAAACAATGTAAAATTTAACTACAAAGAAAAAGAAACGCAACAGAAAGAAGAAACAAAATTACTAAGAAAAACATCAAGACTGCAGAGTCAAAAGTCACCCAAAAAAATACAACAAGCAAGTAAAAAAGAAACTAAAAAGAAACAAATTACAACAACAAAACATGGACATGAAGTTGGCAGATGGAAAAGACAAAAACCTTAAACAGAAACAGGAAACTTCAATTAAAAAGAACAATGAGAAACAAACAGACAAAAAAATAAACATTTAAAAAGTGACCACAAAGAAATGAAGAACACCCAGAAAGAAAAACAAACAGCCTGCAACTAATACAAGGACACAACAAAGACACACTTAAAGACAACTTTTGCTCCTTTGTATGTGAGGTAGTCGACATTAACATGTCTATGCTATAAGCTAGCATCAGGCTGGACAGCTATGGATAGATAAAGGGACAAAGGGCAACCTAAAATGAATCATATATATACCCCAGTACCCCGAAGTATAAGTCTCTTTTCCCTTTCCTCAGGATGTCCTGGGTTTCATCCTCCTGAATGAATGGACGAGTAACTGCTAATTTAATAGTGATGCCAGTTGAAGTTCAGTCTGATCAACTCCTGTTTGTTTACGACTACTTCACACATATGTGCACAGTGGTAACAGCCTCCCTTCGTCTGTCCGGTCTGGTCGCTGTCCAGAGGGAGAGCTAATTGTCCCACAGGTTTGTGGACAGACCTGGACGGTGTATTGGGCCTTTGATCTGACTTGAAAGGAGTTAATTGATCTGTGTGTTTCAGGCAGTGTGAGAGGGAAGAGAAAAAAAAAGAGATGCTTGCTGGTCATTCCACAACATGTGCAGGAATATCTGAGAGAGAAAACGAGAGAGAAAACTACAGAGAGAGAGAGAGAGAGAGAGAGAGAGAGAGAGAGAGAGAGAGAGAGAGAGAGAGAGAGAGAGAGAGAGAGAGAGAGAGAGAGAGAGGGGATGAAGAGAGAGAGAGAGAGAGAGAGAGAGGGGATGAAGAGAGAGATCACATCACACCCAGCTCCATCCCTGCTCAATTACAGTAATTTGACTCACATGGGCCGGCTGCCGTGGCAGAGAGAGAGGGAGGAGGGAGGAGAGCCGCTGTGTGGGGGAGGAGAGGGGATCCCTGCTCTGGGAGATCACTCATCCTACCTCAGGCTGAGGTACCCAGAGACAGATTTGATGTGCAGCTCCCCTCGGAGGGCAGCCAGGGGGCTTGTTAAGGTGGCTGTAAGGAGAAGACCACACGTCCGACCTCAGACTTTAAATCTCAGCGGGCTCTTCAAGGTTTCATGACGTCAGTGTGGGAGAGAGAGACGAGAGGCTGCTGGAGGTAACAGGTAAAATATTGAATAAGAGATTTACTGTCTAAATTATATGTGAATAATAAAATATTTCCACTTTCTTTGAAATAATTTTGCTACAAATGCTTGTCTTTTCTCAGGTCATCAAAGGTTTAGCCTGTCCCAGAATGCACGGGGTGAAGGAATCACATTAGGAAACACAATTTCTGTTTCCTGTTTGTACTTCGGGAAAATATAAATCCAGCGAAAATTAGATGCTGCTTTACATCTTCTGTCAGTGTGATTTGCTGCATCACCTGCCTGCGAGTCTGTTTAAGTCCAGGTCTGGTCTGGACCCACTTTGACAGGCTTCCTGCCTTCACTCCCTCACCTCTCTGAGTCTCTGGTCACCCCAGCTCAGGGGGAAACAGGGCTGTCAGGGGGAGAGTGGCAGGCTAAGCCTGTCTTAACACAGCACCTCAAACCACCTCATAAATACAGGCTTCCTTTTCCAATTTCCAAGCAGCCCATCCACCTCTGTCTACATGCTTACACACTGCTCCATGTCATGTGCCGGGGTGTGAGTTTAAAAATGACCACGGGACATCTGGCAGACTCGCAGAGGGTGGGGCTTTGATGTGCTGCTCTGCAGTTCAGCTCAACATAGATGGACAAAAAAAACTCTTCCTAGCAACGCAACAGGGGAGACTGAGGAGTCTCAAGCGGGCCTGATAGGTGAAAGATAACAGAGAAGTCAAATGAAACAGATTTACCACATATGACGAGCTTTGAGAAACACGGCAGCCCCTCAACAACTCCTATAGCCTTCAAACAGCTGCTCACAAGAGGTTGTTTCCCTTTTAATTATAAAATGTGGTTTCTGAAAATCCTCATTATTTTCCATATCATGAAGCAGAGTGAAAGGAAAAGTGAAACCACATGATGCAGTTATTTGATGGGTGCTGCTGGGCGAAATGTGGTTTTGAAAGCTTGATTTCTCCTTACCATCTGAAGTTTTGAAACACTCTATTCTGACCATGAACACAAAAGCACTGATAAACTTACCCAAACTCACACATCTGACACGCAGAGGTCACATCAGCCTCTACCTGCTGTCTATCTCAGATTACAGATAAAGCTTGTATACTGTTTACACTAAGGATAAAGACACTTCAAAATCTGTACCAGTTTTATCAGAAATACTGAAGTTTTATTGTGTCATTTGAAAAAAGGAAGATATTTTAAACGAGTAAGCCTTGAAATACTTGAATACTTTTAAATACTTCATGTGAAAAGACCAAACTCACCAATGAGTATTGTGCTGCTATTTTGATAACATTCAACCCCATCTTAGCAGTGGCACCCAGCCCCAAGCCTATTTATTCCTTCTGACTATGTCAATATTTTTAAACAGACTAATAATAAACACTTTAATTTCTAACTTTCTTAGACTGCTGGGAAATGTAGTTTTAGGCAAAACATACTCAAACAAGATGTGCACATATTTACTTTTAGCTGAAGTTTTGTGCGTTTACAGCAGCAGGGCTAAATTAGTACTTTGAATCAAAACAGACACAGTGTCTATCTTAGGATAAATGAACTTAAAGCAGTATGGTAGTGAGACTCATTGTGATAGTAATACAAGTGTTTGGACTACAAAGAAGCCTATAGCATTGAGGAAAAAGCTAGAATGGACTATAAATAAAGTAGGATTTTGGTCTTTTTATGGGACTTGTATTGTTGTGCATTTCCCCTAAATATTGTTTGCATTTTATAAACTCATAATATTGCTACTTAAAGCATAAAAATACATCCAGTCTAATGATAGGAGATATGAAAACTTTTCCAAAAATTTAAACCAGTCAGCAGATTTATAGTGATATGATTAGTTGTCAAGTTTCTCAAACGTGAGTCTTAAGTTATTACATCTCCTCCTTTCGCTCGTGCAGTGAGTGTGTGTGCATCTACTGTATGTACATATGTCACACTGTACATGCACACTTTCCTCACAGCAGGGAGGAGGGCTGTGAAAGCCTGTCACTGCGCTCCAGGGCAGCACTGACATGAGTGTCACCTTCATGAAGGAGCGTTAAAGCTGCTCCCTCTGCACACCGTGCTTCAGACCGTCGCTCTGATTCCAGCGGCAGAACAGAGGAGTTAGCGCAAACGCTCGCAGAGGGTTGTCATTTGTTGTTCGCTTCATTAAACACCTGTGAACACCAGGAGCCATTAAAGAACTTTGGTTAGGAGAAAAGATAAATACCTGCACTGTTAGCACAATCCACAAGTTCACAAACTTAGCAGGAGGATGGTCTAATTAACAACAGGCACATTAATCCATTAATGAGTTTCTAATACTAATTACACCATAAAAAATGTGCAAATGGATTCTGACAATTTAATTAGCTGCAAATGACACGTGAGCAGGAGTGAGGAGACAGTTGGTATCAAAGTGTAAATTCAGCTTCTGGATTCAGCGAAGTGGCAGCAGAGTGCTGTTTGGTCTGCTAGCGAGAAAATCAACACTTATTCTGCCTTTTTAAAAAAACTATACCACTGTATATGGGAGCAATATATATTTAAAAAGATAAGATACAGCATTGTGCTCTGTTTCTGTGGCCCTGACGTGGGTGGGCGTCTGGGGTAAAGGCCTCCAGAGTCTCTGCTTGTTCTTGCTGCACGCTGCTCATGATGAACTCTGTGATGGAACGATGCTTCTGCAGGAAAATAAATGTCAGAAAAGCATGTTTGTCCTCCCTGACTGCTACTCACTGTCAGCACGGACATGTTGCTCTGATGAGCTCAGTAAGTTCAACTTGTTGAGGGTGACAGCATTTTTAAACGCTACTTATTCGAAGCTCTGAGTAAAATGAAACAAAAAAGAGAAGTTACTTTTAAAAGGTATGATTTAAAAATGTTATGTGCAAAGTTGTACATTGTTAAAAATAGTTAATAAATCATTCAAATAAAATTTGTAAAAGTTAAACATTTTTTCATTTAAATTACATAATTATCTGTATTCATTAAAAATGCTTCAAACATTTCCTCCATTCATTATTTTACAAGAAATCCCTGGAGTCTGTCTGCAGTGTTTCAGGCCTCGTGGTTCTGTGTTTCCTGTCATGGCAGCTGGGTTCAAAGTTAAACAGCAATACTTCGCTCTGTGGTGAAGTTGTAGTAAAACTGCAAGGAGGAAAAAAAAGGGAGCACAGATTAAAATAGAGATTTTTTTTGACACAACAAGTAGAACAAATCTTTACTGATCTAACTTTGAATAAATAAAGTGATAAAATATAAACATGTATAAAATACTGCAGTGGCATACAGACTGTCCCAAACTGAGCACTACTACAGTTATTTAAATACATTTATGAGTGTTTTAAAATATATTTAATTTAATTCAACATCAACATTTTGTTAAGATGTTACTGTCCTGATTCAAAACTTAAGGCCTTTAGTGTCACTGCAGAGCAATTAGATGGTCAACTAGTGTGAGATAAAGTAATACAAAACAAACACCTCCACCTTGTGGAAGGTTAGGGACATGACACCTTAAAAAGCATGATTGCTTCAATGGTTCTTGTTTTGTGTGACATTCAAATAAAATAAAAGTGTGATATACATTAAGGCAGATTACTTATTATTGCTTAGTAGACAATTTAAGTCATAATGTGAGATGTTTACACAGCAGAAAGTCAAAAGTGACCCCAGATTACATTTAGACCTGATGCAGACTTTTAGAGGACATAATGCGAGACTAATATATTTATTATCTCTTATGAAAAAAAGTGATTCCACCCTCAGCTACACTGACAGCAACTTTATCGGTGCACAGCCATCTCAGAAAGTTTCTTTACACAAAGGCGATCCATTCATTCCATTCAGGGAAGTTTCAGATGTGTTATTTTGGAAAAAGAAAGTGCTGACATTGAATTGTGATTTCTGTTTTGGCCAATGCCCCCTGTTGTTAGTTTCTAATCTTCATAAAAAGAAAAAAAGTTGGATCAATAAATCAAAGAAAATTGCAGTTAAAGAGAGCACTGAGATACGAAAGCCCTAAGTGGACATATATGCATTGACATCCATGCATTTTATTCTTCGTCTGTCTTTTTCTCAACTTATCTTTCTCGTTAACTGGCAATAACAATGCTGGTTTTGTAACTATGACAGATTTCCCTAAAATGTTGAATATAAATTGCATTGCTGCATAAAAAAACGCAGTCTGCTTTACGGGTGCCTCACTGAAGGAAAAAAGCTTTCAATTGTGTTCCTACTTGAAGACTTCCTTTGCCTTCATCAATGCACACTTTCTATCCAACGTGTAACTCTTTCTAGTAACAGGTGTTTCTGCCATCAAGAACAATTTGCAGAGACTCTCTGAGCTCTCCGCTGGTCACTTGTTGTCTTAAATTTAAGTATCTTTAGTAAAACAAGCAGTCCACCAGGATTATGTACTTCATAGTGAACCACTGTTTTTTTAAAGTGCATGGTTATGACATAATGAGCTGTTAAAATGTGGCACTGTCAGCCTAGTCCGCCTAGCATTGTATCTGGCATGCTTTTCACACTAAAGCGGTCACTTGCATCTTTCAGCATCATTTTATACCACAACACAACAAAATATCCTCTCTCTGGTGTATGCTCACTTTTATAGATTATAAAACATGGTCTTAAAAGGGCATAATACAATGAATTTTACAGTATTTTATCTCATCATCTCCAGATAAAAAGCTTTCTTTCTCTGACTAAAAAGATTCTCTGACCATCTAGAACACTCAGCGATAGTCTGATCACTGTGATTGGCCACACTGTAACATGTCATGCTGTCTCTGCCCACACTTATGAGGTACTAGAAGTTAAAGCTGTTTCTATGTTTGGTATGAGCTTTTGAAACTCTGTGGACTCCACTTACGATCATCTGACGTTAAGCTGAGGCCTTTTGAAAACTACCGGCATTAACTTGTTGCCACAGGAAAAAAAATCAATAAAATATATGAATGTATGTCCACTTAAGGCTTCCATATTGGGGTCTATAATTTACTCCAATCCATTTCACAAATTCTATTCAATGAATCTGAATGATTAATAAATAAATAAATAACAAAAACAAATATTTTAAAACAGTTAAATCGACAATCACAATCAGCATCAACAGTCATTTGTTTGTTGTTAAAATTGCTTAAATAATGCATTATGTATGATATTTTTTTAGGTCAAGGTTCTGTTGAATGAACAGTGAACTGCGTGTCATTAAGTGGGGCTCATATCATGACATGAGACCGTTGTATTACTTCAGCATGGCACTAGGTGATGCTGTATGATCACTGAAACAAGTTTCCAAATCGCCTCCAGAAGCCACAGAGCCACAATGGCTCCAACCAGCTTCCCTCGATCAAAATACCACCTTCCCTGATTCTCATCTGCTGCTGGGGAAGCTGCAAGTTACCCAAAAACCTGTCACATATCACAAGCCTGTTAGTTGTGAAGAAATCCAGCCCCCCAACACACAAAAATTCACTCTCAACATCTGGCACAGTAAATAAATAATCCTGTGTGTACGTGGGGTGTGTATACGTGAGTGTGTGTGTGTGTGTGTGTGGATGATGGATGGGGGAATGGGGTGTTATCAGGGAGAGCATGTATCAATGTCTGCCAGTTTTACACACAGGCTGACAGGACAGTGACACACTGGAACATGGGCGGCAGTCACCTAGACGAGCCCGGCTTCATTTCCTGTCCCTGCTGCACTGCCAAAAATATGTGACATGTTGTCTTCATTAATTCCACCTCTATTTGGAGCTCTCCCTCTCACACCTCGCACATACGCTACTGTCCTTCCATACATTCCCATAAGCAGGCACAGAAACAGACACACGCACAGATAACTTCCTGCAAACACTGAAAGCCCATCATACATAGGTGCTAATGAAAATCTTGTCATGTGTGCACACACACTTCTCTCCACCCTAACACACTCCCTCTGAAAATCATTAGCCAGCCGCCAACAACATTTCTCAGCAGAGTAAACTACATAAAGACGTCACTTTAAATCGCTTACTAATTAACACTTAAAAAGACACAAATTAGATATGCGTGGCTAAAAGCAATTATAATATCCGCAAGTTTTGTGAGTCATTTGGGAAATGAAAAGAATGCCTAATTGCTGGAACCAACATCATCCCAGACACGGCTTAAGTGATGCCTGTTAGGAAATGGTCTTATCTACAACTGTGGTGGTGATTACAACAGTTTTCCTCAATTACATGTGCATATGTATAATACTGTAAAGTACATCTCTTTCATGAATCTATATTTTTAATGGGTTTAGGAAGGAGGCAATTAGACAGTGAGCAGAAAGAGCCTCGAGTTTTTGAAGAGGAGACATAAAAAAGCTCCACAGAAGAGCACGGACAGTGACCTCTTCTGGACAAAGGAGGAGGGAGTGTAAGAAAATCAGCATTCCAAAAACTGGTGTACTGTTTCATCTTGAGAGAGCTTCTTTTATGAATTTAAATTTCACGACTCTGTTGCAAATCACCAAGAATGAGTTGCAACTCCTGATGAATCCTCAACTGCACACAACAAAGTGGACTCTGTCTGTAAAGTGAAATAGTCACATAAAAAGCAGCTGCTTCTGGGTTTAAACTTTTTGATTTTTCTATGTTTTATACAACCAAGAATGAGCCTCCGCTTCTGGAGAAAGCTTGACTGCAAAAACTGCATTTATAGTGTTCAAGTCACTGTTTAAAAAGGAGCGAAAGTAGACAAATAAAAGAAAAATACAATTCAGACAAGCATCACTTTCTAAAAGAAACACTTCTGCCGTCCAAAGTGTTTGCAAGAACATCTCTAACAATATTTCCCCCTCTTGTTCGGCAGATATCATTGTGCCATAATAATAAGAGGAGAGAAGTAAAAATAACACAATGGTGAGGGATGTTTCCACTTGGAAACTAATTATCAAGCTAAGCTGTGACTTCATCCTCATCAGCCTGGCCCCACCATTAATCTTGTGCTGTCGTCCACTTCACTAAATCCTGTGTGTTACACTATCTCACATTTACTTCATCAGCTCCAGCGCGGCTGTAATTAATGATTTCTCATGCCCCCTCTCCTTCCCTTCCCTTCCCCAGCTCAGCTCACCATGTGTCCTGCTGCTAATCACACTCTCGGAGAAGAAAGGGAAGGAGGAGAGGAGAAAGGAGGAGGAAAAAAAAAAAAAAGACAGGAGCATATAGGATGAGGAGCCCAGCCTGTCTCCCACCCTGGAAAAAACACACACATACACGTACACGCCATTAATACCTGCGCTTGACAATGAGCTTCATTCAGATGACCATATGACAAGATGGCGACTGGGTGTGATTTGGATAGTATGTGACAGAAGACAGAGGCAGAGTGCAGAACAGACACCCGGTTTGATGAGGGAGTGTTTGCTCTGTAACACATCTCAAACCCAACAGCACCTGTTCTTTTACAGTGGTCTGTCACTTCCTGGCAGTTCTGATACCGAGATACCGTGCTAATGAGAGAGAAGGGGGGTTGTCACTCTCTTTAAAGCGCACGCACACACACTCACACACACACACACAGAAACACACTGACTTTTTCTTTCCCTCACAAACACATGGGCTCTGAAGACGGGCTCCACACATGATTTTCTTCCTGCCTGCAGGCTACAGTGTTTCATCAGGAATGAGGATGACTTTGTAGTGCTTTTATTTGCTCTTATGATCTCTTAACTTTTTCCCTACTGAAGATGAAGCTGTTTGAAAAAGTTAAACATGCAGAATGTGACCAGGGAAGCTCTACAGCACGGCCTTGTAGATGCTAGATTGAGCTGTTTGAGAGAAGTATTGGGGAATAAAAGTCAAGTGTTTTGGAACCGGAGACGAAGCTTTTAAAAGAGAATGGCTGCCTCGCCTGGCCATGCTTTTATTCAATTGGGGCTTAGTGGAGCCAACAGGGCCTCGCTGTCTCAGACACTTAATTACAACCCCAAGACCGTTTGCTTTGCATTCTGGGCCAGCGGCGTCAGCGGCAGCCGAGCGTTGCAGCCTCTACTCACTTCCTCCTCGATCTCTGCCAGGGATTTGATCGTAATGCCCATTAAATTGACTTGCTGCATCTGAAATCAAAAGCACGGAGAGGAGGGGGGAGGAGGGAAAGGAGGAAGGAAGGAAAAACACACACAAGAAACATGGCGGTTAGGCTCATGGCTAAGTAAGCATGCTTAAAATCTTTAATCCTCTCCCTCTTGGTGTCAATACAAACGGGGCTATAGTGACAACCGCCGCCAGCCAGCCAAATGGACTGCATTGAGCCAGCTCTGCCTGGCTGCACGCATTCATCACTCAGTCTGGAGGAAAGGAGAGAAAGGAAAGGAAAGAAAAGAGAAGAAAGGAAAGCACAGAAGGAGACAAGGGGAGATGGAAGGAGTGGAAGAAGAAACTAAAGGCTGTACACTTTGAAAAAGAAACCAGTTTGAGGATATGAATGTGGCCTATGTTACACCACAGGTTGCAGACCAGGCAGCCGTACAGTAGCTATCTTAACCTCTCTCATATTATTTGTAATACAGCAATTATTTGGCATTTTGCTGCAAGTCCCTGACAGAGATTTACCTCTTTGAATCGTCTTTCACCAAACTTCTCAGAGATCACAAAGGGCACGTCATCCAGAGCTGAAAAAAGTGAGAAAAAAAACAAAGTTTAAGAGTCACTTTCACACAACAACAAAGACAAATATAAGAAATATTACTCCCTATTCTTGATCCTGGGTATACCCACAAGAATAAACGTGGGTTTATAATACAGCAAAGCTATCAACATCCCCAGCCTCCCTGACACCTCCCCTCCCTCCGTCTATGGAGGGAAGATGAAAGGCTTTTTTATTCTCTGCTGTATTTGAGCACCTCCACTCTCTCCTCCAGCCCAGCCCTTTCCCAACCCTCCCTCCAGTTTAATTACTCTTGATTATTCCCGATTCCGTCTTGTCTGGGAGATGTTCACCTCTGAAACAAAGACACACTCACACTAGGCACAGAAAAGCGGAAAGAAGAGAGACAAAACATTCACCAGATATCAAATTTGCATGAAAATAAGCCACACTGTTCAGCGGGCAAAAAGTGGATTGAAATGAGGACTTGCCAAGAGCGTGGTGGTATAATTAGCATTTGACCAAACAAACGAGCTTCAACAGAGCTATAATTAAGCAGGCCTGTAATTAAGTGTATGCCCTTTATCATAATGATCGTGGTTAAAATGGTGTGATGGCTGCCAGTTGATTATTAATGGTGTAACCCCGTACTGCATGCATCCTGCACTGGAATCAAGGTGTCACGACTGTCAGGCTAGAGAGCAGCCCTTTGTTTATAAAATACATTAGGGCCCAAATTAACACAGGGTGACAAGGGACACAAAGCCTCTCGTTTCCTGACTGAAGGGAAAACTGCAGCTGCTCGGCTTCATTATAAAACTCCCAAATCTGGAGGCACAAAACTTGCCGCCGCTGGCTTCAACAGGAGCACCAAATATCAAGAGGCCAAGCTTCCAACTGGTGTTTTTAACCCACAGTCCATCAGGCCGCTGGCACAGGAAGAGGAACTCATAAACCTAAGCTGAAGCTGTTCATGAGTCATCATTTTGGAGCTGACACCCCTTTTGGTCTTTCCTGTTCACAGCAATATTTAAAAGTATGAAATTCTAAAACATCCCACACTTCGACGCTTCTGTGACTTGCTTTACTCCCTCGGTTATTACACAGATCCATGGTTTGGCTCTTTTCACCCGAGTGCAGAACAATGTGATCTCTGTAACCAAAGCATGACCCTCACCCTCATGGCCACAGGAGAGCAAAGTTGGAATCTTGGCTTTGATTCATCTCCCGCAGTGAAAGACATTACAAGAGTCTAACTATGCTAGCAGCTCTGGGAGGCTTACTATGAATGAGATGCTAAGGTTAGCATGCTGACATGCTCACAACAGGAGGCTCATGTGGTGCAAATGTTAACCATGCCTCCCACATCCATTAAGTGTGTTTGTAGGCCTATTTGGTAAGAAGCACTAAAATTACAGCTGAATTGATGATAGCACTAGCAAAGTATTTAGGTAAGCACTTAAGTGACAAGTCATCCTGACTATTGCTAATCACAGGAAGGCTTACTAAGTATTTGGATTACTTTATCTCCCACCAAAATAAAGCAGACAACAGTTACAGCTACGCAAGCAGTGGCTTTATCCTGAGGTCAATGCTAATGTCAGCTTGCTAACATGCTCAAAATATCAATACTACCAGGATCATGCTAAAATACATAAAGAGCCGCAAATTAGCTCTCAAGTTTTCCCTTGTAAAGGCAAGGCAAGGTAACTTTATTTGTATAGCGCATTTCATACACGAGGGCAACTCAATGGGCTTTGCATTAAAACATTAAAAGCATTGGAAATATTCAGGCAAGCATAAAAGAGAACAAATATAATAAAACAGAAAAGAAAAGGAAAATTAGAAATACATTAAAAGTAAATTTAAAATTTGCATTTAAAGCAAGTTAAAATAAGCTACAACTAGAAGGCAGTGGCAAATAAAAAAGTCTTAGTCTTTGATTTAAAAGAGGTGAGAGTTGGAGCAGACCTACAGCTTTCAGGGAGTGTGTTCCAGACATAGACTGTAAATAAAAATGGACAGCGTTGCTCCGCCTCTTCCCGTTGTACAGTTCTGAAGCCAAAAAATCCCTCTCCTGGGCGCAGCCATTGTGCAGCCAGAGCCTGTGAAGCCTTTGTAATAAGCTCCGCCCTACAGCGTAACGTCACAAGATGCTGTGTGCCCTTTGAAGCTTCTCTCTACAGCGGCTGTGAATCAAAGGAAACCCGGAAGTAAAACCTCGTTTTTTAACCTCTAATAACTAACGAAAAAGAAACTTTTCAGAAAAAAGAGGCCTTGGACACAAAACAGTCAAATACTAACTACATATAACCGCAGCATACGGATGTGAGAAACATTCGTACGACGTGTATTTATTTTTTAAAGTTTGACTGCTCCCCCATTCAAATGAATGGGGGAGACGGATTTTTTTACCTATACTGCAGCCAGCCACCAGGGGGCAGTCACACTGCTGAAAGCCTCACCACCAGGGCCGTATCCGGCACGCTTGGTTCCAGATATGTGGTGCATAACGACTAAACGCTGCTTCACCATGTTTTGTTCTGACTCTCGGGACTTAAAGCAGACCAGTACCTGATGACCTCAGAGGTCCCGATGGTTCATACAGTAGCAGCAGATCAGCAATGTATTTTGGGCTTAAACCATTCAGTGCTTTATAAACCATTAGCATGATTGTAAAGTCTATTCTCTAACAGACAGGAAGCCAGTGTTTAGATCTAAGAACTGGAGTGATGTGATCTTTTTTGGTCCTTGTTAGGACTCGAGCAGCAGCATTCTGTATGAGCTGCAGTCGTCTGATGGACTTTTTAGGGAGTCCTGTAAAACAAAACTTATTGAGTTACTTGGCTTCCCATCATCTCTCACAGTAAAAATGTATCTGTATCTGAGTTTACAGCAACATTACCAGCTCAAAGAGTTCGACTTTTAACTCAGCCATAATGTCAATACGCTTACATGCTCACAGCAGCAATGCTAGCAGGTCCATGCTACACAGAGTTACACTGTTCTTGCTTATTAGCACTTTTTACAAAAATAAAGCAATGCTGATGGGAATGTTATTTGCTTTGACTAGTTTTTAAGTGTGAACAGGGATATTAAGGTAACTGAAAATTAGAGTAGTAATGGTGCTAGAGCCAACCTATGGTGTTGAAAGAAGGGGCAGATGCAGAAGCGCAAAAAACTGCTGTTTCTTGAGAGTCCACTTGAGGCAGGATGCAAAAGCAAGCAAGATCCCATTAATACCCGCCTTCATATGTCCATTTAAACAGCAGCAGCATATTTCTCTATTCATACACTATTTAATTTGGAGGCAATTTATGTATGCATTTGCTCTGAAGATATTCATGTTAAAAGTTTTGCATAATTTGGCATAATTAGAGGTGTGATTGACTTGACTGACAGGTTGGTGCATGGTAGCTAATGTCATACGGGAAGGCTACGGTCTCAACTCCACTACTTTGCCTTTTTCTAGGTTGACCAAATTAGATTGAGTCAGCATTTCCAACCTAACTCATTGTTTTGGTTGTAAATCCACTGGAGGGGACAACTTTTTCGCCAGTCGACATTTGGGTGCTCGAGATCTTCTGGGATACCAATTCCCATTCTGTGTACTGGTCATCTTTATATCCCTGATATTTTGGATTGAAGAGCAGTACTGGAACTGAGAGACAAATTTTACAAACTGATCTCACCTTGCATTCATTTGAAGTAATATGAGTTTAATAGAAAGCTACATTGTTTTCTGATGAAAGCTGACTGCATTACAGCAAATGTGTTCTGCCACTCATGCTCTCCACACAAACATGATTGGACTGCACTATTGAGACTACAAAATACAAATACAAACCAGAATACTTAGACCATCAAAAACCCGGTCCCCATCAATAAGGTTATTTGCAGATATCTGTTAATATAGATGATCCTGAAGGGAACACAAGTGTGTACCAGATCCAATAGGAATCCATCAAATAGTTGTTGAGATATGTTAATCTGAACCACAAACGTCAACCTCATTGTAGGCTGGAAGATAACCAACTTATGCATTACTATCCCCTGGGAACCATGCTTGTGTTATATGGAAATATATACAAAAGCTGTTGGCATAAAGTAATTTATACCCAAGTGTTGGACTCATCAACCAAAAGATAAACTGACCTAAAGACCGCAATATTAATCCCTCAAGCGCTGCCAATGGTTGCGGCTAAAAATGTTCAGGGAGTGAGATGCTAAACCCCAGCTTCTTTTGCAATCATCTAAGAGATGAGTTGCTATCTGGAGCAGCAAGCAAACCAAGGCTACGGGTGGTAACATTGACTTGTGTAAGCTCCTAAAAACAGTGCATAAACATGCACTCCTGTGTCGCTGGGAGCACCAACACCAGGCGGAGATAGGCAGAGAGAATACATTAGAATCACGAGCTGGCTACTGGAAGCTGAGATTGTAGCTGCTGATGGATCTGCGTGGCACGGACAGATGAATGCACAGTGCTGAAGGCCAGAGAGTTTCTTTATTGCTCAAGGATTACATTTAAAACCAGATCTTACTTTGTATTCCACCACCATCTATACTGGAGAGGCTATCTCACATCCAGACAAATGGAGAGGCGCAGGAGATGACTTGGTGGTAAGAAATGGATACCATGGAGAAATACAGAAGGTGTAAAGGGCAGAAATAATGTAAATCCAATCTTCTGACCAGGAATCTCGCAATGAAGCATGTTCTGGCCGCTCAAATGGCCCGGCTTCAGTCCATTAACTCCTGACTCTACTGCAGTGCAGGGAATTGGGTTCTGATTTGGCTTTGGAGTCTGCAAGCGCAGTCAATATGAAAACATCTGGCAGGAATTTTGGTACAGCGACTATGATGCTTATGATGATGATGATGACGGTGAACGCAGAGGTGGCGTTAAGTAAGGAGGACCCTGTGGCTTGAGTGATTGTAGTGTAAAGAACGGAGTCAGCACAGGGCCCGTGTGGATCATTGCCTTATTAATGGCTCCGTCAGGTGCGATGAGCAATGGCTGCATTGTCATCTGCAGCCCCTGGGCACAGATGAATGGCTGTTTCAGGGCGGGAAGGGCTCCCTCGTACGCTGGGCTGAGCACTAATCCCTCACTCTTCCATTGTTGGATGCACTGTCACCCAGGACTTCGGCGGCGCCATACATTGCATTTTCCAGGGTGCTAACAGACGTGGCCGTGCACACAGGCGTACAAACACACACACATAAACTACACCGAGTTTTGCTCCGACACTGACTGATGGAAAAATATGCGTGGGTGATCGAGCATACCACATATTACCTGAACCACAACTCAAGAGTAACACTTTAAAATGTTGATGAACTTTTATTTTACACTTCACTAATTCAGCAGAATTGCATTGATCTCTGTCTGGCACGATTACTCGGTTGAATCTGTCTCGCACCTGAATTAAGTGAGAAAGTCACAGCTGGGCAATAATCTGTAAGTGCAAACGAGAATCTATTACAACTTTTACTCATGATTGAGCGAACTTCTATTGTTATGTACCATAAAATAATAAGAAATAATGAGCAAAGCAGCTAAAAAAAAAACAGGTTAGCGCTCAATCTGAATCCTGCTGTATCTCATATTCCAAACAATTGGATGTTGCCTTTTCCTCTTTGTGTAGCCAGGCTAGACAGTGCAATACCTTTCCTGTCGGAGTGACTCTCAATTTGAGGCGGATTCTTTATGCAGACCATGGAGATGCTATTCTAGTTGCAGACCCCGCTCTCTGTCACCTCTGCAGATAATGGTGAGTAGATGAACAGAGAGCTGGAGGAGGACCCCCTATGCCCACTCAGCCCTTAGCCCCACTCTGACATGAAGAATAGTGCCCAGCCCTGACAGCATCTCGGAGACATATTGTAGTTTATTTTGTCGCCCGGGCATGCCATCTGTGCCATTCCAATAGAGGGTGTGTGTGTTCAGGCGGCTGCAAGAGAGAGGGCGCGAGGCTCTGGGTCCCTCAGTAGCTCTGCAGCCGCGGCAGGTCATTAGTCAAATTGCCTAATGAGAGAGAATACAAATGGCCCCCTACCCTGACAGGAGGAATTTTGGAGGTGTCAGAGCTCCTGACCCGTGCTATGAGAACAGATGATAGCGAGTTGCTATTTTCAGATTCTTTTAATGACTATGGCTCTATGAAACCCATTCTTTTTCTTTTATCTTTTCCCACTTTTTCAAGCCCTCTCGACACGAGCGAAAAAAAGGAAAAACTTTTCAATGTATTAAAAATCTCACTTGCAAAAGTGGAAGTGTAACTTTTGAATTATTTAAATGTTTACTGCAGAGTTAATTAACATTCTGAAAAAACACATAACACTGATACCAAAATATGACTCTCTGAAATGATGCTGAGTATCTCTGATTATCTATTGCTTATTTCCACATCCTCAGTGTACTGTGTTCAACCTTCTGTTGCAATTCTCCCGACAGAGTCAGCTAGTTTACACTTAAATATTAATCATATCCCATCCAAATGTTCAAAAAGTAAACAAATTTAAATGTTTCTTGATGCTTCGAGAAGTATGCAAGACATCCAGTGAATTAATGTGCTTATAGTTACATACTGGAGTCTGGGGCTGCTAAACACTCAGGCTTGTGGAGATGGTTTATGAAAAGAGGCTGTGGAGGGAAAACAGAAGAGAAGCACCCAGGGAGTGGAAAGAAGCGGAATTATTTTACATAAGCTTGCTGCTTGTCCACTTTGATGAATATTTTTAGGAAGAAATATCACCATATTGGCCAGAAATTGTGCTGTTTTTAAATGATTTTAAGATGATCGGTTAAATGTAGTCACTTAACCAACAAACCCAGCTTAACTCTACAGCTGTATTCACAATAAAACTGAGTTCGATCGTTTTTTATTTAGCAAATTTCCAATTTAAAAAACCTACAATGTCAAAAAAAGTGGAAACAGTCATTGGTTTGTGTACAGAAATGATAAAAACGTACCTTTTTTGTTACCAACAGGGTGCAAAACAGCAAGCTTACGCAGAATGACCCACTTACTTTTCCATCTGTGACAAGCACTCCTTGAAATCTGGTTGTGGGTCGGGAGCCAGGAGGCAGTCCCAGTCGGGAGCTGGTCCATCAGTCTTCCAGAAAGTGGGCAGAGCCAGAAACACCAACGGTGAGTTGGCCACAAACACCTCTGCATAACACTGACTGTACATGTGTGGTTACCTCTCCAAACCAGCCACACTGTATATATCACACAATCACAGTATGGATGTAAAAGCTTGTTAGTATGTGTACCACATTTATGATATGGTGTCATTACAAAACCCTGTAACCGTTTTTAAAAGCAGTACTGGAGAATTACTGGGAAAGCCCCATTTTCTGGCTCGCTATTGAGAGCTCTCATGAAATTAAATGGACAATCAGACTTTAATCAGCAGCACAGAGTCTTTTAAGACATTGCCATGGCACTGGCATCGATCCCCAGCTGTGGCTGCTGGTAAATGTGCAGCAGAATGTGTGTATAAATGGGGTACGCCTCTCTGGACAAGTGTAAGAGCTGGCAGAGGGCTGACAGTAAATTGCATGTGCCGGATGGGACACAGCAGAAGGCACAATTACACAAATCCCCTCTTAATTAGCGGTTCTGTGGGCAAACTAACCCGTAATGATGCGAGGGATGTGGCGAGCCCCAGAAATCCTAACAAGAAACACTCACTAGCACTGGAGACCGAGTCGTATGGCCCCGGCTCCCCTAAAGTAATGACTGATACACGATCTGTTTTGATCAGTGCTGCTGCAGAAGACGATTCCCGGGTCGTCATGCTCCCCACAAACCCCTCATCCTGGCTGAGTTGCTTGCCCTTTGGACTGGGGGTGAAGCAGCAAGTCCTGTGTGGTTTTGGGTGGCGTTATTAAGTTCTCCATGCTCACAGTACCAGGCAATGTAAAGTGGCATCTCACACGGTGAGTAATGAACTGTGCCAGAGTGGAAGCAGGAGGGATGACAGCCAAAGAGGCCTCCTTGGCAGCCACTAACCTGGGCATCCACCGATTCATCATCCCCTAGAACCAATCCACCAATGCTGCACTGCCATTCGTCATTAATTATGCTAATAAGGACGCCATTACTCTCCTGATGAAACGGCCCGCTGTTATTAGTATAATGCATTTATAGTTTGATACATATGCATTTGCTCATTAGTTTTACTACATTTATAAATGTGGACTTTGAAAAAAAAATTTCACAACTCTAATAAAACTATTGTATGTTGCACTTTAAAGATTCACAGCTAAAGAGGAGCGCGGGACTTTTCTGTACTCACTAATTGACCATTATAAAATGACAAAGCAACTGCTCCATAATCATGTGCTGTTTCTTGCACCCTAACATTAAAACAAGCCTCATCTGTGTGAAGACGCTGATGTGCTTGAACTTTTTCACAGCAGACTTCATGGCTCTAAGAAAACCAGTCTGAGCAGAACTATTTAATACAGCTTCTGGGAGCCCCAGATGCCCTTTTCCAAAACGACTTCATTCCCAGAATCTCATTGTGCTTTCTAAATCACACCACAGTATGTATTAGAAGATCATTAATTACAAACTTAACAAGTCAGCAGAGCCATTAAAAGATCTTTAAGGCATAATCCACCATAAATCTCCTTAAACTATATTTAATGACTGGATTTTTTGTGAAATATTTTTTATCAAGTTCTAATTAGATGTGTGATAACAAACCCTGCTGTACACGGGGCAAATGAGAGAGCAGTGACAGGCCCATCCATTGAGGCTGTCCACGTCTGGACACTGAAACTAATGGAGCACTGCCTCTATCTCAGGGATGGATAGAAAGCAATGAGGGATGAGACTCCAGAGTCCAGTCTGGCCTGCAAATGCAAAGCCATTTAAAGTCTCTCATTTGACTGTAATAAAGGTCCAAAAATGCCCCAGGGCCTCCAGGCCCCAGTCAAAAATCCCATTACGATTCACTCAGGATTGATCCTCAAATACTTACCGGCACGGCCACAGGATGGATCGTGTTTAGAAAATATCTCACATATTCCAGTAGAATCTTGAAGTATCAGCGTATTGAATGTGGACAGGACTGTCTTTTAAGTGTGTTTAAAGTATTTTTGACAGAGGAGGAGTGCTCCCTATATGCTGATTAAAACCTCAGATTTTTATATGAGGTCTGGCTTGGCCCCAGTTTGAAAGTGCTTCAGTCATAAATTAGAGCACGGCATAACAGCTGTTTTGCTATTGTTGCCCTTTTAGATTAAAAGAAAGACTTTAATCTGCAGAAACCACTTGGGTTAAGATGTTTGTTTCCAATGTTTTGTTTTCTCAAACCACAAACACAAACTCACAAAGTAAGAGTCAAATGTTCCATTAGTCTGAATTAACTCACTCCATGATCTGCAAACAAACAAATGACCAAAATCTAGCTTGTCATGAGATCAAACACTCTTAGTTCTTAGTCAGTTTCTCTTTCTAATCAACTTAAAATTAAACAGCACGAACAACGCTGATGTTCTCAGCTATTTCTGATTAAATGTCACGTGGGGCAGCGAACAATAACTCTCTTAACACTACTCTATCTTTCTTGTTTTTGTCTGTATACCCTACATTTATATGCCAGGCCTGCTGGCATGGTTTTAGCTTGTTGTTTAATTTCACTCTGCAGTCTTCATTACAAAACACTTGTGCAATATCAGTGTAGAAAATGCATGAGCAGCTCTAACTTAAATATAAATAAAGGAGAATTTAAACACTGTGTAATTTGCCAGCCATTAAATTGCAAAGAAGGAATTCAGCCTTCCTTTATATCATTAGATGCTTGGTGCAGTAAACGTTTTGAGGTCTAGTGTGTGTGTGTGTGTGTGTGTGTGTGTGTGTGTGTGTGTGTGTGTGTGTGTGTGTGTGTGTGTGTGTGTGTGTGTGTGTGCGTGTGAGAGAATACATTAGGTGTAAATACTATTCTCCTGCTGAACCCCCCCCCCCCCTCTCCCTCTGTTCGCCTTTTGCTGACCAGGGGAATTAAGAAGCAAAACGTGGGTTTTAAGAGCGCTCCTTTCATGTCTTGATGTAAGCTTTGGCATTACTTCAGACATCAAGATCGGCCTCATAGAAATCCCATTCCATCTAAAGTAAAAGCTCGGCAGTAAATCTGCCCCATACTCCCCCATAACACTTCCATAAATGATTCATTCAGCTCAGTTTAGCTGATGCAAAACAGAATGTTAGTGAGTTGTGGACGGAGACCGAGCTGCAATGGAGGACCAACCCTGCTGCTTAGTAATTTCATCAATCTCTGCGAGAGAAAGAGAGGAGAACAGAGAAAGAGGAGGAGAGCGTACACTAATAATAACTTTTTTTGTGGCAATCCAGAGGTCGTGTTTTTTAATCCCTCAGCCTAAAGAATTGTGTTATTCTAAAATATAACCCCGGCGGTGCAGAAGCGGTTGAGATCCATCACATTTTAAGATAAGAGCGAGCTGATCTCCTCCCTCCGCACAGCCTCGCCCAGAACTACACGGGGAGATAAGATGGAACTTTTGTTTGAAACCTGATGAGAACCCTCTTAATGAAAGTGCTGCGCCAAAAATAATCTTTTTTCTCCATGTTAGTCAATCAAAAAATGGTGTAGTTGGGGGAAAAAGAGGAGAAAGAAAGTAATTTTGCATAATCAGTGAGCACCATCTGGAACAATTAACCAAATTCCACAGAACTCAGAGGATCAGTCATATTGGCTTATTAAAGATCCAGAATTATACAAGTAATAAATCCTTGGAAAAACGAAGCGTACCCCTGCCTGTCACGACTATTTTAACTTCAAATACAGTGGAATACTTGATAAGGCTGAAAAGAGGAGATTAATATATGCAAATTATGTCGAGCATTTAAAAGCCCCCCAACAACTGTCTCGTCTTTTTTTTTCTGTCTCTTATTACGGGGCTTTATGTTTTATTCATACACCAACTCACCTGTCATTTCATAAGCTATAATATTATGAGGGTATTATTAAACAGCATAAAGTGGAGCTTTAATTGGAAAGCTCCATTGCATTTTCCAATTATTTGCAGCAAATTAAAAGCAGATGCACATAGTTTAATAAGAATTCTAATATTGTTTCCTGAAAATCAAAAATCACTGTCATCCTGCCAAGATATTTTGCAAACCCAAGTTAATTTTGAGCCTCCTATTTTTTCCCTCCTCCTCTGAAGGATGAACTGTCTCGCGTCTGTTAATTGAAGTTCGTCTAATGGATAGGGAAATAATTGCTCTCCATATTACGTTAGATCAGGGCCAATGTCAGGATTTATTTTTGATTAATGTGATAGATATGTAAATGTATTACTTTTTATTACGTTTACCTTTTTATCAGGCGGATGTCTGCTGAATACTATATGTTGTTCTGTAGGTAATGAAGGGCGACTGCACTGCACACCACACAGGTCTATTTTAGACCTTTTTTTCCCACAGACTTTTTGCATTTATTTTTATCAAACATATGCTTTTTAGACACATTTCATGCATGCAAACGTAATTACCTTTAAAATACCCTGCTTTCCTGTCAATGCACAAATAACACACCTAATTGGCAAAGGGACTTGGCGTGGATCAAAGAAACGTGGGGAAGAAAAGCAAAAAGGTTTGGAGCTGCGATGAAAACTTGATAACTTTTCCAATGAGCTTGAACTGTCAAGTGAAGGAGGGCTGCAAAATAAATGTGGATTAGTTTTTAATATTCTGGTAATAAATGTCAAAGCGCCTGCACATCACATCTGTACATGATGTGACTGCAGATGACAGATTTCCCAGACATGTTACCTCTCCTCCCCTCAACTCGCACTCTTTTTTTGGTGTGTGTGTGTGTGTGTGTATGTGTGTTGGGGTTTTTGTTTTGTTGGGAAGTGACGGAGGGTTTAATCAAGAAAGCAGGCAATTCATCAATCCTAAAGAAGGCGCCTGTACAACCCTGACAGAGCGCACATGGTTTTAGACCAACTCGAACCTGGCCAGCTGTCAGCCCACACACACATGTGGGCACATGCAACCACCCACGCACCCACACACACACACACACCAGAGCTACCAGCGCTAACAATTAACACAAATAGGCTGTCGGCTACGACCTCACACTTGGTCTGCAGGCTATCACATTGTTAATGAAGGGAAGTTGCGTTCTCTCACATGCACAGCGTGGTGCTGCACAGCTGACAAGTACACAAGAAATAAAGCCAAGAGGCGTCTCAGGCTAACTCCATTATCTCCCTTTTTCTTTAAAACCTCATGAAGGGACACATGAAGGTAAAGGAGAGGAGTCTGTGCGCCTGCAAAGGACAGTTTTCTGCAGATAAATGATGACTGCTGGCAGCGTCCTGTACAGTATGTGCATGTTCTTCACTGTCACTCAAGCACTGTCCCAGCGGAGGAATCGCAAACCCAGTGCCACAAAGCACTCAGCTGTGTGTTAATGTCGGCTCCTTCAGGGCCACACTCTACACAGTTGTCTTGACTAACTTATAACATGACTGTCACACCAACACAGTGATGTATTAATCAGTTTTTTGGCAATTAGGGAAGGAAAAAAATATTTTGCCGGTTCAAGAAAGATGGGGAAAAGCATAAACCTAAAATATTTACTTTTTAGCGATTTATGTTGTTACTTTTTATTCTCTTTGTGTATCAAAAGAACAAAAAAACAGGTTCATATTTCTACTTCATCACTTTCACCTCAGCATTGTTTAAAAGCTCTACTGTACTGAAAAGGCAGGCTGCTGTAACATGGCCATAGCCTGGGTGTGCCTCAGCTTCCAGCAGCAGGAGGAATCCTC
The DNA here is from genome assembly GCF_009762535.1 of Notolabrus celidotus. Lineage (NCBI taxonomy): Eukaryota > Metazoa > Chordata > Actinopteri > Labriformes > Labridae > Notolabrus > Notolabrus celidotus. The sequence goes on along the minus strand of NC_048280.1, from coordinate 26,205,027 downwards.
ACCACATGGTGTCTCTCTCCAGCTGGATAAAAACCTGCCTCCCTCCTTCACCTCATGTGGATCACACACTCTGTAAGACTCGAGCGTCTCAGGCTCGGCTCTGCCTCCGTGTCTCTGAGGCTGTCACTGCTAAGCTCTGCTTCCTAAAGAATTAGCCTTTCTTCTGTTTCAGTCCTGGAGCATTGTGCTATTAGTCGAGTTTCTCCCTGACAAAAGAGAGGGGAATTCGTCCAGTGCATGCAGGGTACATATGTAAGTATGGCATGTGATGGATCATCTTTGGCAGCTGTTAAATGTTCTCTTGAGTGTAATGCGTCGCTCCTCTGGGAAGTCACGTTCGCTCTGATAAGCGAAGCTCTGTACAGTATCCATCAGTGAGGAGATCTAGACGTAGAGCGTTTGGAGATCAAGTACCACAGGAGCTGCCTTTATATACAGACAGAGCTGATGCAAAGACTCCAGTTTACATGGAAGGCACAAGCACTGAACCTTCTCTCTGCACAAACAGAGATCTTCTGTTTCAGCCTTTGAAACCAATCATTTAAATGATCCTGTTAAAATCACTTCAAAATGAAACTATAATCACCACAGCCTGCGGTCTATCTGCAGCCAGACATCAACAACGTGTGTAGCGCCATCACAGTGTTGATGACTGTAAAGTTTCATCGTTTAAAGTCACTTAAAATAAAAAAAATAAGAGTTACAAAACTTATATAACTACTTGTTGGACGGCTTGCAGGAATATGAGGAATTTGTAGATACACCGACAAAATAGAGGCCCCGCAAAAAGCAAAAACTACAATGTATGCAGTGTTTTGTTTTGCATATGAAGTAATCAAAGTCATTTTAACACTATTCATTAAAAAAAGAATTACTTTTTTTTGCAAATGTACAGATTTAAAATGAGTTTTGATAATATTAGAAATTATCTTTAATGTTTCTATTTTTAGATTTTTTTTGGATCAAAATAATCTTAAAAAAATATATATTATAAAGTATAAATATTAAAATCTGATGCGAATACAAGTATGATTTTATATTTTGCTCTCCTTGACACTACTCGTTATGGATGCATTGCTTTCATAATGTATTATGCTTTATTTAAGTCTGTAACCTTTCAGCTTTGGTTTTAGAGATTGGAGGGATTGGAGGATTTGAAGATACTCCAGGAAGTGACATCACAGTAAGTCAAAATCCAAATGTATGCACTGTAGGACTGTTTTCTGAAGCATGGTTCGAAAGGTTGTACATGTTTACGTATCATCTGTTAAGTTACTCAGTTTTCAGATACCATTTACCTGTCATGGTGTAAGTCCCGCTGCCCTGGTGCTCATAGGTCGGCCTGTTTGTCGTCCTCCTGCTGGAAGAAAGAAAGTAAAAAACGATAAATGTGTTTTTTTATTGCACATTCTGTTAAAAACATATACAAATGTTGTTTACTGTGTATTAGACAAGGACCACCATGTTCCAAGGCGCTTTTCTCAGACATGAAAATATTATGCCAGAGATTTTGTTTTAGCGCTAAAGCAAGGAAACTCCCTCAATAAAAGAAGACTTCTTTAATCTGTCCAAAGGCAAAACAGAGAGCTGAAATAACAAGATGAATGTGAAGAGGAGGAATATGGTAAAAGTTAAACCGTGCCTTGGCTGCCCAGGGGCTCGAACAGACCTTTAACAGGGGGTTCAGAGCAGGATCTTGTTAATTCTGGAGGAACTGAGAGATTCCATTATTCAAGGGAAGTCTGTTTTTTTCCCCTCCGTTTCATGGCCTTGTATTACAGAAAACAGCACAGAATGCACTTTGTGGGCAGTTGAAGTTAACAAACCATATAAGATTGAAATCCTCATCAATCAAGCTATCATGAATCACACCCTGTGACTCACCCCTACGGATCGATAAATCCACAGCAAGCAGAGGGAAAAAATGCACGGCTTGGAGAGAGCTGCATAACATGACATGCTCTGGAGGTAAAATGAGCTCCGGGATGGCATTTTAAAATAAATGATCTTATAATGACAATGCAAAGTAGTCAGGGATATCATTAAAAAGAGGACTACTTGATTGGAGGACACGCAGGCGTCAAAGTTTGCAGATAAGACAAAGAAGAAAGAAGAGAAGAAGAAGAAGACAGTGCTGAACTGCAGAAAGACAAGAGAAAGTGGGGGCTGAGCAGATGTAAAGCTGCAAATAATGAAGTGTGTTTTGTGCATCATGTTTTGTATTTTCCTGTTTATGGATCAAATAATAATTCTTCACTTGTTTGAAGGCGTGTTAAATCAAAACTCCTAAAATTTAAGACTAAATGCAGATCTGCATATCCCAGGTTTGCTGCGGTGCATGAGTTGTAGCGTTGGAAGCCTTATCTCTTCGCATGAGATAAATAAAAGCAATAATTTCCATCAAGAGCAATAAAACAAGACTTCTGACAGGCTGTGGTATTTATGAGCTGAAGCCTGCAACTCAGATTTATTTGCAATGAAAGGGTCGACTTTTCCCCTCCTCATTTACATCAGCATTTGGCCATGTTAAATCCAGGCCAATGGTGAATTTTTAAAAGGTTGGCATCAATCTTGTGGGAACGATTGCCATATTCAACGCAGACTTCTTTTACCTTTCAAAGGTTGATTCCACTGCTGAGGAGGACCGCTGCACATCTCTCAGAGCGTGGATACGTCCCAGGGACTGATAAAGTGCAGGAAACGCTTTGAATGTCTTTTTATGGCGTCTGTGTTTGCCTTGTTAAATTAGTACTTACAAGAAACAAAGAAAACAGGGGTATTTATCTATGGATGTGTAAAAGTGAAAGTGCTACTTGGCGCTAAAGGAGGAAAATGTGCTCATGAAATGTTTTTCTACAGGCAACCTCCAGGGCTGTTTTCCCATCTGTTTGAAGCACAAACTGTCTCAATCCAAATTGGTGATTTCTAAATACAATTTTAGCTGCATTGTAGAGGGTAACATATGGCAAATCAATTAGACAACTAATTCTTAAAACAAAAACATGGCAAGTGCATTTGCTAATCAACGGCAGTGTTGGGGGCTTGTATTATGTCGGCCACTGGAGTTTTGACAACAATTAATCCTCATTTCAGGCAAGGAGAGCCATATTGACACATATTCCTAATTTGAATATTCAATTATAGTGCAGTTCCTCATCAAATTATGGTAAAACTGGGAACACGGCCTGGTAGATTTACGCAATTACGACGCAGATCAAGAGTCTTGTGTTCCCAGGAAATCTGGGAAGTTAAAATGATATTAGAGCAGCAAAGCAAACCACGGCTCTGAAGGTTTATTGACAACATAAGTGGAAGTTCAACAGATTTTTTTTTTGTGTGTGTTCTTTTTGTTGGATAGGAAATCCTTGTCTTTGTTTTAAAAAAAGAGAGAGTGGGAAAGACAGTGGGGACAGACGTGCAGTAGTCAGGGAAGAGGTAAAGATGAGAATGAGAGTAATATCGCTGAAGAGCCCGAGCTGCGATACAGAGCGCTGGAAGCTCTTGTTTTGACACACATCTAGCCTTCCCCGTGACAACATCTCCACACCTTCCTCTATGTGCCGCCAGTGCTGCTTTGTGGGAGCTGCTTTCCTCACCCATCATTATCCTCCTTTAAGCTCGGTGTCAGGTATTGAAAAGGAGGATCTTTCTCTCTGAATATGGCGTTGAAATCACTGAGCAGTCGGCGCCCATCAGATCTCGGCTGATCACTCGATCATTCCTGGCAGCGCCGCGCTGCGTCTTTGCTTGATCTCTGCTACTTTTGGCAACTTTTCTGAACACAACAAAGTAATGGGGAAGATTGAGCAGGGAGTGATTGTTCTTCAGCGACACACTGACAGTCATGGTGTCTTTCCCTTTCTCAGGAGTCGTGTGCTACGGGAAGTCTTGGTTAACCAGAGAGCAATGAAAGCTGCTACAATGCTCCTGCAGAGTGTCACAGGTAGAATCCGCAATGTATCTATATGCACGCCAATTCTGACACTGATGACTCTCTAGGCTGCACGTGTTCCTGTAAAAAAGCTAACTATGCTATGCAATGAGGGAAAAAAAGGACACTTGGCGATGACATTTTTATCGCTGCACAGTTTGATTTAAAAAGTGCCAGTGTGTACAATGGCCTATTATTCTAAGAGAAATGTCAAAAACCTTGATTCTGAGTGAAAGCGAAAGAAATTGCAATATTAGGACAAGGCTAATTTATGCTAGCAGTCAGTGTAGAGGTCAGATATCAGCCTCAGCAATGACAGTTTTATCAGGAGAAAAATGGCAGCGTTGGCCTGGAGAAGGAAGGAGGGGGATACTTTACTGGACACATTAAAAGGCTGACCGGATGGCGCATGTTTTCCACATTATGAAGTCAGGGAGCGGCTGATACGGTCCGTCTTGACAGAGAACAAGCCAACGTGGTTGACATCAAGCTGCAGCTATGAATCAAAACAGAACGCTGCGGCTGGTTGAAGCTCTTTAGACAAAGCTGATAAAGAGACATTAAACACACACGGTTGAAATGCATTTGCACGGCAGGCTGCGTAAGAGGTCTGCACCCTAACAGTTTTAGTGGCTCAATATGGTGTGACAGCCTGAGCCAATAAGAAATAACTATCTTACATTCAGTGTTTATCCTTGATCCTGCTTCAACTAAAAGTGAGGAAATAATACTCCCTTACTTAAACCTTTTAACAGAGTTTCTGCAGGGCACACCAAGAATACTAAAAGACTTACTGAGATTTTCTTACACCTCCATAAAGTTTGGAATCTTACACCTGCTTCAAAATCTGGCCTGCTAAAGCATGGAAGTTTGATGGAAGACCAGTGGGGTCAACATTACTCAGAATTCTGTATTGTTAAATAACTGTTTTTCAGCCCTTTCAAGCTGAATGTGGCCATAACTCCTCTATGATTTTAATAAATAGTGCTTGGAACAGGAAAAATTACAGAAAATGGATGGATAGATTTAACAATGGTTTATTTTATTAGAGCTGTTAATAAATCAGCAAATCAAAAGAAAGTGAACTGTCCACTGTGTGGTATTTAGCAAAACAGGCTGGATTTAGCTGCTCAAACTGGAGTATTTACTGTTTCTGTTGATAATTAATACAAAGCATTGAGTTTTTGATTTGTGGAAGTTGCACTGAAAGCAATTTGAAGGCATCACCTTCAGCTATGGGAGGTTTTTGTGGACATTTGTCATACATTTTGGACTTCTAATACACTTAAAAATTACTCAGAGAATCCACAGATGAACGGCAAAACGGAAGAAATTTTGTAGAAATCATAACTCTTTGTTTTTGCTAGAATCATGGTTCGCCGGGCGCTGGATTAGCTGAGCGGTTAAATTGTGTGCTCAGTGGAAAAGCTACAGTTTTTAGCCCTTTTCATACTGCTAGTTAAAGGCGCGATATTTAAGCCCCTGTAATGTCTCAGCTTCAGAAGTGACGGAGGCGGTACAGGGGCGAGATAGCAGCACTGTGAATTGTTGGAGCCAGCCGGGTGGAACAGCTGGTGTGTGTGCATATGTACCTACGGGCTATTGCAAGGCTGTACCCCAACACTGGGAAACCACTACTTGCAACACTGGATCAATATCAATGATTAGATGCTTTAACTTATTTTAATCACACATATTTAATTGTTGTTGTTGAGCATTAGTCTCTATTTTAAAATCCATTTTTTGTTTTTTAATATGTGATGCGTTATTTTATTTCTGCTTCTTTCTTGTTTTCAATCGCTGTAAAGCACTTTGGGTTGCATTTGATTTGTATGAATGTTGCTATATGAATAGAGCTTGATTGATTGATTGATTGATTGATTGATTGATGATTGATTGATTGATTGATTGATTGATTGATTGATTGATTGATTGATTGATTGATTGATTGATTGATTGATTGATTGATTGATTGAATATTAAAGTACTAGGATGTGATGATAGCGGAGCAGCGTTGCAGCACTGCTGTTGATTTGCTATAAGACAAGGGCCAGGGAAGCAGCGGTCACAGGTTGGATTACAACCCTCGGTCCCTTGCAGCATGTCACTCCCCACTCTCTCTATCCACTGTCCTGTCCTCCCAATAAAGGCATTAAAAAGCCAAAACTAATCTTAGAGATGAGCCTCATGGCGACTGTAGGTAGAAGTACTTAGAGTGCTTGTTATACGTCTCATGGTGTGGTGTAAAACTATAAGAAAAAAAGGATTGAGCAGCCTATTAGCTCGTCTGAAGGCTGCAACAATCCAACTTTAAGTTCTTAAGTTTGCACTCTTCAAACTGCAATCACACACACACAAACATTTTATAAGTAACATTACAGCTTAAGGCAGGGAGAAGTCGATATATCTGTCTTTGGTGAATAAAATTGAAGACTTCTTCCATAATACCTACAGGGGGTCTGTTTTTGAGGAAACTGAATTCAGAGTTTGAAAACTTTTTAAGACCTGCAGATGCCCTGTTTTTAGCTGACAAAACAATACACAAACAATTCAAACACAGCACCTCAGCCTTGATGTGGTAACTGTGTGCGTCCCATAATGATGCAACACCCTGCAGTTACTGTGTACTGCAGCTCCACGCTGCTGAGGAGAAAAAAAAAACCTAACTGATTTGCAGTTTAGGTTTGTACACAACTCTAACAAGCTCTCGCTGCCTGAGGCAACTCAACGTTTGAGAGGGATCACTGCAGCTTTCAAAATTATAAGGGTCATTAAAAATTTACACATTATTGACTGTATTTAAAACATCTTTTCCACTGACTGTAAAGAGCACTTAAATTTAAGAGGTGCTATTCTCCAAAGGCCATAAAGTTGTTATAGATAGCCCGAAGGAGGCATGGAGGAGAGGGTTTTCTCTCCTGAATATGAATAAAGTATAGTGAGGTGATACTACACACTCGGTTAGACTGGAGTACTGTGCTTAAGCAATCAGTGAGTTGTTTATATATCACTGTGTCAAACCATCTAATCTGTGACTTTAAATAAATACTTATGAGTGTATGTATGGCTGTCTGCAGCGCGTGTAACTACACAAAAAGGATGCCAGATAAATAGTCAAAGACCTGCCGCTGTCTAAATTGCCCACAGTGTCGTCCTTATGTGTCAGAGCATTATGGATGGAAATACTCTGAAAAGAAGCCTCTCTGACTGTGGAATGAATTTTAATGTTAATACAAAAACAGCAGCCTGTGATCTCAGCAGGCATCAAGAGGGGGTGTGAGTCGCTCCGAGGTGCAATTTATTCCAACCTCTGAGCCTCTCCGACTTGAAAGTGGGCTTCAAAAGAACCGAGGATTACCGGTAAGAGTTTGGAAGGCGTACACATGAGCCCGAGCGCCCACCATCGCTTCAAACCATCAAACATTATTGACCATCGACTGGCAATAATACGGACAATTCACAAAACCCGACCTGGTTTGAACTGCAGTTTGGAATTCAGGCCTTGTCCGTGGTATTGTTCTCGCCCCGCTGAGTGGCCATGAGAACAGAAGCTCTGTTTTGAATCTGCCTGCTGGCTCCATTGCTCTGGCCTGTTGCGGCTTTTAAGTGGCTTTTACTCAGCCCAGCACTGGATGGCAGAGCATAGCACTTCAAGCTGGCAAACACATCAGCACCCAGTGCCAAAGCTCCCCTCTCCACACCTAAGGAGTCTCAGTTGTTTATTTACAATTTGCTGTGGAAATCCCTCAGTTCTTCAGCACGATAAATAATTGAGCTGTTTGATCTGGACACAGTACAAAGGGCTGCTCCGTTCACGCTGAGGCCTGGGGCGGAGGAAGCCCAGGCAGAGGAGGGGGACGTACACACTCTGCAGGATGGCGGAGATCTTGGAGCTCTCCTCCCTTCCTCCGCAGCTGTCGTTCGCTCTCCGGGCTACATCTCCTCCTCTTTGTCTGCAGAGTACAACGCTCCTGTCAGCACACAGTCAGAGCAGAGACCTGCCTGCTTCTGCCTCCTGGGACACACCGCAAATAGCAGGAGTTTAGCCCTCATTGAACTCATGTTCTTGTTCAGGAGATCCTGTCTAGTTAGCCTGTCTCTCCAGTTCAACCTCGCTGCCTCGATGTCCGGCCACAACCTTTACGGCAGAGTGCCCGGGAATGATCAATGGCTGGTGTCTTCATTGGTACATATAGTAAAGAAGCGTACAAAAAACCCAAGAGTATGCAGGGTATAAAGCAAAAATGGACAGGAACGAGAGGAAAGTCAAACTTCAAGAAGTACTTCTAATTATTGTGGAGTGACATGAGACTGTAAAGGAAAGATTTACTCCACGGTGACATCCCCTTTAATATCCTACAGCACGCTGTTTCAACATTCAATAACCAGGCTGTATCTTAATACAAGATACGAGTAATTCAATTCTTCCTCATCAAAATAAGTATGTCAGATACCTACAATGACATTCATACTCACACGTCTGTCATGTCTAATAATTATAAAGACACTTGGCCTCAGTCACAAACATCCTCTTAAGATTTAAAGTTATTCTCAAGAAAAGTTCTAAGAGAAGTCTCAGGCAGATTCCTGAAGCTGTTCTCAAACTGCAGAATGGTTCTCACCTGTGTTCTTAATCGATGAATGCCACATCTTCCTACGTTTGAGGCTCATGCTCGATGTTCCCAATTAGCACAGGTATACGCCCCTTTACTGCCCATATAAGGGCATGAGACAGCAGTGTTATGTGCACACACATAAATTACGCAGGATTAAACTACTTTAGTAGCTATGAAACAGAGGTAGTGCTGCTGGAAGTCAAACACCAACAGGCCGATTTGTTTTTTGGTTGACATAAAAACAGATGCAAGAGGTGATATAATTAATTCAAAAAAGGCTGGCATCAGTAAATGCAGCGCTGTGGTCAGAGAAGGATGCCCACTAGATAAAGTGAAATAAAAATAAGTCTGGTCCAAAATCCAAGGGGACAAGAGCCTAAGACAGGAGAGAGATGCTGACCATAATCAACATTATTTTATAATTTATACAGTTTGATACTACATTTGTTCTAAAAGCTGTTGCTCTGAACACGTGACAGATTGGTCATTAAATACCTGAATGTAAAGTCGGATTATTATTATTTTTTATTTTTTTAATTGTAGACCATATTATTGTTTTTTGTAATTGTGTTCATATTAGTTTAATATTCATTATTTCATGCATGTAGGTCTACATACCTGGCTAATAAAGCTGATTTTGATTACCATAGTTTTAACAGGTCAGTGTTTAGTTTATATTCATAATCTAAAATGTTCCTATTTAGACCAAACCTTTTATGACTGAAATAAAAGCTGAAAATAGTTAAAACATGTATCAATAAATGTTTTTCATAATATCAAAGTGCTAAATGAAACAAAACACAATATCCAATATTTTTGCCTTGGCATATCCAATCTCAAATGTGGTTAACAGCGCTCTTAGATTTTGTTCACAGCTTACAAATCCCAGTTAGGGAAAACTTCAGTGAATGTCAGAATCTTCTTAAAAAGCAGAGTTAGAGGTTGGGTTTTTTTTGAGAGAAGAAGACAGGGACAAGCTCGGGTAATAACCTCTGAGACTTGACTCAGTCAGCAAAGACTTGAATTAAGACTCGATTTGGATTCTCTTTGGTGACTTGAACACTGACTCGAGACTCGACTGGTACTTAAGCCATACTGACTCAACTACAGCACTGAATGTATGGCAAATGTGTCATCAGTTGTCTGAGGGAGAATGACGCTGTGGTTATCTAGAATGCTTTTTTAACTTGAAATAATTGAAGTACACAATCTGTACTGTAAATAAGTCCAGCTATTCAATGTCTCAACAGATAGTTATTCTTTAAAGTGAATTCAAGATAACTTAAACTGAATTTTAAAAAGAAGGAGTAAAGCTTCAGATATCTAATAAAAAACAAGCACCTTTAATTACATTACTTGCCAGTAAGGTGTGATTTGGAAAAATTCCATAATGGATCCTTAATAATAATAATAATAATAATAATAATAATAATAATAATAATAATAATAATAATAATAATAATAATAATAATCCCTGATTGGAGTGGGTTTGGATTAAAATGTTAAAAAGGCTTACCATAACAGTCTTAAGCATTTAAGCTCTCCCGGTCTTAATGTTTTGGGGTCAGAAGAGTCCATATTTGAACAACAGGTTGCATCGTCACATCTTTTACCATGTGGCAGCAGCTTATCAATTAAAGGTGACCAGACCCCTAAGAAATACCAGATTTGTAATTACAAAGTTATCATCCTAATGGTTGAAGAGGACATTAGTGACTAAGGTCAAAAACTCAGTGGGTCAAAGGTTTGTTGAGGTTGCAAATAAGGTGAGAAGTAGGTTCACTTTCTCCTCTGACTAATGGAATCAGACTTCTTATGCAATTGGTTGAGACGCCCCCTGCTGGCTGTATAAATGTAGTTCTAAAGCACTTTCAAATTGGTCTTACTTTCAGAACTTTTAGAACTAGAGTCATACATTTCCTATATACAGACTATAAGCATGTTGTTACCTTATTGTGCCGGGTGGAGCATCACTGTTCGCTCTGCTGGACGTTTGCTGGGTTGATTGTTGTTGGGAAGCCACTCCTACTCCATACCAGAGCCCCATGTTGTTTATATCTCTGGAATAAAACACACAGAGTGTTGAAATTTAACATTTAGTAATCCTTTGTGCAATTAAATGTCTTCTATCCTAATAGAGTAGACTGGCAGAAGATAAAAAAGCATCATGAATTAATTTATTCCAGGTGCCAAAGAGCTCACCCCATGCAGGTGTAGTTAACAAGGTGGTTTTTGGACTTCGCAGTGATCTTGATGTCATTTACAGCCTTCTCTGCAGCAGCACGAGGACTCATTTTCACACACATCCTCCTCTTCCTCATGGCAGTCTCCTCTGATGATTCAGGTTACACATGAGGGTGTCAGGCAGGAATTCTCTGTCGTCTCTCCAATTCTGTCATCCCTGAGTTTGGAGCTAAAAAAATCTATAGAAGCTCCAGGATAAATATATATTCACAGAGCCCTCTTTGCCTTTGCTATTTAGTCATTACTGGACTCAGGATAAGAGATGAGCTAATATCAGTCTCTGCTTGTGCTCAAAGGGAAATAACTGGACAGCAGAAAGCCACAAAATCAACATGCGTTATTATCATTTTTATCATTTTAGTAGGTAAAATGACAGAAGCAAGTGCATCCTCCATCAGCTTTAGTGCACAGCGGGGATTTAAACTGCATATTCTAGATAGGAGCTCATACATAATGTCACATGTATACATTAAACATGGACTCACATAAAGTAATAAAACATTAAATTACACCATAGCCAAACAAAACATAATCTGTTTTCTTTATTCGGGAAAAAAGGAAAAAGCCTTGCCATGCCTTCTTATATTGCATCTGTGCCCCGCTCATTTATTTCCCCTGCAACACTAGAAAGTGCAGTGTAAATGCAATGATAATAAAAATAATAAACAAGCTGTCCTCACTCCCCACACCAAAATATTATTACATTTCCAAGGCATGGATAGTGAGGTGGAAATACATAGCACTCAAAAAGCACTAAAGCATGTGGGAATGCATTTCATTAATATTAGATAACCCCCATCCACTCGTCCTCTCCCCAAATAAATACATAAATAAATAAGCCGCTCATAAAGGAAAGCACAGCTCCAGCTGAGATAAACAATGACTCATGATTCTCTCCTCTTGTACCTCCGGGGCAAAATGTTTATTTTATTCCCAGACTCTGCCATAAATTAAGCTAACCTGCACCCATAAAACATTCACTATCTCAGGCAAAGCTGCCCCCGAGGACCTCCTGCATAAGCTGGTCGGAGAGGGGGGGAAAAAAACAGAGGAGAGAAGTCAGTATTAACTGTTTACTTACTTGTGTCCATTGTTTCCTCCACAGGTGTGAAGCCCTCTGGCAACACGTCCTTAATGTCAATCAGCTTCATGTCCACAACAACCTCAGGCCCCTTAAAGATAAAGCAAAGGCAGGGCGCCTAAAGTCATGTATGCAAATGTGACTCTTAAAAAGGACAGAGTGCAGGAAAAAGAAAAGGTTAGTCATTTTTTTGGAGGGCTCGGGAAAGAAAATGTGGAGATAATAAGAGTCAATGATTTACTAAAAGCTCGGGGAGTCTCTAAAGAGAAGGGTTGACAAAATAGCTGAAGTAATTACTCTCTAATAGCTTTTTTTTTTACAATGAGAGGACGCATCTGTGAACTTGTAATCATTCTCAACCTTTTGGTGAGAAGCTGTGGGATGATGGGAGACAGAGGAGGCAGTCTAATCAACAGAATGGGACTGGTTAAAAACAATCAGGGACTGTGTAGTTGACATTTTCAAGCATGACTCTTCCCTGCCTCCCATTACATTTTCATTTTTTGCCATAATAAATTGCAATAATACATAGCGGCGGTAGAGAGTGGGGCGAGCCAGGCGTGACTCGATGCGTCCGAAGAGCCTGAATTTCACTGCTACTGTTGCCCGACAGTCATTACCATTAGATACATTTTTTATTCATAGTTTTTATACCGACTTAAGGAGGAATATGGATGAATGTTATTACTATGCATGGAACCTTTTTTAGTGTTTTCCCCTTTTTTGCTGGAGAGATTTCTTCCATCAGTGCCTGACAAAAGGGGCTTTCTACCTCCAACCTAGAGTATGATAAATCACAAACTATTTACTTCCCCCCACGTAATTCAGGGGCTAATTTTACAGAATCTGTTTTTGTCATAGACAATTACAGTGGGAGCTCCATTGACTGGCAGACAAAATAGCCTTTGTTGATGGCTCTGTCATGTTTTATTTGTGTCAAAGTCTTTAGAACAATGTGGACACACATTTTAAGATGATATACAGGAACTAGGGGAAGGCTATTTGTATGCGATATACTGAACTGAAGACTAGATTGAGCTTAGGTGCAGAGCAGACACTGCAGGTTGTAAGAGGATATACTGCAAAATACACATAAACATAAATAAAAGCAACTACTTTAGGTATTCAAATTGAGCTGATGCAAAATATTAACAAGAAATGCAGCTTTTGTTTACAACACTGTCTGCATTATGTGCCTGCAGCTGGCACATGGAAACAAATGAAGAGACAGCCACCAGTAAGCTGTGAGCTGAGGTTAGACAGGTTGATAATGCTGGAGATGTAAGCAAGTGTATTTATGGCCACATAGCTGCTGACAGCCATGCAGCTGGAGGCTGGAGGCAGGAGATGAGTTCAAAAATGACCCAACAGCATTGTGGGAAACACTTATTAGAGCCACAGAAGAGTCAATGCTGCACAAATTAGGAGCTTATCAGCTCTGCATATGCAGCAGTGTAACTATACTTGTTCTGATGGAGAGATTCATTACGTAAAGCTAAGTATTTTCATATTCACATTTATATGTGCATCAGCTTTCAGGAATCACTGGTTGGTTACAGCTTTCTCTACAGGGACGCTGTTGATTGAATAAATTGGAATAGTTAAAATACAGCTCATTGTTGTTTCATGAATAAACATAAATAATATCCTCGGGAGGACGTGCTACATGAAAAATATCTCGCGAGGTATTATTCATCTGGAATATGCATGCAAATTCATTATATGTAAAAGTTCAAAACTGAACTGCCAACACCGGCCTGTTTTAAGAGGGACTTTCACTGATCAAAGTGCAAAGTTCACAAAGATATTCTGGCAGCAGAAAAGTGAGTTAATAACAACTGAAAAGCAACAAAAGGTGCTGCAGATGAGGTGCTGGAGAAGAATGCATAGGGAGAGGCAGAAGTTTACGTTCGCACTTACAGTTTTTCTGGTGAAACAGAGGTAGCGGGTGACCTTGGATTTGAATAAGCCGTCCTTCCACAGGTCGGCGTCAGAGCCATCTGTTGTTTGTGCAACCTACGTGTGGAAAAAAAGAGAGGAAAAAAACAAGGGAGGAAAAAAACATGCAGGAGGTGGGATAAAGTTAATGTATGTATGCCATGAGCGTGTTGCTTTTGCCTCTTCCCTTGCATACTAGCCTTAATTAACGCTTGCCAACACTAGCGCTCCATCTCATTAGTGCTCGGCGTGGGTAAAGGAGTCTTAGCCTCCAAAAAGGTGGCTAAAAATATCATCCCTCGGGACCCGGCTGATTAAAGATGCCCTGACAAGGATCTGCTCTAATAAGGAAACCAAACTTGAGTGTGTTTCTGTGGGAAAGCAGGGATTACATTTGGGGAAATTATGGAAGTATCTTTTTTAAAAAACAAACATAGCATCCCATGAGCAAGGCAATCACATGCACCTTAAATCCTTTACTGCTCCACTCTTCCATGTGTGGATCTTTCTATTATTTTGTGCATCAACTTCTCTAAGAATAAATTACTGAAGATTTAAACCTTTCTCATGTGTATGCATAAATAATTCTAAAGCCAAAACCTAAGCAGCTCGTCCTTGTACAATGGGCTCATTCTCAGTTGTAAATGATCAGTGGAGTCTGTAAAAATAATGAAGTGCACCATATTGACAGCATGTAGGCACCACAAGTCATGCTCAAGGTCCAACACTACATTGCTATGTAAATGTAGGTGTGCAGGGCAGAATGATAAAGCAAAACACACCCTGAAGTCTGCATCCCAGAGACTCCTCCATCGTTCCAGCAAATACACTCGGCTGAAGCGTCATGTTCCATTGGCTATCATGTGAGAATCACCTAAATAACTGCCAGAGTTATTTTCTAAAGGGATCCTTTACAAAGAAGAGTCAATCTAATGAGGTTCATTCAAATGAAGAAGTCATAGATCTCTGCACCCACCCACACACATTACCCCCTTGACAATAATGATGAATGACCTCGGTGACTGGGTGGGGGGAGACATGGCATGGGGAGATTCATGAAAAACCACCACTGACTAGATGGGATGAGAGCAGAGAGTAGACTGGGGAACAGAGATAGATAGCAGGATGAGAGAGAGAGAAAGAGCAGGAGATGAGGGGAGAGAGGGATTGTGGGGCGTCTCCAGCAGCAGTTCCATGAAAGGTCCCAGAAGGAGCCTATACATCACCAGCCTCCCTCTTCCTTACAAGACAACCCGTCTTGGCCACTTTTTCCAGGTCAGTAGCCAGCGCATCCTGTCAGCGTAAACAAAGGGCTCGCTTTGTGAAACCCAAAGTCAAGTTGAGGAGTAACGAGGGCACGGTCCTCCTCCGAGGCACCTCAGGCATCATCCTGCCACAGACGCCGGTAGCAAGGCTGCGACGCACCCTGAATGCGAAACGCAGACTGCTGAGCCACAGCAGGAGAGGCATGTGTAAAGTTGCGATGGCTCTTCTCTCATACTTTCAAGTCTGCCTCTGAACGGCTCTGTCATTACGCCGACTTCAATGAGAAGAATGCCACATGTCTGATAAGAGACGTCAGGCTCTGATATTGAAATATGCTTGTATCATTTGATTCAAAATGCAATGACAGATTCAACTGCCACTTCCTAAAATCTGGAGCTTACAGTGATCTGAAGGCCCACCTATGAAACAAGTCTTTAGAGGGTGCTGGATTTTTACTGCGAAGGATCTCCGGAGACAGACGCCACCAGCAAGTTCTCTATGAAGCAACGAGAGGCACAGCTGTGAATAAAACGATCTGAAAGCACACAATCAGAAATCTCAGGGGAGTGAAACCAGGTGGAGAAGACATGAGAGAGGTACAGAGAACAAACCAGTCCCTTCAATGACGAAAAAAGAGACTGAAAATAGAAAAAAGGTTCAGATTATTTCTCTTTAACTGAAATGGCTGCTGACTACAAAGGGCTTCATCAACCACTATGACGGAAAAATGTCTTTGACTTTCAGTTAAAGTTTGACATTGTATTCTTATTGGCTAACATTACTCACAAGTCTGTGTGTAACACTAGTGTTAGTGTAAGAGCTTAAGTTTCTTTAGCTTGGCTTAGCTGAGCTGAAGACAAGACCCAGGAAAAAGCAGCCAGCCTGGCTCTCCTCCAAGTAAAAAATCTACACCAAACAACTAACATTCAGTCATTTGTATACATGTATGCAAAATAAAAGGTGAGTCAGAGCACCTGGAGTGAATCAGGTTGAGACACTAGCTGTTTTCGAAATGGCCTGCGATTGCAGTATGCAGTAAGTACTGCATACTGCATACTGCATACTGCATACTGCATACTGCATACTGCATACTGCATACTGCGTTTGAATTTAGTATGTAATATGACTGTTCTGTTGGATCTGGTCTGCAGGATGCTGAGCTTGATTTCCGGTTTCTGAAAGCAGAAGTGAACAACGGCCAAGCTGATAGCAAAACCGCTTCTTTGGCATCACTTATCACTTAAAAAGTTGAGAAGTGGTTTAAATGGAATTCAATCATTTTCATAGCATCTAAACACAGAGTGCCCCCCTTCGAAAAATAATAAAAAAAGAAGAAGAAGAAGAAGAAGAACGTTAGTGTTTTGCATTGTGGGAAACAGTACATGGTCCGATGCATACTGAGGAGTTTTCCCGAATCAGCACGACATACGGGAAGTTTTGGCATACTGCAGATTTTGCTCTTGTTCACATACTACTTACTACATACTGAATTTTGGCCAAATCAGTATGTACTATTAATATAGTAGGCGGTTCTGAAAACAGCCACTGTGTCCTATGATGCAGTGCACTTGCTGTAGTAGGGTAGTCAATTCACACTCAAACACAGTAGGTGGCGCTACTGCATCTGCATCCTCACCTGTCATGAAATGACAAATTTAATGACAAATTTCAGACTTTCGGTTCTAAATTGTGATTGCTTTTTGTATGAATTAACAAACAAGAGGCCTCATAATATATGTCCGTGTATGGGTGCTATTTCGCATATATTAGATAGAAAGCTAGCTAGTCCCAGACTTAGCCAGTGGATATAGGCTTGTGTCTATATTAACTTCTCACTCTGCTGCAAAGTGAATAAGCTTATTCAGATGTCAAACTATAGCTTTAGCTTATAGTTTTAAATAGCTAAAAAGGTCAGGCAGCTATAGGGACTGTAAGGTATCCTCCTTCATACGTGAGTAAGAAGCTTCTTCAACTAAAGTAATGGGTTTATGAGCAAAAGATTTCAGACTCTCAGGTGAATCTGAAATACACGCCTTTCCACTCTGCAGCCCGTGCACAGAGGCAGCGTGTGCGTGAGTCTACTCTTGGCGTTTGATGTTGGGTGGCTGCTGGTGCTTCAGCAAAGCTCCTGATCCCAGCGGAGCGGTGTTTGATCTGGGCCTGTGCTCTCTAGTGTTGGAACAACCTGCTCAAGTTCAGAGATGTGAGCGCCTTGAATCAGAGAGCAAAAGAGTTAATCAGGCTTTTGATCTGCGGTATAAAAAAGTATGGTAAGTATGGTAAGCAGTCAGTATTAAGGAGGAATTCTTAAAGAAGTCTGGTATGAAAGGAGAAAAAAATCAATACATCGTAATATCCTGAGACTTCCCCTTCTCAGAGCTGCATTAGTGCTCTGGTATTTTTGTTTGTCTGCACATGAAAGATCTGATCGGGATGTTCAAAAGACGTTCTTGAAGATGGAACAAATGCATTTGAAATCGTGTTCTGAGTCTAAGGGCCTCAAATGTTTTCTCGAGGCTAACTTGTACTTGATTTTATTTTTTGTAGACTTGATTCTGATATTTCATTGCTTTGAGGATTTTATATTATTTTTTTTCTACCGAGGAAAACAAACTCAGACTGAAACACTGACTGAAATTCTTTACCATGTTTACTGACTTTGTATAGTATATAACCAAGTTAACATGTGTTAAGTAACACAAACAGGAAGTGCAGCTAACGTTGATAGTTATATATCATTACTCTTTGAGGTTATTAGGCTTCTTTATACATCTATGCACGATCAATATCTGCACCAAAATTCCTGACAATCTGTCCAATGGTTTATCTTATTAAGACATTTTAAAAATAACCTCATGGTAGCACCAAAAGAGAGCTTATGGAAACAATTACGTACAAATTTAGTGCATAATCATATTTCAGTCTGGGCTGAGCAGACACCTCTGGTTTCGACTAGAGGCTTGTTCCAAAAGCCCAGAATCCCCCCTTAAAACCTATATCAAAATGTGAACATTCATGGTTTAAAATGCTGGTTCAAAAAACAGTTTTGGTATGTATAGCTCATTTCATGGGTTAGGGTTGTGGGGTGGGGGTTGTTATAACACATTTATTAAGATGTTATACATGTTGAAAGTTAGCAATAAATCTGCATAATTAGTGGCTCGGCTGAATTGACGAACAGGTGGGTGTATTGTAACTGTTAGCAGCCAGGAGGCTGAAAGCTCACCTCAGGTCCACCTCCATACCTCTTTTTAGGTTAATTGAAAGTTAGGTTGAGACAGCATTTCCAATAAGGCTCCCGCCGTCATTGGGCTTCAAAATATCTTTCCAGAAACCAAAGAGTGATGTCACAGAGACTGCGTCAATGTTTCTATACAGTCTGTGGTCAGGGATAAGGCAATGGACTGGTTTTCAACAGTAAAACTGACATCCTTGAAGCTCACTGCTAGCTTGGGTGTAAAAAAGACAACACAAATTTAGTAGTAAACTACACTGTTTATAACTGTGTTTACTGTATATAGCATAAAAGTATTTCTTGTAATGTTTCTGAGAAAATTTGGATTTATTTACACTTGTTTAAACTAAGTCCTACTTGTTTATGTTGCGGTACCATTTCGGAAATCAGAATTCGTATTCTAAATCGTGATCCCAAAATTGTGTCTGTAGGAACAGTTTCAAGATGTACATTAATACAGCTTAAATTGTCTTAAGTCTGAAGTATTTTTTAATCTAAATAATTGTTGTACTTATTCCAGGTTTCCAAAAATGGGATAGAACAACTTACAGAGTATCTAGAGCTGAGGCAAAATGGTGACGTTACCTTTTAGCCCTACAGGAAACACGCAGTAGTTGCATATCATCTGAAATGTATTGGCACAGAGGAGCAACAGAGGAGGAAGTCTAAAGGGGTTTCTCCCTCTTTGTCACCACCATGTGCTAGACACACAGCTTTCCTGCCAGTGGCTCCATTCTGATGCCAACCCACCATCATCTGCCAGAGATTAGAACAAGCTGGGTGTGCAGGGTGGAGCAGGAAGAGATAAAAAAAAACTCAGGCAACGAGGGGGGTTGGGGGTGTCGGGTGAGAGCGAGAAGAAGAAGTCTGAAAAGGAAGAGAGATGGAGGAAGAGAGATCTGCCCTTGAGCTTGCTTCGTGCTTTGTCTAACTCACACACACTCTTTTCTTTTTAACTCCCTCCAAGCCTTACAACACAAAGAGAGGTTCACATAAATCAACTGATTCCTGCACTACATCCTCACACGTTCACTCTATCCGTGAAGTTGTTGTGACTTAAAAGTAAGAAATACATGGGGGTAAACTTAAAAGACTCTGGTGGGCATCAAGCAAACATCATTAAACCATCGCCTCTGGTCTGTCTGTAATTCTGGTGGCAACCAATAACAATGTCAGGAAGGGAATCTTCCTAATCATCAAAGTAAACTTTATGAATAAGTCATCTAACAGCTTCAACCAAAAAACATCCTGGAAGACTGCCAACATCCTGCCTGTAAATTATGCTACACCGTGAGTTACAACAATTACAAATACCACCAACAGCAGAGGACCAGAGCAAAAAAGTAACCAAAACAGCATCCTATTTCAGATCAGACATTCGCTTTGTGATGTTTTGACTCCGTAATAGTACTCACATTAAATACAAGGATAAATAAATAAGTAAATATATAAATATCTAACACGGGTGTCAGAATTTGTTTTGACTTGTAATTTCAGGGTCACCATTTGATACCAGTTTTGCTTTCTGGTTCAAACTTTTTAAAGTACAATCAGTGATCATTGTGAATAAATGTAATTGCCTCCTTATTTTGCAGTCAGCTCTTTGTGTCGTGAACAAAAACATCCATGTACATGTACAAAGCTGCATTTTAAAGGCAGAATGCACAGCTGCATTAAAAAAAGAAGACTAATGATAAATTAAATGTTTTGTGTTAGGTTAATGCACACTGGACTTGAGTAGTGTCTGTCCATGATGCACACGTCTCTTAATTTTACACTTAGAAATGTTTGCATTCCCAACTGTTCCACTCCTCCATTACCTCCATATCTTTTTATTGTATTGTTCTTTTATATTTTTATTTATAACCTGATTCTGATCTGTGTACAAAGCTTAGTGGGAACTAGGGATGTTTCAAAGCGACTAATTTACTTAATTCCCTTAACATACGTTTTAAGTCTGACTGACTGACTGACTTGTCCAAAGGTATAAAAACACTCAGATAACAGTCAGAAATTAGCACAATTTATGTAACACAGCTTAACACAGGAACACAGACTCTGTGGGTCAACAATGTCAACTTGGTTTGCTGAGAGAGCCTACAGTTAGCAGGGGTAGCACCATCGGCCTTCAGTCCTTTTTGCAGGTTAACATCCACATGCCTGTGCTGGTTAAACACTAGATCACCTTTATCTACTTTCAGGATCAAAAAACTCTCACACAGGATGCAGATTTAGCCTAATGAACAAGTCACGTGGGCATATAGCTGACAGCCTGCCGCCCCTCTCCGACATGTCATCCCCACACTCTCTCTCTCTCTCACGTTATCCTGCTCTATAAGTGTCCACTGTCCACTCCTCTCTACATAAAGGTGTAAAAGACCCAAAATATAACTTAAGAAAATACTCCCAAACAGCGCCAGGCAATGAGGTGCCATCTGTCATCTGTGCTTGGTTATATCCAGGCCTTGCCTTGCCATTTAGTGGTGGGGTGACTGCACTACAGCCCAAACCCAACATATGACCACCATTTCAGGTATACAGTAATACAAATGTGAATAGTTTGTTTAACCAATCAGTAATTCAGCTGCCGTCTTTCAAGGGAGACAACATTAAATCATTTAGTCGACTAAACAGGAACATCCCTTGTAGGCACTTTTTCCATAGCGCAATAAGGGCCCAAAACTGAAATCATTTTTCATGTAAAAGTAATCATTATAAAGTTTTTGTCTCACGGTGAAGTAATTATGTTGGCACACCTGTGACTTCAGGAAAGCAGGATGATTTTAGCACGTCTATTAAACTTGTTGCCGTCACCAACTTTAATTGCGACCATGCTGTCTCCACAAATGAAGCTGCAGGCTACCCAATACTACATTATGTTGTCTAAAACATGTGTTTGTCTTCTTCAGACACATGCAACATTTCTGTTAGAGAATCTGTGATAATGCTTTTGATGTTGGTTGGTGGATACTGAATACTCATTGGTATCAATGTTTTATACATCTACCTTAATGCAAACATATGAAATGAAATATGAAATATGTTTATGAAAATATATTCCCTTACAGTTTGAAATGAATACTCACAACATAGTAGTCATCAGGAGCCTTATTAGGAGAACAGATTACTCCAACTGCAGTGATGGGCTCTGTGAAGTACTGGTCGGTCACCTCAGACATGTTGAAGCTGAGAAAGAGAACAGAATAGCCCCATCACTCTGAGTTTCAACAGAGAAAATATATTATGAGAAAGATCCACATTTTGTTTGCCTCTGAAAATAAACCATTAGTACAAAATTAAGTTCAATATAAAACCTTTAAATACACTGCATCCGCACACAAGAGGGATTATTTTCAATCTGAAAACCTAAAATAAATGCCCCAAAATACACATAATGAAACAAAATAAAGATTACTCCCTTCAGGGTCACTGGATGGAGAATGGACAAGGCTTTTCTTGTCTAAATTGGCCACATTATTGACTTCTTCCTAAGGTTTATTAGGATCAAGAAGAAAAATTGGCCACCTAATCCAAGCTCAAATGACAAGTGAGACCAACCACCAAACAGCATTTGGAGACCACAAAATGACTTCACCAAATCACAAATTAGGGGGGAGTGATCACATATTTTCAAGGAAGTCCCAATCAATTGCTATCTATTCCTGTCTAAGGGAATTTTTCCCTAATGGGTATGCAAGCCTTTTACAGTCTAAGTGGCTTTGCAATGGTTCCCTTACGCAATTTGATTAGATTACTTTTAAAGCATTCTTGTACCAACTGACAAAGTTGCAGCATTCAATCTTGATGTTTAGGAAATCTATTGCAATTAAGCTGATCAAATTAGGGGATTTGCTCCAGAAACAGCTGTCTCCTTAACAAATGTTAGCTAGCTGTACTTATTCAAATGAAACAGGATAGCAAATGACCTAATAGAATGAAGGATCTATTTGTAACATGAATTTGTTAAAAATGAGCGTTGTTTACCAGCAAAACATCAGGGCTTACAGACAGACAGACAGACAGACAGACAGACAGACAGACAGACAGGCAGGCAGGCAGACAGGCAGGCAGGCAGGGAGACAGGCAGACAGGCAGGCAGGCAGGCAGGCAGGCAGGCAGGCAGGCAGTCAGACAGACAGACAGACAGACAGACAGTCAGGCAGGCAGACAGGCAGGCAGCTAGACAGACAGACAGACAGACAGACAGACAGACAGACGGACAGTCAGACAGACAGACAGACAGACAGACAGACAGACAGTCAGGCAGGCAGACAGACAGACAGACAGACAGTTAGATCCATCTAAATTGAGTCACAGCTCTTATATGAAGATGTGTTGCTTGACACACAAACTTAAAAACTATACCCTTATTTACAAAATAAACTGTAGATGACTATGGCATTTTTTTCTAATATGAACAGGGCATACAAATATGAATAGGCCATTCATAGAAGTTTTCTGATATTCTGATGATAACTTGATTTTCATCATATTACGTCACAAAGATACTATTGATACCGTTTTTTGTTTTTTTTCAAAAACCATGAGCACTTTAATGTAACAGATAGCAGCGTACCATTAATGGAACACACTATAAAAAATAGAAAGGGTACCTAAATGCAAATACCACTAACAGCAAATTAAATACAATGTTGATTTCTGTGAACACATTCATTGTTCCTCAAATCCAAAATATTGAAATTATTTGACCTTGTTGATTTTAAAACTGATCAAATTGTGTATAAGGCAAGGAAAAATCTGCTGCCAGGAAATATTCAAAGATTGTTCTTTGAAAGAAAGGAGGGGTTATAACTTAAGAGGGAATTTAAGATTAAAGACGGTGAGTGTTCGGACCACAAGGAAAAGCTTTTGTATTTCAATCTGTGGTGTAAAACTGTGGAACAGACTCAACATGGTGCTACAGCAATGCCATAACATAATTAAGTTCAAGAAGAAGTACAAATAAATGATCTTCATGAGGTACAAGGAGGAAGAAGAGTGTTGAGAATATGAGGGGTTTGCTTTTGATTGTAGGTGTAAGTATGAAGATAGGTTATGAAGATTTGTATTGTGGGAATGCACAAGTATAATGCCAGAAAATAGTGAATAAAGGGGTAGGATAAAATAAGTTTTAACTTCTTCCTACTCCTTTTGACACATGTAAAGTAAAATGTTTCAGTTCTTGCTAATGGAACTGATTGATTTTGGGTTTTTGTATAACTACTTATTTTTTTCTTGTATGGTTCTATTTTTTCTATTTTACTTTTACATGTTCTAAATAAAGAAATCAAATCAAATCAAATCAAATTAAATGGGCTATCAAACAGGACCCACTATGGTCTTGTGGATTTGTTGAACAGGGGTTATAAACCTTTAGAACGACTAACTTAAATGCACGTTGCCTCTTGCTAACCTCCAGGCACGTTTTGTTGACATTAGCTTGAATGGTGACTACCCTATAATTACTAGTCTGCCATTATTACTATCAATAAATCATGCCAATAATGCTTTGTAACAAAAAAAAAACAACATGTCTTTATTATGATACGATAGCAAGATGACGTTCCGATATCACAGAGGTAGATTTATATTATTCATACAGTCTATGAGGTAGACTCACACCAGGTGTAACGAACATAAATGTTACCTTACTTTGACCTGCCGACTAGCAGCGTTATACATTGATTAAAGTGCTACATAAATTATCTGCACAGTCAGAGAGCGAAACTTAAATCCTCCACAGCTGTCATTTCTTTTAGTTTACCTGGTTAAAAGTGTGGGTCTCCGGAGTGATATTATCTTTCCAACTTTGGACTTTACCCCGATGGCGTGCAACGACCTGCCGGTGATAATTACTTCCGGGTACATCCGGGATCAGTATACCTGTGGCTAATGAATAACCAAATCCAAATATTTACAAAACAACGATCTCCCTCTTGTATTCAATTTGCTGATATGTTTTTTTTTCTGTAATACGTATTAAAAAGACAACCACACAAATATCATGGTCATTCAGAATTCTGTTCGATTATTTTATTGCAACCTCCCACTTCACCCTATCACAAGTTATCTTTATTGGAGCAATGCAACATCTGTTAGGGCTACATTTAGGGCTGCACCAGAAAGTGTTAATTATTTCTATCATAAATTATTAAAATCAGGATGCTGTGGATAAGTGCAATACAGTATAATTCAATTCTCCAAAATTAATGCATTATAAAAACACGCTTATAGACAGCACCAACATAGAGCAAGCTTATATGCAGGGGCAGATCTACAGGGCAAGTGCCACCCTAAAACACAGCCTTGCCACCCCTGTTTCCACCCCAGTTGGAAGGATTTAATTCAAAGAAAAGTTACGCCTCATCGGACACTTATGTGAATTACTGACTGCAGTGAATAAGTGATGCGAAGTTGGGCTCTTTTCAGAGGCTCTTTCGACTCCCTAACGGCTCTTAATTAAGGATCTTTTGTAACTGTATATATTTGACCTTAACTTTGCAAAAATTAATGGTTTGTGTGGTGAAAACCCTTTTACGTACACTGTTTTTATGAGAAGCCTTATAATTGCCTAGTTTGTGCATTTATTCTGTTACAAAACCATTCTTACTTTTGTTTTGTATTTTAATCAAACTTTTTTAATTGCACAAATTAACAAAAAACTGCAAAGATATCCACAGAACAGAACCAGAACAGAACTCAAGCAAACAGAACCAGAACCAAGTCAAGCAAACAGAATCAGAACCAAACTCAAGCAAGCAGAACCAAAACCAAACTCAAGCAAGCAGAACCAGAACCAACTCAAGCAACCAGAACCAGAACCAACTCAAGCAAACAGAACCAGAACCAGAATCAAACTCAAGCAAACAGAACCAACTTAAGCAAACAGAACCAGAACCAAACTCAAGCAAGCAGAACCAGAACCGGAGTCAAACAAACAGAACCAAAACCAAACTCAAACAAACAGAACCAGAACCAGAACCAAATCAATAAAACAGAACCAGAACCAAACTCAAGCAAACAGAACCAGAACCAAACTCAAGCAAACAGAACCAAAACCAAACTAAAGCAAACCAAACCAGAACCAACTCAATCAAACACAACCAGAACCAAACTCAAGCAAGCAGAACCAGAACCAACTCAAGCAAGCAGAACCAGAACCAACTCAAGCAAACAGAACCAGAACCAACTCAAGCAAACAGAACCAAACTCAAGCAAACTGAACCAGAACCAAACTCAAATACACAGAACCAGAACCAACACAAGCAAACAGAACCAAAACCAAACTCAAGCAAACCGAACCCGAACCAAACTCAAGCAAACAGAACCAGAACCAACTCAATCAAACAGAACCAGAACCAAACTCAAGCACACAGAACCAGAACCCATATAAAATATAGATGTTTTGGCATTTCTTAAAACTGATAACTAGATTTTGATAACTAGAGTTTTAGGGAGGGGGGGTTGTCCTGTTGAGGGGTTGGAGCGCCCCCTTATCAAAGCAGGAATACACCCTCATTTTATATGTGGACAAATCAACTCAAAAGACATCCAGAAAACAGAACAACCATTGTAAAAAAAAATAGATATCAAGCTTTGACCAAAGTATACGTTTTTAAATTAATTCAGCACATAGACGTCTGCCATGTTGCCACCACTCAAAATGTAATGCCCCCCTCTTGCCACCCCATGAATATTTTTCTAGATCTGCCCCTGCTTATATGGATGTGAGAAGTGCCACTCTTTGTTGTCAGTGTGATTTGAGCATGTGCTAGACAAGACAAAGGGCGATGGCCAGCACTGCCACATTGACTTGTGGGTGTATTTCTTTGCAATAACTTGAGATCCAATTTGGCTTTGGTAACTGAATTAAGGCTGTGCTTCACCAGATGACTATCATTACATGGATGTATCTAAGGGTCAAGACTTCTGCCGGTTGGTTGTCTCTCTAATCATCACATGTCATTACTATAATCAAATAAAAGCAAGATAAAGAGCAATGTACTAGCTCCACGGTAACACTAGGATGTACATCTTTCTCAGTAACCCCAAAGCCTCTTTGTAGACTGTTCAAGACACTACAGGGTGACAGATGCTTTCCTATTCCCAAGTTTATTATATCCTCACACCACATCACACCAATGAAATGAGTAATTTCACTGTGAAACCAAATTTATTCAAATCAAAGACTTGTTGCTCTCTTTTGTGACATGGTGCCATATGCCAGCATGGTGTCTTCATAGGAGCCACACACTGTGAAATGTGTTTATAGGCTTACATGGCTGCACATGGTGAAATCTGTTTTTGCTCCTTTTTTAATTTTCATAATACTTATCATAATTAGATTGTCCAGGAGAAAAATACCACATTGTAGGACCGGTTACTGTCACCACCTCTACCTTTTGAACTGAAGTAGTAAAATTTTGCCTGTGTTTGGTAAAAAGTGTCATGGTTAGTTTCTCTTTTAAAAAAATAAAAAAATATTTTAACCACATGGCACTACCTGCACCCAACTTTTGAATTTATACTGCTAACAGATACTGCATGTCACTGCATTTATATCTTGCAAAGCAGTTCTTCCTTATAAAGTTAGATTAGCAATTTGATCAAATGTTGAATAACCTAATTCTTAATTTCCCCTGAGTTTTTTTTTTTGGATGAAGAATATCGAAAACGTAAAAGGGATAATGTGATACCCATACTGCGAACTGGCGTTTTTTTTTTTTCCAACTGCGGACTGGTAGAACTACAAGTTTTACGTTTACATGTTTTCTTCTCATGCCAAACTGTGAAAACCTTCTGGACTGATATCCATGAATGGTTAAAAGTAAAAATTCAATCTATTCCAATTTCCTTTTCAATAAATGACATAACTTTTGGTTTGATATTAAAAAATAAAAGTGATGAAGTCTGCTGTAACATAATCCTGTGCCTCTCAAAATTCTTTATTCATAAAAACAGGACTATGAAATCTCCCCCCAAATTAGTTGTTTTTCTAAATTAATTCCAAATATACCTAAAATCCTTGAAAATAATGAAAGAAACAAGAGCACTTAAAATATACGACTTCCTAAAAGAATTCCTCACTGAATTGTAAAAGTATCCCCTTTCATTACTCAACTTAATTTATTATTTATTTTCTATTCACCTTAAATTACCAACTGAGGCTGTATTGTTTCTGTATTCTTTAATGATTGTTTATGTATGATGCTCCTTCTGAATGTACCCATTGTTTGTTACGTACATCTATGATAAAGTTGAAAAATAAATAAATAAAAAAAAACAGAAAAAAATAAAGTTTTATTTTCCTGTGACGTCAGTGATGGTAACCCTTGAACTTTCATTCTGGCCTCTGATTGGCTGTTTCGATCAGTCTATGTTAGGAAGCCAAACTAATCTGTGGTGAAACTGTCTCTACCGAAGTTAAGTCTGACAGATGTTCAAAGTCCAGGATTTACTGTCTCGAAGTGATACTGTACAGTACCGGCCTTCTGTTGTATTAACTTCCATACTAGTTCTGCGCTATGATTTTCTTACCATCCCCACCCCCATTAAAAAAAGTGCGCTAACGGCGCTAGCTTGGACTGCTCGGTGATAATTACTGATTCCAGCCAAAGAGTGTTAATGTTAACATGATAAAGAACAAGGCGAGCTGTAACTGTGGAACTGTAAGGAGCTGAAATCATCAGGAGGATTACTGAGACGATTAGGAGGACATCCACCACTATGGTAAGTTTGCTTTGAGCGCTTACACGCATTTATTTCAACTGTTTGGCTAATGTTAGCCACAGCTGGCAGGTAGCAGCTAAACAAATCTGCCTGTATTTGCTACGAAGAGACCTTTTCTGACTGCTTTTTGTGGAGGCTAAGATTTGGATTGCGACTTTCTTACATGCTATGAAGTTGTTCATTCTGTGAACGAAGTTACATTCATGCTGTGATTGTGAATTGCTTTGCATTAAGGACTTGAAATATGGATATCAGTTTACCTTGGTTGGTTGAGTGATTGAGTCTCGTTTTACTGCAGTAATAATACATGCAAATGTTTCTTCCATTGAAATTATTAGCACTGGTTTTATATCCTTGCTCCCATTTTAAGCCTTGCATAGCCCAAAGACTGAAAACAAGGAATATCTGCAAGTCTGTGGGTTACCTGTTTGTAGTTGCTGGTGTATTTAGAATTAAAAGTAAAATTAAGACTTACCTTTTTAACCTAGCTTTTAATTTGGAGTAATTTACTTTTAGCCCTGGACTGCATTATTATTTTTTACTATTTTAATTATTATTTTAATCATTACTATTTGAATCATTGCTTTAACATTTATTTACCTTATTTAATTATTTATTTATCTATGTATTTCTTGTATTCATCTGAACTTGTCAACGCTACCTTATTTTTAACTTTTCTTTCCACTATTATTTTATTAATTTTACTGTATTGATTTTATTTTATTTTTAAGTATTTTATTTATAATCATACCTTTTATAATTTTACCATTGCTGTTGTTTTCTGTCTCTCTGTTATTCTGTGAATAACTCTGCACTTTGGGCTGCATGTTTTTATGTATGAAAGGTGCTATATAGATAAAGTTAAGTTGAGTTGAGAATAAGCCAAGCTAACATGCAGTTGAAGATAGCTGCATGTTTATTGTACAGACCAAGCGGCAAACTCCGGTCTCAAACGATGAAGCCAATGCGGAAGTGATATAAACT
The DNA here is from genome assembly GCF_009762535.1 of Notolabrus celidotus. Taxonomy (NCBI): domain Eukaryota; kingdom Metazoa; phylum Chordata; class Actinopteri; order Labriformes; family Labridae; genus Notolabrus; species Notolabrus celidotus. Next base: position 26,176,003 of record NC_048280.1, on the reverse strand, counting down.
GCAATACATCGAAAATCCACTTGAGGCTGGCTGCAGAAACACCGGAAACCACATAGATATGAATGGGAAAAAGACGATCTTTGCAGCATTAATAAACATGTTTACAGCCTGGTTCAAAAAACGTCTTGGCCCTACAAAGCTAATCTCTCTAATGGCACACACTGTACGGGGGGTGAATTTTTTTCTAACATGACGGTTAAGAAGATATTAAGATTATGAGTTTTGCCCAAATAAGGACATGACTGACGTGACTCCCGGTCGGGAACACACAGCCATTGGCTAGGAGGCTCACACTACGTCACACTCTGCCTAGTTGAGTTCCGCATTACCAATATGGCTGCTGCCGTCGATTTGCTTCAAAACAGCTCTCAGGAACAGATGGGTGACGTCACGGATACTACGTCCATATTTTTTACAGTCTATGGTACAGACAAGACAGCAAGGTACTTTCATTAAGAGCTAAAATAAGTAATTTCTTTCTAAAAAAAAAAAAACTACACATTGGGTTAGTCTTGTAGTGTAATTCAAATTTATGTTAAACTTTTCCATTATCTGCAGATGAATTGTGGATACCTTTTTTAGTTTTTATTGAACTAAGTTCTTAAAGTTTTTGCTAGTTTCTTCTTTATTCTTGTGAAACAACTGCTGTAAATCATAAGGGCAGAAATGTATTTGGCATTTAGGTCAATGATAAGTGAAAGAGAGAGTTCATTGAAACTGTGAATAGTTATTTATGATTTCAGAATGACAAATTGGATTTTTGTAGTTTACTATTGTTCGATATCATTGACAAACAGCTGTAGTGAACAAAAGAAATGACACGTGTTAGAGATTTTTTTTCCTTCCTCAGCAACCGGAACAGCTAACATCATCATCACAACCGTCCACTACACACACACACACACACACACACACACACACACACACACACACATATCCACGCTCACACAAAATCTTACTAACACATGCTTCCACATCAAGGTGTTGACAAGCTACTAAAACAGGCATGCTCATTTTATGTTGAATATGTGGCAGCGCTGGAGTTGATAAGATAAAATCTCAGGTGTCAGTGGAAAAAAAAAAGATGAAAAAGAAAAAAAAACAACAACACATGCTCTGGCGGAGAAGAGGTACACCTGCTAAAGTAATGGTCTAATTATGGAGTAGGTGATGAAACACTCGTCAGGAGTCTGGAGATATCAGCAACACATGCTAACTGTGAAAGCCATCAGCTATTACAGTGTTTTAATGTGCGCCACATCGCACGCTGAGGACTGTGCGCGAAGATGAATGATGGCTGTGGCAGGTTTCTGTGGGGGAGCAGTCAGAGTAGGATGCATAGCATTACAGCTGGCATTTTGAAAAGGTTCATTAAAACTGTGATTCCTTTGTTCACGCTTTGTTTCATGTATACTTTATGACACATCTCAGTTCAAGTCGACCCCATAAACCTGGGATCATCCTATCGTGTGCAAAATATCATACCCTGGTATGTCTTAACAATGTTGTAGTAGTGATGGGTAATCAGCGGATGACAGAAGAGCCCCTAGACCAAAATTATACCTCAGTGAGCGACTTTGCACCCAAATGATAAAAAACAGCAAAGGTTTTCTTTTCATGTGTAAAGGTCATTCCCTGTGTTGTGTAATTTGCTGACACTAGTCTGGGGACTGAAGATGGAGATTTCTGTGTTGCCACCCCGAGAGTAATAATATCCCTATCTCAACTTGGGAAATCTACTGCGCCCCAACGTCCCCGTCACCCGAGTGAACCCATTATAGGCCGTGTAGAAATCTGCAGGTCTCATTTCATATATGACCCTCACCCCCTCCTCCTCTGGTTTCTGTCCCTGTGTCTCCTGAATAGCTTATAATAACAAGCTTTAAGAAGCCTACCCTTAGTGCCCCCCATAGGATACCGCCTTGCAAGGCTCTATAATATCATGCTTTTTTTCTAATTAAAGGTCAGTTTGGTGCAGTCTCATTGTTGCTCTGGCTGAAAAATCTCCTGAAGCATCATAGCTTTGCCAAATGTGATTTAATTTTCCATTTATGCCATCTGTTTTCTTGGCTAAGGCACTGAATTGCACAAGTTGAAAATGTTGGAACCGTCAGATTCATTTTGTAATTCTTCATATTTGGAGTTTAGAGTAAATCAGATCCAAAAAAGAAGAGGTTCCTTACATGTTTAACCTCCCAAGATCAAACAGCAGCTTCTCCCCAGACCTGTAGTTGGCATTTTTGATAGTTTTGTCCCTATTGTGCATCTGGAGGTGGTCAGAGTAGCTTAAGTAATTGCTGTGGGTAGTATTCTACATACGCTTATCTTTTACCAGCTTATACTTTATTGCTTAACTTATTAAACACACACCCGTACACCCACATGCATCCGTGCATGCACACCGCACACACACATGCACCCTGCACATGCATACATACACACATATACTTTCCTCCGTCTGGTGGGGAGTCTGGACTGCTCCGACTGACTGCGCCTCACTGCCCTTGTGCAGTGGTGTGCCAGTTGTGCCTTCCCCCATCGCTGTGAATGCCACCATCTGGTGTGCCACGTGGACATCATAATCTCCCCTTAATTACATTAGCAGTGCAATCAGTTACTGCATTACAAGGCCGGGCGAAGAGCTTTTAAATCTTGGAGGAAATCATAAATAATTGCACTAAGTACCCAGCGCCAGATGTGCGTGCCAACTTGGCTGGCATGAGATAAATAGTAACCTCAACAACGGTGTTCAATATCCACTTTGCAAACATTTTTGGGCAGTATGATCCCCTTGTCTTTCACACTTGTCCCTGTCCTTGTCCTTTACCCTCCAGATTCTTTCACTCGGTGTGTTAAAGCACACTGAGGTCGGGGTCCAGTGACTGTGTGGACAGCTACCTGTTGCTGCAGTGCTTCTCAGCTGCAGAGTGACTGATGGCCTCCAGGAAACAGTTTGTAACAAGGTGCTTCACAGCGTCACCATTCAGTCCATTACTACAGCCTTCAATCATGCCTCAGTCGTGTAATTAGATGTTTCTCAGGCTCCTTGTGTTCGAAATTGAAATCCGTGATGGATTCTGAATAGTTGGGTTAAGGTGTGGGAGTGTGTGTTAGCAGGCTAACATGACATTACACATTATGAGTCACCATCACAGCTTTTCTCCTCAGAGGGGATGTTGCATTGTGTTGCATGGTGCTTTTCACTCATCTTCCTGTCATGTTCTTAGTTCCCAGGGCTGCTTGTACTGACACACGTCTCAGTCAGTTCACTGCCAGCTCAGAGCACTTCCTCTTAACCTTCTGGCTACAGAGAACCACTATCTGTTACCAATACACTGTGGTCATTGAAGTTATGGAAAAGCTCCAGTTTGTAATAGGAGACATTAATAGAATAGATTAGGGATGTACATTTTAAGTATTTTCCGTGATCGGTTTTTGGAAATGTTAACGATCAATTATCGATTAATTGATAAAAAAAATATTATAATTTTTACGTCAAAAACAAGGCCATATACGTTGTTTTCCCCCTACATTTTATTTTCTACAGCAACAAAATGCATATAACTGACGGGATTGAATACAGGCACACGTTTGACACGCAGAATATCAACGATCAGGCTCATTAAAATATTCTCAGCGGACATAATCTTATAAAGTGAAGGCTCATAATACTAACAGAAAAGTACTTCAGACTCACAGTGTCCAGTTTTCTGTCTCCTCGTTCTTATTGAGAAAAATAAAACATGTGTATTCGGTCAGGTGTCAGCCAGGAGCGCAACCGGGTCATAATCAGTCCAGCGGCAGAAAAGCCCAGACGGCTCTGATGTTGCTGGTCTGTAAACGTAGCGTACCAGAATTTCCCACCTGTCTGTTGCCTTCGTATCCAAAAGTGGGAAATATCCTGTTTAAAGCTGTCAACCTTTGTGTCCGTGTTGTTGTTGGCAGCAGTTTTGTATTGATCCTCTTTTAAAAAGCGCACGTCGAGACTTGACGCACAGCCGCAGCCGCCAGCTGAGCGTCTCCGCTGTGCGCAACACCTTTAACACCTTTAACATGCTTTAAACTTAAAACACCTCCCTGATAGATGAGTGTAATATGAGACCACATGATGTTTGTTCCACATGACGGAAAATTGATAACAAAAATGTGTGTTTCGAGTAATTTCTTAACAATCAATTAATCGATAATCGATTAATTGTGGTCATCCCTAGAATAGACACATTGAAAATCCTCATAGTTAAAGGAGAGCAGCTATAAATAATGATACTGTCGAAATGATACTACTTAACCTGATGTCTAGGGATGCACCGAAATTAAAATTCTTGGCCGAAAACCGAAACACTGAAATAAATTATTATGCCAATTATTAGTAGGGAGACCGGGGTCAGTTGTAAAACTTGCACTTGCTCCAATCAGGAACAAGTTAGGAATCACCTGATTCACTCTGCACATGCTCAGATTAGTTGCAGCTAGTTTGTATAGCAGTTGCAACACACTTGGTTAAAAGAGCTCAAAGTTATAGACAGAAATGTCAAAAATGTTACAACTGTCCCTGGTCTCCCCTACTATTGCATGACTAACCTCACTAAAATCAAGGATCTCATTGAACATATAAGACAACGAGGCTGCATGCCCCTCATCTGGCACGAGTTCTTTTTTCTGCGCTCTGTTCTACGTCTCCAAGCGGGTTCTCCGCATCCATCGTGGTCTGAATCATTTCTTGTGCGCGCTGCTTTATTCACACATCCAAGTAATGATCTTTTTAACGTGGATCAAGTACAGTCGCGATGAAGTGCAGAGGATCCAAATAGATCTCAGTGAAACGTGTGCTGACAGACTCGTAAGAGTGTACTTTTCATTGTTTCATCACAAAATTATTTTTCGGCCGCGTTGTTTCGGTGATAAAAGTCCGACGAAAATGCACTTTTGGGCCATTTTCGGACGAAAATTTTCTGTGGCCAAATTTTTGTTGCATCCCTACTTTCCATTTATAACCCTATGAAGTAGGGCTCAGGATTTAACTTATACCTCAGAGGTGTCAGTTATATCGTGTGAACATAGTTTCCGCCATGTTGTATGTGAATGAGAAATTCTTGCTTTCACTGAAACATGTCTGGCCTGAACAGAGAAGAAAACATTAAAATTTTCCCAAAATCTTAATAATTAATTATTTTTAAATCCCTTGTAATGTTACGTTTTTCATGATCCATTTGTTTAAGATGCGGGTGTTTGTTTGCTGAAATTCCATTCCATTTCTGTCCTACCTTTACCTTTTATTTCATAGACCCTGACTGTCTTCGTTTTGATACTCATGTGTTCAGATGATTGAACTCGTACAGTTCTATCCCCATCAAGTCTTTTTTAGAACTCCCAGTGAAACAAATTAATGTTCTCTATCACTGGATACCGGAACAAAATGCAAATACTGTCTTTATATAATCTTGTGTTACATTTCACAACTACAAAGAAACATGCAGAGATAATTGGATCCATATTCTTTATTCAGTGATCCTTTAAAGCATTCTTCATAGTGCATAGACATTCTTTAGTGTCTTGATAATTACTGGTTTGGTGTTTTTGTGTTGCATTGCTTAATATATGCACAATGTTAATTGAATGAAATGGTGAAGCTTCTTTCATGTGCTTGAATATCAAACAACAGTTTGGTGTTCCATCTTTGTGCTCTCTTGAGAGCAGGGTTAAAAGACACACCTCCAGATTTATTCCCCTCACTGTTTGAATAAGATATAAAATCACAAAAAGGCCTGTTGACAATCCATCTCCTGGGTGGAGATATTGATATTAACATGTACTATGCCCATTTCAATTTGATCACAATCTGGCCTTCAAAGTGCTATTTAAATGAACGGGTGTCTTTCCAACTACACAATGTGCGGTGAGAAACACGGCAGAGTGAAGAAAGAGAATTACAGATATTGACTAAATACGTCTTATCATTTATCATAATTTCTCCATCCACTTTGTCACGGCTTCAGCGTTTAAGGAAGATAGATGATACAAGATGTTGTCCTCTCTTTCATACTTTCCGTGCTCTGGGAAGTGTGTCCAATATGGACTTACTTTACCTCTTTGCAATTCAGTTGGCATGCGTTTGTCACCGTCCTGACATAGCTTGCATTTCTTGCATGTTTTTTATCCTTGCTGTGTTATTATGGGACATCTGGCATTTACACCTTTAACCTGTTTGATGAAGGATGCATTTCATGAGCAGCAATATATCTTACTGATAGCAAATATTTAGAGGGCAGGGTGTCAAATTACTACACGGGAGTTTTAGTGGACTAAGCGGTGGAGATTTTATTTCAGGGAGTTTTTGAACCACAATGTCAGTGTAGTGTCATTAAGAAAGCAAGGCTCCTAAAAAGATGTAGGGTTTGCTTTCCTTGCGTCCCGGTGGGCTTTATGCTGAGGTGGTCGCCTCGGCAAGGGCGACCATTAATATCTGAGAAGGAATATTCCCAGGGTGAGGTGACTGGATGGAGAAGGTCCTGCTCTGAGCAGACACCTACAACATGAAAGTTCAAAAAAGTGCTGAGCCTGAGCACAGCTAGCACTGCAGCCATCTGCTCCCCTGCTAACTAATGCAAAATATCCACCCTGAGCAAATGTCCAAGAAGGGGAGGGATCCACTGTCTTATTTCCCTTACAATACAAATACATGCAAACTTAACTACTTAACACTATAACTACTCTGCAGCAGAAAACAGTTTGACTATTCATCATATGCAAAAATAGTTGTCTTATTGTATGCAATAACACATTTCTATTTAATGTGCAATAATGCTTTCATATCATATGCAATACTTATTTATATCGTGTCATAATGCTTTATGCTTCATGTACATCTACTTTTAATATAATGGAAAGTACTCATCATACCTTGCGCAGTAATTTTCATATGATGTAGTTCATGTTGATTAATTTAAGTGTGTTTCATAACGGGCTGAAAACTCAACACAGTACAGTAAAAGTAAAGTAAAAGTTAATTAAAACTTATTTAATTTTTTTATTTACATAAATCAATCAGTTTGATAAGTTGTCTTTTAATATCTCTTCAGGAAAAAAACATTATTTGATACATTTTCATAATGCAACACTTTCTGTATCATGTGCAATAATACTTTTAATTACATGTGCAACAAAACATTTCAAATCATGTACATCTACCAAATATATCATGTGCAACAATACAATTTAAATCATGCACATCTACCAATTATATCATGTGCAAAAAAACCCTTTCATCACATGTGCAACTTAACATTTTAAATCAAGTACACCTACCGTTCACATCATGTGCAATAATACTTTTCATCATTTGCAACAAAACATTTAAAGTTGCGTACATTTACTGGTTATACCATGTGCAATACTACTTATTATATAATGTGCAGTAATAGTTTTCATGTCATGTTCAGTAATTATCTCCATTTCATGTGCAGCATTGCCTTTCAGTATTGGGCTGTATTTTCCATATTATTATGTGCAATAATACTTTTTATATTGCTTATTAATATTTCTTAACATTTGACCACACTAGGATCACCATCATGTGCAATACTCGTTTTATTATCAACACCCATTTTATCATCAGGGACATGTGCAATAAATCGATCATCCATTACGCTAGCAGTACCATGTATAATATTACTTTTCTGTCACTGCTATGTGCAACAATAATGTTCATATTATCTTTTACTACTATGTCAAATATCATGTTCTTTACCTTTAACATCATGGTGCAATTAGGTTAACTTTTACAATGAAATAAATGAAACAAATGATCATTATTATATATTTTTTCACAGTTTATTGGCGGTTTAACACCATTCCCTTAATGTTTAATCAAACGCATGATATTTTTATTATTCACCTGTATTTGATGCTCTTTTATGCTAGTCTTCTTTAATATTTGAGCAACATAACAGCAACATTTCTTTGGGGATTAATAAAGTTCCATATTATCTTAACAGATTTCTCCCATTAAACATGTATTATATCAAATGCATTAAGTATCAGATGCAGGTTGAAAAAAAAAACAGGAAACACATGAGTTATAAGTTTAATAAGATGTGGTGATATGCCTAAGCAATCACAAATGTTCCTTTATTTCTTCTTCACACGGTGATTTCTACATCTATTACACTCACAGGACTGTCACTCAACCCTCTCATGGATTTGAATGTGTTGTTTGCCCCGCTGTGATTTAAAGGGAACATTTTATCAAGGCTAGCCAAGCAAGCCCTGTCCACCAGGGAGCAGGGGCATTTTATAAGGGTATAAATAATCAATGACACTGCATCTGTAATGGCCTGTAATGCAGTTTGTTAACTCCTCCACTTCACCCCGCCCCCCCCCCCCCATTCCCCCCCCGCGCAGGAAGATGCTTTTGTTGCTCAGACAATAGAAACGGATTGCTGCAGCTAATTGACAAAGCAGGGGATCTCTCTTTAGCTGTCTTTCTGTTCCTCTGCGTGACTTCAGAGACCTTTTTTTGTTTGTTTTCCATCAGTCTGAAGGCTGTTGTATAAGCCAATAAAAGCAGACGAATAGAAATGACACTCATTGGGTGTAAACATATGCATGCGATGCAGTTTGATTTAGATCATGTGATGTCTTATGCTTCATTTCATCTGTTGTTTTTCACAAGCACCTAACTCAAATGAACTTTCATTGATCAGTAACATGCCAAACTCTTAAGAGGCTCAAAACATTTGCCAAAAAGTTCAACTTTATGACCTGAAACACCATAACACTAGATCACATGTGCGCTTTTTGTTATAATTGAGGTGAGAGACTGTTTCTAAAAGGTCAGAGGAGGGATTTAGTGCCAGGATTTAAAGACAAACACACTTAGGCACCTCCATCACATCCATGTCTAATATTTCATTCAGCTCTAGAGGATAAAAAAACAAACAGTACTCAACCACCTACCCACACACACACACACCCACAGCCAACCAAATGCGATACATATTTTGAGTTTCACCCCTCCCCCCCGGTCTCACCCGTGAGCCTCTGATTTCCATTATTATTAATATCTGCCTGTTTAATTTTCAGCTCTGTCATAATGTGTCGACCTAAACTACAAGAGACAATCCCTTATTGATTACTTTCCCAGCAGCCCCGGCGCATGCCCCAGCTGATCACGCCTCTCATGCACAGACATCTCATGCATTTCAGATAATAAGCTGCTGCTCCGGAGTTGAAACAAATTGGATGTGCAGTCAGTCACTGTCCAAGTGAATCATGTTGCAGTCTGTCAGTGGACTAGGCTTGGATTATCATCTTACCCAAGCGAGGCAAAGAAAAAGAGAGAAAAAATGGCATGAGCACCTGCCATGATGGCAGGGGTGGTATTTGTGTGCATTACTGCCACAGCATTGCAGAGTTGTTTATTGCGAGTATTGATCACCCTGTGTTCTGTTATACATTCATCTACATGTTCATTATCACAAAATAATGCACTAACTTGAGAGAGATTCACTTTTTCTTGAAATATTTACAAAACAGTGACAAAGGAAGACATAATGTGATTCAGGCGAAATATTTTCAGTATATTTGACATGTGTGTCATTAGTGTAGTGATCTTGATAAAAAGAACTCATCCAATGTCGACGAGACAATCTGTCATATAGAAATCTGTTGTTGAGTGATTCTATTCGAATGGCGTCGCTCTTTTTCTTTATTTTGACAAAGCTTGAAGCTTCAAACAAACATGATTTCCTTCATCTTTCACAGGAGATCTATGCTTTCGGGTATTGTGGAAGCAAAGTGTTGGCTTTTAGCATCACAGCAGATGGCATTTAAAAAAGTTCCCATGAGAAACATTTGACAAGATATGAATGAAACAAGTCATTAGCCCTCTGAAATCGATTAGGCCTTATTAGAAGCAAACTTTTCTTTAGATGACAAATTAATTGAAAACTGGAAACTCTCGACACGAGCAGAAGGATCAGCTACAGTACTTCTTGTTTTGAGCGATATTTTCCAACCTGTCACAGCTGTCTCTGTAGCATGACAGCACTGTTCAGCTTACAATAGTAAATGCTGGAAACAGCATGCTCCATGCACATGTTATACTATACACAGACAAGGCTTACACTGTGCCAAATACTACCTCTCACAGCAAACAATGCTGCCATTGTGTTTCCCCCCGCGTTGGATTCTTCAACAGGAAGAAAATAAAGCATCCTGTCACCCTGGACTTGGCTCCGTTTCAAATTTAGTACGCTTTCACGTTAAAAAATCAAAAAGGGAAGTTTTTTTTCCAAGTTGCAATGGAAGACATGATTAATAATACATCAGGATTATAGAGCACAGACTGTGCTGCGCTGACTTTAATAAGTCCATGGAGGGAAAACAAACCCCGACTATGAAAACAACCACACTTGCTGGCTGAAAAACATCTGCATTTAAACACCAATAAATCTACATTTTCCCTCCTCAGCTTTAAGTACATTGTGCTTGATGATTCAAATCTACCTAAATGTAAATGATAGCTATCATATTTTGTTTCTTATCCCATATTCTTCTCAGACCATATGAAATAATGGTTTGATTTTGGAGTTACACCTGAGCTTTTGTGGTTTGCAGCAAAAACCCTGAGAAGTAGAATAATTGGCACCCTAGTGTAAGGCTCCCTCAGCTTGGTGCCAGCTGTTTAAAATATGGATGATATTGTTTTCATTGCAGGGCTTTTATTGAGTTCTACTTGGTCCGTGCAGTATAATCCTCAGACTCTGACCTTTTCTGGCATGTGGGAAAAGTAAATAAACAAGGCACTGATGTATTCCCAGCCTTACCAGAGGAGCTGAGCAGCAGCTTTTCAGATGATCATATTCAGGTGTCTGGATTCAGAAAGCTGTCTGTGGGCGCCAAAGAAAGAGCTGCACGATGGCTTTTTCTGTGCAACGGGCAGAGAGAATAATAGATGATGGGGTGGAGGAGAGAAGATTATTGACGACTGTAATCGCTGTACAGCCTTTGCAATGTATTGGCATATTCCCCCTGCTAGTGAAACTACAGGCTGTTGGCCATGAGATGCTGGAGTCTGAGCTTTCTTTTAACATGTATCTCTTTGTGGAGGTCACAACAAAGGAAAAATAAAGTTCAATTCAAGTTTCACTGCAATTTAAGAACACATTTCTGACACACTGAAGTGAATTAAGCATTCACTGCGCAAAACAATGCACAAACAAGATGCTTCCAAAACAAAGAGCCCAATTTTGGCACAGGTTGTCGGCAGCATTACATTTCCCTCCTGCCTCAGATATGACACGTCCTGCACAGCAGCCATACTCTACGTGCATATCACACTAATCCCAGTCTCATTGCATTATTCCACTCATGGCCCTCCATTGTTAACTCTTGCATAAATACATAGATAAGAAAATGATTAAATTTAAGTCAAGTCTTCCTCGTTCTACACTGTCGCCTTAAATCATGCATAAATGTGATAATTACCCACACTGGGGCAAAAGGGCCCATCACTGCCACTTTAAATCCAATAAACGACACGACCTGATCATTATAATTGACCATCTATCAGGGTCATTGAGGAGTCCAATGTTGTTAGCCGCCGCTTATAATTCCTCTTGATCATTGCTAATTACAGAAAGTGGGAGAAACCAATATTCCAGATAGTTAGAGAGCAGCTGCCAACCATTTCAGGGAGGTAGGACGGGGTCAGTTAGTTTGAAAAATGACACGCGTTGTGTTTAAGATGCACACTCATAAACCTTAATGAGCCTTAAGACCTAGTTTATCAGTCTGCTTCCTATAACAATAGCTAGGGTCCTATGTTACATTCAAAGAAATCTGCAAGCGTTATCATACATCATGTTACTTTGGAGGATTTCTGTGTTTTTAATTCTTCTTTCTATATGAAGTAAACATGGCTAAACAGGTTTCATGCACCAATTAAGATTAAAGAACACTTTCAATCTAATCTGGAGGAAAGGCACAAAAACGTACATTTGATGTTGGTAACTGGTCAGTGAGTTTCGCAAAGTATTATAATAGGGACGTAAGAGTGCATCAACTAATCCCAGTTATTTAAACAGGAATTTAAATTGCGACTAACGGACTTGTCTGAAAGTAAAGAAGCTCTCAGAATACAGCCACAATTTAGCACTGTTTATTTAACACAGTCAAACATGGAATCACAGTGTCTGTGTAAAATATGTCAAAATTGTGTTACAGAGTGTGCCTAACATTAGCAGAGCTTGCACCACCAGCCTTTGATCCTCCTTGCAGATTAATGTCTGCATGCCTATGCTGGTCATTTGCTTCTCTGATCAGGTGAGTTTGATATGCCAGTTTAACCCAAGCAGCAACCTCCGGTTTAAAAATATGAGTCCAATGTGGAAGTGCTAAAACCTTCATCGAGGATCCGCTTGAGGCTGGCTGTGGAAGTACCAGAAACCACATACACACCAATTCAAAAAAGCCGATCTTTAGAGCAGAAATAAACATGTTTACAGCCTGGTACAAAAGACGAGTGTAGTCTGGATAGCTCATTTCTTGATCGGCACACTGTACGGGGGGGTTTCTAGCGCGGCAATTTCGAAAATATTGAGATTACGAGTCTTCCAATGAGAGACACAGCTGACTTGATTGACAGGCGGGAACACTGCAGCTGTTGGCTAGGAGGCTCAAAGCCCACCTCTTTACGTCACAATCGCTCAACAGAAGCAATATGGCTCCTGCTGACGATTGGACTTCAGAAACAGATGGGTGACGTCATGGATACTACGTTCATATTTTATACAGTCTATGGTTTAACCAGATACAGCCTAGCTACAACTTTAGCTCCATATTGCACGTCCATATTTGCGAAATAGTGCCACACTACGAGATACCATCTTTAACTGTGCTTATTTACATCCTGGTGGTAGAGCATTAAAGCATTTACCGGAGCTACAGCCTCGGCTAGTGGTGGGTGGCTTTGATACATCTTAGACACAACATATAGCCAACTTTTTGGGCCTACAACAATAAAAACATGAACAACTTGTTGAACAGACTGATAATTCTGGTGCCCACTTGTGAGGGCACTGATGATTAATCATTTAGTCGACTAAAACTGCACATCCCTTGTTATTTGAAACTCACCTTTACTTGAAAAATGTGATTGATCTTAATGTTGTGAGTCAAATGAGAAAGATTAAACTACAAATGTGTTATATTGTAACACAGTTAACTCTGTGTTAAAGCAGGTTAACTAAGAAAGGCTTTTGATTGACTCAGGGGAGATCAGCCGTCTGCTCATGAATTTCATTTAGCCCTGTAATGTTCTGTGAGTATATGAGGCGCACTTAGCACTCAATTTTTACACAGATGTCACGTATGCAGACGACCTCTAATGACATTTAAATAAGCTTAAATATGCACATACAATAAAAGCATATTGCTACCTTTTTAACATTTCACATTTTAAAATTGCACAGCCTCTGCCAGCATTTGCACCCCATCTCTCCAAGTCCTGTATTCTAACAGATCTGTTGAGTGGGGCAACAAGTCATCGAGAGAATGCACAGTTTATTGAAATTTTATGGAAACACTCGTACCCCCTTTCACCACTGCACAATTTCGTAAAAGCCATCCAGCCCTTGTGTAACCCTTTTTATAGTAATTCATTTATGACTCTGGTCACAAAGGGGGGGTGCCTGTCCTCCCACAAACACCCTCAAACATGTGTGGATGGCATGAAGATGAAACCCACAATGCACACAAGGGCACAGCTCTCATCAAGACATTCCTCTTTTCTTCATAAGCACGCCATAAAATATTTCATTCCGCCTTTTACAATCGACTTGTTTCATTACAAAGTTGTACGTTTTATTTCCACGGGGTAGGAATGACATAAGCAAGGCTCATTTGGGTATTTCAAAACGCCTCCCCTTGATAGAAAACAGAGAGCATTAGAGGATGGACAAACTTAGAGAAGCCACAAAACGCTGCTAGAGACAGAGGAATAAAAACAAAATGAACCAAAGAGTGAGTGAGTGAGTGAGTGGTGGAGAGGCTGCTGGAGTCTCTCCTGAGATGAGTATGATGATTGCAGCCACATTCCTCTGCAGATCTAAAACCCTTGGAGGCTTTTGGAACGTGAAAACCTACTTCTTCTCTCTTTATAGTACAACACTTAGGCAGCGTACCACTTTCTTTTTTTCTTTTTTTTTTTCTCCACGCTGAACATTGCTCACATCGCTGTTCCCTGAAGCTTGAAAGCACAACATTTCTCAGCCAGCAAACTCCCACTGGGACCAAAGCCCAGAGATGGAAAAGCAAAGGATATGTTTTATTGGACAGTTGCAGACAAATAAATCTAAATATGTATTTTGGTCATGTTTGTATGCAGGCTTGGTCCTGAGGGAGCTGAAATGATTAGATGACATAAATAACAGTGCTGTAGCATGATATTAGGTCACATGTTTACATACTGGGACCTAAGGTCAGGGGAGGAAATAATTCAAACACTATTTCACTGCTTTTGAAGTGAACATTGTTTGGGTAGTACATACATGGTGCTTGGAGCATCGCTTTGCAGTGTGCACAGACTATTAATGAGAGATGGAACCATACAGTCAGGTGAAATGTACATACTTAAGTGGATAAAAGTCCGAGCTGGTGGAGGAGCCTGAGAGGCACAAATCAACCTGTCCAGTGTGTGGGCTTCTCTGTGCGTGTGTGTGTGTGAGGGGGTGGGCGGTGGGTCACCCTGAATGAAATGGTTTAGGCTCACTGATCTGCGTGAAGGAAAGTCAATGGGAGGTGTCAATGAGAGGGCAGGCGGGGACTGGAGCAATCACGTCCTGTGATTGACATGGCCTAACCTGGGGGGCTGCGGGAGATGTCAGCACAGGGCAGCCTCCCTATATGGCCTCAGCCGACATCGCCTGGTAGGAGCACAGTGAATTATGGGCCAGGAGTGTACTGTGGGTCATGTGACCCAACCTCTTTTACTATGTACTTTAGCACGGCAATCATATGCTTTCATTTGAAATGTGTGGGCTTGTTTTGAAATATCATTCAGCGTTGAACTGTAAGAAGGTGTTACATATGGTGAATAAGTGAACAATTTAAAAGCTGTATTTAGTGCTAAAGAGTAGATTACAAATGAAGAAGCACATTGCAAAAGTGTGCATGAAAAAAAAAAACCCAAAAAACAATAGTTTCTCATTTAATATTGACATTAAATAAAGGCCTGGCCTCTTTTATAAAACCATTTGGATGCAGTCTGTTGAAGCTCAAGTGATCAGCTACTCACAGAATAATTGGGGCCAATTAAGCAAAAAGAGGCTTTTTTTTTATTTGTTTGGATTTAGGGAGGGCATGTTGCAAACTCAAAAGTGATAAAAACATGAAGAACAGCTGGTAGACATTGCTAACATGCATTCTTTTCTATTGTTTTTTTTAAATGTATCACACTGCATATTGTAATTACAGTAGTGAATAATGTTACAGACTAGGCCTCGTCTTGTTGGAGTTTAAGTGGGAGGTAAATGATACATTTTTCCCAGCCTCCCTATAAAACCACTGCAGACTAGTACAAGTTCTGGTTATTTTGTACCCATCCTTTCTGATTGATGATCTACTTGTTCCCACTTTAAAGGTGAAGTTTATATACTGTCATCTTAAGTACCTCTGTACAATGGGATCTTATGTTTAAATACGTTTTTACTGCATGTTGATTGTACTTTAAAACATTATCTCTGATTTAATAGCCTTTAAAATCACCAAAAGTCATCATAGTTAATCTATTTAGGGGGTATTGCACATATTGCATACTCTACCTGATAAATAACAGTTCCTCAGGTCTTCATGTAATTTAAGTTTTGAATCCTAATATTCAAATAAAATGCTAGTATTTGCTAAATTTCCCCCCTCCCTTACTTCCCAAGGCTCCTCTAAAATAACAAAATAAATACCCATACGCTGAAACTTCCCAAACCAGCTTTGTGTCTTTGAAGGAAAAGCAAACTTGGGAAATAAAAGTGGCGGCCTGTGGCAAACTGCACTTCAGAGAATTCAGCCTCCTTTTTCTATCTGCCACTTGTGACAAGTGAGCCATGCAGCTTTGCAGAATTATATAGCTGTGTGTCTAATTATTTCTTTTCAAGTCCATACAATAAAAGACTGCATGCCTTTTTTCTCCTCCCGGGGCTAGGACAGCAGGAGGAGTGCCCTCCAAAATATTCCCTCTCATGCCTCTGACATGCACATCTGTCTGCACGTCAGCATCGCAACTTTCTCGACATCTTTGGTTTTAATGAAAGAGATGTGGAAGGTACAAATGCAGAAGGTGCTGTGGTGACACATTTCAATTTCATTGTGCAAATAGAATCTCTGAGACTTTCTTTTAATCTTTATTATTCACAGTTCAGACTACAGTGAAGACATCTTACAATATCTCTTTAAAGCAGGCTCACCACAGACTGTACTGTAATAAAGGAGAGTAACATAGGAATTATGGTACAGAATAATGCACATAGTTGTTGCAGAGATGTTTACATTATATAAGTCCTTAAAGATGTTTAATAAAAGTTAAATTGAGCAGCTTGTTTGTGTTTTTTGTTGTTTCAGAGGGCTGTTTCTCCAGTATTTCCTGCATTGAACGATAGCTGTTAGAAAAAGCTCCTGCCGCAGTGCGGTCACAAGGGGGTAGCATTGACACAGTTGTTTAAGCCCTTCAGCCGGCAGCCCAGCAGCAGGACAAACTGCCTTTGATGTAATTGAGGTCTTAGACCTCTTAGAAAAGCATATATTGGTTTGTATGTGGAAATGTTCAAGGAACAATGGATTTCCATAAGTGGATGTAAAATCGTATTTGGAGCATCCCCGGCATGCTAACCGCTCTCTAAACAATAGGAAAAAGGACTCCTTCAGGATGGGATGTGTAATTCTAAGGCACTTACAGGCTGGAAATGTAATGGAATGTAGCATTAGGATTAAATGTGTGACTAAAAGATACAGGCTTGACTAGTTTTGGGCCCTTTCCTGGCTGATTCATTCAAATACATGTGCAGAAATTCCAGCTCCAGCAGCACTATGCATCCTAATAGAAGTCAGCGTGCAGCATAAAAGCACATCTTTTTGTCCCTCTATCAGAGGAAGTATTAAAGGAATTTCATAACATTGTGTAGAATTACAAATATATATATTCAGTGTATGTAATATCATTTATTTATTCAGCCCTGAGAAAAAAACTATTGAGAGGAAAGCCTGAGGATCCAGCATGTTTAGATGAAGCTGTTAATTATCAATCATTCCACAGCCACACAAGTATTCCCCTAACTAACATTTTTGTCCATCCATCTTATCATCCAAAGTAATACTTAAGAGCACGAGTCTGGCAGGGACTCATAAATAAAGGTTACCTATTTACATATTCAGTTTATCATGAATATTGCATACTCTGTACATAAAAATTCAAATGCAGTGTTTATGAAATATGATCATGCAGCAAATGTGAGAAGACACAGAGCACAGCCCATTCATACACAGGGGGGATTTAGAGCACTCCTCTGTGATTAATAAAGGATGAGATCGACATTAGACCTGCAGGAATTAAGACTTTGGGTTTTTCTTTGAGCTGCTCAGGCTGCTTTTTTCAACAGAAACTAAACATACAATTCTAAAATCACTGGAAATGTTCTATTATTTATCTACACATCAGGGTTGTAGATGGATTAATGTCCCATTAAATCAGCAACATGTTAGCCCTTACCTGTCTATACGTAACTCACACACAGCAGACATGAATGACAGCTGTAAAATAACCTGTGGTCATCTTCTCACACAGTCAGCTGTTTTAGAAAAATTGAACCGTCATTTGACAATATTAAGGGAACACACTATTTTAGTATTCAAATTAAACTTGTAATGAAGGGATATTTAGAAAGGTAGTGAAAGTTTGGTGTGTACTGACTGATCAGCTTTATTTGATGCAGGTAGACCCAAACATAACATGCATTGTTTTCACTGTATGGGCTTCTTTTTGCAATTAAGTGTTTTTTTTCTTATGCAATGATCAATAATTATTATTTAGTGCAAAAAAACAAACAAAAAAAAGTTAATTTGCAAAAACAAATAACGCTGTTTTTATAATAAAGTTGCATTTTCAAGATATCTCTGATTAGTAAAGACATTTCGACTTACTCACAGCCACCCAAACTCAGTTGATTGATCATACCAAAGCCTAGGATTGGAAAAAATATGTTTTTAAATTTTTTTTAAAATGTTTCTAAAGTGAGTTAACTGTTTTTGCTAATTAACTCTTCAAACAATGCTTCTTCACTTAGAATGCATACATTGTATCATTTGAATGCATTTTGATGCAGTCTGGTGAAGTTAAAGCCACCTAAAAGCTACACTCGGTTTAATTTGCGCCACTTTAGTGATAAAAAAAATAACCTTTTGTGATATATTTTGTATTCAGGAGGGACATGCTGCACACACAGGTATCATGTAAAACATTAAGAACAACAGATAGACTTCTAATCTGTGTTACAGCCGATGTGCTCACTGTAATGATTGTCTGTTTATCCCACTGCAAGACATTGAACAGTGTATTGCACATTGTACATTTTAACATTCCATGCAGGTTTAGAAAGGATGTCTGTACAGTGCAAAGATGTGATAAGATAAACCTCTAAAGGTCTACATATATGCATTCACCTCCACACAGACCCACGCAACAAAAGCTGTTTGGTTTGCACATAAAACAGCTGAGGGGAATAATGGCATAAAGAAGCAAACAGTGTGCAGCAAGTGTCTCATCTCCTCCAATGAACTAGTTAACCCGAAAGAATACGATCTACAAATGTGTTTCAGCAAAAGCAAATTACCTGGGTTTTGTGGAGGGGAACTAATCTCTCCAAGCATGACACTGGACAGGAAAGGCCTCTTACTGTTATTATGATGTGTCGGCTTGTGTTAGATGGAGGGCCTTGATGGCCGCATCAGGAAGCAGCGTTGAAGCCCCTCTGCCATGACAGCGCTCTGATGGATGTACAGGTGGTGGAGGGGCAGAGAAGATGGAGGTTAGAACGCAGGAGATGAGGAGGAGAAGGAGGGTGATATGAGGTGCGGCGGGGGTTATATACTATAGTAAATACCTACAAATGCAGCACATTAGTAGTAGGTGCAGAGCCTGAGATAGCATTAGCATGCACAATAAAGCATCCGATTGGACAGGCCATCTCTGAAACAAAATAAAAGCCCTGTGTGGTGAATTTTCAAAGGCTGCTTCTTATGACCCGTGATGATTTGTTCTCTATATGAAACAGACTGATGATTATAGGCAATTTGAAAGTCATTGAGCTAATCAGAATATCTGTACATCAACATTTGACACATGATGTAATGCCATATGGAAGAAACCAACACAATGCAGAGACTTGGAGAATCAGTGAGGCCATCTCTGTTCTCCTGTGTTGCTCATATCGTTTAATGACAGTTTAATGATCAGCTTTTCTTACACCTGAAAATCAGACTGATTTAGTTTAACCTCCTTAAGTAAGTCAGTAAAACTACTTGGCCACTTCCTGCAGAAACATGTAGGCTAACACCAAAATCTAACTTTTCAGAGCTGAGACAAATAGCCTTGTTTTCAGCTTTGTGACAAATCATCCTCCAGCTAATCCACCGGGATTAAAATGGTTTATTAAGCTTTACAAGCAGGAATACTTTCTCAACGCATTGTGGAAAATATAATCACTTTTTAAAAAAAATGACGTCCCCAAATTTAGAGAAAGATGTTTTGCCTTGGACGGTGCCATAAGTTATTACAATAACTGGCTTTCCCTCCCTCAGCAGCATCTCTACATGTAACCCTGTTGACTCCATGTGTGCATCATTAGTCTGCCTGTGTTTTTGCTAACACATAAGTCGTTTTGTTAGATTATGCTGGTGTGGTAGAAACACTGTAGACACACTTGTTGGTGCATCAGGATGTTTTTTTCCCTCCTTCGCACAGCTGGGGGTGTCTCGCTCACAGTATCCATACTAAAATATTTATAGCCGCTTTTTCTCTACGTCAGCAGGTTGTGATTTGATTTCTGGTTAAGCAATGCAGTTTTGGGCGGCGGATCTCCCAGTCATCACCCCGGTCCCCAGATTCCTCCTCATCCTGCTCCTTTGGGCTCCCAGGAGACTTTAGGTCTGGGAAAGTGTTATGGAGAGAGATGGTGCTCCTCCTTGGCCTGGTAAAGATTGGGGGTGCCGGCTCACAGCGGGACAGGTGTTCTGAGCCGCACACAGGGGAGCCTCACCGGGCTGCAGTGCCTGGCCTACATCCATCTCTGTACCTGGGGAGATAAATGGGAAAATGTGACCCAAACAGTCCAACATCACACCAAGGGCAGGAGCGAGCTGTAACAATGGGGAGCAGGGAGGGTTCCCCATATCATTACTAAAAACGAGACACTGCAATTAATTCCATGCCTAAATGAATGTCTGCTGCTTGCAGCACACCTCTCTGTGGCAATAGAAGCAGATTAATAATGCAGAATAGAGGGAGTAATCTTAATCAGAATCAGGCTGCACTGATATAAAATGGCCTTCAATGCTTGGCTCATTTCTTGATCAACATTTTTGTCATCTTGCAAACCCGACTTTTTGCAGCCTTTATTGTATAAAATGGTGTGATCTTTCCACTGCCCTTTGTCTTGGAAGAAAAATTAATTCTCATTTGCATTACCACGTCTAAATGTCAGCCACCGATATTTTGTTAGACATTAGTAAAGCTGGCAGCGAGAGGCGCTGGATAATTGCACTCAGCCTAGCAGAGGGATTTACATAATTTCAGATAGCAATTAAAGAATCCTTGGGAATTTTCTTCCTGGCCTCTCTCTCTTTCTCTCTCTCCCTCTCTCCGGCTCACTTCCACGGCGGCACAAAAGAAGCATTCGTTTACATTAAGCTCCATGCTCCTTGCTGTTCATTTGCATGAAATTAAAGGTTTTCATGATCTTGAACAGCAGGGTAACATTTAAAATGCTGTTTTAAAGCCCTCACCTTGGAATAATGAAAAGCTTCATTTTTTTTTTTTTTGAGAAGGCAGTGGGAGTTCATTGACTGCCTGTCCACAGCAAAACTTTTCCATTTCCCCTTCACTCACTTAGTATAGTACAATAATACTCTCAAATAATTAAAAGTTTTTCTTTCTGGGGCTTTCTGAGGTCTCCGTTCTTTATGCTCTGACCATGTATGTTAGTATAAACCTCACCTCACACCATGCCCTTTACATAAGGGCCTTCCAAATACACACATATTTGGTAATGATTATTATCACAATACATCAGGGATATGACTTTTGGAGATTTATTTGGACTTTGACATTTTCTGTCCTGAAGAGGTGACCAACGTTACAACATACCTTCAGGTAAGATTATTCGAATAATCATTGCATACATCGCATAGAAGCCAATGATTATCGAATAGTACTTTGGCTTGAAATGCCCATCCCTAATTTAAAGTGGTTTAAGAGAGCTAAATGTTATTAAAAACATACATTATATGCTAAACATAGAATTTGTGTGTGTGAGTGAGAAAGAGAGAAAGAAAGAAACCTCCTCCACTGTTGCCATGCTACACAGTCTCTATTTTAAATGACAAATTATGAAAAAATGGCCACATGTTTTGGACCACAAATCTGACCTGGCAAGTTTGGAAAGGGACAAAAAAAAAATCAATAAACAAAGCTGGACGTTTCTGTTTATTACCTGCTTTTTATACCCTTTTTAAGAAGATTCACCAATCAGTGATGTCACAAATTGAGCAAATCTTGTGTCCATGTTGCGTAATACTGTGTTTTGAATGAACCCTTCAGAGCTTGTTGCCATTACTCCAATACGCCTTTACCTCACAATTATCAACTTTTCCCATGTTTAGTATTGACAGCCAAAATTTTAACTTGATATTTGCTTGCAAAATATGGAAAAGCCCAATACCACCCCTGAAATCAATGATTACAGTATGTGGTGATTAGTTTTCTTTCAAACAGTTGTTTGCTCATCCTTGCAGTGCTGCTTTAAGTATGAAATTTGGGAGAAGAATTGCTATAAAATAACATAAAAAAAGATATTCTGATATCTGCTTCCTGCCAGAATGAAATGATGTGAGGACTTCTACCAGAGCTGCGAAGATAAACCTCTCACATACAGTATATTTAATTAGGTCCCTCTGGGTCCCAGTGTTATCTGCCATGCTGATTAGATTGAACATTAACTTGCTTTAGCCTTCAGTCTGATACCATGCGTCTCTGTGTGGTGACAAGAGTGCTAAAATCAAACTGGACATCTTTTTTTGTATCCTCTTCTTGAGCATTTATATTTCTTTGAGCTGTAGCAGAAGGCAGAAGCACATTGCTTTAAATCCCTCATGCTTTCTCGGTGTGGCCTGGATGACACATTTGATACGGTTATGGATCAGGATTAGTTAAACCACATCCTTCTCTTGGGAGGTCCATGGCTAAGAAGTCCAATGTGCAGAATATAACTGTACTTAACATTAGTGTGAGTTTGCAGCTCTCACTTCTGTGTTAAATCAGACAACTCTCCAATAAAAAAACACCAATGCCGGCTTTATGATCTAAAAAAAAAACAGTCGTGATGAATAGCAGCTCTTTGTTAAGACAATAAAGCTTTGTCACAGAGCTCCAAAATAAACACAAAGCCTCATCTGAACAATACCCTTCACACTTCTTCCTTGATTCCCCCTCCGTCCTTAAAGGCATCACAGAACATTTTCACACTAGTCGTCCTGCCGCTGTGAAATAAATTGTGACAGTAACTCAATATGAAGTGAAATAGCTGAGAAAGCCTTGAGTTCACTTGCGCTGACAGTGCTGTTTAATTCCATCTTGTGCCAGCCTGACATTTCTGCTGCCACTAAATATTAAACATGTGTACCCGTTTCATTTGCATCTGGTAATGAGGTGGGAGACAGCGCCCAACTGGTCAAGCCTCTCCCTCTCTCCTGTGCTCGTACCTCCAACACAGTCGCATGGACAAGGGTAAACCAACAGAAATATTTAGAGTGGGGCTGAGACAGAGAAGGAATAGGGGAAAAGAGGGGGAGGGGGGACGTGAAGGATAGAGCACCCTTGTTGTGTGTCTGTGCGTGTTTGTGTGTGCTCTCCAGAATTCAGAAACCGGTCTGAAATGACCCCGGCTCTCAAGCAGCGTCTGCTTTGGCTGACATTTCTCCCTGAATCTTTTAAGATGCATCCCTTGCTGCAAAATGCATTAGTGGAGAGAGGAGAAACAGAGGCACAAGAGGAGAGGGTTAAATGTGATTGCTCTAAATGTCATCACATCTTCATAATGCAATATATATTCATGATCTGGCAGTCCAGGAGGGCAGACATCACAGTTGTGTTCTGTAATTCAAATGTTTTATCCCAATTTTGATTCACCGTACAATTCTGGGAAGACATTTTGAACCAAGGTATGCATCCGTTTCTTTTTTAGGCATTATTTATGTGGATGGAGCGGTGGTGTCTGAGGTGAAAGCTGTGTGATGTGGGTGTTATTGAAAACAGTCTGGGATGCTCACAGAAAAGGAAAGCTTGGTTAAGCGTTAGCCATATGGCACCTGTTCTATCTTCCAAACTAACAGTGGTGAAAACAGTATTCCAAAACTCCACTTATCCAGTTTTCTATTAAATGTAAATCTGCAAATGGAAGCCCTGTGTACATACCCAGATATAGTCTCAACATATTATTAAATATGTCATGGGATTTCTTTCTTGTGGTTCAAATCCAGTCCAAAATGTACAATGGTTCTTCCTCTGCCAAAGTTAAACACTTCCACCTAGTTTCATGAATATCTGGCAAGCTTATTCTCAATAATAAAAAATACATGCAAACAAACAACACCAAAAACACAACCTCTTGGCAGGGGTAATCATCATTTCAAGCACAATGATTGCCAGAGAGTCAGATGTTCTCATCAGGATTTACTGCAAGCTTAGAAAGAGGACCAGTATTGGACTTAGATTCATATGTTGACAAGATAGTTGTTAGGCATATCATCTTTTAAGGTAATTGAACCAGTACTCGTGTTGAAACCATAGACTTTAAATAATCCCATCTGTTTCTGAAGCGCTGTTTTGAAGCCAATTATTGGCAGGAGCCATATTGGAAATGCTGAACTCAATCTAACTGCTGTCCAGCTAGTGTGAGGAAAAGAGGCGGGCCCCCTCGCCAACAGCTACAGTGTTCCTGCCTGTCAATCAAGTCAGCTGTGCCTCTCAATGAAAGACTCGTAATCTTAATATCTTCGAAATTGCTGTGTTAGAAAAAATGTACCCCCCCTACAGTGTGTGCCGATCGAGAAATTAGCTATCCAGACTATGCTCGTCTTTTGTACCAGGTTGTAAACATGTTTATTTCTGCTGTAAAGATCAGCTTTCTTGAATTAGTGTGTATGTGGTTTCCGGTACTTCCGGAGCCAGCCTCAAGCGGATCCTCAATGAACTGCAGTTTTTAGCACTTCTGCATTGGACTCATTTTTAGACCGGAGGTTGCCACTTGAGTAGAACCTATTGTTAGTCATATTAACATCAACTGTGACAACTAACAATACTTCTAAAGCCAACCAAGAAATAATTAAGTGTACTGTCTGTCATTTTTCAATCATAAGAAATTGGCACAATGAAGGAAATATATCTGCATATACTGATGACATTCAGCTTTTACTGCTATTTCATTGATATGGGCTACTTAAAATAGGCTTCTTCTAAAGCATGTATGAATTGGTTCTTCATTGTACTCCTGTGTTTACAATAGAGATGCCAGGTCCTCTGATGTTTCAGAATGAAAGCACAATATTCCCTTTCCTCTGTCAGCCTCTCCTGACAGTGTACAGCCACTTTGAAAAGAAATCAACATCAGTGTGAGGAAACTTTACACATTCATATTACTGCTATGACTTCTTAGACACAGATTTTATTTTATTTTTTATTTTGTTTGAAAGGAGATGTACTTCTGTCATTGCCCTGTTTGGCATCCCACTCTGCAACAGTTAAAGTTTAGAGACACCCTGCCTCTCTGTGAGGGCTTGTATCGCTTTCATTTTATCTATCAGATATGTCAGAGGAAATCAAACCTTGATCAAAACCAAAGCTGACTGTTGAGGAGGAACAGGGAGACATCAAAGAGCTTACAGTAGAAAGGCAGGGCTGGTTGAAGTTGGGTGTGTTTGGTTGTGTTTGAGGTGTGTGTGTGTGTGTGTGTGTGTGTGTGTTGGGGGGGGCTTCATATTTCTTGTTAATTCTCCTCATAAGCCGTGTTCAGCACATTCAGCAGTCATAGAGAATCGTGTCCAGTCGCGGGCCTCCGGTGGGACTGCGTGTCCTGAGGTTTACTGTTGCTAGCTTGTCATGTCCACGTCAACAGCACTTATCGCCTCCCGTCTGAGCGCTGAGACATTTCCCAGGCATTTAGCTGCCTGTTTGTCTTCTCTTGATTTCCCCTCCAAATCTGTCACATATAGTCTTCACCTGACACCTCACAGAGTGTTCCTCTCTCAAACACTGTCAAAACACGCAGATCCAGCAGGAAGAGATAGCAGCAGGGAGCCACAGATTGCCAAATGTTACACACTGATCAGGCGCTGCAAATAATGACCTGCGTGGGCAAAACGGTCTGGGATCATTTGCTTCATCAACACGCAGACTGCTTTCCAAATAAGACAAAAAAAACAACAGTTTATGTTCACAGTTTTGGTGTTGCAGTTCATTTGGACTCTGAGTTATCAAGTGCTGCTTTATTTATTCCGTTCGCACATTGTTCTTGTACGTCAATAACACAGAGTCCAGAGTTTTCACATCACTAAGACTTGCTCTGTCCTTTTCTTTTCTCGGAGTAAAAGCGCTGGCATGAAAACAATGCTCTTCACAGCGAAAAGGCCTGGCATCAAATCAAACGCTCCTCTTTTTTGCTGCATTTTTCTCTCCTTGCCTTTCCACCCTGGCGAAAAGCCCTTCTATTATTTCAATAAGCTCTTGGTTTTAATACATTATTGATCTTAAGGTTGAACTACGGGCCATTGCATTACCAGGATTCCAAAGCCCATCATGGCGTGACACTCATGTAGTCGTGAAAAATTATACCAATTATGAAATCAACCAACAACTAGCTCAAACAGCAATCAATTGTCACATTGGAAAGCATTTTGTCCCACAATGCTATTGGCTTTGTGGTTACACAGAAGGAGTGGGCGTTGGATGTTTAATGACTTCCAAATACTGATTTCTTTCTCTTTTTTTTCAAACGCTTATTACTATTCACTCTGAGATGGTTTTTGCTCTGAAGCAAGCCTTCGATTATGTTTGATGCTCTTTGTTGGGGCCACCGTGTGCCAATAAGACAATAGCATTAGCCATTGATTAGCTGTAATGAGCGCCAAGGACTCAACACCAGCGTGTGCACTTAAAAGCCTGCATTAAGCTTGTGAATTATGATAAGTGTACTATATACCAGTGCATTAGGAAGAGGATGTTTTTATTCTAATTCTGTAAATGCCACAAAGCTGGCTGAGAAAGAGAGAAAGCCATTTCTGGAGACGCTAAAGTGGGTGGTTTAGGAGTGCTGGGGCGTTGGGGGGGCTGAGTGCTGGCGGGGTCAAGTGCGAGCCGTGTCTTTGACAGTGGCTGCCTGCCTGTGTTTCCATATCACAACGTTCAATCATGCAGTGCCCTCATGCAGAAACCTTTAACTCAATGCTCATAAATGCAGGCGAGCAGGCAGAGCTTCCCGTCTGCAACCCCTGCGCCAGTATTTGTTGTGGTCAGTGGGTATTTTTCATGGTTCTGCTTTTCGTGCTTAATGCAAGGGGAGAGTGTTTTTCCATCTGCCGATAAAAGGTCAAGTCAATTTTATTTATATAGCACCAAATCATAACACGGGTGTGGAATAACGGGGTGCACATTAGGAAAATTCAACCCTCATGCTTTCCACAGAGAGACAGATTGGGTATGAAAAAGTACAATTAAGGTCACCTTTATTGTTTCCAATCTAAATCGCAGGTGTGACATCTAAATGACACTTTAATGAAAATTTTAGACAGGTTATTTTGAATAGTTTCCTAAAAGATGCAGGAGGTTGAGCAGTGGTGAATTGCAAGTGTCTTTGGGGGGGATGTGTGTGCCTTGACGGGCGTAGGAAATCTGAGCCAAATAAATGAAGTGGAGATGGTAATACAGTGTGTTATAGCGGAGAGTGACAAGCCCGTTCCTCCCATGAAGCAGCTGAGCTGGCATTAAACAGACAAGACATCCCGTTCAGTCAGTTATCAGCCCAGGAATAATGAAGGAACAGGCCGGCGGACCAGGACGAGTCACCCTAGTCAGCCAAGTGGAGAATTTAATTTCGTGCAGGTTTCTCTGCAACCAAGCGTTTCCCCCCCATCGGAGGTCCGCTGGTGCTTGGGTGAGCGTGGACAACTCAGTGCACCCGACTCGGAGTCTCTGCGGCGCTGACAGAGATGTGTGGTGATGGATTTTTCGAGTGGCTGGGGGAAGAGGGTGGACTTAAGTTTGGGTAGGGCTGTTAAAGAGGAGAGAGAGCGATGACAAGCTAACTTCAGAGAAAAGTAAAAAAGCGATCACTCGTGCTTCTCATTTTCCAGAGAATGGCTGCGTTATTAAATCAAAGACAGTGAAATGAGAAATGGGTCCTGTCTGACCCCGAGATATGTAGGAAGGAAATAATATTGTCTGTGCTTAATGTTACCCCTGCTCCACCAACCACCACTCTACCTGACATGGCCACTTGGCCACTAGATTTAAATATTATACCATAAATCTAAACATTAGGATGTATCAGGCATTTATCTTCATATCTTTCATGTAAAATCTGAATTCAAACATCTTGTGGAGTCCATTTTTTTCTTCTCTGTCTTTTTATGAAATTAAATGTAAAGCAATGGATAGAGTCCATGTTGGCTTGGTGTCTTTATAATGCATCATGGTGTTAATCCTGCACAGGCCTTAGTGCTCACATGTAGGGCTGCAACTAACGGCTGTTTTGGTGGTCGACTAGTCGTTGATTATCAAAACGGTTCTTCGGCTAATCCAATATTGAATTGCACAATAAAAAACGTGCCGATAAAAATCTTTATAAATAATCTTTAGTACAAATGATTTAGTTTTAATGTGTAGCTTGGTTAGAGTTTCTCCTGTTTCATGGTAGGAGAGGAGGAAGAAAAAGAGATGAGCAGGAGAGAGGAAGATGAAGTGTTATAAGGTAAAGATATTAAGGTGAGGTCCTGAAAATGTAAAACTCACACAATGTGGCTCTAACTTTGGACCATTAATTCAAATGTCACCATGCCTTCTCCTCAAACTCTTGTGCATCACCGACGGGCTCCAATGAAAAGCAAGTACTGGTTCACAGATCTTGCAGCCAGTTCTTTTCTTAGCAGCGTGAAGACGTGATGGTGTTGCATTGGTTGGTCGCCATGAGATAGTAAGGATATGAGATGTCTCACTCATCAGCAATTTAAGTTGCTACGTTTTTTTTACTTGTCACTTCCAGATCAAAGTGTCACGTGCAAGCGGCAACCTCCGGCTGTGAGAATTGAAACCAATTTGGAAGTGTTAAAAACAGCAGTTTCTTGAGTGTCCGCTTGACACCCCAGAAGTACCAGAAACCACATACACACGAATTCACAAAAGGCGAAATGAACATGTTTACAGCCTGGTTCAAAAAACGAGTGTAGTATGAATAGCTCACTTCTCGATCGGCACACACTGTACGGGGGGTGAATTTTTTCATAACGTGGCGATTTCTAAGATATTAAGATTACTAGTTTTACATTATGAGAGGCACAGCTGACTTGATTGACAGGCGGGAATACTGTAGCTGTTGGCTTGGAGGCTCAAAGCTCACCTCTTTACCTCACACTAGCTTGACAGACGTTAGGTTGAGTTCAGCATTTCCAATATGGCTCCCGCCGGCGATTGGTTTTAAAACAGCGCTTCAGAAACAGATGGGTGACGTCACGGATTCTACGTCCATTATTTATACGGTCTACGGTTATGTGCCATTCTTAGCAAAGATAGTAAGAATGTAAGACATCTCACTCCTTAACTATCCAACTTAGGAAAACAATCTCATGTCTGGGCACAGCATGAAAACAGGTACGATGTCACTAATGACTTGTTGACTTTTTAATTCGTCAGCTAGTAATTTTGTCAACTCCAATATTGACAAATCGTTGCACCCTTAGTCACATGAGCTTGTAGAAGCTTATGCAAGAAAAACAACTTAAAATAGGCACAAGGGAAGGTGGGACATGTAGTGATGAGGTAGAAATAAAGGAATAGGGCTGAGGTTGAAGTCCCTGCAACATCCCTGACTGAAAAGAAACAAGTCCCAAAGCATTGTATCCTGTATCACAAATAAGGTTCTTATTTTGAAGGAACAGTGAAACATGGAGGGTAAAGTTTTGGACTGGATTTGTTGTGCCATGCATATGCATCTCATATCCCACTTATCTATGAAATGAGTTCTTTGCATAGCTAATTCATGATGGGGAACATTATGAAGAATTTGATTTGCGCCTGTCATTGCATACAAACATTTGTATGCATACAAACATTTGTATGCATACTAACATTTGTATGCAACTTTCTATGACGTTTCTGAATCTGTGTTTTACATTGTGTAAAAGTATAAGCCCAGATGAAAAGACATACAGCAGTGGAACTTCCTTTAGTGCCTCTGAAAAAAATTGAGGTGACTCTCTTTCAAATATTTGATCATGCAAGCTTTCCATCTTTCTAATGTCAGAGGAAATATCATCTCAGACAACAGCTGAATCTTTCACCAGTGATCCCATAATCTGAGCTCGTGCTTGGCTTTAGAAAAGACTCCGGCTAACATTATCACCTCATTCATACATTCAATATTTCATCACACCGTGTGGATAAGAGGACTGATCTGGCAAATATTGATCCTATCAGAGGAAAATATCACAGGATTAGACAAGTTACTCAGATTTGTTCTATTAGTAGTTATTAGATTCTTTTTTTAAACTTGCAGAAGAATAGGACGGAGATAATACATGAAAGGGCCGTCTGTGCTGTGAATCTGTTCACTGCTGCTGCTGCCAGGTTGGAGTCACAGCCAAGCTTTGTGGACAAACTGTGCTGCATAAAGGATTGTGTGCAGTATGTGTGTATAGATGTATTTTATATAAATGTATGTGTGTCTTCATCTTGTCTTGCTGTTTGTTTCCTGTCGCAGATGAAAGGCTGGCTTCACACCAGTGACCACTCATTTGGAAGCAAAGCGATGCCCCTGGCTGTAAAGACCTGCCCAGGGTTCAGGTTCTTAAAGCGTAAATAATTGCAGAGGTGCACGCTCCATTAAAAGCAAGTATTTAATACAATAATCATTCAATTAAAAATCCCTTGTAGCAGCTGCCATGGCTGATTTGGATCAAAGTAACATGTTATTTGTGGTACGAGGCAATTGTTAAACCCAAAGGCCACAATCTGGTCTTTCTGCACAGTAATGCTTTATTGTACCTGCAGACTGCAACATTTCAAAACATGCTCATAACAAATCTTTGCCTTTGTGCTTAGTTATAATCAATATTTTTGGCTAGAGAGTTTATTTGTGGCTGAAGAAACTGTTAAGGATACTATATTTTGAATGAATGCACTGAACCGCTTCAGCCCTACTCCAAAGCAGCCTTCCAAAACACATGGACATGCCCTGCCTGACCCTTTGTCAGAGGGGTGAGAGGCCTAGTTGTCATAGATTTTTTAAAATCATGACTACTTTTGCTAGTCTTGTGAAAACTCAGTAGCTTGCCAGTTTTATGTACAGGCAGGTAGGCCATCCAGTTTTATACCAGACCAATGTAATGATTGAGCAGCCTTATCATAGGCCTGGAATAGCCCCAGGTACTATTGTTTTTTAAATTTTGTAACCAAGTTTATGGACAAGCTTTGAAAAAGAGATTTCCTCATAAAGCTGTGATGCTTTTATTACTTACTGCTTTTTAAGCCGAAGCTACTTGACAAGTATACTTTTATTTTGAAAGGATGCAAAAGGGTACTGCGCAAATGTATAATTTTTTGTTATTAGTCTTTTTTTAAGTTATATTTTTTGGCATTTTTGCCTTTTAATGGATAGGAAGCTGAAGAGAGACAGGAAATGAGGGGAGCAGAGAGTGGGTGAAGACATGCAGCAAATGGTCGAGGCCGGGAGGCGGACCTGCGACCGCTGCAACGAGGCCTAAATCCTCTGTATATGGGACGCACACTTAGACCACGAGGCCAATGGTGCCCACAAATGTATAAAGTTAAAGGAATAAATGGAAACAGGTAAAAGGAAAACAAGCTGTAGAAGAAGTTCAATGTATTAGCACCATTTGAGAGACCTGAGCTCTTTGATATTGTAAAGTTGTCCAAGACATCCTGTGGTGAAAAAAACTGCAGTTCCTGAAGTGTCGACTCAAGGCTGGTTTCAAAAGACAAAGAAACCCCAATTAGAGCCCACATTAATGTGACTTTTTTTTTACAACAGAATCAAACATGTTCACAGCCGGTGCAAAATGGTTAAGGTCACTTTACCTCGTGTCTTTAGTTGTTTTTGTTCCAGATTAGCAAAGACTCAGTTGGTACCAGAATTTCCCACAATACTTTGCAGCAACTCTTACGTGTATATTTAACAAGTAGAGCTAGAAAGGGATTGTCCACTATATAATCTATAGCGAATGGCAATCATGACAGTCATATGTGGATAAGAAAAGAAAAATTGGCGAGCCATCCAGGGATTGTCTTTGTGTGTGAAACACTGAAACTATGCTGTGCACTTCTATTGGACTACTGACAAATGAGTCCTAAGAAGTGTAATAATGTTAAGAAAGAGTGGTCACACTCAGATAGTGCCTTCTGCCTACTTTAGAAATTAAATTATATTTACCTATTCTTTAACATTTTAGCATCATGTTTCTTTGTATTTTCAGTTCATTGAAAATGACTGATATAGTTGGTTGCTTGAACTCACTTCTATGAATAAAATGGAAAAGTCAGGTGTATCAGGAACAAGGCAAGTTTATTTATAAAGCACCATTCATACAAAGAGCAATTCAAAGTGCGTTACAGAGTTAAAAACAAAACAATAACCAGAACAGTTACAATCAACAAAAACATAAAACAAACACTTAAAACATTTTATAAGTGTTACATTTTTTTATGCGGCCAGTAATGTTTGATTTACTTTCTATCTATGTACTTATGTAACTTAACGTACATAGTACACAGTGTTGGGTCTTATTATTTATTTAAATTAGGAGGGATTATTACAAATGAATGAATGAATTGTTTTGGTCAACATACCTCATGTCTTTAGTCATTATTTTTACAGATTAGCAAAAAGTCAGTTGGAGACAGAATATCCCATACTGCTTTGCCACAACTCTTACACATGTTTTTAACAAGTAGAGCTAGAAAGGGATTGTCTACTATATAATCTACAGGGGATGGCAATCATGGCAGGAACAATGGTTACAGCCTCTAGTCAAAGTTTCTGTACATTATTGGTGGATAAACACTTCAATACAACTTACCAACTCTGCCCCCTGATCTCTCATATAATCATTAGATGTGTCCAGTTTCATGTAGCCAGCTGGCTTTCGTCCAATCATTATGTCTATATAAATACAGAGAAATGTGCATCCAATACAAAGACTATATAGTCATACAGAAATCATATTTTTTCGACTATCAATATGATGCATGCCAGAGTTTTATCAGTATATAATGCATTATTTCACACATTTAGAGGGTAAATTGAGGAAAAGTATTTGAATAATTTGGAAAATTACATTACAAATTGTATTTTTTTACAGTAACCCACCAAACATCCTTTGAGACTGGAAACGTCAGACATTACAGTGCTGGTTTGCATGCTAGCCCACTCTTCATTACAGAGGGACGTCTTTGTGTTTTATCTTGTTGGGTGCCTTTTGAGCAAAGGAGCACATTACAGCGAGTCTTTGTTTTATTGTGTTCAGCAAATTAATAAATGGGAAGCACAGAGGGAAAAAATAGATATGAAAATGTGTACTTTGCATTATTGAAAAGGCTTTCCACTAAAGGTTACCAGCAGCTATTGTGGTACAATCTGTGAAATGTAATTAGAGTGTGTGAGAGAGAGAGCTGTGCAGATAAAGCTGCCTCTGCCATTATGGACTCTCTCATAACATTTTTGCTTCCCCCTGAAACTTATTCTCTCTGAACTAATTTCGCATGACATATTGTATTTCTGCTTCAGCTATCATGAGGCTACCTGTGAATTAAACCCAGGCTGCAACACAGCACATTTCCACATTACATTTTTGTTCATGCAGATATTACATATTTTCTATGATTTATTAATTCAAGCCAGACAAAACTCACAATACTACTTACAGATGGTGTCGCAGAGGTTTTGTGTAAGACAGTATGTTGAATATCAGGCAGATGGGGAGTTGGAAGACAGGTTGGGTTGATGGATACGTAATGGAGATTTCTCTACAAGGGAATTTTCTTAAAACAGGAAATATTTAAGCTCAGGATAATAAAGAAGAGATAACATAACTACAGAAGTTGAGTTTTGTCAGGAAACAATGCTGAAGGGACTGTTTCTTGGCAGCGTTTTTCCTTAAATAGGCATGTGTATGTACACCATATGAAGCATTCCAATCTGTAGGGACATGCGTGGCCTTCAATGTGTATGACTCTGACACCAGAGTCCCAAGATCACAACAATGACTGTATATAAATATGGACGGTCCTCCTCCATCTACTCCCATTGTGTAAAAGTGAAGCCAAAACCCTGTCTTGATGGACAATGACATGCTGCACTGGTGACAACATTTGGAGCCAAGGCATACTGTATGAGCCATTTTACCTATGTTGTTTTTGTTTTTTGTTTTGTTACTCGCACAATCACCACAAGGGGCACTTAAGGTAAACGGACAGGTAAATGCTACAAAAGGGGCGCAGGTGAAGCAGTGATCTTGGGAACGGGAAGAGCACATGGTTTTTACAGCTCGTCTTAGACCGCACTGTTATCCTCATCACGTATTTCACCGTCAAAGTAAGTTGTCGGTACCTGTTTATCATTTGAATCATTAAATGTCAAGAAGTAACGCAACGATAAGACCAGACATTGGACTCTTTTAGAAGCGCGTCAAAAACAACTCACTCCCGCACCCAGACAGTGACTAAAATCAGGTCTGAATAGTCACTACACAAACGCATAATCTATCTGGCTGGTGGAGGCTGGACTGACATCACACTGCTTCTGTTAGCCAAAGCGCAAATTTAACTTACCCAGAAAATGTCTGAGCTCCTTCAGGCTGGTACAGTCCGAAACAGAACAGATTCTAGTGTTGATTTGAAGCAGACAAACAGTTAACGAGAGTTTGAAATCTCTGGTGTTAGTGTTTTTACATTTTCTCTCTCCGTAATCGGGTAAAAAAGGCAGCAGGAGCCCGTATTTTTCCACAGAGCTGTCAAACATGACGTCACACACACCCCCCCCTCTTTTTTAGCATCAAATTACTAATTAAACCTCAACTGAACACTTCGACATAAATAAGCCCGAAAATAACTAACTGCTACGGCAGAAAGCATGTTTCAGAAAATGTGTCTGAGGTCTCTTTGAAAGGCACTGTGAGGAGTATTCATGTTGATTTGATTCTGGTGACCCTTCAGGAAGAAGCCTGTGGTATTCTTCTGGGATTAAGACTGCATTTCCCATGAGCATTACCACCCACTGTCTTAAAGATGCGGCTTTTACCAATGTTTTATTTGTTGCAGAAGCAAATTCATGTAAACATAGATTTTATTTTTAAAGCTTATTTTCTTTGTTCAAGACAACTTTTTTTTGATGAGGTAATGTATCACATAGCACGTAGCTATGTAAGATTATTTACTGTAATCTAAAATTGAAAAAACTTTGTGAACTCCGATAGTTTACCGTTAGTTAGCTTACAAAAGGTGACAAGACATTTTGCTTTAACATAGCCCTGGTGTCCTGATGTCCTGATGTGTGCTCCAGTGTTCAAATAAATGTCAGAATAATGTTAAATTATTGTCTAAAACAACACTTTGTCAGAAAATGTGTGGGTTTTTGTTTTGCTAATCCTGCTTCAGGAAAAAACACCCTCTGCTTGCTTACTTACTTCTGCCAAACTTTACCAGTAGAGTTCTTAACATAGACACTTTTTACTGAGCGCTGAAAATTGACCACTTTTTTTTTTCCGCAAAAATCCGACCCGAATGCAAACACTTATATTGAGTTTAAAAAAACAGCAATTTGTGTTGTTAGTAATTTAACTTGACTTTATGTATGTCATGAAGAGGTATCAGCATAAAATTGACACTATGTCAAAACAAGGTTGAACTTCTTATTGTGCCTTTATTTCGTACGTTGACCCATGTTCCATTGGTTTTAATGGAGAAGGCTTTAAGTTTCTGCTTTGAGTCATTTCTTTTTCTAAATTTCAATCAGCAACAACATTGTCTACCCTTACCTCACTGACCAGGACCAGGGTAACCATTGATCATTTCTTAAAACCTCCTAATTCCTCAATGAAGTTCACACCACAACCACATCCTGTGTTTACATTTTGCAGCATTGGATACATGTTACTTGTTCAATTCAATTCAACCTTTCATACTAATGTAAGAGACCATTATCTGCGGGGGAACATTTTTTCTTTCAAAGTAAATTTGCTGTTGCATAAAGTAAGTATAAACAGGGTCTTTGATGGTGTTTACTTTAAAACACTGAAAGTATAGTTTAGTCTACGCCCATGCACATGCTGTTAACACACATTTATCCATTTTCTTTGAAGTTTTGTCAGCTTCTTGATCCTGGTGTAAAAACCCAGATATTTAAATACTGACCTTTAAGCTAACAATGAGGGATCCAACGAACAATCTCACATATTTAGCGCATGTGTTTAATTTGACTATAAGTATTTTAACGCGAGTGATTCATTTGTTGGGAGACAATGATGTATTGATGTGTGTTATTTTATTTTTGCTTATGTGCTCATGTCATTGTGTAGAAATACTCCAAATATAACTGAACTCTGATTGAGGATAAAGAGATGATCCTCCCTAGTTTACAGATTTGAAATAATATCCATATATTTGTTCAACTGTTACCAATAAGAAATCTCAGAAAGTCAAAGGCAGATATAATAAAACATAAGAATTCATGTACGGGTAGGTTGGAGGGAGTCGTGAAATTTCTTTCACATAATGACCCATTGAGTTTCTACTCCAGTCCTGCTGTTCTCAGATAAGCCAGCTCTTCTTTTAATGGCCCCTCACCATGAAAAGAGTGATAATAGCAGCCAAGCGGGCCAAAAGTTGAGCAGAAAGAAGAAATGATTAAGGAACCTTATTAAAAGCAACCTTGTAGATGCAGACGCGTGATGGAGAGCACATTATGAGGCCTGATCCTTTTCAAATGACACCACGGTTTCCCGAACACGCCGAAAAACCTGATTAGGGTGACAAGCACTGAGTGATACTGCAAACCTGTTAATAACATGAAAATTAGAAGGGGCTCATGCAAAAAAAGGAGATTAATTTAGCTGGAGTCCATCTTGCGCAAATTGCGAAGTTGTGAATATGTTTTCAGATAATGAGCCTTCCTGCTTGTCAGCTCACTTGTCATTTTCTGTAATTAATGTTAAGGAAGACTCCTTCCTGATGGTTCATATTACTCATGTAGCAGGGAAATTTCTCCCCAGAAATAATTTACATTTATTATCATCAGTCTGTTTGTGTGGTTTATTTCACAGTGGAGTAATTTATTGCAGCACCATTTCGCTCGCCTTGATTAGTCACTCGTCAGACTGAGATGTAATTTTTTTTTCTTGGTATGTCTGCGACATGGAAATTGAAAGTGTTTGTGGCTCAGCGTGGCACCTTCACAGCTCTACCTTTTACTCCCTTTTTTCTTTTTTTTTCTGTGCTCGCCTGTTTCCATCTTCAGTTCTCGGGAAGCCTTTCCTCGCCTTCAACTTACAAACATATGAAGATTTTCTGCCTTATATTATCTCAAATACGCCAGATGTAACACTTTATTAAAAACCTCAAAGTCTGGGGACTTCCTGGATGAATTGTGAATTAAATTAAAGACTGTACTTTGTTGAAAATATAAATGTATAGATGAGAATACCTCACCAAAAAATCTTCAGAATTAAAGGAGTTCTATTAGTACATCTACAAACTATATTTTAATGCATCCTACAGCTCTGACTGTACACACAACATTGGGAATAATGAGATTACGCATTTGATTTCTCCACACAGTGAAGTTTATTCCCCTGTGTCCCCACAGATAGCGAGCAAACAGATTTACCCCTGTGTGCTGTGACCATAACTCAAAGAAATATTCATTTAAGACACATATTTAAATCAGCCTTTCTTAGCTACTAAGCTTTGCTTTGCTTTGTGCCAGTAAATTTATAAGCCCACTTCTTAAATGTATTATTCATCCGAGCATGTAAATAATGCATGCCTGCTTCCACAGTAAATTAACCCTTTACCTTACGAGGGATACAGGAGTCATTGTTTTGAAAGGCAATTATGTCATTTAATTAATGTTGTAATTAATACTGTAATTAGCTTAAACACCCTGCAACCGGGTGCCACTACTAAGCTGTCTTAATTAAAGAGATTGAACGGTTTCATATCTTTTTTTGCACTGTCACGTTGCAGGGTGCAGAGGAATATGCCATCTTATCTGCATGATTTCAACTTTTAAACACAAAGAAAGCGAGAGCTTGTTCACAGATAATGTGTGTGATAAAAGGAGGGACTGCTCTCTGTTTTTAAAGCTTTTCCACATAAAGAAAATCCCTTCTTTAGGCCGGGAATGTCTAAACTACCGCTGTAAATCCTCTGCACGTCTGTGTAACCTGCTTGGTCACAATTTGATACTCGATCACAGAGGGAGTCATTGTCTGCTAAAATTATGAAACAAAATAAATCCAATTCCCAATCCAGCTTTCAAACTAAAGGTAAGGGAGCCGTGCAAGAAGCCTGTGTTTTATTGCTGCGCTACAGCGACGAGAGCAGGCAGACAGCTAATCTGCTCGTAGAGAGTTTTTATCCTTGCCCAAGCTGACAGTGATAGAAAGTGTTTTCCCCAAACTAGAAAAATAGTTGAGAGAGGATGAAAAAGCAAAGAGGTCAGTGAATACTGAAGGGTTTCCACCGGCGCTCAGCTCCACACACTAGCTGCGGGTCCGGCTCTGTATTCATGTGCTGTGAGCATCCGTACAGCTCATCTATTGTGCATGTGCGTCAGGATCATTTCTGAAGCCAGACGCTTTGGCACTAGCAGGAAGCAATAAGGAGGAACTCCCTGCTTGTAAAATTAATTCCCCTTAGTATGTCAGAGTGTGGCTGAAGATCCTTGGAGTTAGGGGGTGTGGGTGGTGGTGGTGGTGGGGGGGGGGTGTATATAAGCTGCTTTAATGCACATCCCTGCTCCAGTGGGGGTTGCGTTGGCCTTACATTTCCTCCTCACATGTAAATATTGTGTAAAAATTTGGAAAGCATGAATAATTGTCGACATTTTAAGTGAATTTGCGCTGCGTATCATGTGTGCATCAGTGGATTAGGTTGCCTTTCTGTTTGGTTGCGAGTGATTTTATCAACGTCATTAGACCATTCATTGAACTAAGTGAGGAATCCATCACAAGCTGACAGGAAGCTGCAGACTAATGGCTGTTAGGCTGTAATATTCTTTAATATGATTTTTATTTGCCTTAATTTCATCTTCTTTACACAGGTCCCAAATCGTGAGAGAGCTGCCGAACACCTGAGCACATTTCCACAGTGCACAGAGAATCCTTCTTCTCTGTCCTCCTGAGGATTCGTTCTGCAGATATCTACAGCTCTTGATAAAACGGAATAAGACTCACATTTTCTGACGGTTGCGTTTTGCTGCGAGGACAAACAAATCAGAAGTTTATATTACGTCAGTAGAAAGAGGGACAGCAATTTGTGCACATGCAGAGCATCTGCACCCTGTTTTTATCTCTTCATACTCCTCTGCATCTGCAGCCACCTTCATCATACACTCCAACACTCTAAATTAAAAATAGCTCAGCGGGTTTCAATTTTGTGCTGACACAAACCTAATTTTACACCTCCTTTCGGTAGTTTCCCCTGTTCTTACACTTCATATCCTCCGAAACAATCAAGCGCAGCCCTGAAATTGCCTCAAACATAACAAAACAAATGAAATGGAAATTAATTTTTTGCAACAGGATTATCTACCCATGTGACTATTATCTGTGCCTGCTGTTTATCTGCAGCAAAAGGAGGAGATAATTTTACAATTAATGGCAGAGGATTCAGAACCCTAGTGTAATCATTAGATGACACATCCTGAAGAAATAGCCCTTCATATTGCCTTACCCTGGGCTTCAATAATCTTGACCCTGGGTATTAATGGATGAGTTAATGGCCTGCAGAAATCCTTTAATTTATGCCAGGGTGAATTAAGAAGAAGTAATGGATTCTGCTTTTCAAAATGTCCAGACAAGGCATTTCCGTTCAGCCTATCTGAGAAATCAAATTATCATATTATCTCTCTAAATGGCTCTTCTGAACCCATATTTCACAATATCTGATAGAAATTGTTTTGACATTCATTACATGACTATTGCTTCATTGTGGCTTGCTAGTACATGCTTTGACAAAAGGAGGATAATGATTTTTGTGCCAGTGATGAAGAGAATGGAAAAAAAAAGTGTATCAGAAATGACAAATCAACTTTCATCGTCGCCAATGTAAATACAAATGTAATTATGGAAGTGTAAATTGGTTTGACTCTCTAGAGAGAGGCCACTGCACTTTGTCCCTTTCTTTTCCATAAATTTACAGAACATGCAACATTTACAGAAAAAAATCCTCACAGGAGAATTTTCATCAAGGGATTCATTTCTGTTTTTAAAGATACACATTTTCTATTTTCACTGATCTTTCCCCTTTGTTTCATCACCTCCTCTTGGAACCACACATGATGAGAAATATTTCTTACTTTTGCTCTTCAACACTTCTTCACTGTGTTTGAACCTGAGCTGAGCTACACAAGTACATTTATTAGCTAAGTGGTGAGAAATTCTAAAGTGATGAAAATTGAATTCAAACTCTTAACCTGGTAATGAAATAAGTGTTTTGAAGGTGAATAAGATAAACACTGAAATAGGCTAATCCTACCTATCGCCTAAGAATCTGCATCTCTTAGGTTCTGACATGCCTTATTTGTGCATACATTTTTCACATTTAGCCTCTGGTCCTGCACATTCGCATTCATCATCAAGAATCACCCTCAAACAAGTATGCCAAAGTACTGACTAACATAAACAAGTATACCCCGACTTAAATGTGTAACAAGGTATATGTTAACTTTCAGTACAGTTCAGATCTGCATATATGCGGAACAAGAAATCCTTCAAGTCTAAGTTCTGACAGAGCTGAAAACAGGAGTGCACCACACACGGTATGCTTCCCAAGTCATGAAGAGCCCATCCCATCATTAAGATTTCCTGTTTGAGCACACTACAAAACAAAACATTAGTAGCGTGCCGACATTGTTCTTTTAACACATTTGAATCGCCACCACAAGAACATGAATATCAACCAGGAAGCAAATCACTAGTGCAAACGCAGCGCTCTTTGGCATTTAAACAGCCTCATGCCAGTAATTCTGAGCAGGCTAACGTATTACCAAGTGATGTTTTTTTTTAGCAGTGGATATACAACCACGCTCAGTTGTTGAGAACACAGATTTTATTCATTAAAGGTAATTGAGCTGCGATAAAAAAAAAAGTCCTTTTTGTTTGCAATTCAGCAATTAAGTCACACTGGCCCTTTAAGAACAAGCAAAAGCTTTTGTTGTGCACAATGTGTCTGAGGCATCTGCAGTAGCGCTCACTACTGATGCATGGACATTCATAGCTACCTTTGTTCATTCTTATTTAATTTTTTTCCTTTACATGTATATTTTTATTTTGGACCATTAAAGAATTAGGAACATAAATCTGATCAGGCCTACAAGCCTGAACTGTTCATGCTGCACTTTAGACCATGTGTAAGAGGAAAGTTCTTTAAGTTCCTCATAAAAGAAAATAAACTTTGTGTTGTTTGTTTCAGTCACTGTACTGAAAAAATACCAAACTGTGACTTGAAAATTAAGTTACATGCCGAATGCTGATCTTTGTGTACAGTTACACCCCTCGTGATTTGTCATGTTGACACTGAGGGCAACTTACATCATTTTTAAATCCAAATGCTTAATTCCTTTACAATTATATTTTACACAACATTCAATGAGTGAAAATATACAGTGTCAGAAATTGGACCAACATTCATCCAATTCCCAAAACCTAATCTCTTTCCATGATCTTTTAAAAACTGTATTATTAATGAAGTTGTATGAATATTTGAATGTGTAAGAAATTAGCTTTAGCATACGCTCACATATCCCCAGGTTTAAGCAGTCTTTATAGTATTTCTGTATAGGTTAGTATACCAGTTTACAAATGTATCTGTACAGAACATTGTAAATGTTAATGCACCAACCGTACACTAAACTGCACATATGCTGAAACCAATATTTATAAAGCACAAAACTCCTCTGCTATAAATGATAATGTAATAAAGTATACTCATGCAATTATTTCTCTCCAGAGTTTCCAAATATAATTTAAA
This sequence comes from Notolabrus celidotus, assembly GCF_009762535.1. NCBI lineage: Eukaryota > Metazoa > Chordata > Actinopteri > Labriformes > Labridae > Notolabrus > Notolabrus celidotus. The sequence goes on along the minus strand of NC_048280.1, from coordinate 26,134,215 downwards.
CTGTGATTAAAAACTTAATTCTAAACTCTATCAGCAGTTAAAGATGCACTTGTAAAGCAATAAGATACTCGTAACAGCCTAACGTCAGTGAGGATGAACTCAGAATTGGACTTTAAAGTCAAACACAAAGACAACATGAATGCATTACAAACAAAAGTAGACTGACGCTGTTTCAACAAGCAACAGCAGCATCAGCATTATAAGGACACAGTGGGATTTATGGCAGGGCACTTATCATGGATCGCATTAAGTTGTACAGGTAGTCCTAATATACTGAGAGCTCAGTGTGCATTAATATACTTTAACTTTCACAGACACAGAGGCACACCTCTGCACTTCTCCTCCATTACACCAGGCCTGCTGGGCCCTGTGGATTGAAGACCCTCTTGGGGGCTTCACATGCAGCCTTTGCTTACAGCCAGTCCTGCATTTTTATTGGATGATGTCATACATGTGTCACAGGGAAGGAGAAGTTTGATGCGAGCTGTAACACTGTCGGGGAGTAGTCCTGCGACGATGAAGTCATACGTACACTCGGGTGAGACACTTATTTTCCTTTAACATATCACTTTACTCCTCAGGTTGTACAGCATCCTGTAAGTGAACCTGATCCTCTGTGACCCCCCAAACCCTCAACACACACGCACACACACACAAACAGACACAAACACCAAACTCACACATACTCTGCTGTCAAACAGCAACACCACTCTGGCAGTTATTTGGGGTTTGTTTGTAATCTTTTCGGGCGCTTTGTCAGGCAGACGCAGTGATATTAGTGTGAGTGCACAAAAGCCCCCGAGTGGTGTCACGCACAATTAATGTCCCCAGGTAGCAACTCCATTAGTCTTATGAACTCAAGTCGCAGCGGGGAATGCTAATGGTGGAGGTGCCGTAGGGCATTAGGGAAGGAGTGCAGCCAAAGCTACCACTTTAGCCTTCGATTTGACCAGCATGCACCTCCATCTCACTTTAGAGCCCCACAACCGACACCCCCCAACCTCGACACTTTAGCGAGAAGCACTGTCAGGTAGCAAGCAGCCTCTGAAGAGTCCACTGGCAGTGTGTGCCACTCACTCACACAGCTGTGTGCCATTTCCCTTTAATGATCTTTTATACGTCCCAGGCATCGTACCCAAATGTCTCCAATTACATAACAGCGCCATGTATTGTGTCACTTCAGTGGAGCCTTTTGAAAGTCCATATTTTCTCTTCTATGTGACAACACCCCTGTGTGGTTAATCATTGTCAGCTCTCATAAATGTTGACTTCCATCTCAGCAGCCTCAAATCCCACATGGTCACGTGACCCCCTCCACTTCAGGTCCTCGGCCTGACCTTGCTGGTGTAGAAGCATGGAGCGGTTCATTTGATCTAACAGGCCTTCAGCTGAGCTAAAACCCAGCGCTGAGGCCTGCCTGCTCCCTGTGCTGCATGCCCACTCTAGCATGGATGTATTTAGGAAGCCTGGTAGCTACCTTTACATCACAGCTCAATAGCATCATGTTGCCTGCGAACCTACATGTCAATTCCGTGTCACACAGTCCACGGAGCGAAAAAAGAGGTAGAGGTGGACGGTGATAAAGAGCGAGCTGGCAGAAAGCAGAGCAATGGAGAGGATGGAGAGAAGCACTGGTAATTTTTTGGAGAATAAACCCAAATCACCAAGCAACCTCCACCAGGGCATGAAAAACACAAGCTCCGCCATGACAGTGACTGCAACAGAGGGAAGTCACTCTAAGCCTATTCACAGCTTTTATTACATTATCAATTACACATTATAAATGTACTCCACACGGCCTGCTTCTCCGTGCCTTACTCCATCATGTTGGGCCGTCATCACTCAAAGTGAGGCCCACACGGGAAGGCCAGCGGAGCTCTCAGGTTCCTGGGCGAGCTCTCACCGTTGCTATGGAATGCAGTGGCTGTTTTATTGCTTGTGGCAGTAATTGCACTTACATTTGATGGTCTTTTGTTGGGATAAACCCCACAGCTGGCTCTCTGTTAGCCGTAGCTACAAGCCAGTGGAGTCACATTGCTCTGAGACATTTGATAACTTACGAACATAGAGTTAAATGCAGATCTTCTACCTGCTTTGTCAAATAATAATTACACATTTCTTGCATGATTATTTAAGCATTCCAAGTGTTTAACTATTATATGAAGAGTCTTCTGCGCCCTTTACTTGAAGTGTCTACAGCTCTTTGAAGTCCATATCTTTGACTTTACAGCCTTCCTTTGAATGAGCCAAGCAAGTGTTCCTATTGATTTGCCCATTAAATATATAAGTAATAAAACAACATCCTGCTGCAAACCAATTGTAAAATCAATAGTAATTGGAACCAAAATATTATGAGTTCTTGGTCTGCAGTCTTATTGTCTCTGTAACTGACCAGTGAGATCCTGTATGTTTGTGTGATAAATGTGATAAATATTGATAACAATGTCAAATTAATGTATGGGTGTAATTCTGAGAGCCTAAATATAAATTGAATAAACTCTATACAGACCGTCTGTGATGGAAAAACAGGAGGTTAACAAACCAAACTGGAGCAGAACACAATGAACTTGTACAGAAACTCGTATTGATCCACAGTAAATGAGAAAATGTGAGAGGCACATGCAGTTTTGAAATCGAATGAGATCAGGCTTTGTGTGAACCCGTGCCACACAGCGTCACTACCAGATCGTCAAATCATCAAATCTGCTGATATGGACTCCCTGGTTTGGATTTGGCTGGAGTCCCTAGTTTGTAATCAGGGAGAAGAAATTGGAAAGATTTTGTTCCAATCCCCTTGGCAGGAAATAATAAATATATAATAAACATCTGACAGAACTAATCCTCAAACCTGCCACAACTAACAACACTGACATGTCACTACCTTAATCAAAGAGCAATCCTACGTTTGGAGTTCTGTCTCAGGCCACCTACCAAATGGAAGCTACTCAGTCTGTTAAGCTTCCACCTTGGTCTTTACCAACTATCATATGACATGATGCAACACGACACAAAATCACATGACACAACATGACAGGATACAATATTATGCCTTACTTTTTGACACAATACAATATGAGTGATGCAATAGGACACAACACAACAGGATACGATACGAAACAGTACAATGGGATAAAGATTTGATAAGTTACAACCAAACATGATACAATATGATACAACACGTTGAGATACTGTGCAATACAGTATTGAACAGTATGGAATTGAACGATTGAATTTCCCAACCCTGTATATGTCTTCTTCTACTTTATATGATACAGTATGATACAATTTGCAATGCTGAGTACAAATTTTCACAACTTTTCTGAGGGTGCAGATTACCCATGTTGTTTCATTTTAGCAAAGAGATTGTCTCATAAAACTATCATGTGTGATACTTCTATTTCTCTTTTGTCTTGGTTACTTTATTTCCTGTATTGAAATCAAGCGTGCGTTAATTCTGGAAAGATGCGATAGCAAAAAGAGGGATCAACAACAAGAAGTGTCAGAGTTCCCAAAAAAGGTTGAGGTTATTGTGTTTTAATAGTATTTTCTACACAACTGTATTTCCTGCGGGGCAAGTAGAGACACACTACTTGCAACAGAGTAGAGATTGAGACAGAGACAGAGATGGAACAATTGTCCACTAGTTTATCGATAGTGAAGGGCAATCTTAAAAGGACAACCAGAAACCAATGGGTGACGACTAGAGACTACGGCTGTTTTCGAAACGGCCTGCTACATACTACCTACTAATGTAGTAGTCAGTAGGTACTGTATACTACAGTACATACTGCGTTTGAATTTAGTATGTAGTATGACTGTTCTGTTCGAACTGTGTTGCAGTACGCTGGGCCAGATGTCACTGAACTTCCGGTTTCAGAAAGCAGAAGTAAACAACGGCCAAGCTGATAGCGAAACTGCTTCTTTAGCATCACTTATGATTTAAAAAGTTAGGAAGTGGTTTATATGGAAAACTGAGTTCCCTACGTCAAAAAAAGAAGAGAAAAGAAAAAGCGGACGAGCGCTGTGCATTATGGGAAACAGTACGCAAGGGAGACTGGCCGATGCATACTGTGACATTTTCCCGAATGAGTAGACATCCAGGGAGTTTTGGCATACTGCAGATTTTGCTCTTGTTCACATACCACATACTATATACGGAATTTTGGCCAAATCAGTACGTACTGCTAGTATAGTAAGCAGTTTCAAAAACAGGCTACATCCATGTTTTGTACCGCCTATGATGGGAAACCGTGTCAGTTCAATCTCGGCGAAAAATGTATGTGCACCTCTATTCAGCTGCAGACGTAAGAGCGTCAGTAGAAGTCAAAAGGGTATGAGCAAAAAGGTACCCCATTCATTTTTCATCTCACCCATTGGAATCATCTTGAATGTACGGTGTCTTAACTGTATCATGAGGGACCTCTATATCCCTTCTACCAGCTCCTGTGGAAATAACTGACTCTTAAGCCACCACCTGCTCCTCTATGTTCACCAACGTGCCACTAACTGTGTCTGTTGCTGCTCAGCTACAATATCAGGTGTTTGAGTTTGTTCAGACATTTCTGGCTCTTTCATCAGACGTCACTCAAATGTCCTTTGCCATGAGGTGGGATAGCAACTTTACCCTCTGCTGTTTTTAAGTAGGTCCATCTTGAACAAGCAGCCTTAGCTTGGCTTAGTCAGGCGAGCAAAGTTTGAAATAAGCTAATAAGTGTCAGAAGTGCTTGTAGCCTTTATGCTAACTGGCTACTGGATGTGCTCGTACTCATTAAAAAAAAAGATCTCACCCATCTAGTGTATTCCAAATGATAAAGTATACCCTCAGTGTTCAAATATGACTGATATTGACTATGAAACACTTTTCATTCTTTACTATCTGCCTGTCTTGGTTCTCTGAGATAAATCTAAATCTTGCACAAACGTATAAGTTGTAGCCAGTAAAGGTCAATCTAACGCTACGGGGTGACCACTGAGAATGATCCTTTGTGTTTTAATGTTACAAACATTTCTGTAAACTGTGAAGTTGTATATGATTCCACTCATCTGAAACCGTGCATACAAAGGAAGTGGTGTCTTGACCTGAGAGAGAGTGTAAGCAGAGATGTACTTTTAATAGAAAGACCTGGGCCTCTGTTCCTTTTATACTCTGTCCTCCTCTGGTGTGGGATCCCGTGGAGCAGGAAAACAAAGCATGAGGTGTGTCTTATTCTCCACAGAGTGCCCTGGGGCCAAGGAGTGAGCTTGCTGCCATCCTGGAGGCTTTGAGTGCTTTATAACAGTGTACACAAAGGACTCGCTTCCCACAGCCCGGTCATTAACAAGTGGGCAGCAGTGAAGGCAAAGCCGGAGAGGGGCCTTCCACTGTCCTGCCACCACACCTGCTTCCCCGTTCACAGAGCCAGACCAGCCCGGCATGAAGGATGACTTGTAGTGAGCTGAACTCCAGGGAAAGGCAGCCACTTCCCTGTCTTGTTTGTTTGAAAATTGGAGAGTTTCTGACAACGGTGTACAGCTCAGGACCACAAAAACAGCTGAATTCTGCAGCTTTGTCTTCATCAGTCCATCACTACAGAAAACATAGGGCTTTAACATTGAGGTCTGTTGTGTTTCAGATAATTATTTTTTTTGCTAATTCAGCTTTAGGAAGTCTATTACCCTGTACATTTACCAAATAAGAAGAAACACATTTTCTAAAACATATAATAGTTGATTGTTTTACATTTCTTGATAGTGTAGAGGAATGTACACCCTAGCTTTTTAGCCTTATAGCCTTGAATGAGATAAACACACATGAAGAACATATATGTATGATGTCAACATTCAGTTAATTCAAAACTCAGGATTGAAAATGAAATGGAAACTTGAAATAGCCTGGATTAAGTGATTAGTCCCACACCATTTAAAAAGTAGACTCCACATTACTGCAGTCCGAGATCAAATGCCAGCTTCATGTCCAACATGGCAAATAAACATTAACCTTAAATGGTTGTGGAGGCTCTGGACTCTTTAATAACCAACACAATTTTATATTGTAAAATCAAATTTATAATTTTGATTTTTTCACCAATATTTGGAAGAATATGGATTCTGATAGACATTGTTTTAATCATGAGTTGATTAGGGAAGTTCTGCCTAAGCTAAATATTTTCCAGTTGTTTAAAAGGAAATCAAAATTCCTAATATCCTAGTCCAAAGATAAGAAAACACTCAGAAAAAAACGTCAAAATTGAGCACAACTTATTTAACACGGCCAAACACTGGTTCACAGAGTCTGTCTGTTAACATGTCTGATTTAGTTTAAGTGTGGCAAACATTAGCAGAGCTAGCCCCACCCCCCTTTTGGTCTTGCATGTCAACGTCCACATGCCTGTGCTTGTTAAACATTGCTTCAGCTGCTTGGTTATGTCGGTTTAACCAGACACAGCCTTCAAAATACTTTACAACAACAACTGCATTTTCTAGATCAAAACCCTGCTAAACCCCACCACACCACGCCACAATATGCCATCTGTCAGCTGTGCTGTTTACATCAGGGTAGTAGAGCATTATTACATTATGACAGTAGCCCTTAACTGGAGCTGCAACCCTTGCCAGTGGCAGGCAGCTGCGCTCCATACAACATTTGAGCAGGATTTTGGTCTGAAATTACAGAATATTAATAAGAACCCAAATATATGTTCGATTTGGTTACATAAAATGTGTTTCATGTGGTCTTTAATTGTGGTTAGTGCTGATGGTACTAGTTAAACAGCATTGTCCTCCAAAATCACAGATAAGTGCAGTTTTATAGGAGTTTTTTTTTAAGGAGACCTACATAGAGGTAGACATGCCTGGAGTCTTATTAACCCACATAATGTCAATATAAGAGAATAACATACTGGAGATTGCTTATTTTGTAAACCTAAGGCAAAAAAGTAATTGTTAATACAGCTTTTAAAACAAAGCAAAACATGTTTCAGGATGTATTGTGATTAAATTGGTTTATGGACATTTCTATATCATGTGGTACTCATCAAATATGAAGGCCCTTTGCATAGTAAATAGAAGGTTAGCACTTTTCAAAGTATTATTGAAAAGGTAAAAAGAAAAATTTCTTAGAGAGAACTGTAAGTCTAATAAGTCTCTTCTGGTGGCTCTGCACTGTATTGTTCTGAGTGGCATCATGGTAAACAGTATATGAGGTCTTACATATAACAACACCATAAACAATGAATATAGTGCAGATTCTCTGACACAGACCTCCCTGCTTATTGAAAGAATAAATCCAGGGTCTTGTTCAGAATGACACTTGTGAATATGAGAGGCAACATTTACTTCTGACCATTTTGGATCAAATACCAAACCTGCTATTTACTCAGTGAACAATGTCAGCGGCCGCAGACATATCACAGACCGGACTGGACTAAATTTTGATGGATGTCAGCTGGGACTGCTAGACTTCAGCTCAAAGCTGATATGTGACATTTACTTACAGAGAATGCTTGCTGGCCAGTCACAGTGTTATGTAAATAGCACACCTGTCCGCTCGTTGACGGGCCTGGCTTATGGAAAATCTGTCTTTTGGGGGTGAAAAATTGTATAAGCAGAGCATCTGTGTGAGTATTTGGTTAGGTACTATATGAAATTTATTAGGGCAAGGGGGACGAACTTTATGTTTCATGTTTTAAGAATGCAGGCCACCCTCAGCATAACTAATTCAGTCTCATAAATCCTTATCAGAACTTAGACGATTAACAAATAATTTCATTATCTAAGTTAATCAGAAAAAAAATCCTTAAAGCAACAGAATAATGTTCCCTCTACTTCAACCAATGTATGCATTTTAGGTGAAGCAGATTTGTATGCTTTCAACAAACAAAACAATGTGTGACATTATTACCACTATTCTGTCCCCAGTGTGTGTCTGTATACAAATCGACAGATAGCTGACAGATTTCAAGAGAAAGTCGGCGGCTGGGGTAAAGTTAGATATTCTTTAGTGTTGCTCTCATTCTCTTAAAGTAGTTCTTTTTGTAAAACTATATTGACACAGAGGGAAAGCACCCATTATTGGGTGCCATTAAAATAACATCAAACATCCACATACATTAAACAATGGAAATGGCAGTTGCAAAATGTTGGCGTACAAAAATCTCATTCTGATGTTGTGTTAATGGCTGGGCATAACTTGTAAACATTGTAGATGATTAACATGAACATGACCAGCTTAATATAAACTGTTGTGGTATATATGCAGCAATAAAGCTGTCAAAACTTCTACAGTGGACATGGTGTTAGCTCATAAATAAGTGCAGTAGATAAAAATTACAGGACAGACAATAAAGGCATTTGTGTACTGATATAATGAGCTGTGAATGCAACTCCACCTACAAGCAAAGCTCAAACAAAGGAAGGGAACAGATAGACCACACGCCTTTCTCAAACCACTCCCCACTCACACATCAACCCTGTTGCAATTTCATTGAAGATCCACCACATTAAGTGCCATACAAAACCTTGCAGTGTGAAGTGGGAGTGAGTTGTTAGACCTTCCAACAGTGAGTCTGTCATGGAAGACGCTTTGTAAATTTAAGTTGTGTGTTTAACCTCCACAGATGTAAACTACTAATCAAGAAAACAACACAATCATACACATGTACAAATCGAAAATTTTGCATTACTGTATTCTTGATCTCATTAACCTCTATAGTCTTAAAATGACATGTTTGTTTGATTGTGAAGTGTTTCAGATTCACAGGAACTGAAAAATAAGCGGATTATAAATAGATTGAAAATGTCTGTATAAAAGACGTCGCACCGGAGAAGACGGGGTGTTTTTCTCATGTTGTGGAGCGATATATGTGAGTCTGGAGAATGGTTATTTATGGTAGCAGCTTATTGTTTGTGTGACACGAAACCATGGTTACAGAAAGCTCCTGTTTTCTCACAGCTGCATCTGATCCCTCAGACTTTTTGAAAGATGCCTCTTTCAGCTGTTGGCGTGACGGCGAACTGACTTTACTCTGTAGCAGAGTGGAAGCAGGAGAAAGCCCCCCCCCCATTAGAGTCTTTAAAATTTGACCTGGCCTGGTCACATGACCAAACTGACCAATGAAGAATTGATAGCAAGACTGCAATCATGTTTTGTTTTGAAAAGACTGCCAAGAACAATAAAATATCCTCCCGTCAGGTAACTTAATAAACAAATGACTAAACTTTTCCAAACAAACACCCTTATTGACTCCTAGTGGTGCAACGGATCATCGTTGATCCGTGATCCGTACGGATAGCTCTCCACGGATCGGCACGGACGTGGTCCGCGGATCGGTTGATGAAAAAAAGTTGCGCGTGTTACAGTGAATGCTGAATGTGCTTTAGCCACGTTATGAAATTCCGTTGTGCACCCATTAGACCAGAGGCCGTCAATACACAGCCCACGGACCACATCCGGCCGCCTATTTGTGGCCCCCGAACTGTTATTCCTTCACTCTGTGTTTTGGTCGGGTCACCTCGTGTTTACTGGGACTTGTGTCCATGTCAACGATACGCAGACAGACTGTTACTGGGTCACTTAGAGTCCACTGCTGCGAGTGCAATTTTTAACTTTCACTTTCGTTTATGGAGCAGTTCGCATATTGGCACTTAGCCAGCTGTAGGACACAGAATGCACCAAAACTGTGTGTTCCAAGTTTGTATCTCAAAGAAAAGTGGACGGTGAAAATCAGCAATTAAAAGAAGAATGGAGTGAAACTTTTGAAGTTCCTCTGCTCCTTCACGTCCCATGCCATGAAATGTGAATGAGGCATGACTGGGCCCACAGTAAATTTTGAGTTGAATGTTGTTTTTATTTAATGGGCAAAAGTTTACAAGTGTTTTACAAAATAAATGGAGGACAAAGTTATATTTGTCTTCTTTTTTTTTTAAATGTATGCTGATCCAAAAAATGATCCCATCCGTGACTCAAAACCGTGAGTTTTTTGATCCGTTGCACCCCTATTGACTCCTGATAATTTCCCCGCAGGCCCAAAATCGAATCACTATTTTTTTCACTATCAATTGATATATAAAATAACTTTCTTTGTCTTTTTGTCTCATAACATTTACTCAGTATGTCAGCTCTTTCAACTCCTCCATTATCAATTATAGCACATATGAATGACATATAATGACCCGCCACGTCTAGAGTCACTGCGTGAATTCATCCCTGCTCCGTACAGCTTGTAGTAATCTCTATTAGCATTCCACTATGACTTTAACAAAGACAAATGCTGTCATCCTCCATCACAGTCCAGGTTTGATTCTAAACTACAATCACTCTCACTTCCTTTTCAAGGTTCATCCTCTCTTTCAGGAACAGTGGAACATGAAAAGAGCTGACAGGATGGTGATAGATCACAATACCATCAATTTCACCACGAGTCTCCTCAAAGGCAGGCCAGAGAGAGAAATTTACATTGTTAATATTGTGTAATAATCTACAGCACAGGCATGGGATAGCAGATAAAACAAGAATGGACTTTTTACTTTTCTAACCGGTATTGGCTTTCCTCCATAAACAATGAGCTGTCTTTGCTGTAATGGCTCCTAGGTGCCCCACTTGTGTCGATCTAATTACTTTGGTTTCATCAGGTCCTACAGAAATCTGGTGAAGAGGAAAATCCATACTCGATAACAATGAAAAATTCATATTGTTGTTTTTTTTTCCCATCCCTCTCTGTCTCCCTTTCCTTCTCCCTCCTCTCACTCACTCACTCACTCACTCGCACCCTGCTCTCTCTTATTCTGTGATATATTTAAATGTTAATAACCATTCATTCCTGACACCCTATCTACCAAGCCCCAAGTTTAACAGGAAATCTATTTAATCTGAAGAATCTCATTACACGATCATGGCAGCAGCTAAAGCCCCGACTATTGTCGATAGATGGGAGGTAGGGGGGGATGTCGGGGTGGGGGGAGAACGAAAGGGAAGGGGGTTTGCAGAGAAGGGAAGATGATGCACGGAGAAAAAAAATGAATCCAGGGATGGATATTTAATTTAATCACTGTGCGTGAAGCAACATAAAGGAGGCATAAAGAGTCTTGCTTCTTCCTTCATTTGAGAAGATAATGATTAAATGTTTTCTATTGTGCAGTACAGCTGAAAGCTTTAATCATTCCCACAGCCGTACAGAGCAGAGAGGAGCAGAAAGAGAAAAACATTGCTGCCTTTTAGTGTGTTTGACAGTATTCTGAATATGAACTTCTTTTAAGGCCATTAAAAGATTATCACTGATTTAACAGGATGCCCGTTTGGAGCATTACCCACAGACGGTTCCCCAAACCCTCTGAACACCATTCTCCCAGCTTCTATTATCTCATCCACACAGCACTATTTAATTTCATTTCCATGAATATGCAATGAATTTAATTTTGAACACTATTTTCATCTGCTCCTGTAATCACAAAAAATGCCAGTGTAATTAGTTTCTAATTACTTGGTGTAATTGTTGTAGTAATCATTTTAATTACCCAAATGCAGAGACATTAGATGCTAAAAGGAAAATAATCTGCTTGTACCTCCTACTGTGTCTCTCTTTCTCCTCAGTTTGATATCTAGATTGTGACATGGGCTGCTTCACAGTCAAAGACAGACGCAGTACAGGGCTGTTGCATGTGGATGTTTTATAGCACATGATACGCAGAGGCATGTACTGTATAGGAGGGAGTGTGGGGAAGAGAGGGAGGGAGGGGGAGGCAGACAGACGGGACCAGACTTACATTGTAGCATCTCTGCAATCTGCTCGGTGGAAATTTGCATGCCCCGAAAAGCCATTAAGTTAAAATATACAGTTATTGTACCTTTCTGGGACCGGCGCCATACAAATGCTTATTGCATGTGCTTATAGCTCAGTCTACCAGATGGTAAATCATGAAATTTTATGAAATTATTGCACCAGTGAGGTGTTTTGAAAAGGAGCAGCTGTGAGGGAGATGGGACATTATAAACACTCACAGGTGTTCTGTCTTTCCCCACCGCCAGCCACAACATAAAAAATTAAATTATAAACAAACCGGCAAATGTTGTAATCTCCTTCACAGATACTCTACTTACAGGAGAAATTGCTTCAACTAAGCAAAGAATTTAATTTTAATTTGCATAAAATATTTATTGTGGCTAAGAAATTTCATCGCAGGGCCCCGCACGTCTGCCAAGTTTGGAAATTGCCGAAATGTACATTCCACCAGCATCTCGGTGCCACGGATGAAGATCCATTAGGGAAGGCTCTAATGGGCACTTCACCCGAGCACATATGGGCAAGTACACGTAATAAGAGGGAGCTGGTCAGTGCCAAACACCACAACAAGCTTGTGTTTCTCATTAAGATTTTATTCCTTCCTTAGTATTTAATTAGCCGTTCTAGCAAAGGGACCGAGGAAGATAACTGCACATCCACCATGTTGCCACCTTCCAAGTCTCCAACATGTAAACTGAAGGTCTCCTGCTGCCTGGCTTGCAACTTGTGTATAATAGAGTGTGATAACTTGTTGCTTGGTGTGGAGTGTGATTGTCTGCAGATACTCTGTGGCTCTGAGGTGCAGTATGAAGACTTGGCTTCTCTCAGATGAGCTCAAAGCTAACATGAGAATACATCTTAACCCTGTGTTCAAAAGGGCTTTGATGCAATGGCCGAGCTGACATACTTTTTAGACATGTTTAGAATAAATTATAATACTGAGAACTGGTTAAGCTTATAGCACTTAAAGCATGTGTTCCATATGCACAGACTGTAGTCCTTGTTGCGGCACCACTGATTTTGAGTTCCAGTCATGGCCTGTACATCAATAATTCCTCAAAAATATACGTTTAGGCAAAACATTTTGTAACATACATGGCTCTTGGCTCATGCTGAAAGTGAATGAAGCAACCTCCTGCGTTTGTAAAGGCATCAAATCCTTAGCATTCAAAACAGTAGGATATTTCTCTTTCTTGCTAGGAGTTAGACAACAGACTGAGATTGCCCCGGTCACTTGCTCCAGGATTCTGTTGGCTTTTCCTGCTTTGAGAGATTTTTTTCATGAAACACACATCAAAAGTGTGCGACTGGGATGAATGCTCCAATAAAGCCATGTATTGGCAGAGCAGCTGTTTATTTTCTGACATCACCTCTGACTGTTTCTGTGTCAAGATGCCGAATAAGATGTGTAAACACTGAATGAAAGTTCGGTTAACTTCCATCACATTTTTATTTACAGCTTGTTCCCAAATCAAAGCTATCCATATGCCCAACAGATAATAAATGATGCACTAGATTTATGCAGTTTTACTGGTTAATTTATGGTGCTGTCATACAATCATTAATAAGGGACAGCGTGGCAACCATATGTGATATAAGCTCAACTTTTTGAGATTGGCACTGATTCACATTTGTAGCAGAGCCCATGGTTGGTGGAAAGTTTTGAACATTGCCTCTAATTGGTCTATAGACTCGGAAGAGTAGAATTGCAGGATTGATAAAAATTGTGGAAATATTGTTAAGACTACAGGATTGCAAGAAGTTGTGTTGATTGTTTGAATTCAATTGAATTCCCTGAATTGAACATTGCATCGCCTTGGGGTGGATGCCTCACGTCTGTGAGTAAGATAAAAGCTACTGCCCACAGTCAGTGAGGTTAACTTAGCCTAGCTGAACTTTAAAACCAAAAAAGGAGGAAGAAACCAACTAGGATCTCTAAATGTGTCCTTGTTACATGTTACCTATGATAAGGTGCTATTAAAATATTTAAACACCAACAACCGTTTTTATTTAAAAGATGAAACATTGACATTGTGTGAAAAATAAGCTCATGATAATACTGTGTAACTAATTGGTTCATAGTATTGGTCAGTAGTGGTTCTGTACCCTGGTTGTTACCTGTCCTACACAAAGAAAGATGCAGAAAAGTAGCAGCAGCAGAAGAAGAAGACTCAGTAACCAGCTAGTCAGTAACTAGGGTTGCAAAGTGGTGGAAATTTTTCAGAAAGTTTCCGGTACATTTCCATGGGAAGTTAATCTGGGGAATTTGGGAAATATTCCAAATTTGAAACTTTCCATGGGAATTTATGGGAATTGAGGGTAATTTAATGAAAAGGTATCATATCCAGGCATAAATATTTGTTTTGTTATAAGCAGACATCCATCCAAAGTAGAAATCATGTGTGCATGTGATGGAGGAATGCACAGTGCATGTAGGGGGCCTGGTCTCAGTAGCCCTGCAGTAAGCAGTGTGCTATGTGCATGTGATTGAGGAATAGCATAGATATTAAACTGTACTTGCATGAAATCTGGTAGTTTTAGTCAGGATTATGCTAAAAATCTATCTTCCCCAACTATATATAAGTTCTCTTTTTAAGAGCCAACCTTCAATTTAGTAAACTCCTGGTATATTCCCGTTTATTCCCATGGAAAGTTTCCAACTTTGAAAATTCCTGGAATTTTGCAACCCTACGAGTAACCTTGACTGCAGTGTGTGGCTTCCACTGCAGTACAAATTGTCAAAGGGAATGACAAATGAAAGTGAGGTACTATACCCACACCCAAAACAGTTTCCTTGCCAGTTTGGGAGTTAATTAGGTTTCATAAAAGATATGTTTTTTGTTGACAACATGTAATTCAAAATTATACCCAAAAGAGGATGGTGAGTTTCCATTTAAAAAAAAAAAGATTTTGTTACGGGGCAGTGATGTAAATCAAACATAATTCTGAGCATCACTAGAAATGGATAATATGTAAAGAAGTATATTGTGCTATTTCTGTTTTCTAAAATTGTTGCAACAATGTCATCTGTTATTTCTCCCTGAATAGTATCAGTGAGAATCTTGCGAAAGCCCCAATACTGAGCAAGAAAGAAGGCAAAAAACATTTTTATTTAAAGCTGAAAAATTAAAATCAAAGACAGTGATCCACTTATATGCTGTAAATATTTAGTATCACTGAGTTTTTTTTTGTTTGTTTGTTCTTTTGGGGTGAGAGTGGGGGGATGGGGGGAGCTTCACCCTAATTTACCCAATAAAAAAAATTTCACAGACATGTATTTATTGTGTATGACAGGGCCTGTAACATATTCAAATGTGATGCATGTGTATTCTTTCTGTGAAAAGGCTGGTGCCTGGACACAGAGCAGTGCTGCGAGGGTAGCTGGGATCGTCATGCATATTCAAATCCACTGCTGGACATGGCTGCCCTAAATAGGCGGAGAGCGTGCAGCACTCAAGGGTGGTTTGTTTTCCATGTGTTTTTTTCTTCTTCTTCTTCTTTCAAGCACCTCCAGCACATACTGATCAGGGCCCTTCCAGGCATTTATTTCACAGTAGCTGGAGGCTCCACATGCCACCAGTACCATCAGCATCACAGCTGAGTGGAGAGCAGAAAATCAAAGAAGTCAAGTGATTACAAGCAACCAAGGCCTCAAATGAAGAGGATGCTTGACTCTGTCTTTATACCTTATAATCGATAAAACATGTACTAATATTAATACATTTTTGATGAGACTTTACCACCAGGGTTATGATGTATTAGATTGAATCACAAAAACATTGTTCGCAACCTGCTAACTGTCTTTGCAGTACTTATATGATCTCCAATAGTTGAGATATGCTACCATTGTTTTAAGAACAATATAATCGACATACAATGATCAAATTACTCTGATATCTTTTCAACAGCATTTGAAAAGTGACGTGGTCCGTATTTTTTGTATACACAGTGCGTGCAGAAACTGCTGATAGTGAAAGCCACAAGTCTGTCTGCCATGTCATGCAATGATGCAGATCTTCCTAATGTAAACAAACAAGCTTTTAGCCAGAATCAGATTCAGGTTCATTAATCACATATGTGTGCACATTCTATGTGCGTGACTCCAAGTGGCAACCTCCGGTCTAAAAATATGAGTCCAAATCGGAAGTGCTAAAAACTGCAGTTCATCGAGGATTTGCTTAAGGCTGGCTCCGGAAGTACCAGAAACCACATACACACCAATTCAAAAAAGCAGATCGCCACAGCAGAAATAAACACGTTTACAGCCTGGTACAAAAGACGAGTGTAGTTTGGATAGCTCATTTCTCGATCGGCACACACACTTTTTTTTCAAACGAAGCGAAGGTATTGAGATTACGAGTCTTCCAATGAGAGGCACAGCTGACTTGATTGGCAGGCGGGAACACTGTAGCTGTTGGCTAGGAGGCTCAAAGCCCGCCTCTTTACTTCATAATCGTTCAACAGCAGCAATATGGCTGCCGCCGCCGACTGAAACAGCGCTTCAGAAACAGATGGGTGACGTCACGGATCCTACGTCCATATTTATACAGTCTATGCTTGACTCTGGTTGTATATTATTCTCTATGGTTCAATGTGGAGCTGGCAATATGATGAGTTTGTATCAGCTTTAGTTTTCTGATGAGAGTATTTGTTGGGCTTCGAGCATTGCACTTAAGATATATCTACAACCAGATTGTTTTATGCACTTCTTGTCAGGTATCTGTTTGTGGAGATTATCAAAAGCCACCCAGTCCCTGTACAGTTTTCCATAAATCAAGCTCTTGTTCTCTTCAGGTCACTCTAATCAAACCTGATTACCTTCTGGACCTCGTGTTGTGCACACAACGTCAAAGTTATTAAGAAATTGTGTAGTAAATCCTCCAAAATCTGAATTCCACTTTCCCACAAACTCTATTTATAGATTCTAAAAAATACAGCATCTGTAGTGTTCACCAGATTATGCTATCAGAAGTGTTCTGTTTTTTATTTAAGATTCAGGTAGTGTCATCTATCAAAATTTCACTCAGCATTGGCAAACACAGGGAAACAGTCCTGTGCAAAAGGTTCAGAACCTGATGCATTGTAATGTTGTACCAAGGTGTTGACAAGAATTTAGCTTAGGGAAGCATTCAGGAGCAGCTCACAATACACCTGTGAGGTTCATTTACGCTTCCTTACCATATGAAAATAGATATATATGTTTTAACAATATGGCAGTCACTACTCACAGACTCAATTTGTCCTTTGCATTGGGATGGACACTACACAATGCATCCTCTAGAGGGCACTTAAAGAGATCTCGCATGGACCTCCAATTCTTCTCCGATATCCGAGACACAGCTGTTCTGTTATAGTTTTCTGTCCATGTTTGCGAGCGAGGTAACATCATATATCTTTATAGTTTCTAAACAACTCGCACAATCTTTCCTCTAGCAGTTACACCATTTTCCAGAGTATTCCTCTTTGTCGTGTTTTGCTATGTGTTTTGGTTACCACTGCGGATGTGATGTCAGTCCCGTGACACATCCAGCTAGGTGGCTTGTTTGCATGTGTCTGCTTCAACATCAGGATTGTCCAGCAATCTTTGGGCTTTTAAGCTGGTAATGGGCGGAAACGAAGTGACGCTGTCCATTCAGTATATAGTCAATGGTCAAGACTAGATGTAGCCTGTAACATTTTGCCATATGGAACATAGTAATACGTTAAACATTACTTAATAGGCATAATGTTTTCTTCTTGGGAAATAACCTTTAACATTTCCGTAGGACAGAAGGCAGCAGTATTTCTTTTTCCCACTGGGACATTTGACATCTCGACTGTTACCAGATTAAAACAGAAGATTGAAATAAAAAACATGAACCATGTTAAGGCTGTCAGTAAAGGAGTTTTATACATTCTTACATCCATTGATTACTCCACACAAGTACAAACTAACTTTAGACTCATTGCTAATCCACTTGCATCCACATTGTTTTACTCCGGAGAGGAGAATCAAGGACGCTCGTATTCTCTGAACAAACACATTGAAATGATGTATAGAATAAAAGAGTGTAGAGCTGAATCTATAGTAAGGGACGGCACATTGTGGCATTTTGTTTATGAGGTTTTAAAAATGGAGCAGCTTCTCACACCACCTAACAGAGCCCCTCTCTGCAGGAGAATCTCATTATGACTCGTAATGACAAATTCTCCCTTTCAATTATTTGCTGCCATTTCAAAGCTCTATCTTATGTGGAGAGGACTCAGCTTGTGCACGGTCGGCCATAAACCTGGTGAGGTATAGCACACCAGGCAGGACAGTGATGTACTCTCAAACAACAGCAGAGACATGAGTGCTGTCTTTGTTTTGAGTGTGTAAACCTCTTTCTAACATGCACTGAGTTTTAAAGACAGGTTTTTACACTCACATAAAGTGATGACGTATTTTTTTTTTCCACAAATATATAAAAAAAGGTGAAACATGTTAATGGCAAATGCACAATCTGATAATCAAATGTGCTTGCAAATGACCTGAAACTCATCAACAAGAGCTTTTAATGAAATAACACCCTTAAATGAACACTGGGAGAGAGTGAAAAGTGAGCAATGGCTTTTCAGGCTAGTTTGAATTTTTAATTGCCTGTCGGGAGAATATTAGATAAAGCTTGATTAGAAATAAATTGAAAATCTCTGCTGAACGCGTTTACTGATAGACACACTAAAGGAGACAGGCAAGGAAGGCAGGACATCCAGAAGTTGATTGATTTACTATCTATTAGTGTTTTCCTCCATCAGTATCTTAATAACCGGCTTTCATGTATGCACATCACACTGTAGATTTGGTCTTTTATAGAACACTCTTTACATGTTAAAAGAATTCAAGTGATGGCCTCCAAATGTCAAGTGTCTATAGTCCGTTTTCATGCAGTAATATTATTGCAATTTACAGCCATTTAGAAGCGTGCAGTGTCTGAACGTCTGATTTTGTTGTAATCTGTAGATTTTCTGGACATTGATGTCAGCCTCACTGGTCCTCTGCTCTCCTCTCCCCCCGTACATATGTCTCTCTCATGCAGGTTCCTGACCTGTGACTTCTCCCTCTGATTTATCCAGCATGTCTGTACTCATCATCGCTTCCCGGTTCCAGGTAATACCCAATTAAACCTAAAGGTCCATTGGATGAATCAGACAGAGGATAAAGATGATTTGAACTCCAGTTATGTCATTTCCACCTCTGCCTCACATGAATCCAATACATTTATTTAATAGCCAGTATCAATACTTGAATACTCTACTTGTACATCAGACCTAAAAGCAGCAATTCACACCACAAAGAAGTGATAAATTATGTTGGTGTTCATCATGTTTACTTTCACTGTTCCTTCTCTACTTTGGTA
Source organism: Notolabrus celidotus (assembly GCF_009762535.1). NCBI lineage: Eukaryota > Metazoa > Chordata > Actinopteri > Labriformes > Labridae > Notolabrus > Notolabrus celidotus. Next base: position 26,115,083 of record NC_048280.1, on the reverse strand, counting down.
ATACACTGTAGGATCCTAAATTTGTCAATATAGCTGTCAATCAATCATCTTTTCAACATCAACTAACAAACTAAAACTAAACTTCTCTGAAAAATGAGCACTTGGAAATAATCAACATGATAAATAACTGCTATGACAGTACTTGTGTTCAAGAATAATGTATTTGGCATGTATTTTAATGTTATAGTTTGATCCATGTTCCAACTGTTTATATGGAGGAGGTGGGCTTTAGGACCTATACTTCTGCCAGTCACCGAGGAGAGCTGTAAAAGTAATGGCTTCACTCTGGATAGCTGTTATTCTGCCCATTATTTATAGAACCTATGGTCTGCTTGTAAAACAATGTGAAATTGGTTTGCAGAGTGTGGCGAACATTAGCAGAGCTAGCACCACCAGCCTTCAGTCCTTCTTTGCAGGTTAATGTCCACATGACTGTGCTGATTATGCATTTCTCTGGCTGAGTAGTTCTTCCAGTTTAACTTGACACAGCCTACATACAACTTGATCTATATTTTCTAGATCGAAATGCTGCAAAACCACAAAGCATGCCATGATACAAGATATTATCTGGAATTCCCAACCCCAAATTCCAGCCTCTCTCAAGCTGTCCTGTCAAAAAAAAGGAAAAAAGCCCCCAAAATAACAAAAAATAATAGTTTATTCACACACACAGTTGGTGGCAGTAATTCACCTTTCATCAGATGACCAATTCCAGAAATTTGAGGCTCAGTTATTATTCAAGAGGTGGTGGTTGGTCTTGAGGCTCATCCAGTTGAGAACCACTGGTCTATAACAATCATACGTCAACAAACAGGTACTACATTGTTCCAAAAGAGATTCTGGGCACTTTAACTAATATCCAGAACCGCAAAAATTAGGCATAGGGGCTAAGTGAAACACCTCTAAAAAACACAAAAAATATATAATCAGGATTGTTCATTGCATCAGATATGAAAATAATATATCAGTAGAAGAGCAAAAATATAGATTGATTATGTTGAACAGAAATATTAGCTTTCCATCAGCCCCTCAACATCCTTCATTTACAGAGCCTCAATAAACAAATGGCCAAAATAGAGATTAATGAAGAAACACGTTATTTAATTGTAAAGTGTGGCTCAAATAAGAGTAGGAATGTCTATCCCAACTTGGGGAAAAATTAAGGTCATTGCACACAGTTTAATTTTTTCATCTTCAGTGATAATATCCTGTTAATAGATTTATAAGTGTGTTTAGATGATCCATAATTGAGATAATATCTATATAATGTACAATATTGCTTTAAACTCCATTGCTCAAACTCCTCCTGGGGTAATCTCTCTAATGATTATTTTCAATAAAAGCGCAGCAGTGAGGGAGACCATCTATATGAAATAACTACTTCCAGATAACAGAGGCCATCACAGTGACAGGCGGGTCAAGAGGTCGGCAGACTGCAGAGCATGTGCAGCGGGCTGTGTGAAATAAAGGACACAGGGGACAGAGAGCCCGGCTCATCTGAGCAGACTCAAATATGGGCTGTTCTTTACTCACAGCACAGGAAACACTCAAACAAACCTGAGAGGAAAATATCTACACACTGTATTGCACTGGGTACAACAAAGCACGGACCCTTTGGTTAGATGGTAAAAGATATGCAACACTTACTGCTATGTGAGGGTAGTGCTTTTACAGTTTTATAAGAACAGTCTCAAGGATTTCGTAGGCTTTGACCGTGATTTTTGCATCATTGTGTTGGTCATTTTGTGTGTGTAACACATTATTTGTCCACTGTAAAGGACTGGTACAAATACTCCAATAAAACATATCTAGTGGCTGAGCAAGCTGTTCCCTTCTCAAAATCACTTCTGGTCAGGTTCTATGTTAAGTGATAAATAAAATGTGTAAAAGCTGAATTAAACTTGTCCAAATAGCCCTGATAGGCTCATTTTGCCCTGCACTCATGCATTTTATTGCAATCCGTGCACGCACATGCGTCACCTATTGCATGTAAGTGGTTCTACTTGTTAATCAGGGTAGTGTGTTAGTATAAAACCATTGACAAGAGACTGGGGGATTACTATCTAATTTAACAATAACTCTTTGAGATCAATGCAGACACACACAGCTCTGGGAAAAATCTAAATACCTCTCAAATTTTTCCCCTAAATCAGCATCTCTACACGCACCGAAACAATTCTATTCCAGTGCCTGTGAATTTCAACACAGACACCTCATGCAGCCATTCAACAAAGCTGAGCTGCTTCAATTATTCTGTAAGGCGTGACATAAAGTCACAGAACAGCAATGTGAAAGACCAGAAGTGAGCATGCCAAGACACATGAAAGCTGTAATTATAACCTAGCACCATGAATGTTGATGCCAGACTCTTCCTAATTTAAAACATTAGCATTCTGTTGTTTAATGAATTTGAAGTTTTTGTTTCTTTGCATTATTCCTGGTCTAAAAATGATACAACTTTTTATTGGTTAGATGAGAATATGTTATTGTAAGTTTGGAGAAATGTTAACAAAACTTTTTTTTTTTTTTTTTTTTTTTTACACAAACACAAACCTATAAAAAGTAAAGGCCGGGATTTTATACAGGGATGTTCCAAAGCGAATGATTTCCTAATCATTCAATCAGACATTTCTATTAACAGAGTAGTCTAAAGGTAAGAACACAGTCAGCATTGAACACAGCCTATTTAACACCAGTGTCAAATTGGTTTGGCGAATGTCTAACATTAGCAGAGCTAGCACCTCCTTGGAAGTTAACGTCCACATACCTCTGCTGGTTACACATTGCTCCGGCCAAGTGGTTATATTCCAGTTTAACCTGACTCAGCCTACATTAAACTTTATCTCCATTTTCTAGATCAAAATACTGCCACACGATGGTGCACTATGAGATGCCATCTGTCATCTGTGCTTGTTTACATTCAGGTAATAGACTATTTTAGCATTATGTTTTGTAGCATTAACCAGAGCTACAGCCCTTGCTAATTGTAGACAAGCGGCAACCTCCGGCTGTGAGAATTAAAACCAATGTGGAAGGGTTAAAAACTGCAGTTTCTCGAGTGTCTGCTTGAGGCTGGCTCAGGAAGTACCAGAAACCACATACACACCAATTCAAAAAAGCTGATCTTTACAGCAGAAATAAACATGTTTACAGCCTGGTACAAAAAACAAGTGTAGTCTGGATAGCTCTCGATCGGCACACACTGTATGGGGGTTGATTTTTTTCATAACACAGCAATTTCGAAGATATTAAGATTACAAGTTTTCCATTACGAGAGGAACAGCTAACTTGATTGACAGGCGGGAACACTGTAGCTGTTGGCTAGGAGGCTCAAAGCATGCCTCTTTATGTCACACTCGCTCGACAGCAGTTATGTTGAGTTCAACATTTCCAATACGGATACTATGTCTATTATTTATACAGTCTATGATTGTAGATGATAGCACTACAGCTTAGCCACGACATATGAGTGGCAACTCTGGCTTACAATAATAGAAATAGTAATAATTTATGTAACTGACTACGTAGTCTGGTGCTAGCTAGCAAGTGTGACGAGGTTTGATTAAGTTGACTAAAAGCTCACATTCCTGATTTTGAATAAAGACAACATACGTTTTATGTCATTACTCAAGACACATTTTTACAGGACAGCTTTTATTGTGTGATTTTATTTAATTTAGCTCTGATTTTAAGGGTCTCTTTTATAAGTTTGTAGGGTTTTAAGCTTTTATTTCATTTTGTTTTTAATTGCTTCCTTTTGCTTTGCACTTGTTTTTATTGCCCACTGTAAAGCACTTTGTTACTTGTATTGAAAATTGCTATATAAATAAAGTAATATTATTATTATTATTATTATTATTATTATTATTATTATTATTATAAGGAGATTGATATTTTTAATCAAAAAGAAAGCGATGGACATAATTAGGTTTGAGGATAAAATGTTAAATGTTACCTTGATTGGATAGACTCTCACAGAATGTGGATTGATTGAATTTGCCACAAATCTTTGGGTTGCGTCAACTCAGCTACCAGGAGGGATTTAAAACAGTGATTTATTTATTGCTTATCTTTCATTTGCTTCAAAGAAGGCATTGAAAAAGCTGCGAAAATCAAAGTTAAAATCTTATCACAGCCAGGGGTGAGCAGAAACGGCACTGATCTCTGCTATGTGTAGAGAAAAGAAAAAAAAAAGATCTATTGTTGAAATGTGTCCGTGTAGTTTCATATATCATTGATTAGACAAAATAAAAAAGCCATAACATTGGGTCAGGAGAACACAGGGCACGGCTGCTGACATTCTATCACAGCAGACACATATTGACTGGCGCTCTGAAAGTAGTCACTCACTCATCAGTGTGAGGCAGGCTGATTGAGTTGCCAGCAGCCACTAAATGAGGCCTCCATCCAGTGTGGGTCGAAATGAACTGCAATCTTTTCAGACCTTGTTGCAGCTAAGAGACCAACTGAGAGAAAGAGAGAGAGAGAAGAAAAAAAAAGAGAGAGAGAGAGGTTTAAAGCCCAGGAGGATTTCAAATAAGTTTACTGAAAAAAAAAGAGAAAGAAAGAAGAAAGCCATGAAAACAAAGCAAGCAGAACTATGAGTCAAGATGCTCTTATTTCAACCACAGTGTGCTCTCTTTGTAATCTCAGAGATAATCCTTTAGTCCGCTCAGAGAATTACTATGTCCCACATTAATTTACTTAAATTCGGCCAGCCCATGTGCATTCTTTGCTGTTTTGTCCAAATTCATCAACACTTCCACAAATTCGTACATTTACTCCATTACCCTGGTGCATATTGTCTTGAACATCACCAAACTCTACTCTTTTAAAGCTAAAACATTAAAACCCCTTGCCTGTGATGTTGTGTTTAATTCCTTGTGCTAGATGCTACAAACATGCCTTGTTATGCGATATCATTGTTACAAGAGCTCTGTTAAGAATGCTTTCCAGTCTAACCTTGAACTACAGCATTTCATAGAGCCTTCACACTAATCCAACAAAAATAATACCTGATCTCTTGTGATTATTATTAATATTTTCTTCCATGTTGAAAAAGGTTAGCTATCCACTCTGCCATCACATTTTGCCTTGGATTCAGTCTGACAGCCAATCAGAGGCAGTTTTTCCTGACTTTCCACCAACCAGAGGTTCTGTTACTGATGTGTGTTTCAGTTGAACACACTGAAACTTAAGAGTGTTTGTACATCGAGATAGCATCCCCATGTGCTTAAAAGGACTGGTGTGCTCTGATAGCAGGACCACCACTTAACCCCTACCTAACCCTTCAACTTTATTGGTGTACTGGGACTTGCCAGCTACCAGTACCCTTTTATGTCCTCTCCATATTACAGTTTCTCTTGGCGATATATAACAGCACCTTAAATACATACACAAAATCTGAGTTAAAAAAAAGATGACGGCATTGTTGAGCTGGCTCCAAAAGGGCATAAAATAATTGGGGAGCAGTATGGTGATGCAGCGATGTGGGGGTTCTTTGTTTCTGTGACACTGAAGTAGTTTCTTCAGTAAATTTATGATGGAAATCAGCATTATCTCCTCGTTACTTTTATTAACTGTTGAAATTGAGAAAGTAATATCAACAATTTACTGATACTGCCTGAATGATTGGCACTTGTTTTTTTCCACATAAAGCTGGGGTTGGTAGTCAGATTTAGATACACTTTTTGTTATACTGGTTAAAATTATCTTTATGTCCCGATGGCAATCAATACATAATGTGTTCTTAAAAAAGAGTGAAAAAGAGCAGCTATGTACCGCCGGAGTAAACCTAGGAAAACACCAACCAATCCCTGCCTTTGGGAGCCAAAATATGAAACCAATCAAATCAAAGCCAAGAAAAATCAAACCAACCCGTCCTGCCATTCTGCCCGCCTCCTGCACATACGTTTCATGTTTGTTTGTGTTTTTAACTTTCACTATGATAATGTTTTGGTGTTTTCTTACAGCTGAGTGAGACATGAGTTGAAGTAGTGCAAAACACAAACAATGTGCTGAGGACCGGTTTTGAATCAGTCACCATCATATCCTGCATGTGAGCGGGGACGTCATTTTGGAGGAGCTCTGAGGGGAGGTACATTCAAATTCATGCTAGTTTTCCGTGACTACCAACCCTAGTTTAAAGCACTAGTACTCTCTCTGTTTTTAAACAGTGGGTTTCCACCAAACGGCTAACTCTAGCGTTGAAAACTAAAGCCAATGCTTAAGAGCAATACAATTGCAGTTCATCAAGTGTCCACTAGTGGCTGGCCTCAAAAGCCAAGGGATTCCTGTTAGAGCCCATATGATAAAAAAATTTTTTACGCCATAGTTAAACATGTTAACAGCCTGATTAGGGGTGTGGGAAATGATATTAAGTCGTGAAGCATAAGAATGTGTCAATACTTCAACATGCAGAGGGATCGTTGTATTGGCACATTCTTTACGTTTTTAATGCACAGACGCATCCAGAGATGCAGCCCACTTGCTAAAAAAACGTCCCTTCCTCATCAAGTGAATCCACGGCATAATTAAGCTTCACATATTGGGTGCGACAACACTTAAAAAAAAATGTCCTGAGTTCTCAGTGTTCAGTGTTAAGTAGTGTATCTAGTGTATCTGCTCATAGTAACAGCAGTGGACCCTGTGTCTCTCAGTTTAGTCTTTATCCATGTCCATTGAACATGGCTCAAGTTGTCAAAGATCACTTGCAAATTAAAATGTCTTCATAAAGCCACTTTGACCTAAAATGTTTATTATTCTTTTTCCTATTTTTTCAAATATAGCAATTGGTTTGGTTGCACTGGTCAGTAACTTACAGAATAATCTAAAAAACAACAATGGTGATAAAATCATGATCCCACCTTAAAATACCTTGACACATATTTTTGCCATACTACCCACCCCTAAACGACATGTTGATTTTTTCCTTTGCATACCTAGATAGCACTGAAATGCATCAAACAGGTCATATTGTTAGCTAATTTAGCTACTTTAGTTTCGTTTAGTTTTTTCAGCATCTTGACCTGAAACTTGACCGGACACATCATAAACCAAACAGCTCACCAGCCAATAGGTGGCTTCACCAGAGTGCTTTTGTCCCATCTGCAAACACTGGATTTAAGATGTTGAACATCAAAGCATAACTACTTGCGTTGCTATTTCTGCAGAAAGCTACCACAAGATCAGGCTTTTCAGGCTAAAACCACCACAGAGAACAGAACCGTGAAATGCATCTTTATCTCACTTAGCTTTACAAAGTCTGAGGAGTAAAATAGGTTTGTGTGACTGCACACTTTTGCATCTCTCCTCCACATCCTTACCCTCGGTCTCAACTTGAACTCTCTTGGTATAGCGAAGACAGAAAGCATGCAGTTAATTACGGCTAATGAAAGCTTGTTTGAGCAGAAGAGGAGGGGTGTACATTAGGGAAGAGGGAGTCAAGCGGCTTGAACCAGAGGGTTCCACGCACAATTTGTTTGAACCTGGGTCCTCCTCACTCTCTGCATGCTAATTTACCTTGGGGCTGCACCGCCTGTTTTTAAATATCGTTAATTGACTTAAGAGCTCATCAACGTGCTTCGTCTTCATTAGGTTAATGAAAAGGCCCAGTGTTTATTTTTCGTAACAGATTGTGGCAATGACATAATCTAATCGGTTACTTCCACTTCCTGAAGGATTGAGTCCTTCTGATGTGAGCTGTTGGAGCCGCTCAGATGTTCTGTGTTTGTGGGTGTCTGTCTCTGACAAAGCAGAGACGGGGGAGGAATTAGAATAAACACATTTAGCCCTTGGCATGAATCTATGTTGCCCTTCTCTAATCGACAGTGTGAACTAACAAGAACGTAATGGTACTTTTGATGTGTGACTTGTCGGGAGAGGCTGGGTGAAAAAACGGGGACGGCGTCTGAAAATGGGAGGATTGCAGATTTGTCTCTGTAATCCTAATGGGCTGAAATAAATCAAGCATGCTGGAATGTCCATGACCCATGTCATGAACCTGAGGGGCCTTGTAAGATCCTGAGCAGGAAAAGAAAATATTTCCTGCACTTCTGGATGAACTCTGACTGTAGGCAGCTGTGAGAGGAAAACTCAACATTGTAGATAAATAATCTCAGCGTGTACCTGCTGTTCACTCATAAATGTAATATATAAAACCAGATCTTTGATTTACCATAATATTCCAAAGATTCATTCCTAGAACATCTGTGTTAATGCACTGAAGTTCAGTTTTTTCACCACTTAATGCTCATACTTTACAGCACTTTTCACTCACTGTACTTTCTTATAAAAGTAACTCCTCTATAGGGCATTTTTTATTGCTTTGTTCTTACTCACCAGATTAGAATAGTTCACCTAAGGATACAGGATTCACAGAAACATTTATGCATCCAGCTCCGCTCTTTACTGTCCGAGCTCCTGCAGCTCTGCAGGATCTGTATCAAGTTACTGCTAATGGAAAGTGGGAATTTCCCACAGTTAGTGCTTCACATTAAAAGTCTTTAACAGGCTGAGCATGGTGGATTTCATCGAGAGGTATTTACAGGGTGTGGTGTATTTGACATCAAAGTTGGCTCTGGCTGAGTTTTACATACAATAATTGTTTAAAATCAGAGGACAAGGTTACTTTTTTTTTTTTTTTTTTTCAATTATATTTTTGGGCTTTTTCGCCTTTATTGACAGGACAGCTGAAGAGAGACGGGAAACGTGGGGAGAGGACTATAGCCTCGATATGTGGGGCGCTTAGACCGCTAGGCCACCAGTGCCCGACAAGGTTACTTTTTAACAATTCTGATAGCTGATCACTTTCTAATGTTACAGGTAGTGAGAGCTGCAGCAACAGTTAGATGCAGAGTTTCAGGTAGCATGCTGTATAACTAAAACTCTGTAGTTCTAGTATAACCAGCTTATTTTGACACACAGTTGTATTGAAAACTACTTGAAAACTACTATTTGAGCATTACACAATCAGATTAAAACATAGCTGCACTGTGCAAGGATACATCATCATGACTGTGGAACAAAACCACACTGGTTAAATCATGGGTTAATCCACAATACTTTTTTAAAGTCAGCAATGCATTGATACAAAAAAGCCACCCTGTGTCCTCCTTTGGATCTGCTCTTAAGCAAACAAAATAAGACATTCATAAAGAAAGAGTGACTTTGTTTGCATGGAACATTAATGTTCAGAGTATTGTAGCCTGAATGTAATGTAACCATTTGTAATAGGACTACCTTAATTCCTTTTGTTGTTCCACTTTTGCTCAGCTGCCCTTACATGTTTAACCGTGTCTGACACAAACACACAAAGCCAAGAGGAGCACATGTGAAGAGTGTGTGTGTGTGTGTGTGTGTGTGTGTGTGTGTGTGTGTGTGTGTGTGTGTGTGTGTGTGTGTGTGTGTGTGTGTGTGTGTGTGTGTGTGTGTGTGTGTGTGTGTGTGTGTGTGTGTGTGTGTGTGTGTGAACTGCTGTAACACTTAGGCAAAGCGTGCTGATCTTCCTCCAGAGGACAGTAACATTTGAGGCCATCTCTAGTGGTGTGGCCCATAAAGAGTGACATGGTGGTAAAATAAATCACTCCTCCCTGGACCTCAGACCCCCCCCCCTCTCACTGCAACCCCCCCCACACACACACGCACACACACACACACACACACACACACACACACACACACACTCCTCTCCGCTCCTTACTGTCTGAGCTGTGTGGCCATCAGGGGGCTGCAAAAGCTCATCAGTGAGAAGTTGAGAATCCTCTGTGGAGCTGTTCTGGGGTCAGCTTGGCCTCTCCAATGCCATAAACAGCTCTCAGTCAGGTTCATCACTAACTGTTTCACCCCCCCACACTTTTTTCTCCTCACTGTCCATCCCTGCACTCCCTTTTTTGCAGCAGACGTTTCCAATAAATCATTTGACCCCCTCCTCTCGCCTCTTGTCTGGGAGCCCCTGTCTGTCCCCGACTTGGCCTGAGATGATGCGTTCTGCTGAAGTCACTTAAATAAAAAGATCGCAGTGGGAGACATAATGTGTTAAAGTAATAAGATGGTCTCGGGCAGGTCACGGCCCCTTTCCCTGCTCCAGTGCTCCTGCGGAGGCTCTTTGAGTTAATGGGCTGTGGTCAGTGCACTGGTGAGCCATAAAGGCTGCCCTCCCAAACTCCAGCCTCCGTTCTGAACAGGGGATCCTCCAAAAGCCACTAACCGACCCATCTCGATAACAGCACAGCCAGCACTATTTCCACAGTGCATCTGACACTCCCCGGACCTGTAAATCTCCTGTATTTATCATCTCCTCTTGTACCTCTCCCCCCTGACTGCCGCCCTTACACAACTGTCCTTCAGTGTCAGCTGTTAGCCGGATTTCACTGTGTGTCTGCTGAAATACTGGGACACCAGTTTCTTTCCCAACACTCATCTGAATGTGCTCGTTCTGAACTGACCTGGATCCCAGCCATGCATAATACCCTCTTCCATTTAAATCTTCTAATAATGAATAAAGTAACAGTGAGTACTAATTAATTAAAATGGAAGTATAAAGATTGGAAAGCTGTAACAAATTATCTCATTGCATTTCAACAGCAGGTTATTTTTGTGATGGCTAGTGTGACTTCAGCGGGGTGTGCGTTCTCACAGAGTGGAGGGAGTGACCGTTAATGAATGTAGCTTAGGGGATTAATGAGAAGAAGCAGGGGACGTGTCATGGAGAAGTGTCCTGGCATCGTGACGACGACACTGCGGCCCCCATCCTCGTCCCCACTTACAGTGATTACATGTGAGCCCCTGTCATGTGCTATAAGTGCTTTTATGAAATCGTATTAAATGCCATTGTTTATGCCTCACTTTTCACTTCCTCATTGGTCTTAGACTGTGTGTTTTTTCCTTGCCTGCCCTTAGCACGCTTCATTTAAGTCTCACTTCAGGTTTCATCACTAAGGCGCTAGCATGTTAAGTCAAATTAAGCAATTTTTCCTCATGCCACATGTGTGCAACCTCAAGTTCTCTTTGCCTATGCTGAATCCTTTTACTTGTGCGTGATTAATTTGTAGGTTCTCTATCAGTAAAAGCAGAGCACAAGTACTTCCAGTAAACTGTGCGCTGAGGCAGGTGGAATTACCACAGCAAAAACTCGTACTTTAAAGTTCTCTGCGTTTAAGCCTGCAGAACAATCCAATTGTTCGCTTGCTGATGACAAGCTTCAGAGCAGAGAGAAAATGAGGACTTAAACTCTATATTTTATATGTGGTTCAAGGCAGCCTCAGTGGTGGGCTGATAAAGAGGAGTTATATTTTCTTAGGACTGAATCAAACTAACATTAAAAGCTTTCTTCCATTTCAGGTTTGGCCCCTTTAGAAATACCATTTCAAATTTACCAGATAATGTCAAACATCATCAGTATAATCTATTCCAACAGTAAATGGCTGACAAAAGTATGCTTCATTAAAGCAGCTCGTATTGGATTAACCATGTGCAGGGGGCTGGTTGGGTTCAAAGCCTAACAATACTGAAGTCAGGAGAAAGATAATGACGAACAAAGCCATTGTCCACAAACCAGGGAAACCTGAAAGGAGGACCAAGAGTTGCTTGCTCTGCTAATGTAAGCCACACTTGGTAAACAATCTGACATTGTTGACAGGTAGACTCTGGGATGTTGTGTTAAGCTATGTCATATAAACTGTACTTTTGACCATGAGTGAGAGAGGTAGTATTTTCTTGCCTTTAGACCACTCCATTAGTTGGAATTTGAATTTATATTAACCCTCCTGTTATTTTACGCGTCAAATTGACCCATTTTAAAGTTAAAAAAAAAAAGTGAACAGTATTGTAACTTCTTCTGCTTGGATTAATTAGCCTAAACAACATATACAATGAAGAATGAAGTTAACACATTTGCATTGCACATCTATGAGAATTAAAGAACACCAATGCACTAGTGATTTTAATGGTTAGTAATGGAGTTAATAATGAGAGTATAACAATGTTTATTGGTTTTTTTTGGGGTTCAGACACTTTTGGATCATTAAATATGCCCTGAGTCAAGTTGACCCAGGAACATTATTGCTGTCCCCAAGAAACAAACATAACAGGAGGGTTAAAATGACTGGAAAATAAGTCGTTTCAGAACATCCCTTACACAGACAAGCTAATTAGCTGATTTCTCCTTCCTACCCTTTTACTTAACTGTGTTGATTCCTTCTGACCATTCTCAAAGATTTTTTTTTTAACACAAAAAAAACTGTAAATCTGACTGTTTGCTACCTGGCTAATAGATAACAACAAACACTTACAGTCAGAAACTAGCTGGTAAACACAATGTACTATAGAGCCACGCAAAAGATGTGATCTGCTTAAGACTTGGTGAAAACCATAAACTGATCTCAAGGTGAGAAAGTTAATATATTTTCATGGTACACTTGATCTACCTTATTACACATTAAAACAAATGATTGATATTTCTGTTTTCTTATTTTAAATTTAAATCAATTTGTTTGTATTAAAAAAGGCCAACCGGGGCTATGACTCCCACAAACCCTTTTTTTGAACTGCAAATACTCTTTTCTCCTTAATATGTAGTGGTGCTATACCATTTGTTTCTCAAACATTTTTCTTTTATTATCTTCCTCTCTCTCTGTGATATAGAGAGAAAGAGAGAGCAGCAGCAACACAGTAGACAGACGGACTGCCTCCCCCCAGCATGGCTATAATAACCTCCTGGTGTTGGAGCAGACTCTCTGAGAGATATCCTTGAGCCTCACCTCCATCTCTCTAACAGGTCACGCCGAGATCCAGGAGATAGTGAGCTATAGTTAAGGTCCAGATCTGCTATCTGGACTTGAGTGATGGAGGAAACCATGTGGCGACATGTTTATTGTCACCCAGATGGTCCACAATGCAGTGGCTTGGCGAGCCACATCCGTCCCTAATATAATTCATGGGGTGGCACCATTGTGGGGTGACTGATAAGGCCTTCACTTAGCCCTGCACTGGTCACTTGTCTCAAGGAGACTCCAAAGAAACTTCACTCTGTACAAATGGTGGCCAAAATATCCAATCCCACCAAGGGCTGCACTTTAGAGCTAAAACTTGGAGCGAGGTTACAGGGCTGAGAAAGGCCATTTATAAAAGGAGGATTCTCTCTTTGCCATTTGGCTTCGTGGAAGAATTCTTATTTAGAGGAGAAAAGCAATTTCTTGTGAGAAAACAGAGCTGAAAATGTAGAGTAGATGAGGGAGACTAGAATAACTCTGTGAAGCCCACCCAGAGTGGGACTCATAGGCCGGCATGGCTGTCCAAACAAAATTAGGTCTCCAGGGCTTTTGGCCTTGACGTGTCAAAACATTTTGGCACCTTCAACTTCGAGAATTTCACTCGGCAGAACAAAGCTGAGAAAATGTTATTCTTAGAAATGACTAAATTGTGCTGTGTTTGGTGGCATTTTGATGGCGAAGGACACCGTCCAACAAGCACTTAAGCAGGGAAGGTTAAATGGAACCAAATGTACCAGCGTCCCAGACGAGAGCGATGTGGTCACTGATGAGAGAGATCAGAGGAGACTCCTCAAATCTGTTTCCCATCAAACCATTGTGCTTCAGAATCTCCAGAGACATTTTCACTGACAAGGAAAATGTGCATAACTGCAGAAAGATATTTAGAAATCTGCTCACCATTATCAAAGCGTGAAATCACTGTGGGACCTAACTCATGAATGTGTCATAGTTTATGCGAAGCACTGTAATTTTCACACAATTATCAATCCATTAAAAAGAGCCGAATTTCTTTCTCTGGTGCAAAGATGATGACAATAAAATAAGCATTGCCTTTCAATGAAAAGTAGACTCAGTTGCCAACAAGTCAGCAGGATTTTACCATATGTCATGACGCTGTTTCTAAAACAACATTGACTTTTTTAGAACTTAGGCACAACAGCAATGTAGCTATTTAGTGATGTGACTTCTATGAACTATTCTAATAGGGAAACTTTTATAATAGTTCAAGTACATATGAAAAACAACTACTAAAATATTCAAGCACATATATCAAATATAAGTATACATACGTTTTAGAAATACCAGAAGCCTAGAGAGAGAAGAAATAATAGTTTGCAACAGTTATGTCCATGTGTGTTTCCTCAAAGCCCTTCACTGCCTAATCAAATATTTCACCTCATAAATATTAATATTCTTCTTCTCTGGCTTTATCACCTTTCCTCCTTTCAGCATCACCTTTAGATTGTGTCCTAGCTACTGCTGCATTAAGAAAACACACAGATACAGCAACAAAACACACAGAGCCAAAAAAAAACAGAAACACCTGTTATGATGCAACGCAGTGCAATACAGAAGTCCTGCAGTGAATACTTCCACACTTTAATAGAGTGTGTAAGGACTCTACTCTACTCTGGCTAGATTATGTGATGGCATTATTTAGACTTCTTTTATTTTTTCCATGTGTTTGTAATGTTTCATTGTTATTATTTAGCTTGCTTTTTTGCTTTATTGGATAGGTTATCTGAAGACAGAAGATCTGTGGGTAGTACAGAGAGTAGGGGGGGCATGCAGCTTAGGTGCGGGCCAGGAGTCAACACGACCATGGTGACGAGGACTATAGCTTCTGTGCATGGTCCACATGCTTTAAAGGGATACTTTGAATCTTTTAAATGAAATTGTATATGGCACTTGACAATAGTAAGTATGTTACCCACAGTGGATGCCAGTCAGCTCGGGTCCTTCTCCGACCAAACTGCTAAAGTGAAAGCTTGGCTACCCAACCACTATAGATGGGCTCAACTCCAACATGTCATTTGGCTAATTTTAACAAACTCTGACCCAAACACGGATGTTAGTGTATCCTTTATTTTTTGTACATGTTTCCCTGTCAGCAGCAGTTTTCAGGACATTACAGGCCTGAACCGCCTCCTGTATGAGCCTCTACAATGTTGGAGTCATTGAGATGAGGCAGCTGTGAGGATCTGGCAGGATGTGCTGATTTTGGCGCCCCCTCTGGACATTTGGATTTGGATTTGGATTTGGAAAATCTTTATTGTTCCCAAAGGGCAATTTGGTTTGAAACAGAAGTCCCCACAAGCATCATATACACACAAGCAATATACATAATAAACAAACATAAGTTCACACATTTAATTTAAATACATAACTATATGACTCCTGTGGATGACACCATTGTTCTGCATATGAGACCAAAGGTGCCACAGTCCTATGTGAAATAGGACCCTACAGTTTGTTTAAAAACCCAACAGCTGAGGGCACAAATGAAGATATCAGTTTGATCTGGCCCTGCTAGCATGAGTGAACCTCCTCCCTGTTGGCAAAAGTCTAAACTCTGAATGAAGGGGGTTGGTGAGGGTCTTCAAGGATGGCCTTTGCGTTCTGGGTGGCTCTTACTTGATAAAGATGGTCGAGATCATAAAGATTAACACCAACAATCTTTCAGCAGACTATGATAATGTTACCCAGTCTGTTTTTGTTAACAAGGCTGAGGTTACCAAACCAACAGATCATCGCAAAAGTTAAAATAGACTCAATAAAAGATGAATAAAATATGGTAAAAAGTGATCTATCAACATTAAAATCCCTCGGCTTCCTCAAAGAAAAAAGTCTATGATTGACCTTTTTGCAAATGGTGTTAGCTTTAAAGGTCAGTTTGTCATCAAGGTTTGTGTTTAAGTATTTACAAACTAATAGGCTATGTCTTACTTGATTATTTTGAATTTTTAACATAAAAATGATATCATAAAATACGGAAAGAAAGCCACCAGTAGCCTATGCACTGTAAATAGCTTCACTTCACACCTATAGTAGTGAAAAAATGGAGAAAAATTGAAGTAATTCCTGATAGTGTGGAGATAAACTTACTGATTTCAGTCTGTTTTATAACCAGTCAAAACATCCCCACAGTAGGTTTCTGAAACAAGTTTTTATGGGTGAATATCTTTGTGTTACATCACTGTGAAGAAACGTAAAAAAAAAAAACCAGACCGATAGACCTCCCTGCCTCTCTCTTTGTTTGCAGTGTGGGTGTTAATACTACGAGTCAGAAGACAACACAAAGGCACCGAGACAAACAAAAACCCTGGTTCATACACTAAAAATTCAAAAGGCATTCATAAGTGGACTCCCAATCTCCATCAGCAGCCGGGGCTTATTTTTCAGCGAGACCAATAGTTGGAGTTGTGCCTATCGAAGCAGCATCTTTATTCGGATGGAAAATGAATCCTCAAGGAACATGGCCAGGCGCTTTATTGTGTATGCAGTGTGTGGCCAGGTTCAAATTGGCAATCAATTATCCAATTAAGACTGACAGAAATGCACATCAGGAATTCCAGCCCATCAGTCCAAGCTTCTGATTGGAACACGATTAGAGGGACTTAATTAAACCCTAGGTGCTGGGTGTTTAAACATCATTTGTGCGGCGTCGGAGGGCTTGGAAAATATAAATCTGGACCCTGGATTCTCCACACTTATCCCACTCATAGAGCAGAAAAGACATGGAAACCTTGTAAAATGTCCCTTTGATTCCCTCCTATATGCGGCCATGTTGGTTATTCAAAGAGGTACAAAGAACATAGAATCGTAGCATTAAAACACATGCCCTTGGGAAGATCAGAAGAAAGAGATAAATATTTGTGAGAATTGCACAGTACAATGCAATAACAATAGCCACCATGATATTGTGCTACATTAGTCTTAAAACCATTCCCACGCTTTAGCAGCTTCTGAATAATTCAAGGACACACCACACCATGGAGAGCTGTATAAGTGTGATGTGTAGAATGAAATGCAGCTTTCTTCTTTGGAGATTCTTGGGGGGGAATTTCCTTTCGTGTCCAACCTCTCCTTCTCCTGTGCGGTTGTTTAGTGCCTGTATTGATTTCTGAGCTGTTTCTTCCTCC
Organism: Notolabrus celidotus; assembly: GCF_009762535.1. NCBI lineage: Eukaryota > Metazoa > Chordata > Actinopteri > Labriformes > Labridae > Notolabrus > Notolabrus celidotus. The sequence continues at coordinate 26,098,171 of NC_048280.1, read as the reverse complement.
TATGTCAGACAGTGTGAAATGGTAGGCACTGCATTTTAATATTGGGTTGTGAATTAATCATTTTTTCCTGATAGCGAAGCTCAGCTCTGTCCCTGTAGGAGAACACCTTATCACAGCAAATAGGATTCAAAGGGAGAGGAGCTGTATAATCCACAGCTAATTGGATGAAATGGCTGTGCTCTCTCCCTCCTTCCAGGGCCCGGCGTCCATGCAGCCCCCTCCACAGGGAGCTCAGAGCCACCGAAGAGGTTATTACAGTTTGTCCTTAGGGAGCATTAATACCTTAGCCCTTGTTCAGACATGCAAATAATCTAATTCAAGGTCTAGCTAATTAACAACTTAGCTACAGTAAAGATAAAGAGGCTCAATAATAAGCCTGAGCTTTTGGTAGGAGGGCAATGTACCACCTACCAAAGATACACCAATGTCACTAAAAACAGGGGGTGGACTTAGGAATTAACAAACAACCTTGTATTTTAATGAAAAAGAAGGGCTTTAAGCAAAATAGAGAACAATTAATACCAACATGGCTGATGTGAAACCTGTTACTAAAGAGACGGAGTGAGAAGTATTACAGGAGGGTAATCTTGTTTTTGGGGGGGGGTGGGGGAAGGTCTGATTGAACACAATCTTTCCAGAATCTACGTCATTTGTAACTCCCCTTTAGCTGAGTCCACCACTACTTAATTCTGCATCTCAACAGGGTGCAGAAGGCTAATGCGGAATACAAGTCAAATGTGTCATCTTAATTGTATACAATTTTCCATCACTTGACTGTTGCTTCAACAATGCGTTTCAATGATTAATCCATTGACAAGCTCCTGTGAGGAACTTCCAGGTTGTGGTGATTTTGGAGCCCCCTCTGGACAAAGTGGAACGATTAATGTCTTTGCTGATCCTGTCCTGTGAATATGAGGTGTTGTCTGACAGAGATCTCATCCTCCTTTGCTTTAAAGGTCTAAAGAGTAACTTGAATTGAATCTTTGGTGTGAGACATTTTTTTAAAAAGCTCTTTCTGCATCGCCTGGTACTTACCTTACAACAGTGTTAAAATACCTATTAAATAAGGGTGTACAAATAAGTCTCTATGATGCTCTGCTTTACTCTTGTAGATAATCAAGTGGCATTAGTTTTGAATTTGGTTCATTTCATAGTAGGGCTTCGCAAAAACATTGATACAATGATGTATTGTGGTATTCATTTTCACAATAGTAAATTGTCCTTCCCAACCCTCATTGATACATTTTGTGCATTCAGAATGTTTTTTTTTTCCCCCATAAATGCATGTTATCACAATGAACTCCACGCCTGTAGATCTAGCTGTTCCACCTCCTTGAGCCCAAAGTGGACCCGAGCAAGAGAGAGCTGCTGTTAACTAATTAAAACATCCTCGTCTCTCCACAAACCAGCAAGAAGGAGCGAAATTTGTTTGCGTGCTGCTGCTCTTCATACAGCTAGCTGTGTGTGTCTCTGCTCATCTCTCTGTCAGATCTACAGCTCTCACACAGCAATGACACATTCACTTCAAATTCACAGGCGATACGATAATTTTGTGAAGTCAAATTGGCTTCTCACTGAGATACACAAGTTATCCCGCCCTATTGCATAGCCATCTAACCCTTACAGTAGCTCCATGTCATCATTGGCAAATTTAAGAGAACAAATCAAAAGTGAAGTTGTGTTCAGGTGAGTTTATTTATTTCACATGATATAAAGAATGTAAATGAGGTATATAAAATCTATTTTCTGGGCATGGTAGGAACCTATAAATTGCTTGGATGAAAGACATGTACAATGTGATATATACAAAACTCCTAAAGCAACATTAAAGCTCCTGTGAGGAGTTTTTAGCTGGTTATAAATAAAGACTGGAATTAATACTGATCCCTCAACATGACCCCTAAAAACAAACAAGACCATCAGAAATTAGACTAAGACTTTAAATATTTATTTAAGTTATTTGTAATATCTGCTACTGCAACAGGGTAGGTCTCAGATGCTGGTATTAATGGCATGCTGCAGAAACAGCCTTCCATTACATTTTCCACAGTGATATGTTTGACTGTTGAAAATATCAATAGAGGATTTACATGAAAAAATGCTATAAACACATGTGATGGACAAAGAGATAAGAAATATGGATTTGTCCAACAGGGCGCAAAGCTCACCACAAACCAAAAGTTGCTTACAGGACCTTTAATAACAGTATTGTTATTTTTTTTTTTTCTTTAAAACAGTGATATTGCCAATCCCCCCTCCCCACAACAATATTTTTCATGCATTCCCTTTTTTGAGATATGATTAAAGGAAAAGTGTGTCTTAAAACCTGCAGCAAGAAGGAAAACAATCAGTGTTTATCTGTCATGCTCTGTATTGACGTCATGTTTAAACTGTGTATTGGTCCCGCACGTTAACCCTTGTAACTCATGTGCTCACAATATGTAAAGTGATCTGCATGTGATGTTTTCAGTGAGTGATCAGATGGATATGTCAACATTTTTTTGACACTTAGCATGCTTAAGTCTAATAAGAGTTTCTCCTTGAGTGCCCATGCAGTGCACTGTGGGCACTTATTTGAATAGCCTCTGTGGGCTGTTGTCTCATAATAAGCAGCAGGAAAAAAAAAATGGAACATGTTTTAAGGCATCTCTGGCTTTTCCAGGCTAAAATGTTAATCCCGCTTTAGCAAGGTTACATGGTCAAGGTTGCCAAATTACCAACGAGCACTAATCACCCCTGCCTCGGAGCGAGTCTGGCTCAGAAGCAAACACTGTGGAACATCGCTCCCAGCCCCCGCTGAACGCCTCACCACACACACACACGCACACATACACATACACTCTGCGCCTTTCCTGTGTATGAAATTGTGATTTACAACGTCAATTTTCATCTGCCAATATGGAATAACTTTTCCTTAAATACATCAAATTTCCACTCCAGAGGGTCTGTGCTTTCTGTCTGAGGTTAGATGAAACCTTATATAGCATATACTATACATATATATTAGAACATTTAGATCACTGACCTTTATAAACTGCAGCATTACCCTCATATGAGGATCACTGTAAACTAAATCTGAACCATCTCAGACAGGGCAGTGTGCTCAGATCTGTTACTGTGTTCTGATTCATTGCAAATGGACAGTGAAAAAAATAAGTAAAACTGTTGTCATCCACAATGAAAGGATTGACATTTGGGAAAGAAAAAATAATTGACTCAGTTGTACTAACTTTGACAGGTTCAAGGGAGAGCAGTAACAATATATAGTAATCTGCCATATATTCTGAGATGTATAATGTGCGTACATCTAAATATGTGCACATGCAGACAATTTTACACTGTGTGTTGAGTGTCCATGTGTGAAGTATTAAGTTGTTCTCTAATCTGTGAGACAACCACAAGGAAAGTATTACAGTGACGTTAATTTGATCACTCAATAGCTGTGTTCCTGCAAATGATCAAGTTTGTAATGTGTTCAATATGTTGTGAAGCAACAAAGAAATTCATACCTGATATACCTAAGCTTCTTTTTTTTGTAACTTTTGTATCAACAGAATCCATGAAAGACAAACTCTAATAATTGAATAGTTATAGTCTACAATGTGCATAATGACAACACAGAGAGTGGTGTGTATTTTTGAGATCTGAAGCATTGAAGCCTTACAATTATGGATAGGTATTTCGACTATTCAGAATTGGTAACACTTATCTGTCGTATATTGTAAAATTTGGAGATTGACAGATACAATACGATTTGCGATGCTGACTCCATAATGCAACTTTCTAAATTTGTGTTTGGGGGTGTAAGTAACCCAGTTTATGTTTGACCTTTAGAGAAGAGATAGCTTCACACAACAGTTACTTGTCATGCTTTTATTTGTACTTTTCATTAACTGCCTAACACCTATGTTACTTTATTTCCAGTAGAGAAACTTTAATTTTGAAAGGATTCAAACAGATTTACTGGACTTAATGAAAACAGTTTAAAGGGTGATCATGAGTGATAACTCATCCTCGGGAGAGACTTCAGCTCTGATGTTGTCGTTAACTTATCTGTGTCGTCTCTTTCTCCTGTTAGGTGTGGGGACACTTCACAAAACACACATGAGTAGCAGAGAGTAAGAGATCGTCTACTAGTTCATTGGTAGAGGATTGCAAACGTGTAGGGAGTAGCAAAATATAAAAATAGTCACAAATAAACTTTGGAATGCCGCCCAGTTATTGCCTCTATAAGGGAAACACTGGCGGTGCATCCTTGGCTCCAAAATCTTCATCTGTTGCCGCCATGCCTGTACGCCTGTGTTCAGCTACAGACGTAAGAGACGTATTGACCTGAAATAAGAGAAGTCAAAAGCAAATGGTGCTCTCTGCTGTTTATAAAGGATATCTCCAGTTCTTTTTCATCTCACTGATTAAAATCATGCTGTATGTGTACTGGTTTTCTACTGCCCAGAGAGGTACGTTCACATCACCTGTACTTCATATTATCCAATGACCTCATAGATAAACTTTTAAACCAATTTCCACATTGCTGTATCGCTAAGACCCAAACTTAAAGCAGACTGATCCTACTTTGAAGAAGTGTAACGTTTTCCATTCTATGCAACAGAGCTCTACCGTATCAGAAACTGCACAAGCATGCTCTCTCATCACTGAAAACACACATCACTAGTTTAGTTTCACCTCCCATCATTCCATTTTGGCACAACAATCCCTGACAAATGCACTATTATGTTCTCTAGTTTGAGTAGCTGATAGCTAAAGTAAACCACAGCGCCTTAGTGTTTTTGGATTTACAGCCTTTCATGAAAGTGAAACTTTATATTTGTGACCCCTCTTCTTCTGAAAGATGTACATCTTCCGTGGTGACCAGCGAGCTTGGTGGTCAGTCGTGAGTCCAAAAGACACGACGTACTGCTCCTGTTGCGATATATTCTCCAAGCTTTTCTAACGATCAATGTGGAAATGAATCATGTAGACATGTTATTTAAAAGTAAAATATGACACAAGAAGTGATCATTTGGAGCTCTGTCACAGTCATCAGTTGTTCTCATGACATGATGCATTTACAGACAAGGCAATATACATAATCTCCTCATATTAAGCATGCTATAGTGTGCTTAGTAGTATGTTTTGTAGTTCCTCTTATTAAAAAGAGTATTATTACAAAGGGTTAATGAAAGTATAGCATAAAATATTGTAAAGCAAGTGTTAGAGTCCAATCACTCTTTTTAATAGCTTTGTAGCGGCCAGAAAATCAAGTATTCATGAAGATTGAGGAAGATGATCCAGTGAACTTCAATTTAATTGGTGCAAATTAAAACAATCCATCTTTCGTAGCTGTCTATCTATCTGCTATCACCACTTCATTGCTCGTCTTGCACCTTGATTACAATTATCTTTTAATAGCAAAACTTGTCAGCAATTTCTCTCCCTTCTGATTTACGTGGCGGCCCAACACAGCGTTGTTCCACTCGTATAACTCATGTTTTAGTGTAATGCAGAGTGAGCCTCCACTGGGCAGACGCAAGATGTATTGACACCATCACCTCATATCTGCTGGGTGCTATGACATATGGCAAACTGTCTCTCTGCAGTACGCACTGCAATCCTTCCCCCATTCATACGAAAAGAGCATGTTTGCATGCTGGGGCTTCTGGCCCCCATAGACCACCATTGGAGTGAAGTACATCAATGGATTACAAAATAAATGCATATGCAGACACTATTTTTTGCAGTGTCCAATAATGGTTCCAGGCAATTAGATGGAGAGATGACACTCTGACTTTTAATTTGGGACAAAGTGATCTCTCTCTCCCCTTTTCATCCTCCCCTGCCTCTCACCTGATGTGCTGAGCTAAGGCCTTTCCAAAGATACATGGCTGTACTCTTATTTTATCATAAAATGGGATCTTGCCATTTCAAAGCAATGACTGGATGTTTGAATGCTCGTCTTAAGTGACTTAAGATTTCATAGATGACACCAGCGGTGAAGCTATGGGAATGGAAGGCATCAATAGGTGTTGAGCTAAGCAGAATATGTGGTATTGTGTAAGATGCAAGTAAAACAACAGCTGAAAACACTCTCAAACAATGAGAGGGGGAGAAGCTGCTTTGTATTCATTGTACTCTTTTGGTTCTCTGAAGCCAAACATTGCTCTGATTTAAAAAAACAAAAACAAACCTAAGTACACTTCTGCATTCGATTGTAACATCCAAGTGAGGCCAGTGCGAGTGTCAGAACAGCTTTTATTAGAAAAAACAAATATTTGGTTTGATTCTTCCTTCCAAAGTATCAGCAGCAGACTCATTGTTACAGCAATAAAATATCAAGAGTCTGAGAGTTTCAGCATTTGGAATTGCTGGACATTACAACAAACGAGCCATGCATGGGCAATAATCGACAGAGAGACGGATAAAAACAAAGCAAACGTTCATATTTTATGAAACTTCATATCAAGGAATGTGATCAATGGGAGAAAAAGCTTTGCTCTCCACTATTTTATTGCCAATAATGATTCACTTACCAGACATTATAGATGCATTATGCTCTTATGATTCCTTATAAACTGAACAATTAAAAAGGTGCTTTAGGAAGGGAGACAATAAATGGAATACAAATGATATATATTGTATAAATGTGGATGATTCTTTGGTTACTCTCTTTGTCAGTGTAAGAGTTCCGCTCTCTTAAAAAAAGAGAAGAGAAATCTCTGAATGCTTAGGGGGATTGTTTGGCCATTTCCACTATGCCCCAAATAAACTTGGATGTTCTCCATCCATCAGTTGACTACATGGAGAGCTGACCTGTCATAAATTCACTCTGTGGGGATGATGACAGGGCCAGAGCCAATCTTCATGAAAGAATAAAAAAAATTGCACCAGGTTCCCATCCCCCCCACACTCTCTGAGCCCCCTTCCAACCCCAACTCACCCTTTACCCTCAGTCCTGGAGCACCCTCGCTCCCTATCTTCCTGCCTATCTCTCTCCCTCTCTGCTCCAACCAGGCTCTCTCCCTCTCTCCCTCCCCCTTTTCTCTCCATGGGTAAGCAGGTAATCATGAGCTGTCACAGAAAGGTGACCCATTAATGTGATGGATACGGTGTGAAAAACAAATGGTGTGAAACGTGTGGATTGCTGTCCTTACTGCACCTTGGCCTTTTGTTCTGTCATATCAATATCCACACAGGGCCTCATTACACCGCTGCACTACACAATGAGTGGAGCGCCAGGGTCAAGACTGCGCCACGCTCCCTTTGACTGGCTGCGACTGGGCTTTTCAGCTCAAGCCTCACCCCAAAGGACTCCCAGGTAAACAGGAAGAGGGCGGCCTCTGGAGCCACAGACAACACGCATCATCCCAGACAAAATAGGCAAGCCCCTCCACAGTCCTGAATCCATCAGGGGCCCTGACTGTGCTGCCTGAATATGTCTGCAGACATTACTGACAGATACATGGAGAAATGATTTAGTCTAGGTGAAACACAAACAGGTCTTTGAAACTATTTTATTTTGAATTTTGCTTTGCTTCAAAGAGTTGAGGCTTCAGACAAAGTGGAGCATGGGCATTATTTATTTGTTAAGAAAATGAGCCTGCTAGTTAGGCGAGTTAGCTATTTTTATTCCAATTATTTGAAAAGGAAGAGTAACCAGCCACCATGGTGCAACCACATTGTTTGTGAACCCCCAAGTTTGACATTCATTGACACCATCTTGAAGTTTTCGGGACCAGAAGTGACCATATTTGGACGACATGATTGATACCCATTGTTACATCTCTAATAGGCTGCCATGATAGCTGCCTCTCAATGGCAGCTCTCCACGCCCTGAAGCATACCCTGCTATTTCTGTTGATTTCACTTTAAAGGGGACCACAATTAACAAAATTGACATTATGCTGTAGTGAAGAAGACCTAGAACTAGCCATTAAGACCATACACTCATTGATTAAATCCTTACCTAGATAAAAAACTGGGAAACAGGGTCAATTTTTGGGAACCCAAAGGACCCCAACAGAACCCACTGACTACAATTGATTTCCGCAAGAATCAGTTTTTAATTTCTACAATTTCGGATTGATTAGAAATATTAGCGAGCTAGCTCCTGGTGTTGCTGATTTAAGCTAGCATTTGGGTGCACTTAGGACACATTTATAGGGGTATAATGGAGCTTGACATGACATGTGCCATATGCAAAAGAATATAAAGATCCATTAACTGTTTCATTTCAATGGAAAGTCTCCAGTGAATACAGAAGCAGCTGGCCTCAGCCTACCATCTTATATATGTTAGAGTATTTTCTCATTTTCTTGAACTTAAACTTCTTGTTCTTCCATATTTTAGCTTAAGACGTTGAACATTGCGATGTACCAAAATGCTTCATTTTGCGAATTAAGCATGAAATACTCTAAATAATGCTTTGTTTTTGTTTGCCTCTCTGTACAGTATTGAAGTCAAGTAAAAACGTTTTACAGTATAGAAGCTGCTTAATCTTAATATATTTTACTTTAATGTCAGTTAAAAAAAATTATCACAAAATACAGAAATATGACCTGAAATAAGAACCCCATATACTAACAAAGGAATTATGAAATGGTTTGAATTGAAAATTTGTTTTAAATTGTGCCCATAAGAAACAAAAATGAATTGAATTATGAGATATTGAAAGATTCACACCTCTACCACTGACTATGGAACATCAACTTTTTAACCTCTGGGAAGAACCTTTTGGGGATTTTGGGTTCTGAAAGTATGGGTTCTCAGGCCTAGACCTTTTCCATGACCTCCCTTTTCAGGATATTGTTAAATCCTGACCAGCACATTATGCACGGTTGAGATAAAACATGGATGTAGTCTCAATGATCTCACTCATTGGTTTCTGATGAGGTGTTTTAAGGCACAGTGAAGGCGGGTTCCCATATCCTAACCGTTGACTCAACCTCAACTCTCAGTCAACACAGGAAAAGGCAGAGGTGGAGCTGAGGCGGGCCTTTAACCTCCACACAAACAGCTACCACGTGCTGTCAGCCAAGTCAGCCACGCCCCTAATTATGCCTAACTATGCAAAACTTGTAACTACTATGTCTTCAAAACAAATGAGATATGTTAAAATGTTTCACCTGTACAGTAAATATTGACCATGTTAATTTCAGCTATAGAAGTGGACATTAAGATATGGGTGTTAATGGGGTATCCTTGGCTCTTGAAGCCACCCCCAAGTGGACACTTGAGGAACTGCAGCTTTTTATACTTCCTCAGTGGCTTCATTTTTTAACACCAACATTTTCTGCTCAATCAATCATCAATCAAGCTTTATATATATAGCACCTTTCATACAAATCAAATGCAACCCAAAGTGCTTTACAGCGATTGAAAACAAGAAAGAAGCAGAAATGAAACAATGGCAAGACATATTAGGGGAAGATAATAATAATGATAATAATAAAAATAATAAGAATACAAATTAAAAATAAGAACAACACAAAATAAAATAGAGACTAATGCACACCAAAATAAAATGTGTAATTAAAATAAGTTAAAGCATCAAAATTAAGAATAAAAATAGTAAAAATGTTCTGCTTGGTCCCCGCATACAGCTTATTCCGACAGAGATCTTAGTGCACACATCTACTACCACAAAGGAACTTGTCAGTTGTGTGACAAATTTTGTATTTGTATGAAAAATCTCAAGAAAATCTAGTTTAGTGCAATCATACTTGTTTATGTAGCCTGGGGAGTCCCTCCTGCAAGCGGTTTGATAGAATGCACATTTGAAGCTCCTCCTCAGTGGCTTTACTTGTTAAACCTGAGACGAGGTCTATAGTTTTACATTGTATATACAAGATAAAAGATGTCTATCTGTTGAACACATGCTGGGGCTTTTGATGCTATAGAAATCCTTTTTTTCTGCAGACTTCCACATCCCCTGCCTATAGATCACATTTTCCCAGACAATGGCAGGTCACATCCTGATAATTGAAACTCTACATTGCCAGACTGTGTGTGAACAGCAGCAAAAGAATCAATAAATGGGACTTATATGAATGTGTATGGACTCTTAAATTGCTTCAGGCATACTGTAAGATGGGCACTTAGATTTTCAAAGAGCTATACTGCCAGTCAAGGTCAGAGGGGGAAGCAGTGAGGAGCTACTGTATCACCGTCCTGGTCTAACCCTACACTGTCCATTATACTCCCCCATCAGCTGGTCAAGCACATATTAAAGACCAAGGCTAATTCCACTGCCGGGACCTGTGGTCCACCAAGTAACAGCTAATCACCAATTAAGAAATATTATGGATCACAATCAATGGATTTTATGTGCAGGGTATGGACTGTGGAGAATTGTTCGTTAGGCTACAGAGTTGAAATATAGTCTGCTGTATGCAGGTCAGTTTTGATATGATCCATTAAAATCCTCATACAAAGAATTAGATTCTTTTAATGGCAGACTGAAAATGGAACCCTTCTATCCAGTTATCCACTAGAAGTGAAAAAAACTGCAACGGTCTCTACATGTAAGCCAGAACAAGGGATGTCGATACAGCCTCTGTGTTCCCCCTGAGGTCTACAGTGGTGGTCTAGTGGACACCTCAGATGAAACGCTGGAGACTCTATTAAGGACAGTGGTTACGGGCCACAGACTAATCTACTATGACAAACTGGAGGTGTCCTGTTATTTCCAGACCCTGTGATGAATCGCGGGCTGGAGTCCCCCATGCTGTCATGTCAGAGTGGAGCTGAAACAGATTGAGAGGGAGCTGACAGCAGATTGATGTTGCAGGCTTCTTGTCTCTCCTCTAAAACCCACAGAATCAGTCCATTAGCCCTCCTCCTATTTGACTATCATTTTACAGCAGCTGCCCCCACGTTCAAATCTGAAACTCATTTAAGGGCTCAACCAAAACATAAACTGGACCAGTTAAGTACTATTTATAAGCCTCATTATTATTATTATTATTATCATTATTATTATTATATATTTTTTTATTTTCACAAAAAAAAAGTGTTTTTTTGCTACTGCAACCTGGGATTGTGTCACCTTTAGCTTCTTTTAACAATATATTTAAACTGTGTTTTTCTAAATATGATTTACCAGGTATTTCTTGAATATAATAACATGCTATCGTAACTGGCACTTTAAACAAGAAGACAAGAAATGGTGAAAGTTCAAACTTTATATAAATGGTTTTCACTGTTTGAGAGTTTTAGATGTCACCATTTTATGAACTTATCCACATTTAATATTAATGCACAGCTAGCTATATGTAAGCTTATCTTGAAGCTGCTGTTGGTAGTCAGTAAACATCAGTTCAGAGAGATGTTTTGTCTGTCAACACTACCCCTCCCCTCTCTGCTCCCGTAACTCCGCCCACAAAAGATTGTTGCGCGTGTTCTATCAGGAAGTAGTGGCTTCCAATCTAATCAGGGCGACGTAGTTGGGCTGCCACTGGACTAATCAGGACGGAGGATTAGAGATTAGCTATGATTGGTCCGTCATAACGGGAACGAGGGGAATAATAACATTGCTTTATACAAAGGCATTGGAAAACGCAGAGATTTCGGGATAGTCTCAAATCACTTCACTTACTGATGAGTACAGATCAGTATTATTACCTTTTCTCCAAACACAGCAGAAAAAAGTAACGTTTTTGACACCATTGCTACCAACAGCAGCTTTAAAGAGTGACTAGAACTAGCTAAACATGGTCTGGCATACTGTGAAAAACAAAACACAATGTTTTTACCCTTTTATTTTTGCATGGACTGCACAAAAATATAATAGTACCACGTTTTAGTGCTCATAGTTGTTGTTTTAACTATCGGCAGGGCCAGGCAAGCTGTTTCCATCTGTTTATAGTTTGTTTTACTTATGTAGCCAACTGTTAGCTGTAGCGCTGATATTAGCATACTGGTGTGAGTAGTATTCACTGTTCTATTTAATTTGCGCGAATTTAATCAAAATGCAAGTTTGTCTTTCATTATATCATTCCTGTTTATTAAATTGCATCAACAGACAAAACATTGTTCTTTGTGTCTTAAATCAAACTTTTTTTTTTACACTTTGGTGCCAAGAAGAAAGCTCCCAAAAGGTAACACTCATACACTGAATTAAAAAGTGTGGTTGAATAAAGACCATCTAATTCATACTGTATACTACATCTCAGGATAGGGATCATGTTGTTAACTGTCCATTCTACATGTATGGCACATATCCTGATAATGTTAGGAGGCTATAAGTCTAAATTATTTACAATGATAATAGTGGGCATCTTCAGCCAGGAGTTAACGTTAATGGACGACTGACAGTGCTCCATAGTTGGTCCTGTTGTGTCTATCTATACCCCCCTCACCCTCCCCACCCCCCTCTCCCTGCGATGACCGCATCCCCGCCGTAATGTACCTGTGTGTGTGAAGGACACCCCGACCGGCAGGGCTATCACAGACACAATCTCACAGCACTTTAATAACTTTGAGAGCGGTCAGCACCCTGCGCTTTAATAACACTCCCTGTCAGCTCACCCCACACTGCGCAAAATTGTCTCGTTGGAATTCTTTATGGTGGAGGCCAAAGAACTCTGGTGATGGGGATGGAATATAGCCACGATCACGCCGCTTCTACCTCTAAATGGCTTTCCAAGAGTATGTTTTTATCTTTGGCTCAAAACAAACAGGAGAGCAGACAGGCGCTTGCTTTATGACGCAGCAATAAGCTTTTAAAATCAGCACTGTCGTTTTTTGGAGAAAAAAAAACAGTAGGTGTTTTTGAAGCGCTCGCCAAAAGTTCACACACTGACTCACACACAAACTATAAGAGCTGTTGAGTGCATGCAGAACATTTTACTGCAGAAACCTCCCTTCAGTAGTAATTGGTTGGTTGAAGAACAAAGGTGTATAATGCATATAATGAGTGTATTTGCTCCCTAAAATTTGTGGTGAGGTACACATATTGACATGATTTAACCAAAATTACTTTATATGTACATTATAGATTTTTCACATGTTATAGCCTTCGTTTTTGCGGTGTCTTTGGTTTAATCTGGCTTCAAAATTTGCTGTTAATATAAACTTGCAGTCACATGACATGATATCCAGGCAGTGAAACATTTTCAGTTATTTTTTTATCCGACATGCAGAGTCTCCTGGTGTTGCTTCACTGTCCTTATCATTATGCAAATATTTGATTATCTGTTAAGGAACATCACAGCTAGTAGCTTCACAAATGCAGCATGTTTATCTCCAGTATACATATTAAAGGAAAATTCAAGCTGAGCATGTGAAGTGTAAATCACCCCGTGCTGCACACAGTATGCAGCGGCTGTGTTTCTGAGCTAATGATGGGCTCGGGCTCTGTTTTTGTGATGCGTCTCAGATTATAGCTCTCTCCTGCAGCAGTGCTGCTGCGTTCCTGGTCATCACTGCCTAGTACTGCTGATTAACATAATCAGCCTACATTAGTTATTCATGTGATGTGCAGAAGCGCTCGGGGTCAAATCTTTGCCCTGTCTAATAACCTATGTTAAATATTAAAGAAGTACATGGGCTGCCTGATTTACATGCCTCTCATCCTGCCTTTAGATGCACAAGTAGCAAGAAAAAAAAGCACTCCAGGCCTGTGGTCCATTACTTGGACCGAGGAACTACACACAGTCTGCTTTAAATTCTTTGCTTTGAAGATCTGAGGACACACTGTTGTTATCTCACAATGTACAACTGTTACCAGTATTTGAAAGAGCTAACGTTCATTAATACTGAGCATGTGATAATCCACCCATTGGAAGCCATCATTTCCTTTAGCAATCCCTCTGTATGTGTATGTTTGAGCAGTTTAAGAGTTTTTTCTGCTCTGCTTCATCTGACCATCTGACAGAGATGACCCCACTGGGCATGCACGGACTGACTTTCTGCGTCTTTATGCCTCACATTTCTTGATTAAGAACAATGAGCAGGAAGGCTAGCCAAGCGTTGAGCTGCCTGTGTTGGGTGAGCTGTGCGCCGGGTGGAGGGGGGAGACCCCATGGGCTGCAGAGAAGGAGGCCGGCGTTGAACCCCGAGGAAGTCATTAGCAGACCAGTGACCTCACTGGTGCAGAGCTCAAAAAAGCTGCCCACTGGCATGATGTCATACTTCACATGTCAACACTCATCACAGCCATGCAGTGAAGGGTCTAAAACTGTAAAAACTACAACGGGTACCTGGCAGCTTTACCTTGTCTGAGCCTCAAATGGATGAGCATCACATATGGTACTGTATCTTAAAACAGTGACAGTCACTGCACTGAGCCAGGGCCAGTATTACAATGTAAAGTGTATTCAGTGTCTGAGGATGTATAAATACAATGCACCAGGTTTTATAGTGATATAAAGAAATTTGCCTGTAACTCAGCTACAAACAGCAGAACCAGAAAAAAAATGTCCCAGTGTTTATAAAACGTACAAAGCTAAATCATTTTAGCTTCAAAATACTTTTAAAGGCTATTACATACCTAGTAGTCTTTATTTCAGAGACTCAGCGGTTCTCTGTGGGAGTTATAAAAGTCTCCAGCCTTACAAAATAAATACAAACACAGCTATAGCAGCAGGTGGATCACAAAGGTGGCACTATACTCCAATTCCAGATTGGGCCTTTAATGACAACTTACACAGTGGAAGTGAATGGATGCACAATTTATCACCCATATTCCCTCACCCTGTAGGACCAGGAGGACCGAGCATGGAGACTAATGAACTGCAAACACTCCTCCAGGCTTCCCTTTGTAATGATGGAACTACTCAGGGTTTTCTCTTTCCTTTCTTTCTTTCTTTCTTTCTTTCTTTCTTTCTTTCTGTCTTTTTTTAATTTGCTCCTTAAGAAAATAACAATCCTCCTCGGCCCTGCTCATTACTGCTGGGCTGTGGTGACCATTAGGAAATTAAAATAACTTTGCTCATTTTGTGGAAAGCAGAGGCCTTTAGGCTGAGGGTCTGTGTAAAGAATTGAATTTCTAAATATAACTTCAGTGCTCACAGGCTGCTTTGCTCCCACAGAAATAACTAGTGTGATGGGCTGGTTTACAAGGGGCCTAAATTGCAAATAGAATAAGTGTTTTGTGCAGAGCAATAAATAAGAGATTTAAATCTAAATAAAAAAACATTAATGCCATCATGGGCAGAACAAGACCTGCTATGCATGACTACCAAAGTGAGAGAGTAATATGAGTGATCTGGAGCCAAAATGGTCCCAGTTGTTTTTAGTCCATTGGATAAAGCTTGTGGATAACTAGAAATTTACAACCTCATTTCAACAAAGTGGGTTGTCCATTTGGAGCAAAGGACACGGCATCCGTGGTTTCCCAAAAAGAATGTCACACTTTGATTCCCCAGACCAAAGGACAACATTCCATTTCACCTTGGTCTATCTTACAATGTTACAATGTTACAATGTCATTTAGCAGACGCTTTTATCCAAAGCGACGTACATACGAGAACAAGAACAACACAAGCAAAAATCTAGACAAGAGGAAACAAGATCAGTACAAGTAACAAAGTGCTTCAAGTCCATTTGGATGCAGGTACTACCAAGAAGTGTAAAGGCTATACACAAAGTAAATAAGGATTTAAAATAAGGAACATCTACAATGAAGCAACCAAACAATTTAAGACCTTCCATTATCATCAACAAATAACTTGTCATCACCACAATAATGACCAAAGTACCAAGTGCTGGGTCACTCCAGAGCTCAACAAAGATTCCCAGAGTAGAGCAGGACAGTGTGAGTCAACTGTAGCTGGAAGACACGATCTGCCACTGGTAACAACAGTGGAGAATAGTTTAGCTAAGTGCATAGTGCTTCCTGAAGAGCTGGGTCTCTATCTTAAAAGGGCTTGGGCCCAGAAAAGTCGCCTGCGTTTCTGGATCATGTTTACATGTGGTATTCTCTTTGCATTGTACAGTTTTAATCTGCAATTGTTAATGCAGCAACGAACTGTGTTCTCAGAATCAGTCATGTCTGTTTTTAATGCAGTGCCACCTAAGGGGTCTTGATAATCATGACCATCCAGTACTAGTTTTGGACCTTGTCCTTTTTTTTTTTTTACAGAGATTTCTCCTGATTGTCTGAATATTTTATTGATACCATCTACTGTAGATGAGGAATATTGTTCTGAATTTGTGAGGTACTGCATGATCACTCTCTGAGATGCCCTTTTTTATACCCAGTCATGTTACTAACATTTTGCAAATTAACCTAATTAGATGAGAGATGCTCCTCCAGGTGTTTTTATTAGCTTTGCATAACGTTTCAGTGTTTTGTTGTGCCTGGCCCAACTTTTTGGAAAAGTTTTGTGAGCAGCAAATTTAAAACGAGCATTTCTTTTTCATAATATAATATAATTTTTCAGTTTCAACATTAGATATGTAGTCTTCTACTATTTTTAGTTAGAAATAGGGTCTAAATGATTTGCAAACCACCAGATATTCAACTACTTCGACATAACAAAGCATCACCTGCTGCTCTGCCTCTGTACTCTGAACTGAACAACAGCGGCATAATAACTTTGCCTGTCTCAGTACCATACTTTTTACACAGACACTGAGGCTTTGCATAGGTAGGGAGGTCTTGCTGGACTCCTTATAATTTCGCACAAGAAAGGAAAGGTGTTTGTTGTTGTGTTTCTATATCTCTAAGTCACTAACAGTTGTCTGAGATGATTCAAGTGGGAAAATAACAATAACACGGTCATTAATATCAAAAATGTTCAGCAACATATCCCTGAGAAGTGTGATGTGTGACATAAGGTTAGAAAGCACAAGATCTGCCATATTGCATGATCCGAAAACTGTCAAAACTAGCTTTTTTCAGCAAACAGGTTTCTAATTAACAAGTTAATGTTCAAGGTAGGGTTGTGGTGATACACTAACCTGACAGATGAGACCATATGTGATGATCAAAAGAGTGAGATGAGACAACATTTTAACACTATTCTTAAAGGTGACATATCATGCAAAATCGACTTTTTAACGGTTCTCTACCTGAAATATGTTTCCCTGGCATGTCTACAAACCCCCCGTGATGAAAAAAATCCATTCTGCCCCTGTTCTGATTTCTGCACCTTTCTGTAAATGTGTGTGAAACGAGCCGTTTCAGACTTCCGTGTTTTTGTTACGTCACAACAATATCCGGTCTGTCACGGAGTCAGAGCTCGGAGCTTGTTCAGACCATAGACTGTATAAAACACAACTCAACCCCTCCTTCGATTTTCATTACCTGCACACGTGTTCTTATAAGGAGCTAAGGAGGGAGGCATGCTAGTTGTAGGCTGTCTTAATAAACACAAAGGTCGGTTTTACTCCCCAGGTCTGCAGATTTGAAGATCTAGTGGATGATTTTTATTTGTCATGGAAAAGTGCTAGCGCTAGTTAGCATAGCCACATAGCTACATGTTCATAGCTGTAGCTGTAGCTGTGTACCAAGACACACGTCAACATACTGACAAATAAAACAACAAGAAACACTAAATCTGTGACCAATCCTTCATAAAAGGTCCCGCCGCCTTTCTGGCAGTGGTCGGTTTTACTCCCCACGTCTGCAGATTTGAAGATCTAGTGGATGATTTTTATTTATCATAGAGAAGTGCTAGTGCTAGTTAGCATAGCCACATAGCTACATGTTCGTAGCTGTGTACCAAGACACACGTCTACATACTGATAAATGAAACAACAAGAAACACTAAATCTGTGACCAATCATTCAGAAAGGTCCTGCTGCAGGCTCCTCTCTGTCAGGCTCAGATTCTGGATCAGATTCAGAGGGTTAAAGTAACGCGGGTCTGTGAGCAGCCGTGTATATTCAGCCAACATGTAAACATTAGATCAACGTGCTGGAGAGCCGAGGCCACATCCACTTTCTGAGGGGGCGTGGTCAGAGAGAAAACAGACCGTTCTGAGGAGGACTGAAGAAGAGGGCTTTTCAGGCATGCAAAAATCTGATTTCAAAGTGGTTTTTTGAGCATAAACTTTAAAGACATGTTTTGGGGACCTCTTAGACCAATATATAGTGATGAAAAAGTGTGATATGTCACTTTTAAGAATACCACCGTGATGAAACAAATAAGCGTAAAATAGTCTTCCATTCTTCTGAAAGTCACAAAATGTTAAACAATTCAGGTCCATTTTTGAAATATGTAATTTAGTCATCTTCTTGTAATGAATGTCACTTCAGTTCTACTGTCTGACTGAGAATGAATTACCAAATGTACTAAAAGACACAAACTATGTGTCAACACTGTGAAAGTGTCGTCATTCAGACGTTATTCTGATTATACTTTCGAAAGACAGGGAAGTTAACTTGTTCAACTAAGCTCTCATCTTACAGAACTATGAAACATCAGATTTATAAATAATAGGAGATTTGTTTTCTGTATTTGGATCAAACCACTCATAAATACAATTATTATTATTACTATTATTATTATTATTATTACTATTATTATTATTATTATTATTATTATTATTATTATTATTATTATTATTATTATTAATATCATTATTATTATTATTATTATTATTATTATTATTTATTTATTTATTTATTTTGTTATTATTAGTATTATTACACCATCTAGTTGGAAACATATAGAGTTTTTCCACTATAGACAGATGCCTTTTTAGAATACCTTTCTCAGGTCTGGGATGCAGTTATTGATATGTCAATTTGTTTATATGACCTGACTGTAGCCTGTTTTTATGAACTCTCACTTCAGTGTCCTGCTCTGCCTCTGTGACTACTTGTGGTAATGACAATTTTATATTTTGTGTATTTCCTTTATTAGGTGTATATTTCCAATGGTGCCCTAGAAAGAGAGAAAATAACAGACGGACAGACAAAGTGAATGTGAATGGACATAAGTGAAGACGTGAAAGGAAAACAGGACATCTGATCATGTAGTCTGGTTTTGCTCTGTATAGCTATGAGGTATGTGTGTATAAAATAAACTGAGGTCTGGAATCTCTGTTAGTAGAGACAAACAGTGACATCTGTCTCATATGAATGATCCCTCTGCAGGTTAAAGAGATCAGTGTATTACATTAAAATTTTGGACACACTCATAGAGAGCATCAAACAAGATGCTCTCTTCAGAAAATGTTTCACTTTTCTTCTTCTTTGGCAGTTATGGCAACGCTGTTTCTTCTACACTGGACTGATTTGGATACAGCGACCACGTCATTGTGAAGCCGTAATTGCTGTTAAAAATGACAAAATTCATAAAGTGCTGTCCTCGGAATACACACTGTACTACATTAAAACACCGACAGATGAGGGCTGGGAGCTGTACTGAGATTACAGGCTGCCTTGTAGTTTAAAGTGCAGGAAAAAACCTGTGTTCTTTGTTCTGATCTGGCAAGACGGCTTATCACCTCACAATATTTCAAAATCACTATATTTATAACCTTGACAAGAAATATTGTCGCGCTTCAGTATTGCAAGATATCATGGCACAAGATCTCATCATGCCCCAGTTTAAGTTGTCCAACCACTGGATAGCTTAAACATGAACATCTGGTGGGTTTTATTAGCAAAATATCTCTGCTTGTGATACGTCGATGGAAAAAAGGATAATTACTTTTCTTGAAATTGGTCTCAAAGGCTAGTAGCCCTTCGTATTTGCTTCCTAATAGCATACTAGGTAGCAGGTTGAAGACAAAAACAGATTTAACACAGTGACACTGCACTGAATCTGCCCTTGTCAATACATGTGCTGAGATTTGTTTCTTGCTGTGTTAAGGGAACATGGCACACAAGCATGGAGTCTCAAGGCGCTCGTACTCCATCGATTCTCTCACTCCAAACACAAATGTGGTGGCAAGCCCGCTGCATTTGGCAGAGACCAATGTCCGGTGGTTACTGGATGAATGGGCCACAATATTGCACTGAGTGAGTGCACTCCCACACCGAGGCTGGACTGCTGTTTAAATCAAGCGGGCGGTCACACTCGATGTGTACATCACCACTGAGGCATGGTGAGCAATGAGACGCCTGTACAAGGCCCCTGCTGGCCTATTGCAGGGCTGGACTGCTGAGGCCCCTGGGCTGCCTAATCAAATCTGAAACCATCACATTCTCTAGGCTCTCAGGCGAGGATGCATGCAAAAAAAAAAAGGGAAAAAGACTACAGCGCCAATCATACCCCTCCCCCGCTGCTCTTAAATACCACCATTAGAAGACATTACAAAGGAATATATAAGTAATGAGAGTATTTCATTTCTTTCTCCTGGTTTCCCACCAGAAAGCAGCTTTGTGGTTAAACAGAGTTTAGAGGAATCTCCGAGTTTACTGCACAGCTTAATCCACTCAGTGAAAAACAGTTGTGATGTACAGTACCATATCTCGATCATCAACCATAAGCAGCTGATAACAACAATCTCTAACTTTCCAGCCCTATGAAATTGATGTGTTTATTTAGCGTGTCCAAGCCCAGGCAGAGCAGTAATAGCCTTGTCGAGGGGGTGAAGATGGAATCCCGTCGCTTTACCATCGATGTAGGATAATGGCTTCCTTTGATGGAGATTTGGGCCATCCAAACATAATTAGGCAAGCGTGAACAATGATCTCCATAAAGTGCAGAGTACTAATTAAAACAGTTCAGCTTTACAGCATTTCAAACATGACAATAAAAATAACAAGAGGACCCAAATGGATTGCACACTGTGCCAATAGTTGCAGGGAAAACACTGTATCAGATATTCAAAGGGCATTGAATTCACTTTAATGAAAATGTGGCTGAGCAGAAAAAAATGCAATTATAAAAAAATAAATGTGTGTAAAATTAAGCTCTTCTAAGTATTTTTCTTTTGTCTTTTTTTCTGGAATGGCGGCCGTAAAATGAAACAAAATGTTAAAATTAATCACAAACTGAGAAAAAATTAAGTGAAGTTATTACATTTGTCTCTTTAAATGCAGAAGTCAAAACTAAATGTATCATGTAACAGTCTGTTTCTATGTTTTATCCCAATTTTATTTTACAGTTTTTTCACTAATTGGCTGTATTAAATACTTGATGCTGATTGGTCAAAACCCCATAATGAGTGTAATTCATTCTAAATAGCAATTTAAAGTCATAGACAACCACCTCACACTCGTCAAATCAAATCAGTCCGTGAAAAAGAGTCAGGCACTTTGATAGAGTTTATGATTTCACCTCTTCCTGTTGACAATGTGGCAAAAATGTTAGATTCCAAGAGCATCAGTAAGCACAATAAGGGATATTTTTGATATTACTATCAATTTATTGGGAGAGTGCAAAACATTATATTGGTGGTCAATGGTTAATAAGTCATCTGCAGAGAAAAAAAGACGAGGGAGAAAACAGCGCAGAAATTAACGATGAGTGAAAGAGACGTCGACCAAATTGAAGAAAACTTACTCAAACAATACACTATGGCTGTGTTACAGGACTGGTTGAGTGGGGGAAAATGCCAACATAGAGGTTATTGGGAAGAGGATGTTATGCAGGTGCTGCTGTTTATTTTGTTCACTTTTTTAGAATGCCAACAGAAAAACTGACTTTACCATTGATGAAAATTTGAAGTTTAAAGTGATTTATAAAAGTAAAGCTGGCTAATTGTTAGGCTTTAATGTGACTAAAAATGTTAAGTTTGATGTTAGTTCAACCTGCAATTGTATCTCACATAACCACCTGCTCACTATTCATTATCTCTTACATTGACAAAATCATCAGACAAAGTCACTGCTATAAATGTGTACAAACTATATATACAGCTGTGAAGTATTGTGTTTTGTTCACTGTTTTGTCCTTATTTTCTTACATTAACATGTGTCATAAGCGTCCACTTAAGCACCATAACATGATCGCTTCCTGATTACCAAGTATCTGCAGTCCATTCATTCTTTTCCTCTAAAAGCATTTAGAGCCCAGAAGATCAGAGTAATAACAAAAAGGTTTGTGTGTGTGTGTGTGTGTGTGTGTGTGTGTGTGTGTGTGTGTGTGTGTGTGTGTGTGTGTGTGTGTGTGTGTGTGTGTGTGTGTGTGTGTGTGTGTGTGTGTGTGTGTCTCTGTGTGTCTCTGTGTGTGTGTCTGAGTGTGTGTGTGATTCAAATAGCCAGTCTCTTGAGAGGCGCATTGATTCCTAAATGAATGCAAGGCTAGAGAAAAATGGATTTCTTCCTTAAGATGTGACTTTATATCTCTTCTTTAAATCCCTGCAGCACTGTGTGCATTTGATTACACAGTGAGAAGGAGGAAATCTTTGCATCTTTATAAAATATTCATTGGAGTGGATGGGTGAGGCAAGGCTCTGTAGATGGTTGCTTGGTGATGGAGGAAATCTTTGGAAGTTCAAGTGGATAGAAAAAGAATTTGTTGTCTGCCGTGTAAATCACATAAGTAGGTCAGACATTTTAAAGCCAAAACTGCTGGAAATCAGATCGACTTTTGTTCTGCCATCAAAGATTTGGAACAAAGTATTTAACAAAGGGCTTTTTTTGTGCTTTAATAAATGGTGTGCATCAAGTAAATGAGCTGATCAAGTGATTTAGTGTTGTGAGATGGCTTTTGTTACGGCATCTTTCATCCATTTCACACTGACAAAAGATTGATTTAAGATATGATCGTGATTAAATTACAGCTGGATCCTTTATTACACACTTGGCAGTCTGTGGTCTGTGTTGCTCGAGTTATTTGGGATTTTCTTTATAAACCCTGACCTTTTTTAGACATTTTGCCACAGTATTACAATAATCAGACATTTACATTCACAACTGACATGTCTTATTCGTCTAACAACTCTGTATTCTTTACTTCCTCCAGCAGCTTTCTATGAGCTTCTCTTGAACCTTTATGACTTGAAAAAAACACCAACAAAAACACATTACCAAATTGGGATCAAAATGGGTTGTTGATCTGATAATTGGCAGACAAAATGAATGGTGAGTAATGAGGTTTTAAAACACAAACGCAAAGGCAATTAGCTAGTGTCCTCTCATGAGTCCATGATGGTAATTGTGTTTTGGCATGGATACACAGGCACAGGATAGCTCTGCTTTAAACTGTAGATATGGACAGCACAGAGTTAGTATCAAATCAAATCAAATCATGGCTGAAGTGATTTTTATCAAAGCATCCAAACCTTTGTGAAACTGACCCACGAATATTCTGCTCTTTTTTTAGTTGTATTTTTGAACTGTTCTCTCAGTCCTGACAACACAAGCCTGAGACATGATGTTTAACTGATGCTAATTGCTAACATCCATTTCATACAGTGTGATCTCCATCGCTTTAATCAGCTGTATGCACATAAAATCAGGTTTCACTGTCGTAAAGCAGATTTTAATTATAAATTGCAAGCAAAAAACAGCAGAATGATATTGTCTCCAGTGAAAAGTCAGTGTTTCCTGAGTTTAACTGAATCAAGTCATGGCCTACTCTTTATAATCACAAACAGAAGCCTGGTCAGGACCTTCATTTTTGCCAGGGATTACAGGGGTTGCACACAAATTATGAAGTTCTCATAAATCTGGCACTTATAATGCAGCAAATGTTTGCACGCTTGTATACAGTGCAGACGTATACATTATTTGAAAAACTTGCACCTCAGCTTGCTTTCTCTCCTCTATACACATTTGGGAAGGTGTGCTGGGAATAAAGGAAGCGACAGTCTCTCAACAAATTACTGTACAGCTTAAGCTCAAACACAACCGTCATAACTCAACGAACATTGCTAAACACTAGATATGTTTGGTTGGAACAACAGTAAGGCAACTTGTGATGTCAGCTTGATCATTCAAGTGTGTCTCCACACAGCGGGGACATGTTTTATCTTAATCTGAGTTTGAGAGCATACCATCATCTGTCAAAAACTTCACCTACTCAGCTGCTCTGTGATTGTATTGACCTGATACTCACGAGAGTTAGGGCTAATGTATGGGCGCTATTGAGCAAGCAATGGTGCAATCTATCTCTAGCATACACTTACGCCAGCAGAAGCAAAACACAATAATTAAGTAAGTTAGAATTTGCTAACTAACTTGCAAGAGAATGATAAAATTAGCAAAACTCAACTATTACTGGAGCTCCAAAGCGTTGAGTGCTGTGGGTTCTTTGTCAGGTGGTTGTTGGTTACAGCGTGTTCACTCAAATTCTAACGACACAGATGGAGGCCGGACATAGATGTAACTTTATCGTTTCTTGTTAGACTGATCCAGTGATGGATGTTAGCTGCTTCCTAAACACACAGAGTGCTGATAAGGGTGCACTGGATTTATTGTTCCCGTTTTGCCTAATATGTTGAAGAAGCTATGCTAGATGTTGTTTTCAAGTAAAAGACTATTTTATAACAAGTATAAAGTTAAACTGTATACTTAATGTTGAATACAATACACTATATATCCTGGTACTACTCTTTATACTAAATATATCAATGATTATGATACCAGTCACATCAATCAAATATTAAAAACAGGTGAATCAGTGAAAAGCAGCACACTGACACAGAATTAACACTGTAGCGTTACCGTTCAGAAAATCTCAGATTCTATTCCACAGAAGAGAGAGAAACTCAACAGAAGGTCAAATTTAGATGAAGTAGTTAATCAGCTACAAAAAAACAAAAAACAACAACCCCTGCTTTCTTTTAGCTGCCAGTCATGCTGCTTGCTGTGAATCTTTTCTGTGGGGGTTGTAAACAAAAGCTCTTCAAGTCTGTTTGCTGTTAAACCCTTGTGGAGCACTGACCTGGGGACAATGGTGACAGGCACTGAAATAAATATACAGAAGAGGTTATCGTCCTGATCGCCAGGTTTGCTTTTATAGGTCATATAGAGGCATCAGTATTAAATTAACTTTGTTTCATAACCAGCTAAATACTTCAACAATACCCTCTCACCAATATTCAAAAAAAAAACAGTGAAATACTTCAGGGTGTATTCCTGCCCCCGTTTAGAAAAATATATTTCAGGCCCTGATGTTATTAACTAGTTGAATTGCCTCCTAAAGATGCAGGTACAGTACTAAGTGCTAAGTATTGCTTTGTCCTTGTAAAGATGCTGCAGATGTGATTATTTTTTCTTGTGCAGATAAAATAGACAGTGACTAAGATTTTTAAATCCAGTCAAACTTGGCCTTTCAAAGTGCCAGAAGGTG
The DNA here is from genome assembly GCF_009762535.1 of Notolabrus celidotus. Lineage (NCBI taxonomy): Eukaryota > Metazoa > Chordata > Actinopteri > Labriformes > Labridae > Notolabrus > Notolabrus celidotus. Next base: position 26,073,036 of record NC_048280.1, on the reverse strand, counting down.
TCACTGTTCATGCAACACTTCCTGGAAAGCAGCCTCCTCATACAGTTTGAAAAGACTGTGCATGAATTTGTTTTGATCCATGAGAGTTAAGAATATAATGTGGCAAGTTATACACACTAAGATATAGATCAATTACCAGCTTATTATTATGTTAGTACAAACATATCAAAGGTTTCAAGTTGTAGTAATCAAGCTCATAGACAAAACTCTGAAATAAACAGCAGCTCTATAAGTAAAGAGCAGAAAGAGCACAGGCAGACACAACACAACAGGCTCCTACACACACCTGCACACATACTCAAACTCAGATTGAGTGGAAGGGCTTGTCAAACGACTAATACCCCTTGCTTGGTATCTTCAAAAGTGACTGGATGACAAACATGTCTGTCAGCGCTGTGCCAATATAGTTTAGGGCCTCTCGTGATGGGGCACACACCCAATGACAGAAGCAGGTCATTTCCGCTCGCTGGCATCATAAATCCACCGTCTGGCCCCTGTCCGGCTGCTGATGCTGCAGAACGCCACACACGGTGGACCTGTCGGAGCTCCGTGAGCTACTGTGCTGTCCCTATGGCACACCACACACACATACACACACACACACACACACACACACACACACACACACACACACACACACACACACACACACACACACACACAAAAAAAAAAATCTATCTATCTATCTATCTATCTATCTATCTATCTATCTATCTATCTATCTATCTATCTATCTATCTATGGTGTTCTATCTCTACTTCTCTATCTCTGTTTCTCACTGTCTTTCCTTGTCTGTATTATCTCTCTCTCTCTCTCTCTCTCTTTATCCTTCTATTTATAAAGTCTGTCTGTTTCCCTTCTTATGTCTGTCTTTCTCTTTATCTCTAGGTTACTACTTTCTATCTTTCTGTGTCCAGAAGGTATGTCTGTATTGCTCTCTCTTTCTTTCTATTGTTCACTTTGCATCGCTCTGTCTATTTCCATGTCTTTCTGCATTTAATTTCTAAATCTGTCATTTTGCCTCCTTGTCTCTCTATCTCGTTGACCGTATCTTTATGTATTTCACTCTGTCTCCGTCTGTACTTTCTCTATTTTCTCTTTCTTCCATTTGTTCAAACCTTTCTTAATATTTATCTTTCCTTTCGGTTGATTTCTCACTCCATTGCTTCATCCTTTTCCATCTCCATCTATTTTCACTTCCTTTGTCTCTATAGATATCTATTGTTCTTTCTTTCTTTTTTCTTTCTTTCCTTCTTTCTTTTTCATTTTTTCATTTTCCTTTCTTTATGTCTTTCTTTCTTTTTTCTTTCTTTCTTTCTTTCTGTATTCCTCTCTTTCATTTCTTTCATTTCTTCTTTTGTTCTTTCTTTCCTTCTTTTTTCTTTCTTTCTTTTCTCATTCTTTCTCTTTGTTTCTCAAACTATATCTGTCTCCTTATTTATCTCTTTGTCTATATTTCATAGACATCGTCATCCCTCTTTCTTTATCTTTATTTTTAAACTTACTACTCTGTCTCTCTGTATCAATGTTTATATTTAACTCTATCTATTTTCCCTTTCTAGTTTAATTTCTCTTTCCATCTCATCTTTCTCTTTTCTCTTCTTCTTCAGTCTCTTTATCTCTCTTGCTTTACCTCTCTTTTGTTTTTCTTTCCATATTCAAACTACATCTTTTTTCTGATCTAATGATTACCCTCGTTATCTTTATATATTTCAATATTTATATTTATCTCTCTCTATCACTCTCTTTATCTCTATCTCTATCCATATATATCTCTCTTTTTACCCATCTCTCCATTTCACTCATATCCCCTCTCTCTTTTCATGTACCTCTCCTTCATCTCTCTCTCTTCTATCCCTCTCCATCTCTCTGTTTTAATCTGCCTATCTGTGTCTCTTTATCTCACTCTCACTTTTTCTCTCTATCTCCATCCATCTCTTGCTTTTTATTTATTTTCTATCTCTAACTATCTCTATCCATCTCTATTTCCATCACTTTATTGTAAGTGACCTACCTACTTCTATTTCCTACTTTTCTTTATCCCCCCTCTCTGTTAATCTCTCTCTATATCTCTCTTTATGTTTCTCTACTTTCCTTATAGCTTACAGAACATTTTTCAGGATTATTTTCTCTTGTCAGTGTAGAAAGCAAAGCTGTCATGCTGTGGTTCACCTGTCCTTTGTGCAGCACCTGACACCTCATATTCCTGTCTGCAGTAAAAACTGCTCTTAATATACAGTAGCAGAGCAAGAATACAGTGCGAGCACGTCAGCCGGGGGATGAGGGATACTGCAAGTAATATATTCATGTTTGCTTAAATCAGGCTCAAGGTTAAAACAACACCTATTTCTCTTGGCGTCACATCTCTTTGGCAGAACACAGAGTTTGGACGTGCCAAACATGACACCTCCACTCACTAATACAAGCGAAATAAAGGCTGAATGATAAATAAGTCTGCATTTTTTTTACAGCCTTTCTGCTGTACACCTCACCCTCCTGCTCTCCTCCTCTCCTAGACAGAAATGCAAATAGGTCATTGAGCTTCATCCCCCTTTTGCCCTAACATGCAATGACAGTCTTTAAATTCCCCTTTGAAGCCACTTCCCTGAGAAGAAAAATATAAGGAAAGTCTCCCATTTAGCATGAAAAGGTATTAATGTTCCCCCACGTAAGGCTGGGGATCAAAATGTGTGCTTAAGGGAAGCCGTGACCGCTCTCAGGAAGCCATGACCGGGGTTGAGCGGAATGCTAAATGCCATACATCCTCAAGGTTATCTCCGAAGACAGAGCCCTTTTGGAATCTGCCTCTGCTTTATTTTCTTCAATGCATGCATCAAGTCAGCTGAACGGAAAAGATGAAGGTGACTCTAAGAGCGAGTCGAAATGCTCTCTCTCTCTCTCTTTTTGCACGCCGTACACCTTGCTGTGTCTGCAATGAATGGTCGTAATGTGGCGGGTCCATACCACTCTCCTCTCCCTCTCTCTCCCTCTTTCTCTCTGTGCAGGTTGTGTCTGTGGACTGGGATTAGACAGAGGTACAGTAAAGCCAGGGGCTAATACAAAGCACTTAAATGTGAAAAGTGTCATTTCCATCCCCAAGTCCCTGAATATTGAAATTAGGTCATCAGTGCAGCAGAGGCCAATTTTCACCCTCATACATCATGGCTGGCCCTGCACCCAAGGTCTCATTACGCCATACATGGTCAATAAGCCATTAACATGCAGCAGACAATATAATGTTCACACAAAGACAATGTGTCTACTGTACAGTAACAGCAGTGAGCCATACAGTAATTCACAGCAAAAACACTTGCTTTGTGATAGAGAGAAAAAGAACTATGAGGCATCACTTGGAATATTTTGGATTTTTTTGATGCCAGAATTCATTTGGAAAGAAACGGTGAAGCTTTTGTATGCACAGTCCTTTTTTTCCAACATCAGTTTGCCAGTGTGATATTCATTTGTTGGAAGCTGTGCTGCATAAACAAACAACGCCCAAGGCTACCACTGGCTGGTTAAACAACCACAGGCTGTTTTCTCTTTTCTCCACCAGAGCACATTGTAAATTCCTTGTTGGGCCACAACATGCTCTGCTAGGTTTATTCAACAAATAGCCTACACGGAATGAATATTTCACCTTATAATATTTACCTCAGAAGAGTATTGTGTTTGTTATTATGCTGCAAGCTTTAAATAATTGATCAAAAACTGCAAATAAAAAAACCTGTCAACTCTGATAGTACGATCGTTTGATTGGATGTTTCCTCTCTGAGTTGTGAGGATAGAATCGTTCCTTTGTTTGTCGGCGTCTTACATTTCTTCCTGCCATTTCCCTGCAATAAACCAAAAGCATCAACATCCCTCTAACAAACCAAAGGCAGATTGGGACCCCCGCCACTGCTGTAACAAATGGGGCAAATCATTGTCACAACCCATGTTTCTTTCTGCTTTAACGTGGTTACACGACTGTGCCGGGACATTTATGGACTGCCTGATCCACTGCTGGCAGATTAAAACAAAATCAAGCCAAACCGGTTTAAACCTCTTCTGTGACGAGTCTCGCAGCATATTGTGCACCGAAAAACAAACATTTTATTAACAATAAAACATTGCTTTATTTCATTTTCTCGCTCCGATTCAATCTATTTCCCTCCACATTTTTTCCAGAGTACCTTCTTCCTGCTTGTGAAAATGGGGTTTGTATTGATGAGCTGGGCCCAATATTGATTTCCCATCATTCCTGGTGTGGACATTTTCTGGTCTATTATACTACAGTCGCAGCATATTCCCCTAGCAGCCGTAAAGTGGATATATGGACAACCTGACCTTGGCAATATGGAGATAATGAAATATCCTTAATGACCCTTCCTGAAAGATTTTACAGGCTGGACTATAGACTGCCAACCCATGTACAATAATAGTTAGCGGAGGAGGATTTTAGAGGCCCAGCTAAATCTAAAGCTCACTACACGTATTGGGAGGACTGTTAACTTGTCTGTTTTACTAGGTTAATGTAACCATTAAGGGCACACAGTTATATGATGGCTAATATTACAGACTGGTTTATATCCAAGGGCAGTGTCAGCCATTACTCTCTGGCTTTAAGCGTTATGAGAGAGACGATGGAAACATGAAACTTTCAGCTGTGTGTGACTGTGACAGGATTTGTGATTGTGGAGAATGTTTGTCCTTGATTGGTAGTTTGATTGAAGCTGCAGGTATACTCAGTGTATACACTATAAACATGGTTATGTCTTGGATTATGTCAGCGTAAGCAAATTGAAAGACATGTTAAAGTGTTTGAACAAACAGTGTGATACTGTTGCAATCCAGCAGCATTATAAATGTTATGTTTTTGAGCACATTTAAAACATACCGGCCTGTATCGTAATCACAGTATTTGCCCCATACAAGAGAAAGTTTAACAAAATAGAGTTCCACAATGTTTATAAATGTATGTTTTAATAACTATAACTGTATGCAGCATTCATAACCAGTGTGTACAATTTTAATGTATCATTGATAATGCAGTAGACCAAAACACAATTGAAAATCTGTGCAGTTAGATCCACACTTTTATTTTGTAACTTTTTAAAGTTAGCTCTTTATGGTAGCTAAACTTTTAATTATATCTCAGATGATGAAGTTACATTCAAAAATTATGTGCAAAAACATACATATGTTAAAACTAGAAATACACCTGTGGTTAAAATCTAGGCAGATACCAATGTTAAAAATAACAATAAAGCCAATCACTTATTCTGATACCAATGTTTTTTTCATTACTTATCCGTAATTCTTCATGTCTGTATTTCAAACAAGCTACAAGATTTGATGTATTTAAATTGTTGATAGCCAATCCTTTCCTTCAAATGTCACTTGGGTATATCTTTCTAACTGGTCTTTCTGAAAGACAATTCACTACTATTAAAATAAGTCATAGTTTGTCCAACAGGTGACTTCTTCTATCTCATAAAACCCTCTTCTCTCATTCAGAATACAGGTGAGCTAGATTGCCAGCATTAGGTTGATGAGATAGAGAAGAAGGTAAGATGCAGTAAAATAAAGACAAACATCAATGATCATTTGCTGATGTCTGTCAACGGGACAAATATTGGCTGAAATAGATGTTTAATCAATATATTGGCACACCCGAGACAAGACATAGAACGCTTACTGGTATTTAAAAAAACCAACCTTTTTAAGATTAATGAAGCACCACATGTCTAGTGGTAACCATTAAGAACTAGCTAGTTAAGAATTGCAATGTTTCAGTGCATCTTACACATATATACAGGGTGTATGTATCATAGGTAGATGAATGTGGTTAATCTAACCTGATATTAAAAAGCACTCCTTAGTTCGATCAGTCTTAGTCCATCTTTTGGTTATCTTCATTTCCAGTTAAAGCAGTCACAGTTTGATTTAATTGATATACAATATGTCAATGAAAATGTGAGCTGCCCCGCCCAAATGCCTGGGAAATGGTCTTAATAAGCAAACTAAGCTGTTTTTGAACAATGTTTTCTGATAAATGAAAAGGTTTATCTGAACTTAACGTTTTCCTGGATGCTTACTGCAATAACCAAACAGCAACCAGCAACCACTGTAGCTGTTGGTGGGGAGGCTCAAACCCTGCCTCTTTACGTCACACTAGCTCGACGGCAGTTAGGTTGACTTCAGCATATCGAATATTGCTCCCGCCGACGATCGGCTTCAAAACAGTGCCTCAGAAACAGATGGGTGACGTCATAGATACTACATCCATTATTTATACCAGGGGTGTCAAACATGCGGCCCGCGGGCCAAAACCGGCCCGCCAGAGGTTCCAATCCGGCCCGGCAGGATGACTTTGCAAAGTGAAAAAAATGACAGAGAAGACATTAACTGCAATTTTTCAATAAAAGTAACTTCTATTTTAAATTTGTCCTCTGAGGGTCACATAAAATCAAAGTGCTGACTGAGCACACCTGAACAGCACTTTTTTCCAGGACTTTTTTCCTCAAAGTGAGAAAATAGATGACTTGCTGTTTGCATAATCCAGTTGAGATTCATGCAGACTTTTTAGAGCATTATAAGATGACCCACTAACTACTAACACTAGCACTGCACCCCTGCATACAACACTGGCCAACAAGCAAACTGTTCCTGCTGGAATTGAGGGGTCCATAATAGTCAACTTTACCTTCTTCATTATTATAATCTCTGTTCTTTTGATGTAAACATTACACTCTGTCAGGTGAATGGGTAACCTGTGTGTTTGATGTGTTCGCAGCAGGTTTCAGGGCTTAAAGAGTAAAATATTCGGCCCACTGTGAGACTCATCATTGCAAAAAATACCACAGTTGTTTTTGTAGAAAGAAAGTTCATGAAATGTGAACATTTTCAGAATGTACTTGTACTTTTTCGCACTAAAACGAAAGGGAATACTTTAGAGTTGTTGTTATTTATAGGTTATTATGTTCTGATTTTACTGGTCTGGCCCACTTCAGATCAACTTGGGCTGTATGTGGCCCCTGAACTGAAATTAGTTTGACGCCCCTGATTTATACAGTCTATGTTAATGACATATTACATTTTGATATCACAGATGGATCCGTAATTTTTCAAGTCAAATTTCCAGAGGCTTTCATGATTCCACAGTAAGTGAATGTGCACACGTACAAGTTCTTTATATTTCAGACCATGGCATTTTCTTTATAATGAATAATCGTTATCAGACAGAATATTAACAAATATCAATGCACTAGCTAACGTATTAGTAATGAAATGTTTCATAACTATTTGTACACATGCAGACTTAGAGCTTTTAATAGATGAGCAGCTGAAGATGTTATGATTACAATGACGTTAACTTCTTATCAAGCATTCATTGACTGTTCATGCTCCACTTATAAATATCCTATAAAAGGAATAATAATTGGGACTTCAATAAACACTTGATCATGACTTCATTATGATGTCTATAATAAAATCATTAACTAATTAATCATAAAGTGTCCATGAGCACAAAGCAGGGTGGGGGTAATTTCAGTAATTTTGAAGAGTTGTCTCAAACTGCAGCCAGAGAAAAGAAGAAGAAACAGATGTCTGAACTGAAGTAGTACTGTAGGTATTTGGGTGTCAGAGTCGGTTAGACGTCAGCAGGTGAAAAAAGGAGATCATTATTCACATGTCACGCTGACAGTTGTTTCAGAGATTCGCGCCGATAGCAGCTGATAATCATCCCCGGAGCGAAGCAACAATGAACTTGCCCTACCACTCCACTGTCTTCAGAACACTTCAAACATGCTCCACTTCAAACACAAAAGCAGCCGTCGCCTTTGATGTCATTGTCAAAAAATGAGTTTTGTTCCATTGCGTTTAAACTCCACCCCCTCGGCTGAAACCTAGACGGAGACGTGTGAGAAACAGATTTTTGAACATGAAAAGAGCAGCTGTGTTGTCTGATACGGCCCTTTATCCTCGGGCTGCCGTACTTCTCCCCTCGCCTCAACAGAATAGGAAATACAGTCAGATGAGCATTAGCACTCGTGTTTATGTGAAGAATGTTTACAGAATATAAGGCGTAGCATACATTCTTATTAGTGATTCATTCATATGTTACGCTACAACGAGAAAAGTCTACAGTGAACCCAGAACTGTAGTTGAAATATGGAGTACAACATCCTTTATACAGCTCCTTTACTAAACAGGAGCTGGTTGCAGAGGCAGCTGGCTGAGCATGTCTGCTCCTGATGAAATCTCACCACAGACACGGCCGCTTCATAATGACTATAATCACAGCAGATAAGCAACTAGTGCATGGGAAGGAGGGTGCAGATCAGAGGGTGAAAGAAATAGAAGGAGAGAAAAAGTAATTGAATCTTTTGGAGGCACATTCAGATGAAAGCCATTGGCTGTGTGGGAGATGCTTTTCAGGGAATGACATTTAGATTACAGAGGTGCCCTGTTCACCATCACGGTCAATACCTCCTTCTTCACAATAGCACTCCTAAGTCTCAGCAACACTGCTTTCAGAATAAAGGAGGTGTTTGGGCGTTTTGCAGAGTGGACTCAGTGGAGATTCTCAGGATTTTGGAGCAAGAGTTTCTTTTATCATTCCTACTGTAGCTAATCTGTTTCGATTGTTGATCATAATTATCCTGCTGATTATCATGATACACCACCACCACAAACTGTTCATACTCCTGCTCCTGTAAGGTCAGTTGAAATATTCATTGCATCACCTTATCAGAATGTAACCCACGGCAACTTTCTCCCCACCCGCTTTTATCCTCCCTATCTGCTGTATTGACACAGACCAGCATATTCCAAATATTAGAGGGATCACATATCGCCCCGGTGACACACTTCAAATGTATCCCAGATTAATGATATATCACGGCGAGGGATCTACAAAAACCATTAGTAAGCCTGACACTTTGACATCAGATTTTAAAAAATTTCCAAGTAATCTTTTTGATTTATGAAAGTGTGTCCAGGTTCATCGGGAGTGATTCCAGATTTATCACATCCTGGTTAGAATTATTAATGATTTTCAATTTGTAAATCTGATGCTGCCACGTTCAGAGGAGCTCTGTGGAATCACCAAAGGCTGATATCGGCGTCCGAGCTTTGCTCCTGAAGCGTGATTACTTTATCAAAATATTGCTACCTGTGACTTACATTTCACTTATTTTCCACTCTTGCAGAGCCTTTTCCCCCGTCTCCTTCATTCCTCTCACCTCACGTACGAGCGCCACACACATTTTTCAAAACCAGCTCCTAAACACCAGAGCAGCCACAGCTTATGTCGTTGCTTGGCTAATCTTCTGAAGTTAGACGTTGCACTATTAGTTCCGAGTTCCTGACACATGCACTTTTAAGGACCTACTGTGTCAACATGTCAAATGGATGCAGCGTGCAGACAGCTGTACATTGCAATCTTTCTCAGGGTTGATGAGAGGCACAGCTAAGATCATCATCACTTTCCAAAGATAGCCAGCAATGTGTTGATGTTTGCGTTGATGTCATGTCAATGCATCAGTACGACTTCTTTAGTGCTACTTACAGTGAGCGCCACAGTCACTAGAATCCACTCTGTGTGAGGTGTCCTTTGTGTGGCATATGCCCACTTGACATGAATAAGAATGGCACTTTGCAACTAAGCACTATGACCGCATAACAAGATGTATGAGGTGACACCTTCTGCTGAAACGCACATTTCCGTTGAAGCCCTTCAAACAAACCAGTCAACATGGACAATAAATTCATTAAAACCTCACAGCCTTGTTTTGTGGCCACACCTTACCAATAACTCTAAACACTTTATTTCATAGATAATTACAGGGTGACGATTTTTCAAACATTTCATTGTTGATCTCACTTGATTTGTGAACTATTTTTACTCCCTTTATCTAAGAATTCACATCCATGATTCACTGTTGATAGTGCCAGCATGAGCTTGTTAGCAAAAGTGTCTCTATATTCAGAAGGCCCAGCTGTTTTCTCTACTGAATACTACAGACATTGTGGTAATATTAATGGCATACTTAATAACCATTTTAAATGAAGCACTGGCTTCAAAAATGTCATGCTTCTTTGTGTTCTTGCTGAAAGTGTTTTCAGATCAAACACGAAAAGCAAGATTCCAGAGAAAGTTGATAGCAAGGATCCCGAGTCATCAAAGCATGGGGCCAGAATATGTGATATACAATGTGGATGATGAGATGCGAAGATGCAAAATTCATGCCATATGCATACTCCTGTGGGTTCAAAATTTTCCCCTGGAGTGTCAAATTAGCTGGATGCTGCCAGAAAGCCTGTCAGAGAAAAAAAATGATTAGGATAGATTTCCATTACTTCCTGGATTCATCAAAAATTATCAATCTGACCTCTAATCAAAGTTGTTGTCCTGTCCATAGAGGTTGACTTCTTCATGTTTATAATTCTGTATCATGATGTTATTACTTAAGCGTTGTTTGATCTGTTAATTACAATTAAATTGAATTGCTTTTGTAAGCCAGAGTGCAGCCTCTGTTCGGCTTATTAATTACAGTGAAACTGAGACTCACTGAGAAAAAATGATTGGGAGCCCCTCAGCTCTAATGGAATACTGGTAGTTAGTCTCCACTGTAAATCTCCTCCAGAGAATGTGATGAAACCAGAAATGACAACATTTTATAATGTCATATCTACAGGGGTGAATTTTCTTCTCACTTCTCTCACATCTCTGATCCAAACACAGGCGAATGATCCAACATTCCAGCTCATATCTTTACATTTGGGTGGTACACCGTTAGATGTGAAACCTAAAGCTACATGATGTACTTCTGTTTAACTTAGCGTAGAAACAGGAGGAAACAGCAAGCATTGCTGTGGGGTGACACAATTAGCCCACCACCTCTCTGAGGTTAATCACTGTACCATCAAAAACTTAGAGAATCTCTGCTCCCAGACAACAAATTTTCCAACTCTAAGAAAAACTTCAACATTTTAACTATTTTCACAATGAATTATAAAAGATCTTGAAAAATCAGTGAGCTTTAGAGCTTCTGGTGGGGCAGTTTGTCATCTTTGGACTGCGCCAGATCCTTTTCAGCTTTGTGCTATGTTAAACTGTCCAGCTGCTTGACCAGGCTAAATATTTTTGGAATACATTTTTAACATGGTTTCCATTTCCTTATCTATTTCTGCACAACAAAGAGAGCATTCCCTAAACGTGTTAACAATGCAGTTGCTGGGGTGCTGGTTTGGCTTTGGCAGTTGAATTGTGGGTCCCATCTGCAGAGGCTATAGTCCTCAAAGCAGCCAGGATTTCAGACCCGTGGCCCTTTGCTGCATGTCATTCCCAACTCTCTCTACCCAGTTTCCTCCACTGTCCTATTTCTCTAAATAAAGACATGAAAAGGCATCAAAATAAACTTTAAAAAAAAACAGTAAACAATGCAGTCGCTTTAAAAAAAATATCTTTGGGACAACTGTTGTCCCAAAAAAAGACTGCCACATCTTTGACTATTCAACAACCCTTTCTCAAAGAGTTCCATTGTCATCACAGAGCTGTTATAGGAGGTTATAACCCTTCATGGCTTCAATGTAACCCTGTTTCCACAACTCACCGAAACACAATGATCACGTTTTTTAATGGTGATTAAACTGGATTGAAAGTGTGAGGACGTGGGTGCTCACACTTTCAATTGTAAACAGACAACTTGGCTTCATGTCTCTGCTACTGTGTTACCAAAGCAAACTCAGCCAGATCACTGTGAGCTTCACGGTAAAGTTGGACCAAATTCACTTACTGACCAAAAGTACACAATATTCTCTGTATTAGCCCTCGCACTGCCTGCTGGGCAGCTGGCTGGGTTATGAAATGATAGGAAACAATGAAGAAAATAGACGTTTCTCGAGGTCCTCCTTGTGCTCTCATTGTAGATGGCTGCTTTTCTGCTTCACTTAGAATGTGTACTTGTATTCAAGGGATTCTGCTGTGAAAACAGAGGAAAACTGGATCACTTTGCAGACAGGTAAAACAATGAATTAGCAAATAAATGCACATACTGTAGACTGCATTTTCTTCATTGCTCTAGAAAACATTTAGACTGTAATGTAATAAATGCTTAGTGTGATTTTGCATATTGTAAGTCAGACTGCCAAAAAGTGTTGTGCTCTGTAAAAAATGAATCTCATGTTTTCTTTATTGTTCCTTTATTAAATTACCTAAATCTAAGACAAAACAGAAACCATTATATGTGAAGATACGGAATAATTCAAAACGAGCAGCTGAGGAAACTCTGTATAGAAAACATGATAATTGTCCTCTACAGACTTTAGATTTGGTTACAAGCCAAACAAGCTAACTTCAGACTGCTAATACGCCGCCAAAGGCAAACAGTTACTGCAAGTGAAGAAAGAGCCTTTGATAAACGGTAGAGTTCTCATTCAGATGTCATACTGCAACGTTTGATAAATACAAAACCAAAATGTTGTGCACCTTAAAACTTATTTTCCTCTTGAGCACTAAATGATGAGTGATGCTACACTCATGTTTAAATATAAGGCTACAGTAGTTAGCTTAACTTAAAAACAAGACTGAGTTAGATAACAGGAGAAAACAGCTAACCTGGTTCTGTCTGACTGTAACAGCTACGTTATAGTGTAGTTTTCAAACCTACCATGCAAATGAACAAACTTCATATTCTGTGTTAAATCCATAGACTGTATAAATAATGGACATAGTATCTGTGACGTCACCCGCACTGCTTTGAAGCCAATCAGCGGCGGCAGCCATATTGGAAATGCGGAACTCAACCAGGCAGAGTGTGACGTAAAGAGGGGCGGAGTTTGAGCCTACTAGCCAACAGCTATGTGTTCCCGTCCGGGAGTCAAGTCAGTCATGTCCTTATTTAATAAAAACTTGTAATCTTAATATCTTCTGAACCGTCGCGCTATAAAAAAATTCATCACCCCATACAGTGTGTGCCGATAGAGAAATTAGCTACGTAGGCTCAAGCCGTTTTTTGAACCAGGCTGTAAACATGTTTATTTCTGCTGTAAAGATCATCTTTTTTGAATTGGTGTCTATGTGGTTTCCGGTGTTTCTACAGCCAGCCTCAAGCAGATTCTCAATGAATTGCAGTTTATAACACTTCCACATGGGCTTCATACTTTGAGACCAGAGGCTGCCACTTGGTTAAATCTAGAGAAAAATCTATGGCTAAAAACAAGGAGACGCATTTACTTGTGTTGTGTGAGGCATTGCTCAATAAAGCACAAGTAAAGCCTTATTTAATTAGTATTGGGCATGCTATATTTGTTGAAAATGAGAGCAAGACACAAACTGTCTCATTAGTTGCACATATTATTTTCAACATTTCCATATTCATACAGTAATCTTTTGCACATTTTATTCAAAATGATGCACATTACATCTTCTTAGTTTAAAAATCTATACAGATTACATTAGTATGTACTCTTAATTCCTATTTCATATTGACACCTTAGATATTACATGTATGACTCTTTGAACAACAACACTTGATCCTTGTCTTTCTTTGTTTTGACTAACACAGCATAATGAGAAAATTTACATGTCCATAAACCTGCATCTGATTCTGACTCTGAGAAGTTAACATGTTACCAATCAGGGTGAGTGTCTCTCTGTTTAATTGGTTACTTCTGTTCTCATGTCTGTTGCAGTTGTTTGCCAATTGGTGAACCAGTGTGATCCCCTGTTTATTGCTTTTTGGTAAAGAGCCTGGGGGGTTTTCTGGATTGCTGCGGAAGTAATTAACAGAGATGGAGGAGTGGCAGAAGAAAGATTCCAAGTAAAATGATTACTGACTCCCCAGTATCAGACAGTTTTATTTTCTTCTCTATGGCATCTTTTTTTTGTTTCTTCTTAATCTTATCTTGGAGTACAGAATACCTTTTTAGATCCCATGGGACTCTGCTGTTAGTATTCCCATACACACATTAGTCTGCACTTTGCTCTGAATGCAGAGGGGAATGATTTCTTTTCCCTCTCGGTTTCCAGTGCGCCTGCTTGACTGGGAACATAAGGTTAACCCTGAAGAGCTGCCCACAAAAAGGCGATTATACCTCTGTGTTTGACTGTTTCCTATAAATGATCTATGAGAATCCAGATCTTCCATCTAAATCTAACCCATGTACACCTAGTGTTATTTCTTGGCTCATAGCTTAATCACGGCTCTTTTATTTTCATTTAGCATTCACCTCTTATTCAGTTTTACTTTCTTAGCATCAAAGTTGCATTTAATTTGAACAGTGATGTGTTGCAAAAACCAGATGCTCAGAAAAGAAACAGAGACAGGTTGATTCCTCCAGGGGAGAGAGAAAAAAGGAGAAGAGAAACATGTTCTCACTCTCAGTAAAATCCAGTTTGCAACAGGGTCTTACTAACACAAGAGCTTCATTGTGTAGTTTATTACACATGTTATGAATGGAGACCAATCACAAGTCTTTGGGCTATATTTTACATTTTGGCTCAGAGGAGTGTAGTTGGATTTCTAGGTGGAATCGGAGTGTGAAAATCGTGCCGTTCTCTTTCTGCCAGTCCATGTCGTCCTGACAGGTTTGACAAAGGGAGCTGCTAGCAAACAGACTTGACAACAAGTGCCGATGACGGCCATACAAATTAAAGATGACTTATGATGAAGTATTGTGGTCGGAGAGGCAGGGCAGAAAGTAGCAGGACTTCATTTGTGTCAGAGTTGCAATGATGGTAATGAATTCCTGCGGTTTGGTCGGACTCGGTGCCAAGATCTTGAAATTCATGCAGTGAAGATCCTGCGTGTAGATTCTGAATACACAACTGATGTATTTATTTTTACTTCTTTTTTCCTCTACTTGAATCTTTTTTCGATTTTATGTCCTTGTCAATTTAGTAGATATTGTGCTATATTTGGTCGCAGCTTTGACCACAATTTTCAAGCCCATTCTCCGCAGATAAGGTTCTAAGGCAATGGAGGCTGATCATTTTATCCATACAGTAAATGACCTTTTATTGAGAATGTCAATAGGAGGATCTGGTTACCTATGTTGAGGCAGGGAGAGGAACTTAATTGCTCCCAGCGAGTGCAGTCTGAGGACTTGATTAGACCTTGAACCACTTCTCATGTTTTTCATTTGTGTGGTGACGACCTTCCTCCTGACTGAAATCAGCCCCGGCTCATTCCATGTCCGCCGCTCTCTGGAGATTCATGCCCCAGTGACTCCAACTGACTGCTGACTTCATTCTGGGGAGGGAAAAAAAAAGACTGCTCACTCTTTAGAAAGCAGAGAGTTCATTATATTTAGTCTGAAAAAAACTACTTTATTATTTAGCTCATAACCAGCAGCATACAGATACAATCTAAGTACAATGCAGGGGCTTAAATTACCTAAAACCCTAACCTAATTTAGTACAGCTTGCCTTTTTTTCAACTAAATAAAAATCGCAGTTAATCCAGAAACTGGATCAACCAAACATGCATGGCATCTGTTGACAGTTTATGATTCTTGCTTTTAACTGAAAGCACAATTGAATTTACATATCCTCCTAATGATTTAGTAAAGCGACGGCATCAACATGTTTTTAAAAGCCGGTTCTGCTATTTTTATTAGATCAAGGAACAACAGCCTTCGAAAAGAGAGAGAAAAAAAAAGCGGAAATCACAATTATAGCGCTCAACTGACCCACCTGCCATTAGCAAGATGAATTAGCTGGGTCCATGCTAGTGACAACAGCTACAGAGGGAAAATGATCCTGGTGCCTCACAGACCTGGGCTCCCAGACACCACCAGGAAGCAGACAGGGGCCACACGGACCCCAGAGACCCCGAGTGAGAGAGAGGGAGGGAGAGAAAGAGAGAGGGAAATAAACAAGATAAACACATTTACTAAGGCTGTGATTGTGTGGAAGAGTGATCAGGCTTTACTTCTTGTGCAATAAAATAAATTATGCAGCACGGTGGTAAGGATTGTAGCACAGTTTCCACTCAGGTTAAAATGCTCTCCATGGTGATTCTTTGAGCACTTTGAGGCTTATTGCAGAGGAATGTGGAAATGTATCAGAGGTTTTAGTGCATGTGAATGTACAGCCTGTTTTTATGAGTGTCACTTCTTGGTTTGCTGTAAAGCTTACAATGATGTTTTGCTCTGGATTGATCCCAAAAGCCAATTTTTGACCATGAAAAGGTTGCTTTATTTCAATGTGGTGCTTTTCACAACAGGAAGATGCTATCTGGTTGTGAAACAGCTGATCGGCGTGTATCCGTGCTCATGCAGCGGAAGAACGCCGGTCTGCGAGATGCGTCTGAAAATAGTGCCAAAACAAAGGGGGTTTCTGACGGCAAACTGAATAGCTCCAATTTTTTCTATTGGTTCATGCATTTGCACCATGATGAGTGCCTGGACCATATTTTCTCAACTTTAGCGTAATTACGCAAAATAGGCGGCAAAGAAAATAGCCTAGCTTGCTGGCCGGTCCTCTGGGAATTTTCTCATTAAAGGGAAAGAGCTCACCGGCACGCATTGTGGCTAGCAGGAGCGTACTGTAGTGTACCAGGCATAGTGTACTGTAAGTCATACAACCCCTGTTCAAAAAAACTGAAATATCCCTTTAAGAGGTGTTCTAAAGCCCAAAGATGGCGGTTGCCAAATTGGTCAACTACGACGAAGGCCAAGAGGTGGGTTTTTGGCTTCCTGGCAAACAGCATCCTGCCTGTCAATCAAGTTAGCCACACCTCTAAATATGCCTGTAAGCGTTAAATAAACAAGGCATTAAAAAAATTTGTAATCTTAATATCTTCGAATTGGATATGTTATAAAAGCATTCACCCCATGTACAGCGTGTACAAAGAGAGAAAAGTGCAATTCCAACCAAACCATTTTTTGTACCAGACTGTAAACAATTGACATTTTATTCAATTGACATTTTAGTATGAGCTTCAATGGGCTCTTCTTGGCTTTTGCAGCTAGCCTTAAGTGGACACTTAAGGAATTGCAGTTTTAGTAAAATCACATTGGCTTCATTTTTCAGCATCAAAGGTTGCTGCTTCCCATGATGCAGTTGGATCATACTGTATTCCATTATGCCAGGCAAGTTTGTTGGCTGAACATTTCTGTCTCCCAAACCTATTAGAAACAAATAGCTTCTATGACTATATCAGGATAATCTTTAAACTAAGTCTACAGTGTGTAGATATACAAACATAGAAGCAGACATTTGAAACAAACATAGAGTGGAATCTTGGAAAATGTATAGGGAAATTGAATCTACATCTTTAGTGTTTTATGGCTTTATTGCCCCCCCCCCCAAAAAAAAAACCAATATGTATGCTGGCTTTAAAGTGGGCAGGGCTAATCCATAGACCTCTGCACTGGCTTCATTTTCCAGCACCAGAGGTTGCTGCTTGGTCTAATCACATACCTTTTAGTCACATGCTGTATTAATATGTTCAGAAGTATAAAGCAACATGACTTGAGTTCATAAAATCACTCTGTAAAGTATAAGCAAACACTTATTTAAGGTGTGGTCCACAGTCTTGTATTTATAAAAGCAGTTTGTCATGTCTAAAATCAGTTTACATGCCTGTTACTTGCTGATGTGTGTCAGGGATTGTTATGAAGTTCAGATGTGCACTCTGAAGTGTTGTGGAGGAAGCTGCCTAGGGGTTGTTTTTTTGCACATCACTGCATTAACAGTGACAAGAAGTCTGAAAGTCGTGATCGTAAATCTGTTGTAATGAAACAATAAATGCATTCTCGCCTTAACACGTTTCCTCTTTGTGATCTCAAGTGGTCAATATCTTTATGCTCGTCAGGTTTGATGGCCAGGGGTGCTAGGATGACTGATGGCATGTTAAATATGACATCATGCCAGTGGGCAGCTTTTTCAAGCGCTGCACCAGTGAGGTCACTGGTCTCCTAATGACTTCCTCGGGGTCCGGGGCCGGCCTCTTTTCTCTGCAGCCTGAAGTCTCCCCATCCTCCCTGTACATGGCTGTCAACACTTAGCAATAGCCTTTCTCCTCCTTGTTACTAATCAATACAATTTCAATCGATGGAATGAAAAAATAGAAGTTTGTATTTATGAAGTAATGCTTAGCTTTAAGAGTTTGAGTGTAAAAACAATATATATGCTTTTATTTTGTTAATGGTGCATTGATTATGTATCCTGGTGGCTTCTACAGGATTACCCGTTCAATTCAGGTCCCTGTAGGAGAAAACTGTGATGGTGTTC
This sequence comes from Notolabrus celidotus, assembly GCF_009762535.1. Taxonomy (NCBI): domain Eukaryota; kingdom Metazoa; phylum Chordata; class Actinopteri; order Labriformes; family Labridae; genus Notolabrus; species Notolabrus celidotus. Next base: position 26,054,810 of record NC_048280.1, on the reverse strand, counting down.
TGGCTAAAACTGTGGTTGCTGGACAAATATGTCCTCGGTACATGCGCCTCACATCTGTATTTGTTCTGCTCTGAATCATAGGTGGCCCAAAGCTGTCTTGATAAATAGCTACTCCAGGCAAGTATGGTGTATGCTCCCTGACACTATAGGTCACATAACCTTGTTGTCGGGACTAAGACTAATGCAATGTGAAGTGTCAAGTTATTATACTGAAACTAGACTGTGGAGCGGAACCTGAGCCACTGCCGTGATAGCAAGTAGGTGAAACAAGGCAAGGTGAATGTAAAAAGGTCATAAAAGGAGGAGACACTGAGCAAATGAGAGGGTGAGGGAGGGAAAATATGCGACACTAAGTGGCTCTTGTTGGTAGTGAAAAGGGGCACTGAGGTTCTCCTCGGTAGTCGACGTAAATCATAATTGGCTGCTCCGAGCCGGAGCGATGCAACACAACACAATGCTGACGTGGTGTAGTCGCACATGATGCCAGAAAGGGAATGTGTTTGTTTATTTCAGGAGAACTAAATAATGCAGTAATAATCCTCCTCACCGTGTCTCCTGAGCAAATGCCTCAGCACCTGTCAAGAATTTGCAGTATGTTGTCTATTGAGAGAGTAGCAAGGAGAAAACATGTTATTATTACAAAGCCGAGTAAACTAAAGTAATTGTCTGCAGATGGCAAAAACAAGCCACAGCTGTTAATACAGTGTGAAACATAAGATATGAAATATAAATGCAGCAGCGAGGGACTGAGAACAAACTGCATCAGACCAAAAGCTAATGACTTCCCATTACACAATGTAGCCTATAACCACACTGCACAAGACAGTGCACTGAGGAGGGAGGATGTGCTGCAAAAATTTGCCATTATTTTAAGTAATTACCAGAATTAAAGCAGCTGGGTGCTAAATTTTAGGTACGGAGATAATTCAGTAAAATTAACATTTTTACCGTCATGAAATACAGTGAGACGCTGTCGCTGCTTCATCGTGTATATTTATACTATGCTGTGTACCCTGAAAAATAATAATAATAATAAAAACAAGGCTAGTTTTGTTGATACCACTTAAATAACTGTCCTCTAGGTATCTAATAATTCTACCATAGGTTAGCTTAGCTTAGCATGAATATTGTATATGTGACTATTAAAGGATAATACAATTATTGTGCTTTACACATTAAAGATAATAACATATTTGGTGTCTTAACAGATGTTGAATTGAGTCATAAGATTTGATTGGACCCTATGAGGCATCACTACAATCATTGTTAAAGTATAACATGCTAAACATAGTAAAATGTCAGTCTTTTGTATCAGTGTTGACTTAATCTATATTATTAAAACTTAAACTGCAGTAGAGCTGATCAGTAATCTGCAAAAAACCTGATAACCTGAGACAACTTGCCTCAGTGGAAATCATTTTGTTTTCATGATTCAACTTAAGTTGTCACTCAGGAAACACCAACTTCTTTCTCTTGTTATTATTTCTACAAAAACTGTCAGGCAAGTTTTCATTTTACACCGAGTAATTTGGCTGTTTTCACTCAATATGTTTAGAGTGTCTGAATGTGCTTGGATGTCATGTTGAGTAAGTTAAAGTTAAGAAGAGAAGAGTTTTGTTTACGTGTGTGTGTGTGTGTGTGTGTGTGTGTGTGTGTGTGTGTGTGTGTGTACATGTGTGTAGTTGTGTTGAATGCACCCTTGTTTAGTCTGAACTGTGAATTCAAAATGATAAACACAGTTAACTTTACAGTGTGTTGAATGCACTTCAGTGTGTCTGAGTGATTAGTGAGAGTAAGCTTCTTTATGCGTAACAATGATTAAAGAAAGTTAAATTAAAGCTCATGTGAGGAGTTTTTAGCTAGTTATGGAACAGTCTCAAATTAACACTGATGCCTCTACATGTACTAGAAAAGCAAAAGTGACCAGATGCTTGAAGACTTATTATTTCTATATAGTTACATACAGATGAGGCTGTGAATAGCACCCTTTTTAAACAGCCTTTTTTTGTTTTTACATGGTATAGATTCTCAGTGAGACTGTTAAAAGACATCAGGATGTGGCTTTCGTCAGAAAACACTACTTGCACATGTACAGAACAAAATCAGCAGAGTACCCCTTTGTTTACAGGGAGCGCTTAAATCAAAAGAGAGTTCCTCACAGCAGCTTTAAGTGTTGTAGTATTTAAACGTTGTGTGCACTTGCCAAGCTCTACCATCCTTACTCTTCCTTTGTGACTGTAAAATAGACTCAACCTGAGTTGTTCATGATGAAACATACAGTGGGGCAAAAAAGTATTTAGTCAGCCACTGATTTTGCAAGTTCTCCTACTTAGAAAGATGAGAGAGGTCTGTAATTTTCATCAGAGGTACACTTCAACTATGAGAGACAAAATAAGAAAAAAAAATCCAGGTAATCACATTGTAGGATTTTTAAAGAATGTATTTGTAAACTATGGTGGAAAATAAGTATTTGGTCACCCACAAACAAGCAAGATTTCTGGCTCTCACAGACCTGTAACTTCTTCTTTAAGAAGCTCTTCTGTCCTCCACTCGTTACCTGTATTAATGGCACCTGTTTGAACTCGTTCTCTGTATAAAAGACACCTGTCCACAGCCTCAAACAGTCAGACTCCAAACTCAACCATGGCCAAGACCAAAGAGCTGTCGAAGGACACCAAGAAGAAAATTGTGGACCTGCACCAGGCTGGGAAGAGTGAATCTGCAATAGGCAAGCAGGTTGGTGTGAATAAATCAACTGTGGGAGCAATTGTAAGAAAATTGAAGACATACAAGACCATTGATAATCTCCCTTGCTCTGGAGCCCCACGCGAAGTCTCATCCCGTGGGGTCAAAATGATCATGAGAACGGTGAGCAAAATCCCAGAACTACATGGAGGGACCTGATGAATGACCTGCAGAGAGCTGGGACCAAAGTAACAAAGGCTACCATCAGTAACACACTATGCCGAGAGGGACTCAAATCCTGCAACACCAGGCGTGTCCCCCTGCTTAAGCCAGTACATGTCCAGGCCCGTCTGAAGTTTGCCAGTGAGCATATGGATGATCCAGAAGAGGACTGGGAGAATATCATGTGGTCAGATGAAACCAAAATAGAACTTTTTGGTAAAAACTCAACTCGTCGTGTTTGGAGGAAGAAGAATGCTGAGTTACATCCCAAGAACACCATACCTACTGTGAAGCATGGGGGTGGAAACCTCATGCTTTGGGGCTGTTTTTCTGCAAAGGGGACAGGACGACTGATCTGTGTTAAGGGAAGAATGAACGGGGCCATGTATCGTGAGATTTTAGGCCAAAACCTCCTTCCATCAGTGAGAGCATTGAAGATGGAACTTGGCTGGGTCTTCCAGCATGACAATGATACCAAACACACCGCTCGGGCAACAAACGAGTGGCTCCGTAAAAAGCATTTCAAGGTCCTGGAGTGGCCTAGCCAGTCTCCAGACCACAACCCCATAGAAAATTTGTGGAGGGAGTTGAAAGTCCGTGTTGCCCAGCGACAGCCCCAAAACATCACTGCTCTAGATCTGCATGGAGGAATGGGCCAAAATACCAGCTACAGTGTGTGCAAACCTGGTGAAGACTTACAGGAAACGTTTGACCTCTGTCATTGCCAACAAAGGTTATGTTACAAAGCATTGAGTTGATTTTTTGTTATTGACCAAATACTTATTTTCCACCATAATTTACAAATAAATTCTTTAAAAATCCTACAATGTGATTTCCTGGATTTTTTTTTTCTCATTTTGTCTCTCATAGTTGAAGTGTACCTCTGATGAAAATTGCAGACCTCTCTCATCTTTCTAAGTGGGAGAACCTGAAAAATCAGTGGCTGACTAAATACTTTTTTGCCCCACTGTAACAGTATCACTGTCAACATTATTTCCACCCATTTTTCAAAAAGTTAACAAAGAATGAGTCATCATCAAACTGGGAGTTTGGCTGGGCCTACACTCTGCACACTGAGGCCAATTATGACGCAATTTCATAAATCAGCATAATGTAGCATAAATTCTACTTTCACAAAGCTTCTACAGTCTCAGTTTTTGTTGACACTTCAGAAAGGTGAGAACTGTACTTTCATTGTTAGAGCTATAATCCCTAGCTTCATCTTCCATCTGTGGGAGTTTTCAAAGGAGACTATATTGTCAGTGCTCTGTCCTGCTTGACTATCAGACCACTGTGTAAGCTGATATTGCACTACATTTAGACAATCACATAGGTCATGCCAAGCCTAACTTTCACCATGATCAACATTTTGTTAATTCTTCGTTTTATTACAAACTGAATGAAATTGGTCGTACAGAAAAAAGCAGCTTGGAAAATAACAGAAGATATTCTTCCACCACATGTAACACACTGCAACACAAATAACCACACACAGCCAGTAGATGGTTCTCACAGACAAAGAGACAGGCGATCACATATAGAAGCATCTTGTTAGTGTTAGCATGTGTTGCTTGAAGAAGGGCATTAAGTTATAGAATTAAATTCTGAACTCTCTCTATACTCTTAGAGATTTGGAGCTGCTGAAGCAGTAAACATTGATGAGGTTTTACAGTCAGGTTCATTCAGGTTATACACCTCAGATATAACTCTGACTGCAGAGTTTCATCAGTAGCTCTAAACGGCTCTACTTGCAGAAGCTTTTGATAATCTTTCCCAGCATGTTGTCGTCCTTCTTTAAATCCTCCTGCACGAGAGAGTGTAACAAACGATACATAACAAGCCATTTTATGTTTAGTTAGAAGAAAAACATCAGAGGAATGTAGTCACAAACATGTTGTCACTTTAGGTGGACCTGTCACTTTACACCTTTTCTAAAGCCTTTGAATGGATTTCGACTGTTGTCTGGGATACTTATTCAATGACCCATATGCCTAATCTTGGATAACAAATTGGTTCAGCTGCTTTATCTTTTTTCCAGAAGTTGACAACAGGATCATTTGTTTTTGGATGTCAGGATATATATCTTTGAAAGGAGAGAGAGAGAGAGAGAGAGAGAGAGAGAGAGAGAGAGAGAGAGAGAGAGAGAGAGAGAGAGAGAGAGAGAGAGAGAGGAGAGAGAGAGAGGAGAGAGAGAGAGAGAGAAGAAAGCCTGGACAGATTTTTACACAGGACATTTAATTTACATGTTATAGTAAAGATCTGTTAGCCACTTGGAGAATAACATGTAATCACTATGTGTCAGTATGATTGTTTTTCTGATGGATAAATATATAAATTCAAACATTTGTCCTAACATTACACATTTTAGTCTTTAATCCAGGGACAACATCTCACGAAACATGACAGAAGGATCTAGATTCTCTGAGTTTTTTTTTCTGATGTGTGATTTTTTTTTTTTGTCCACTGTAAGCAGTGTGAGCTCGCATGATCATTTTACATGCTAAAGCCAAAAGTTTACAGTTATACCCTTAATTCAGCACTTCTTTTACCTTCACTCTGTCAACCAAATTTTCCCATCAGCTTTTAAAGCTATGCAGTGATCCATGGAGGTGTTCAGTTTTGACCAAACATGACAGAGAAGTGCCCAGCTTGTATTATCCATAACTATTTTTAATTCTTTTTGTGAAAAGAAACCTGTGTTAAATTAATTTAAATCCATTTGACTTCATAGTTTTTGGGATAAACTGGAACAAAGACTTGTCTGTGTTTCCGTTTTCAAGATCTATTGAAAGAAACTTGTTCCATTTGTACAAACTGAACACAGACATGACTGTGGATATGAAGATTCATTTTAGAGGGTTGATTGATGTTTGAATAAAATGTGCCAAAATGTACATGAATGTTTCAAGGCTCAAGGTTCAAGGCAGTCTTTATGATCTGTGAGGGGCGATTTGTTTTGCAGTCACCAATAAAACATCCGACCATCAGGCCAATAATACATTTAACATAAAAGACACTGAAATAGATAAAAGTCCACCTGACAATGAATACAACATGTAAGGAAAAAATGATTAAAAAAAAAAACATAATTAACACCAGAACACAGATTTTCATTTTAAAAGCCAGTGTCAGCCAGCGCAGATGAGTTTTCAATTCTCTCTGTTCTGTATGCTGGCTGGCTGTATCCACAGCTGAGCCAAAAACAAAGCTTCTGAAAGTAAGCAAAAAAAAATAAATCTGTTCTATTTCCTTTTTAAAATGTTACATCACATTTAAATGAATGGTTGCTGTTCTCTAAAGCAGATTTGCCTGATTTGCTGCATTATTGTTAGTACTAAGTTACCCCCCCCCCCCCCCCACATTTTTTTTTTTTTAAACTTAGCTTTTCTTTAATTAAAATCTTTTATCGTAAGCAAGGTACACACTACAAGATAACCCATTCTCCCTTAATGACATTAGTCGTGATTGTCATGCCAGATTTTCCCGTAGTGTGAGTATGTTAAGAATGATTTTACTCTTTATCCACTCAGTATAAAATCATAGCTTCACTGATTTGAAATTGTTAATATCAAACATGTTCAATATTTATGATTAGATATCCTGTTGTGTGTTTGGAACCTCACACACAACCGGGACAGGACAGCTGAGAACTGACTTGTTGGCTTGTCACGTGGAATGAAACGATAGCCAATCAGGAAGCAAGCCGACTGATGAAGGACCCACAACAATTGATGTAACAGCTAGCCAAGCAGCAAACAACATTTAGCTTAAAGCCTACCCTGTTATCCACCATGTTTGGTTTCTCTACTGTCACATTTGACTTTGAGAGATTTTGTGCGATTTCAAGTTTTGCGTTTTGACTGGTTATTAAATGGAATCTGTCAGGGTGTGGTGAGCTGTGTTGGCCATCTTGTTGCACTCCACGCACTCTGGGAACTAAACTGTTAAAATCTGTTTATTACTTCATGTAGGGTCTCTCATATTTTCAACATCTGTTAAGGTTTTAAAAATCCTTTAATGTGGGCCAGACTTTAAATTGAGCACCAAGATGTTAAATGTTAGACAACAGATCATATTTTTAAGTTTTTTCTTAAAATACAAGCAGCATCAGTTTATGGATAAACATGTATGAGAAGTTAAAGTGGTGTATTATAACATACTTAATAGATATTAAGCTGTAAGAAGAATCATTGTAACACTGTGCTGTCAATGAAAACCTCTTTAAGTGGTAAACTTCCCTGTTATTCCCGGCACAGCAGGATGGAAACATTAGTCTGAGTGTTAAAGTGAAACTGGCACATGATCCACTTTCCAGCCCTGTGGCAGATTTTCAGGGTGCCAGGTGCCGTGTTTGCATTGTGTCATTGTTTAATACTCCTGCCTCTAAAACACACCTCCGTTATTAGTATGTTTGTAGGAATGACACACACACACACACACACACACACACACACACACACACACACACACACACACACACACACACACATCAACACATTTATTCCTCCAAAAATGAGCAATAAGTAGGAATGAATCCATTGGGGACCTTGTATGATCTGAAGCAGATGCTACACCTCTATAGACAGACACATATGAGAGCTTTTACCACATCAGTTTGATATAAGGGTACTTTAAACCTTTTGGGGCTTTATGCTGTATACTGTAAGTTGGAGCTTTATTTGCCTTAGTGGCTTATATTATAGTTTGAATTGGCTGTGTTATGAAGTGTGTAAGCTGAATGACAAGGGTCCGTTTCATGAACAAGTGCACTAATGGATTTAATAAAGTGTACTATAGATATTGATATATTTTTGTGCAGTTTTTTAAGCCAGTGATAAAGAGGACAAATATGAAGAGAGAGACATTTACAGCTGCTTTTTTCTGTTTTCTTTTTTTTCCAGATTTGGTGTCAGTGTATTTGAGCAGCACAAAGGCAGCCCTTGCTTGCTGACACGCGTCTGCTAAGAGGTAAGGCAAACATCTGTCTCCTGTCACAAGCCTTCACATGCCTGCTTCTGCCCAACAAGCTATGATAAGCCAGCATCGGTTCAGAGATGAGGCTACAATGTGATCCTAAAGCAATCTCCCGGCGCCAAAATGGGGGGAAATGAAATTGAAAATGAACTTGTAAAGATGTAAGGAGAGCTAGGATCAAATGTTAATTAACTCCACTGTTTTAAGCTCAAAGGCCACTCAGGACTCATCTCTTAATAGAAGTGAGAGCTGCTGCAGAGATCAGTGCAGGAAGTCTCTGCTCCATTATACTGCCGCTCACTAAATCAAACTACTGTAGTGTACGCTCAGGCTCAGGTCTCTGCCTGCATGAGCATCTCATGGAGAGTGCTCTAACAAAGAAAATCTTTATCTGGCATAGATTATGAAGAGGAAACAGAATAGTGTGTTAAACAGATCTATTGAAATGCACTGTTTTAACTGTGTAAATCCTTTACAAAGCACATTAGTCAGCTAAAATGCTCTTTCTTTTTAATTCACAGCCTATAGAAATGCATGTAATCCAAGATTGGCCTCACATTTTAAAAGTACAATTTTCACCTATGACCAGGGGATGTCCAGACTTTTAGAATAGGGTGGCCCAACACTCAAATGACACACATGACTGAATAACATTTATTTATCCTGTCTGCCTCTACTAATGATATCTTCATTAAAGACTAACAATAAAGTGTCACACAGATGATTAATTCCTCTATTTAGTTTTGTGACATTAAAAATAACACAACAGAGCTTCACAAAGAGATAACTTGAAAATTGCAGGCAAACACCTAAACACTATGAAAATGAATGTTTCAAGTATTTCTTCTAAAATGTTTGAGTACTAAAACACAAAGTGTCAATTTCATGGGCTCGCTGCAGCTGGTTTGAACACCAAAATAGTTTGTTTTTTAATGAAGTCACACCTCAGACAAGGCAAATAGCCAATCAGAGTTAAGGACTTGGGGGGTGACCAAGCTTTCCAGGGGGGCCCATACCACCCTTTGCAGTAACCCTGAATAAGCCCCTGCCTAATGCCTTGATTCAGACACTGCATTTTGTAAAGACAATCAGAGGGACATCTTAAAGTTTAAATGAGTCTACTGCAGGCTATATATATTATAAAACATTGTTGTGAATATACAGTGCTGTCAAAAGTAGTATTGCTGCATAATAGTAGTAGTAGTAGTAGTAATAATAATAATAATAATAATAATAATAATAATAATAATAATAATAATAATAATAATATTAATAATAATAATAATAATAATAATAATAATAATAATAATAATAATAATAATAAAAATAATAATAATATTTTTGTTTCAGTATACAACTCTACAAAATATAAAACCAACCTTTTAAAATCCTGACATTATACATCCTCAATAGATGAAATAAAAGTCACATGTAAGCTCTGTTTTAACACCTGTCAGCTAGATCGTGTCTTTTCCAATACACATCATGCACAACAAAAAAAATCCATACATAAAAGCACAATTCTAAAACAATTGCACCAATGTACACGGCCTGTAACGTGGCATAAGCCCATGTCTGTATTTTGTTTCAGTTCGTTGAAATCTCCTGTTGATACGATACAACTACATGATGCCTAAACTGTTATGTTTTGATGGAGCATCTTTTTTTATTCTCCATCTACATGAGTGTCTCCATGGGTCTGGTCTTTTATCTGTCTTCTTCTTCTTTGAAGGTTGGTGTGATTTTTCTGCAGTAAATAAGATTCAATGTGTGTTTTTGAACCAGTATAATACTCCTGATCATGATAGCTGTTTGCTCCGGTAAGTACAAAACATGTTCGGCTGCTGTAAATGAACTGATATCAGCTCTAACAATAGCCTGCTCTCTTGAATATCTCCCAAATCCCTTCTGATAGATTAGAATCTGCTGCTGTACACATATCCAGACTTTTCATCAGTAATTACAAGGTTCTTCATATTTCCTATTGACTCAGACTTCATTCATTCTTTCTTATTTTTATTCTGATGTTACATTACTCTGACTTCTAAAAGCAGCAATAATTTAAAGCATCTGAAGCAAAGAACGTTTCTGTGTGAACCTCCTCACAATTAGTAATTCATTTTGTCTGAGTGCGATGTGGATACAGCTTTGTACATTTAATAAACAACCTCTGTATTAAAATATAGTATAACACGGGTCTGTGAACAATGCACTATATGCTATAAATCACAGTGTGAAAAAAATACATTTTCTATTTAATTCAATATGAACTCTACCTTAATAATACAAATGATATCTTTCTCTAATTTAATTGGCGCTGGCTATGTGCATATTGCTAATATAACTCTGGATTTCCATATTTAATGATGCATGCTTTTCATGGTGAATTTTACTTAGAAAATGTCGTCCTTAATGAACCTTGGAAAAATCTCTAATAGGCATAATCTCAGAAAATGTAACTTCTTCATTTAAAAGGTTCTGAGACCAATTCTGCTGAGTGCAGTTCTTAAAATCCAATAGCTGAAGTCTTTGGGAGGCAAATGTATCTATTTGCAAAGGTAGAGTGAGCAAATAGATTGTAATCCACATGGCAGAGAAGTGCAGGACTGGTCTGCTTTTATAAGTCAGAAGAAAGTGTATGCATAAGCACACTGCATTTCTATTAAATAATAATCTTGTTAAACAATTGCTATGGAGTAAATTAACTTATGCTGATACACTAAATGTTGCATAGAAAAACTTGAAATGTTGCAGAATCACCCTTAATTTAATTATTGTTTACAGCCATTACAGAAAAATGCAGTGTTAGGCTATTATACTCCATAGAAAACAGCATCTCTATGTATGTATGAGACTTTGTGTGTGTGGTATCAGGATAAAGATATGATTTTCAGAAAAAGGTGTTCAGTGAAGTTCTGTACAGGTTGAGTGGACAAATCTACTCTCCTGAGACACCGTCTGTGCTTTGCGCTTGAATCAAACTCATGATCTGCAGTTAAATCTTTTTTTTCTCCTTTTTATCTAAACTTATGTCGACGTCAGAACAAATCACCCCTCAAACATGCACACACACAAGCAAAAGTTTCAAATGATCTTCACATACTGAGTGTTAATATTCTCCATTTGCTACAGAGTAACTGTGATATTTACTGAAGTCCAGGAGGGTGCATCAGTGAGAGACACAAACAGTGGACGTGAGCACAGGAGGAAGACAGGAATGAAGAACTCTCAGCAGAGAAAATGAGGATAAATGGATGTCAATCTCCATGTGGAATTGGTAACCAATGATCCATTAAGGCAGCCTTTCCACAACAGACAGACGAAATAGCCTGAATTAGAAGTGCCTGACATTTCAGTTAATTGCACTAACCATGTCAGCTCGACAGTAGCTGCAAACCAGGTTAAGTCTTTACCTTCAGCACAGTGTGACACAGGAGCTTAAATGTGCAGGGATAACTGCATGTCAATGAACAAGATATATCAAATATGAGGGAATTTGTATTAGATGAACACTTAATATTATGTTAAAAAGTGTTGTTAAAATGCACACGAGAGAATTTATAGGAAGTCCCAGATGTCAAAGCGTAACGTAAAGGAATGTGAAGTTTGTAAAAGAGTCCGAACAAACATAAAGGGCACAACCTGCTGTCATGAAAGCAAAAGGTTTATTCATGTTCGAAATCACACAACTACCACAAGGAAGACTTTTCAGTCCAGGGTGTAGTCTGGTTAGAAAGTAACACTAAACATCTTTAATACATTAGAATCACTGCCACAAATCATTTGTCATGACTTTTCAGTTTCAGAATCACATACAATAGAAAAAAGAGAAAAACAAGTTCTGCACCCTGTTGAACAGAGCTGAAAATGTACAGTTCTGAATACTGAAACCTCTATGCATTACACTTTTTATAGTGATTTTTTCTTTTCCTTTTTTGCATGATTTAGTAACAAGATGAGCAACATTCAAAATGTTTTTTTTCTTCTTCAGTATTTACAACAGTTTCACTGTTTGGTGTTAATTTATCAACAATGTTCATCGCACCCCCCTCGTAAAAGCCACCAACATACAACTTCTTCATCCCCTCCCCTCCCCTCCCCCTCCCCCATCCATTTTTCATGGTATTAATATTATCATTTTCATTTTTTTTATTTTTGTCATTTTAAGTCGCTGTGCAGCCACAGCGTTTTATTAAAAGATTAAAATATACATTAGATTACATAGAGAATGAAGAGTTTACAGTGTTACAAGATGGCGTCAAATGAACTACATAGAAACATTAAATAAGGGCAAAAGAAAGAATGGTGGCCATGTTGTTTAGAGGTAGTAAGTGAGCACTCTAAGCTACAGAAATGTCAGAAATAATTGGTGTATGATTTTGAATGAGGTAATAAAGCTGTGTATTGATTGGTGGGATGTATAATTACTCTTAAGCTATATTATGTACAACTTTTCCTGTGTAACGGGCCGGCTCCTGCACGCTGTGACGGGATGATCTACTGTTGGAGGGGAGGGGGGGATTTGTTTGATAAGCAATACAAAAAAATGTTTACATATGTACATACTAAACATCAAATTATAAAATATGGAATGGTGTCATGTTAAAGTCAAGCAATCAATCACACTCCTTTATGTTGCAGACTTTGAATAGTGATTTCCTTCGACTAATGTATACAGCTGTAAGGCAAAAATAAATCTTGAAAGGAACTACAAAGCTGCCATTGAGCTGTCAGCGGTAGCATTGTTGAGTTGCTGGACAAGATTGCGAGCACATTACAGTCAAAGAAACAGCTGCTTTAATCTATGTATCGTATGAACTGAATGAGAACCCAATTATGGAAGTGGCAAGCGGTAATTAAATCAGAAATCAAACAAATTAAAACGCCATAAAAGAACACTGAACAGAGTGTCATCCAGTATCGAAAGTCCATATCCTGAAAGTTTACCGAGCATCATCTGTTTTCTGTTTGTACATGTGTGTGCTTACCCTACGACAAACAAATAATGATGGTTACAGTTTTTCATGAGGACAGAAAGAAACCACTGAACAATCAGGGAACACTTAATGTCGGATGATGTCAAATTGTCTGTAATTTGGGTGAAATTTTGAAGATACATGGAAACAAATCAGCCTTGAAAAGTCTTTTGTTGTTGTTAAAAGAGTCCATTTTCCCAGCTGGAGGCAAAGATGCATTAATAGCGGATCAATTCGAGGTATCAGAGTGCACACTTCCTGGTCCTCCTGTTGGAGATATTACAGAAGACGGAGTCGTTGCATCTTGCCACCCTCCATTAGCCTGGGACACAAATAGGAAAAGGTTGAGATTACAATCACACTCTCTGCAACACGATCTGCCTGCATTTTCACTCCTAAAATGTAACACAACACTCCAAAAATGGAAACGAGACATGGATGCTGGTTGTGTCAGCTGACATCAAACTGTCCCACACACTCTGCTGCTGTGTGATTAGTCCTTTGCGTTACAGTAGCATCAGCAAAGACACTCTCAGAAACAAATTTGTCTTGTGTCCCGACCAATGGGAGCTCTTCCTGAAATCAGCGTCTAAGCAGATTTCTGCAGCGGCCGACAGCTTGTCGCTACATATTCTGCTGTCAGTCAGGAAGAGGGAGGGCTCGGGCCGGGTGAGGTGGGGAGAGCTGAGTGGAAGTGACAGGGCAGGGCCTCTCCCAGAGAGCCAGTCTTAGCCAGCCTGACTTTGCTTCGCTCCAGGCATGACCTAGCCTTTACTGGATCCCTCTACGTCACCGCCAACAAAGCTAAAGGTTAGGCTATGCTAATTCATCTATAAGGCACATTCAGGACTGTAGCAACAAAACAGGAGCTCTGGGATGATTCAGAATATGTTATTACTGTCTTCGTCTTGTGTTCTGGTTCTCTCTTTTCATGTGTCGAGGCTGTTCAGTGCCGTCAGTTGCTGTTTTAGTGAGGATCATACTGAGCCGTGCTGAGCCAGTGGGTACAGGTCTGCACTGTGCATGGAAGTGAGAAACCTTGTGAGAAAGTGAAAAACACTTGATCCTGGTAGGAGCTGACATGTCTAAAGAGCTTATAGCAACACGGCTTCAGCAAAGCCAAAATGACACCAAAAGCAGTGAACGCTGGCGTCAGCCCCCACCATTTGTTTACATAGAATGTGTTAATTTTTCTCCGCAGAAAAACACTTTCCTTTTCATTTTCAGTAACACTGCTGTGAATGTAACGCCTTATTTCTGATGCTAAAGCTTTAAATAATATTAGGCTGTGAATATGCGCGTATTATACCCAACAGGCATGACAATATGAAGGGAGCAAACACTGAAGCTCTGATATAGTGCAGAGAAAGCTGTCTGATATTATTCCTCTCCCTCCTTCCTCACCCTCTCATCAACCAAATTAATCTTTACCCTGATAGCTGCAGATTATGTGCTGCTTTACAAAAAGGCGCCATATCAAACCTCATCAAGGAAGATGGAATTCATGTCTGGAAAGAGCTGCAGGCGATCACATGTTCATATTTTATCATGGAGATAAGGCTATGGAAAATTCTGTGAAGCATTTCAAAACAGCTAAATGCAACAGATACAGAGCAGGGGAGCTCTGTTTTTTTTTTATTTTCATCTCATTTTCGGTTTGAGTCAGACAAAGTATTAAAAGATGTCTGGAAGTGTAAAGTTGAAGATTTTATCCACGTGTATATTCTAATAAAAATCCATCTTTTATTCATATCAGGTGACTAACTAACTACGCACGCAACGTTATCTGTCTGCATCTACCTGGTAGTGTTTAACAACCTGCCTTCTTGCTTTGACTGAAATGGGGCTCAAAGATCAGAACCTTTATTCTGGAGGTCACTTGGTAGAGGTTTGCGTCTGGTCCTGAGGGAAACATTGGGTTCACCTGGCATTGAGCTCCTGTCCGTATCTTTACAACCTTTAATTGTCTAGGGAATTCCCACAGCTGTTTAATACGTTGGATTATATTCACCAGAGAGCTAATGATGATACTGCAGCTCAGGCAAGGGTGAGAGCAGTGCAGCTGCTTCAGGAGACTGCACTAGACACACCAACTTGTATCCTCCTTGATCACACAATGCAAAATAATGTTTACCCCCTACACCACCACAGTATTATAAAAATAAAGCAGCAGAAACTTAAAATCAAAAAGTACAGTGATTAATTCCACAAAGCCTTTCTTGCAACATATTTCTGATGTAATATATAAACATCTACTTACATTTAAGCCATGTGGACTGTACATGGTGTTCATCCCCAGAGCATCATTGTATCCTGCCGTCTGACTGATAACATGGCGCAGGGTATCCACCTGAGGGGACAAACAAAGGTGGGCAAGCCGGTCAACTCAGAGTCTCCGAGCTGGCCGACACTAACTGTGAACATGCTCTGTGAAGTTACGGAAAGTGACTAGTGTGAAATCACAAAAGGTGTCCTGCAGCAAACGCACTAACACAGCTAATAGATTCAGCAGACTGACTCTACCAGCATGCTTGTGTCTGTGAAATTTCTATGATGGCTATGAAAAGTAACACAAACTGTGTTTTAAGTTGCAGGAATGTGTAGATGTTTTAAAATCTGTAAGTATCTTTTTCTTTGAAGTGACTGAATGTAGTTTTTCCTTGGTGCATGGCAGTGATTGTGCGTCAGTTGTGCAGCTGCGTTGAGCTAACATAATGGAAGACATCAACAACACACAATAGCAAGATGAGACAGGAAGATAGCAATATAAAGTACAGAAAGGAAGGGGAAAACACAGTACCAAAAACCCAATACCAACCCAAGAGTTCAAGTCAAAGCCAAATGCATTCACTACATGTTTACTTTAGGTATTTGGAATAGAAACCAGTGAATTGCTTTGTGGGGTGGGATTATATTTTGGCTGCCAAAATATTCCATCCAAAGCGAAATAGTCGGTAAACACTTGAGCCAATCTGATTTTTTTAGGAGGCCTCAATGTTTATTTTGAACTGCCCTCGCTTTAAGCAGCGTCTTTTTTTCTCATTTGTCTATTTTTGGTTGTGCTTCAGACTGCACTGTGGATGGCTCAGTACACAGGCAAGACAAGGACAGCTCTCTGCACTGCTAAGAGTCAGGAACTGTCCCCCGATTGTGGATCCTACCTGTGACTGTACATTGGCTCCGACTTGTGCCCCTTGGTAAGAATCCCCATTCAGACTCTGCATGCTCAAGAACATGTCCCCAGAGTTTGGGAGGTTAAAAGAACCTGAAGAACCTGGAAAGGGAGGATGTAAGTAGCTGAATACATGAGAAGGCTATAAAGGGAAAGCACAGACACACACACACCACGCACACCAAGAAATACACTAGTCCCATAAAGCAAGCAACTACAGGGGTGGAGGGAAGCAAAGAAACAAACGGAAGAGGAAGAGATGCAGAAAGGATTCAAGAGGATCTATTTTTTTCTACGAATGCGGTGGACACAAATGAAATGAAAATCACATGACACAAGGGGACTGGTCACCTAAGCACCCAATTGTTCCACATCACCTATTTCCAATCTAAGGTTTTGGCAGGGAGGTATCACATGGTAAATGACAAGGACAATAAGAAGCTTATGAAAAGACCAGTACCAGTAAACATGTTGGTTAAAAGAGTGTTTTTGCTCTCGGCAGAATCCAGCTGAAACTCTTCATCTTTCATCTGGAATCCTGGGTGCAAGAAAAAGGGACCACTTCATAAGCTTACCACACCCGACGCAGGTCAACCAAGTCCAAACCCAGCATTACATTACTCATTAAAGAAACATGCCCTTTAAGGCTCCCTATGTCTGTATGACTCTTATTCAATGTGAAATGCATATTTTGATATTCTGTTACTGTAACTAAAATGCTCCCAGCAATCATGTTTCACTTTTATTTTGCAGAAAAACAGCACTACAATTCAGTGGGACTACATACCATTACATTACAAATGACAGGAAGTTGACAGAAAGTCAAGGGGAAAACAAATCCCATGGCATCTTTCTGATTCTTTTCTATTTTTGCCAAAAATACATATGTTCTCGGTTCACAAGACAGGAACGCTCTCTTTATGCATGAGTTTGCTTGGCATCAACTGTCTTATAGACAGGAGACACAGTGATCCCCGAGCTGGGAGCAGAGCCTGTCACTCTTCTCTGTGTGAATGGTGCATGAGAGAGTGAGGCAGGTAGGCAGCAGGTTAACAGCTGAGGTAAAGGGCAGATCTTTTTTGTCTATATGCAGAAAGGCCTACCGGAGTTGGGTGTGGTAGGGGAGTTGGCCTGGCTGTTCTGCACTGCAGCTGCTGCAGCATGCGCTGCGTTTACGGCGGTCTTGGCGGCATACAGGTTGGCTTCTTCCTGAAACTTGCCGATATTTTTCTTGTACCGGATCCTTTTGTTGCCAAACCAGTTGGATACCTGTGTGTGAGAGCAGAGGGAGGAGGAGCAGAGGAGTCAGACGTCAAGCAGCCACAACAGCGTGCACTGAGCAGTGTGATTGTTTCAAGATGTCATGTTTGGGTCCATCAAGTACCCAATTCCCAGCCCCTGCAGTAATGTCCGCCGGGTACACGAGCTAATTAAGCCGTAATCAGGAGCCACTTGTGTCTTCTCATGGATGGGAGCATGACATGCTCTCAGATGTGTCTCCTGACAAAACTAAAACACAAGGGGCTCCTACTGCACACACACTAAAGTCAATGCAATATATACAGTGGATTTCTCATATCAGGGCTGATTGTTAAAGATTCAAATCCCTTAGTGAAATATGTGAATGTTCATATTTCACCCTCTTAGGAATTCTCACTGATTCCAGATCAGTGAGTCTGCATGATTGACACCTTATGTAAATGTAGGATTATGAAATATTGTTGAGGAAAGTAGCAGAAACAGCCTTAAGTTATTCAAAACACAGATATTTGAAATTAAAATTGAAAATAAAAACATCTTAAAACATTATCCTTGTTAAATGTTCATATTTTACTTTTTCAAAGTTAACCTCACCATTTAATAATCAAATACACAGTCAACAGAACACAGCAATAAAACATCTGAATGTGTGTACGCTAAATGACAGTGGAAGCTCCTTTTAGAGTTCCTGCTTACTAAGAAGAAGAGTTTAAAGGTTGAGACCTGCAGACCTATAAAGACTGTAATCACAGTGTAGTCAATGTAAATTGATGGGTTAGAATAAAAAGAAATACAACAGTATATAAATCTTAATGCACTCTAAAGGTAGTACTGTATTCAATTGAATGTCTTGAAGTGGGTATATTCAGATGTCGTGTAGCTGGAAATGCTAATTCTGCTGAATTGAAATGATGACATCCAGCATCAGTCAGACTGGAAAGTTGTACAGGGGTGAACCTTATGTGTGAATGCTGGCTCTGCAATAACCCTGGAATAATAATGAGGTGATGCTTGTTTTTAATGGTTCTATAAATTAGAGTGTCTTGTCACTGCACCGCTGCCCCACTACCCCCCTCCCCTTCTCAGGCCCTGCAGCCCACGGCTGGACCAGCCAAAGAGCAGCTGCCCCTAATGACGCTTTATTTAATTTCCACCCATGTGCTTAAATTTTAATATCCCCAGCAGCCCGCCGATGCTGCGGCGTGAAAACTGACTGGATTTGCAGGACATCAGATCATTTCTATCCTGCACGTCTCTGTGCTCTAAATCTTTAATATCTAGGCAATTAAAATTAATGACCATTCAGGCGAGGCCCACTGTTGGCAGGGTTTCCTTGACATCAATTGTTTGATGGGTTTACCTAGAGGTTAAACTAACAAGCAAGGTTTAATTGGAAGCAATGAAAGCCCTGGCCATCATCCTTTTTACTTAACCTGCTTAGAGTGGATTGTGGAGCCAAAGACCAGGCAATATTCTCCTCTTTTAGACAGCTCACAAAGTGCTGCAAAGAAACCCTGGGAATCATAGAAACTGGCTCCTAAAGCTCATCAGTCTGTTTAATGTATCACAATGTTGTACAAACAGTGTGTTAAACAGAACTGGATTTCTTAAAATGCCAGTTTTGGGTATTTGCACATGAGGACATATTTCAATCATTAAGTCTGAAAGTTGACAGCGGCAGAGTAGTTTACTTCTTGATAAGTCAGAAAATCATTCAGACTCTACACATTTATTTTAAAATTGCTTATTTGATAAGTTATTAGCAGTTAAATCCTTTATGATGAAGAGTGTTATAACTGTTTTCTACCACTACATGGTGTTATGAGTCTGGTCAGACTCTGCTGCCATCACATTCTGGACGTTACACCACCCCTCTTCGTACTATACGAACATTCCTCTCCTGCCCACTGAACTCTGGCTTTAGTGATTCTGGGGTTCAGCTAAATATTGAACAAATGCACTGCTCTGGAAGGTGTGGAGCACAACCCAATCTACAGAACTAATTCCCTTTTATCTTGTGGCAGGCCATGCATTCAATTGACTCCTATGTGTGGTGAGAACCAGGTTGTGAGATTGAATTACCTGACATCAGCAGCCTCAGAGGCAGCGATTGTATAATGACCATGCAGACTCCGTGCAAGAACACGATATCCGCTGCCTACACCCCTGCTGCCCACGAGAGAGGCTGCCGAGCTCTGGTTAATAATTCAAACTATTTCACCCTATTTCAGGTCAATACTGCTCGCTAGTCAATGTAAGGCAATGCATGATCAGTGTTTGATCTCAATATATCCGAGGTTACAATGCCCTGAGCCTTAAACACACATACGAAGGTGGTCTCGCTGGCTGTGATACCATCAATTATACAGGCCGCTTTAATAATGAATAAGAACTCAAGTCTTAGCTTCTCTAAATTCACTATGTTCTGAAATATTGAAAAGTGTCACTCTGGAGAAAAATGTGAGGAATCCTAGCACTGAAACCTGCCTTAAATGTTGAACCTTTCACATAAACTTTAACTAATGTGGCCTCTGTAAATCCTAACACAAACCATCCAATCACAGACCTTAATTCAAGATCTCAACAAAATACATGCAAAGAAGCAAAAACAAATCTTGCATTAAGATAGCCTCTTTGGTTATAATAACTGTCAACATCTCATTGTGCTTAAAGCTAGGGTTGGTAGTCAAGGAAAACTAGCATGAATTTGAATGTAGCTTTTCCTCAGGACTCCATCTAGCCCCTCCCCCCTTCCCCTGGGAGCTCTTCCAAAATGACGGCCGCGCTCACATGCACGAGCTCCACTGATTCGCAACCATGTGATCGTGACTGATTCAAAACCGGTCCTCAACACATCGTTTGTGTTTTTCACTACGTCAACTCATGTCTCACTCAGCGGTAAGAAAACACCAAAACATTATCATAGTGAAAGTTAAAAACACAAACAAACATGAAATGTACGCGCAGGAGGCGGGCAGAATGACAGGACCGGATTTGATTGGTTTCATAATTTGGCTCCTGATGGCAGGGATTGGTTGGTGTTTTCCCAGGTTTACTCCAGCTGTAGATAGCGGCTCTTTTTTTTAGAACACATTATGTATTGATTACCATCGGGACATAAATATCATTTTAACCAGTATAACAAAAAGTGAATCTAAATCTGACTACCAACCCCAGCTTTAAAGCTCCTGTCAGGAATGTTCAATGTGTGTTAATTCTTGCACCCTCTGTGGACAAAATGGTTTTACCAATCTTGTCCTTTGCATGTCGTAGTAATGCTTTTTTTAAATAAAAACTCACATACTGCCGTCTTTTACAGTCAAATGTATCACACATAGAGAAACTTTGCCAAAGAAAATGTAAAACAAAAGACATTTTCGCAGCATTCTTGTAGTTTCTTCTTATGACACCTACCTCGCCACAGCAACTTTGACATTAAATACCATTATTTTGCAATATTCACTCTTCTTTATGATGGCCCTGTTTGCTTCTGTAGGTCATATTAGCAGTAATTTAAGTCTGTTTCATGACCAACTGAAAACTCCTAACAGGAGCTTTAAGCTGTGTAATACACAAGTATAGGGGGTTTATCAGTGTTTAGTTAATGAACAAACCCATTATCAGTCATTTATTTATTTAACAGTAATTTACGTTCATCCCTCAGTTGTTTGAGGCATTGCACAATTTGTATAATGTAAAACCCCTAAAAGGCTACTACACACATCTGCATTCAGTGGAGCTGCACACGTTGACCTCTGTGGGTCTTACGATCACAGCTGGTTGGGTTCATGCAACATTTATGACAGTTTTTTATTACAGGGATAGTCAGTCTGTTTGCTTTACAATCCCATATTGCTGCAATAAAAGTATTAGAGTGAGATGAACTGACTGAAAACGTCATCTTATTAGATAATGAGATGTTGATATTTCCTTTGGGAGAAAAATGTGCAATTAAAAAGGTTTGTAAAAGTTGTTACTAATGTGAACTAGTTTTTCTACTTCAGAAAATCAAAATAATATATTGTGACTGAAGTATTGTGACTGATATGAACTGCAGGGATCTCCTGATGTAGAGAGGCTTTCCTCTCAGGGAAGAACGCTTGTGCATCACTCCTATTTCTAATGACCCCTGCTACTAAAATGATGCAGGGGGTTGCGTCAGTCATGATGTATTGAGCCTAGCTGCAGACAGATATTGGCATACCATTCACTACTGATGGTTTTTTACTTAATG
Organism: Notolabrus celidotus; assembly: GCF_009762535.1. Lineage (NCBI taxonomy): Eukaryota > Metazoa > Chordata > Actinopteri > Labriformes > Labridae > Notolabrus > Notolabrus celidotus. The sequence continues at coordinate 26,033,287 of NC_048280.1, read as the reverse complement.
AACTGCTTGTGCAATAAACAAAGCTGGAGAGAAAAAAAAGTATTTTGGGGGTGTGTTTGAAAAATGACTTAACCGAGCCCTCAAAGTAGCATTTGTGAGTCTGAGGGGGCCGGGTTCCGATGAGGGATAACACACTTACGGCACCATGTCGAGCCTCTGACTTTGTTACTCACTTAAAATGAGCCAAGGCACTAAGAATAAGTCAATAAGAATGTCTGCGGCGGCCTCCGCTCATCGTGGAGAATGCCACTAATGGGGCCTGAGATGAGTTCAAGTGAATTTTTAAAAGCCCTCTAATTTCTGCTCAGACTGATTTGTTCTCATGGGAACCGGTACAGTGGCCTTCATATAACAAAGTGGAGCTCCATTTGTGAGGGTTGGTGGCCATGTTTTTTAACCAGTATAAGCACACAGTGGTCACGGGGTTGGGTTGAGGGGGTGTAAATAAACTGGAAGTGCAGTTTGCAGGTTGTAAAGTACCACACAGTTCATTAAAATTCTATAACAAACAAATGTGAACCAAAGCAAACAAAAGGTACAGTTTCACATTAGTACACACATAGTATGGTGATAACATGAGTGTAGTTTAACAGTATGGATCAATCAACAATAGTCTGTGTTCTTGAGTGACTTTAAGGTGGAATGTAAATGCTAAAAATTCTAATCTGCTTTCTTTAAAACGTAAAAAAAAAAACTTGAAATACTGCAGTTTATGATAGCATTAGCATTGTAGCAGTAGTGAGAGGGAGGGAGGTTCTGTGTAGTGCAAAAAACTGTGAGGCTAATACATCATACATAACAAAAAATAAAAAAAAATGAAAACAGTGGATCAGGAGAAGTCATGACATACCTGTGATACTGTGATGGTGCTTCCCACCCCCTGAAGGCAAAAAAGAATGGGCTTTTACAGTATCTGACTCTTCATGACTACACTCAATATACCCCTCTACACCCCCTCCCCACACAGCACAAAAAACACTGCAGATTATTGTATAGATTCATGTTTCTCTCATATCGTGTCTCATGAGGAAAACCATAGAACAATAGAGTATGAAAGTAAAGTCTAGTCACAATCATAGCAAGAGAAAAAGAGAGCACAGGATAATAATGCTTTGGATGTGGGGGTTAGGTGTGAGAGATATTGCCTTCAGGTTTACCCAACAATAAAGCTATTCTATTATATATATATATATATATATATATATATATATATATATATATATATATATATATATATACACATATATAAAGTGGGGAAAGTGGTGTCTTTAACTCTAGAATATAACTGAATTAGCAGAGTCCCTCAAGGTCACTTGAACAGAAAACATCCTAATAAATATCATCCAGTGTTTTTGAAGCAGCTGACTTTAACTGCTTTTCTTAAAGTAATGGATGGTGCCATTTTTCTTCCCGGCTTATGACCTGCGCGACTGGTCAGGCACCACAGAGAGCACACATGGTGGATGGGAATGAGGGGTAAAAATGGCAGGGGACCCCGCGTAAGGAAGGACAGCATAGTGCTTTGATTGAGGCCAAGATGATATAGGCCTCCCCTCCCTGCGGCCCTGCTCTGACTGACTGGGACCAGCCTTGACTGAAGCATCATTAGGCAGCCACAATGTCAAGGTTAGCTAAGGACGGACATTGTGTCTTGTCGATGGTGCGACCTACGTTAACTATCCCTCTGGGCTTTCCCACCCTGATTACCCACCAGCTACTGTACGAGGAGCAACTACCCACCTGGGAAACTGTGATGCTGCACTTCTTCGCCAGCTCTTCTTTGGCCTCCTCACTTGGGTACGGGTTGCTGAGGTGCGAGTAGAAATATTCGTTCAAAATTTCCGTTGCCTGCTTGCTGAAGTTTCTCCTTTTCCGCCTGGGTTGAGAAAAGAAAAAAAACGAGAGACAAGGCCGAGCGAGCCCTATTAGCGAGGACCAGCATTAACTCATCCATTTGGATCGCACAAATTGCACAATCAATCTCACACATAAATGGTGAAAATAATGAGGAATGGGCTGTGAGGGCCCTCAGGAGCTGGATATCGTGTCCTGCTCCAAGAGTCTCGTCAACACACGGAAGACCAACCAGACTTCAGCCAATAACAAGCACACACATCCACTCAAACACACAGTCACAAAACACATACAATGTTTAATTTGGTCTGTTGGTCTGCAATCTCCAGTCCAAGCGTGTAATGTGGAGAGTTTAGTGCAGCGGATGGGTGGGCTTTGTGATGGAGCGCAAAGCCCAGTCGGAGTGCATCTCGGTGCATTATAGAAATCATGGCATGCACAGTTGAGCATTGTTCCTGAAGTGCCACAGCCCCAGGGATCTGCAGCAGAAACAAGCAAACTCTAACTAGATCTGGGTCCCTGTTCCCTCCCAAGGGCACTACTTATCATGTTGTTGAGCATTTGCTTATTTTGCCTTGTTTACCGCGCTTCACACAGGCAGCGGGCAGCAAATGTGCTTCCACTTGGCTTGTTTGGCCTCCAACTTGTGCCCTGTTCTCTGCAGAGCTCCTCACTGCACCATGCTGTTAGTGATTAGATTAATCCAAAACACCTGCTGATGACCTCCCCTCCATCCATTACACAGGACTCAGCCCCCTCTTTCATTTGGTCTTAACTGCTATCAGGTGCTGGGGGCATAATTGTCTCGAAAATGGATAATGCACAGAGCATGAACACAGTAAAAAATCATGCATCTCTGCAGTGCTCATACTGTGTGTTGTGCCAGAAAAGTACGAGCAAAAACAAAGTTCAGACCTGCACACATTCTAAAAATGACCTCGCCCACTGGATTAGCTTATATGGGTCATACAGAAGAAGTAGAAGTTTCTGGATACCAAACACACACCTATATACACTACACACACAATACACTGACCTGGCATCAAGGAATCTGGAGCGCAGGATCATGACAGCCTCACAGGTGCTCTGTTTCAGCTGCATCTGGATAGAGCTGAACTTACGGTGGATGATTCCCACCATACGCTCGATCTCTTTGGGGGAGATGGGCCGTGTGCGAGACTGTTCCCTCAGCAGGTTCATCACGTGGGTAGTGAATTCATTACACGCCTACAAAGAGACAACAGCAGCCAAAGTGAGTTCTATAAATTTCCCAAATCACATCAGAGAGCTCTTTATAACTTAAAAACACTCTTTAACTTGTATGCCAAAGTTCAACACATTTCCTCTATAGGAAGCAAGCTTATACATGCAGGCCTTTTTTTCTACATGCTGTGCTTTTTATGCATTACTTTAATGACATAATCGGTGAAGTCATCTTTGAATATCAATGCAGATTTGCAATTTGGCTGGTCTCCTAATGCAGAGCGAATTTAAACAGCTTTTCGGTAAACCAGTAGTTCATACATGATTAATTAGAATAACTCATTTACGTAGTGCACACTTTAGCTCATTACTCTGAGTAAAATTCGTTAAGTATTTACATTTAGATAATTAAAACCTGGAAACACCCTTAAGAAAGATGCATTTACTCCCGGAGAAGTGTTGTGTGCCCCCACGTCCCCACCTCCTCTCTCAGAGAGCAGCGAGTAAATTAGTCTAATTTACCTCAGCGGCTTGCTGAGGCATCACTGTTACACCTTCTATTTTCACCCATAATGCCTCTGTGTTTAATGGCAGGCTCAAAGTGCTAGGTGAAGGAGCTGATCATACTTTCATTTAACACCCATGACTAAGACGCTGCTTTGGATCTCTATAATCAAGTACAACTCAGTGAATAATACTGCAATTTTTCCTCTAACTGCTAACACATGCATGCCCACTGCAATTTTCTCACTAATGCACTGAATGAGCTATTCGTGGTGTTCATAAGTAATGTGAAGTATGACGTACAACTCGATAGGGACATTTTAACACAAACTGATATCCAAAGTGGCTGGTAGTCACAGGTTTTTTAAACATCTTGATGGTGGAATAAGAACAAAATTTATGTTGTGAGGCTTAACGTGGATGTTGGGATGAAGTGTTTAAAGAGGTGCAGTTTTTCAAGCAAATGACTAAACCCTTTAAAAAAGGAATGCAAGGACTCCCCCTCACCTGTTCGTATTTCTCCAGCTCTGTGTGGTAGATCTGTCTGATCTGGGTGAGTTTGGCTCTGTAGTCGGAATGTTCGATGGAGTTGTCGCCGGCTGCGCCGGAAGCCGCTGCTGCGGCTGCTGCAGCTGCAGATCCGCCACCTTTCTCTGGCCCCGCCACGCCCTCCGCCAGCAGCATGTTGTCTAAGCGCATGAGCTGGGGGTCTGGGGGGTCCTCCTCCTGGGCACCACGGATGCTGAGACCTGCAGAGACACAGAATAAGACAGAGACGATCAGCATATGCCAAACACTACAAACATAAAAGTTCATATCTCATATCCGACCAGACTGACTATTTGGTGCCATTAAACGTATTATGTCTGCATCGTCTGCTGTTGTGTGATGTTTCCCCTGCAGGTAAGAACTGGGTGCCTCTTGTGCATGTGCTGTGTTCCTGTCGCCCCGTGTCTATGCCTGTGCTCTTTTATTTACACACTGCGCTGCACACTGTGTGTACGGGAAGGCTGACATGACAGCAACATCCATAAACTGACAAATGCTCAATGGTGAAGTGGCACTTCTAGTCTGTGAGAGGATGCTAAACAGAAAACTATACCTCGAGTAAGTGTCTCTGTCTTCGACACAGTGAATGCTGCAAGCTCTAAAAAAGTAACAACTGCGTTCCTCTTTTTCATTGGCTTATGAGGTTTGAGTCTTGAATTATTTTACAATCCTGATTTTGGTGTGTTCTAAAAAGTAATAAAAATGTGCTGGAGAAATAAAAAGGCAAATGAGTTCAGAGTCATTTTAATGCGAAGTGCTCATTCATGTAATCAGTTTTTGCTCTCGGTCCCTGCTGTCTTTCTGTCTCGCCAGTCCTTCAGCGGGTTGTAATCACCCTGCAGTTAGCATGCATACACACCTTGTTGCACTGGCAGTGCAAGCATAGAAAAACACACAAACAAAAAACACTGCGGGTCAGAATTACAACAAAAACAAGCCGGAGCAATCCACTCTAATAAGTGGATATAAATGTGGCTCAATGGGCAGTAAATACTGAGTGGCTACTCGAACGTTATGATTACCAGAGTTGTTTCAATTCAATAATCCCTCCCGCAATTCAGGGATTTTCAACAGCTCATTACAGCTTCATTAAGATATGGCCAGCCTCTGGATTCTAAATAAGAAGATTAGTGGCTCTATTGTGTCAGCCAGTAGGCATGCAATCAGAGGAGCCCTTTTAGCACGCTTTGACCGACTGACCCTGCAAACATCCACAGGAGTAAACACCAGAGAGGGAGAAAATACTCCTGAATAAAAACAAATTAGGAAGCACATCATATTGTAGCCGCCCCTCTGATGTTTTCATCTCTGTTGGTGTTTTTGTTCAGCTGCAGAACGGCTGAAAAACAAATTTGACTCTATTTATGGATGGGCTGGCTTTGAGTCTTTTAGGTGTAATGGTGTGAGAGGAGTGGATGAATGTGGCTATTTGTGTTGGAGACATTGAGATGCTGGACAAGGCTCCATCAGGCTTGTAGAGAGCCAAGCCTATCCATGTGGACAATATGCCACTGCTCCACTAACCCTGATCCACATCACACTGCATCTGCACCCTAACTCCACCCAAAGCTCTCGTTCTGGACCGGCTCGACTGTTTCTATTCCAGTTTGTGCAGCAGGAAACAAAATGATTTGAATGTTGGCTGCCCAGACTCCTGGCTACATACCTCAACGTGTTCTAATAGCTGGTGGTTTGTCTGCCACTACAGTTCATTTTTCCCCTAATTCACTGTTTACTCCCACTCTCTGATTCCACGCAGGCTCAGCAGGCTGCACTTTGCTTTGTGCTGCGGGTGGTGGTAAGTAGGTAGGCATGTTTTTCATGTCAGGTATATTAAATATAACTCTGGGACGCAGCGCACATTTCTACACCAAACCCAGTTGTCACTTTCACTCCACTCACTCTGTATCCAGGGGAAATGCAGCTGGGGGAATTTACAGGGCTTTTCAGCTAAATGGGCATAAATCACCGGTTTCATTCAAACTAAATAATCACAGGCCATAAACAGCCACCAGTCTTTTACCATATATTACCGCAAAGTTCCTGTGTGCAATAATGTGTCCATTCACTGCAAAGGAAAACCAGAGCGAGACATTAGAAAGCGACATGTAATCCTGTTAGTCCGGTGACATGTGGAGTGGCCGTGACATTTTTATCATACGTGTCTATTTCTATTTGGGAAATCAGCGGGATAAAAATGATTACTGCGCTGCCCCGAGAAGCAGACGGCCCTGCAGGAGTCCACCAGGGTGTATTTGTGCCACAGCAGCTGCAGCTGGCCATTCATAACGCACATGTTGGGAGGCATGGCATGTCTGTCTCAAGCGGATAAATACTAAGAATTAAAAAAAGAAAAAACAGAGAAGAAAACAGCCAACAGAAGGAAAAAAACAGGTGCTGTATATCTCCGTCTGGCTGTCTGTTTCCCAGCACCTTTGTTAGAGCAGCTAAAGATTGTGGATTCACTGTCTAAGCTCAGAATCATCACACAACTTCCACAAAATAGGCTCAGGCGAGATAATATCTTTAATTTGCTGTGTGGTTGACAAATCTGTATAGTAACTTGCAAAGCCACAGTCACATTCTAGCACTGTGATGCTGCTCGCCTGCTCTCAAATCCTTATCCTGTTTTTGTCTGATGATATGGGTATTAAAACAAGTTTGGGCACCCGAGTTTAGCTCTAATCCACCTCCACAGTCAAAGTGGGATTAATCTCAGTGCAAAGGGAGAGTGCGGGAGTCGTGTCACCTTGGTAAAGCCTGGGAGCGATAGGAACTTAAGAATGAAAAATCTATATGTGGTCTGGTTATTTCACACAGCTCTGATGATGCTGGCTCACTTAATTACCAGAATTTAATGATGTTAAGGGAGGAAAAAAGTGAAATTGTAATAGTAATGTAACATGTCCTTAATCAGGCTCATTTGTCACTCAACAATACAGGTGGAGGAGCTGGGGAGAAAGCACTTGCCTATATGATTGTTCCTCATTTCTCCTGTGTGACTGAGACAAAAGGAGACGCTGTGATTAATCCATCCCTATCAGTCAGGGGTGGTTCTTCTTTTCATTTTTTACAGGTTTCACCGTTGTTATCAGATCCGCGGAAGTAACAAATTTGACAGATAAAGACAATGCAGCCCCTTTTCTCTCATATACTCTCCCCTGTTCTCTGTTTATAATCATTTCCGGTCCTGGGCTGTTGTCTCGTACATCATTCCCTGCTTGAAGCCCTGACAGTGATCTGAGCACCGCCTCGGGCCGCTCTCCTTTTTCTCCCACCTCCTTTCCCCCCTGTGCCCTCTTTTATTCTGTGGGCTTAGCTGACCTTTGGCCCGCTGCTTGTTTACTCTCATCACTGAAGTGTGAGCAGGAGAGCCATAAAGGCAGAGCCCTGCTGGGTTAATGTGGCCTGCTGAAGAGGGAAGGGCTGGCTCTGGGCTTCTCCAGCTCATTCTGCTGCACTGACTGCATCATCAGATACCAGACAATACACTTGAAGAGTTGTGCTTTTTGCAAATAAAGACAGAGTTTTCTTTAAGTTATTCATTTTTTTGCACCAACTCTTCTGCAAAATATCTGCTGCAGAAATTGCAAACAGCAGAGTTAATCTAACTACTTAATTATCTCTCCTTTTACTGATATCTGATACTTAGACTCAGTTAATGGCCAAAACCCTTACATTGAACAAATATACATATTATTGAAGGAAATGACAAACTTCTTCAATTTCGTTGCTTTATCCAGTATAACAATATCTTGTTCACTACTCTTAAGAAATAATCTATTTGAAACAAGTTGATTGATTTATCGGTTGGGCTAATGTATCATTTAACCCACCAACATTTCAGACAATACACAGCACCTTATTTTAGACTGTTTTAGAGTTATTTTTAGATAGATAGATTTCAATATCTGGCAGTGCTGATATCACTGCCAATATTTGCCAATACAGAAACCTGAACCAATATCTTCCATTACTTATTTTAGTACCAATATCTGCCCACATTGATCCAGTAGTGATAACAGCCAATCCAGATCTACTTAAACTGATACCAGTACCGATATCTGCCAATACAGACCCCTGTACCAATATCTAGTACTGCTAATTGTATTCTACTGATACCTGCCTACATTTGATACTGTATCGATATCAGTTGATACTGAAACAGATACCAACACATGCCTTGATTGATATCAGCTGATACTTAGGCGCCTACAGATATGTGCTTATGCTGACTCCAGAATTAATGTTGGCCAGCACTGGTATCGTTTTCAGAACAACTTGAAATTACAGTAAAAGTGTCTGGCCTCTGTGTTTTGGCTGTATTAGATGATACACACTGTGACTCTGTTACTTCCAGAACTGTTTCCAAAACATCCTGTTCATTACGAGTAACCCTGACCTCCTACAGCTCTTCCCATACCTCCAGTGCCTCCAGTGAACAGCCCCGGCCACGTATCGACACTCTGTTCATCTAATTGCATTGATCCGCAAAGGTCTCCCAAAGCTAACCAATCGAAACAGAATTTATTTTATGTCAATATTTGCAAAGGTCATCTCTCTTAAAGTCGCGGTGTAGACGATGTGTGTAAAGAGGAGGAGGCGGAGGAGGAGGCGGAGGAGGAGGAGGAGGAGGAGGAGAACCGTGGCATCTAGCCTGTTACTGAGGCTCGTCCAAGGTGAGCTTTAACTCCGGCTTGGCACTCAGGATCCAAGGCTTCTAATCCACCATGTTATTAAAACCCGCTGCCAAAGCAGCACACTAGAGACTACAGAGGGCTTAGAGTATCCATTTCACAAAGAGGCCAGTGTCACTACAGCCGCGTTCCACGTCTCCTTTGACTTCATATCATCTCCTTTGTCGTGGCGCCTGGATCAGTGACTTTCAGCTGCAGAAGCGGGGGGAGCGGGATCAAATTACCATTGAAAATCTTTTGTTCTGACAAATGAAACATAAGGATCCTCTTTCATCGACGTTCTTAAAGGCTTTTTTAAGCTTGGCCTACATCCACATGGCACAAAGAATCTGAGAGAATGCCTGCAGGCTCTCTCTCTTGCATGTACAGTAATTAACATGCCATTAACACATTAATACACATTAACTATTCCCAATGTTAATGGCAGAGTAATTACCATACCTGATAGTGCACTGTGGGGAAGCCAAAGCACATTTGCTACTTTGTGTTCCACTTTCTTTATTGAGTGAGATGAAGAGAGGAATTTGGGAAGATAGCTCATGCACTTTTCCTCCTCAGACAGATTCAATGTCTGTGCATGTGTTAGCATTTACAGAGAGGGTGTATACATACAATGGATGCAGCCATTGTGGGGTTACCTGTTGGTTATGTAACCCTTGCATTTGGATATTCGGGCATTGGCGTTTTTGGAACCAGTTTTTACAGGGCTGGTTTGCATTGCTATGATTCTATGCATCATGTTAATAGGACTACATGGTAGTAGCTGTCAATCACAGGTACTGCCCTCTGGGGCTACAATTATTAAAAAGGACATCATGTTGCATTGAAGACAACTTGGACCTTAGCAAGACAATAACTGCAGATTCCAATACAGATTTGACTCAAAAGTTCAAAGAAACAGTTCTTATCGTACAGCTTACATAGTTGGCCTTAGTTTTAAATGTGAAATCCTGGAGGGGGCAGAGAGTCTAGTGATTAAACGTGGAGTTAAAGCAGGCAGGGGAATGGGCCCTAAACTAGGGAATCCCTGTCTAAAACGATGATGTATCTCCTCCCAGTGCGGTGAGTGATAAGCTAATCAGCCGCGCTGACAGTGAAGTGTTACAGCCCCTCAGTGCTGGGTCAAGACATCTCCCATCATACACCACCAGCACACACTAAACAGACAGCACATGGAGGTGGTGGTGTGGGGGTGTGGGGGGGCAAAAAGTGTCTCTGGTCAGAAAAGAAGATCTCTGTCAGTTCAGGTAGCCTTTGTCCCTCGATGATGATGATGATGAGCCCCCCCTTTCCCCCACCCTCAAAGGAGGAGGCTGTGACAGCGGGGGTGAGAGGCGTGATGGGAGGAGGAGGGGGGGAGGGCATGCCACTCTCGACCCACGACTTCAAGACATGCGGGGGAGCGGGGTTGTGCAAAGGGGGTGGGAAAAGACACCCCAAACAAACATCTTGAAGACATTTTGCCAAGCACACCAAAATTAATCACTGTCCCATGGTGGCACTGACATTTGTGGGAAGTGACACACAACATGACAGACTAGAGGGAGAGGATGAAAGGCGGGTGAGGTGGGGTGGTGGGGTGGTGGTGGGGGGGCTGGGTAAACAAGGGCCACTGTCACTCGCTGTGATCATGTGTGCGTGAGTGTGTGTTTATATGTGGACTTGTGAGTGCCCGCTTTGTTTCCTGCCCTCTAAGACTGGATATGGGCAAACGGCCAAGTGGTGCAGTGATGGCTGACCAGGCCTGGTGGTGGCGGCCGCACGCAGTGGTTGGGGGAGACCGGCCAAATGAGTGGACAGGACCTCCGCTACAGATCAGCACACTGACTGACCCTACAGGACTCGTACAGCATGGGGCTCCGACGTTAAGGCTCACATGGTTCATATGGTCTGCTGGTCACAGAATGAGCCGCCATCGCTGAGGAACTTGTGTTTTATTGAGGCTGACAACACAAATCTAAAATGAACACAAATGAAAATCTGCTCAATACGAAACACTCAGAATATTTAAACATCTGTGCTGTAGGTAGACTTGGAGTTCAGACTGCCTGAGACATTTATTGTGTTTTGTGTTACAATATTTCATTTCATCCCTCTATATTGTGTTAGCATGTTTTGCTTATTCCCTTTTTTTCACTTTCATTTTATATTTCATGTATTGATGGTCTAGCTGCTAGCCTCAATTTGCTGCAAAGGTAGGCTGATTTGCTATTCAGACCCCAAGCAAATAATGCAAATGTGGCACTGAAAGCCACTTATGAAATACCCAAAGGCAACTAATCACTCCTCCTCTCGTTCCAGCCTTTCTGCAGCCTCCTAATTAGAAGATGGAGATTGCATGAAACCAGGTCACACAGCAGGTCTTGTACACACCGATAACCAGGCAAACACACCGGCAAAAACTTCATCCAGACACAGAGCCAAGCATGCATTATTTTAAAGGCTAGAGGTGAAAAAATAATGCTATTCAGGTTATTAATCCCATATATTTCACTGTATGCTCCAAAAGAAAGGATTTAGGCTTGAAGCATTTTGTGTATGTGCTCTGTATTTGCATGTTTCTCTGTGCCTGGGTGTGTGTGTATGTGTGTATGTGCATACGCTCATGTCTGCATGTGTGCATGTGAAGGCTACACGCTCGCATAAACAAAGAAACGGCATTGGTAGCATACAGCCAACCATGATCCACTGCCAGAGAGATTATTCTTTGCAGTGGCATTTCTGCAAGAGAGTTGACAGTCCATCATTTAGATTTTGCAGTGTATCCACGAAAAGGCTGCATTGCCTGGAGCAGAAGGAGCTGCTCTTTCCTTCAGTGTCTTTTATAGAAGAGAATTCAGCTCCAAATTGTAGAGCCAGAATCCTTTGCTAGCCGTGCTAGCGTGTAAGGACTCTGCTATGAGGCAAGTAAGGTTACGAGACCGGAATAAGACTGCGCTTGACGTACTGATTCTCAGAAACATCTCTGGGTGAGGACTGATAAAGCTCACAAAAAAACACATCCACCTCCAGTGTCTTAGTTTTGCACGCACCTGAACAAGAGTGCTGCCTCTGCAAGCATCCTGCGCCTGATGTTGCAGGTTAGTGCTAGGTCTGCAGAGTGCAGTGCAAGGAGTGGCTGGGCAGATCAGGTCCAGGCCAAACAACAGCTTGTGACAGAAGCAGGCCAAAGAGGATGTTGAGACACGCAGAGACTTAACAGGCAGCCGGCCTGCCATCCACTCTTTTTCAGCTCTCCTTATACTCAACACATCACTTTGGATTCATCGCCAGTATCTCTCAAAGAACGCGGCGGGAGGAAATTCACATCACCCTTAGCAAGGAGTGAACAGAGCACTTTCAAACGCAATAATTGAATATAATTCTCTTTGTTTTATTGTTCACCTTCAGATGATCCTCCACCTTGTCTTTTTGTTGTGTGATACCCCGTGAACACGGTTGCAAAAAAAAAAGGTTATTTGGCGCTAATTATTCCCAGCATGTACTTTACACACCATTTAATGAGTTAGACTAGAGGCATGGCCATTGGCTGTGACTTGCTCGCCCAGTTATCCAAGATGAACCGTGCAATCTCCTTCACGTCACCCCTGTCATGTGCACCAAATCCCCGTCCACACTGTATTCCCTGCTAGGGCTTCACTGGAGCAGAGACAAGGCGCTGCTGAAGCAACACAACAGCTCCCGTAGCGTCTCCACACACCGGCGAGGGAGGGGTTAGAGCTGGGAGCTCGCTCTCATAATTACAATAATTAACAGTTGCAGATTTAATTGGAAGGGAAGGCATTAACAGGAGGAACATTGTGGTGGCACGTGCAGAGGGAACCTTTGCTGCGAGAAGCTTTTGTCTCCTCAGTACCTAATGGTGCCTTGGCTGCGGTTGGCGAGTGCTGACACAACACAACGCGACTGAGCTGAGGGTTCAGACGGAGGGGCTTGTCAGGACTCAGACTGGAGGCAGATAATTAGGTGCCAGGTTAATGAGAGCACGGGCTCTTGATGGCATTTGGTTACTGTATGTGGGCAATTAATGACTTTGTTTTGGTGTTTTTATTGCCCACTTGAGTGGAAAACATAATGCATTATTCACCTCAGGCCTGTGTGTGATGTGGTGTGGTGCTGTGTTTGATTGAGTGGCGGTGACTCTGGCTAAAGAATCAGTTCCATTCACTGTGGTGAATGGTCTACTCAAAACAATGCAGCATGCTATGTGGAGTTAGCAAAATGAAATCTCAGTTCACTCATGGCTGCTGCACCAGGTGACCTTTTCACAGTGTATTGCCTCATGGTGGATGTCAGGCAAACATTCAAGTTTCAGGTCATGCGCAGGACAATGTAACCACAAAAACACAGCAGAACAAAGAAACCGAACCCTGTGGCCATAAGTGTTCACTTAATTCAGCGTATCAGGTTTCATAATGTATTTGTGAAATTCCATACCCTCCCAGAAAAGCCTGGCTTTCATTCCAGGGGATTTATTGGCAATGAATCCACTGAGAGGTCTTTAGACATCCTCTTCTTTAGCCCAACCGCTCGACGCCTCCTATTTTGGACTTAGTTGTTCTCTTGCCTGTGGTGGCCAATTAGAGCGCTATAAGATAAATGGGCACCCACAACTTTGATGTCCATCTTTTAATAAGCTTTGGTTAAGATGACATCTGTGTGAAAGAGTTCAATATCTTCACAGTGGGAGAGAAAAGAGGTTTATTCTAAAATGAAATATCATCTAAATACTGCTGGAGGTTTAGGCTGGGTGGGGGGATCATAGCGTTGGCTTTGACTCGGGTGTTGCATTCATTATCTTCCGCTGCAGTTGTGCAGATTAGTCAGCGAAAGATGATTTTTAGAGCCTTGTGAAATCTGTGCTTTTATACCACTGAATCAGTTTCAGCAAAACAGAAAAAAAAAAAATTTCATGCAGTATTCAAACGCAGAATTTATCAAGCTAGAATAAGAGTGTGATGGTTTTTATTTGTGCTTTAAACATAGAATGCTAATTAATTATCTTAAATACGATCCGAAAAAGCTTTAATGCTTTGAATAGAATAAAACTACAGTGTAACAATATCCAAAATGGTGGGGTCATAAAATGGTGCATGGGTGTGTATGAATACAAGCAAGCGAGAGAGCATATATCTAACCTAGCCCGCGGACGTGCTGCTTTATACGTGTGTGTAACTCAGTCAGGAATAATGTAAATGTCTGGAGAGTCTTAAGACGGAGCAGGCCTCCGTATAAAAGCACCCTGTTTCAGGCTAGTAAAACAAGTCAATAAATACAGAGGAGAAGCCGGTGCTGTCTGCTGCACTCGGCTGAATGAAAACAGAGGTGAACTGCTTATTTTCAGTCTGGCACCAGTGGTTGACAGGAGGCATAATGGGCGCTCATACATTCTGACTATCACTCGTCACGAGCTATATCTGTCAATAACACACTCAGGTGCTTTTAGATGTAAAACAAGGGCTCTCTAGGAAGAGAATTTATGACTTCATGTGGTTAGACGTTGAATAAACCAAACATTTCCCACACTGACCACAGCTATGCTTTTCAAGAGCTTCTCGTTTCCAGTTAGTCTTCTTTTGTTGATCCTCTTGTACAGAACAAACACAGCCTCCGTAAGCCGGCACTTACTGTGTGAAAACCCCGATCTGTCCTGCCCTGGCCTGCGAACGGGAAGCGGATGACACAGCCTCACACAAAATGGAAACACCATTATGTAGGCAAACACTTCACTGTGATAACTGCTACCTGATTACAGCGGGAAAGTGCAGCCGTGCTTCTCTTTTTTTTTATACTGTGTCAACACTTTGGGAAAGCAAATATTTCAGTGACTCCCCTCCTTGCGCTTTAATCCATATGGTGCGTTCTGTTTGTCACCACAGATGTTGCACTTTCATAAAAAAAGGAGGAACTGCTCCTCTACACGCAGTGGGCTCACCTACTCCTCGCCTCACAATGAATACACAGAGGTCACACACAATATCACAGCGGGGCCAGCGTCAATCCTTTATTAAATTACCTAGCTATCTTCTTTTCTGTCACCGCTCTGATATGAGGGTTATCTTTTTCATTTACGTACCGGATTTTCGGGGGATTATGCATGAAAGATTAAGGGTGTGTATACCTAACACCTCAGCACAACAAAATGCAATAGCTGAGACGTGTGCGAGGCAGAGGGGAGGTGCTATAAAACAAATCTTCAGCAGCCAGAAGCGGACAGGGTTTATTCTCCTCAGACAATACAAGCTGTGACTATACAGAATGTTTCAGCCCCTAAAATACTGTGGTAAGCAATACAAATCCCTTGGACAAAATGAAATGTATTAAACATGTGGATTTCATAAATCTCCCTCTCCTCAGGCAGGGTCAGAGGTATATTCACTGTAGAGCTCAGCAGGCACTTTTCCCTCAGCATTGTTACCCCGAGTTGCGAGTGCTCCGAGTGCTTTCAAAATGAATGTCAGCAAAAGCTGCACGTGTTCGGCAAACAGCAGATCCTCAGTAAAATGGTTCAAATCACTTACCCCTGCTTCTTTATAAGAGCATTACAGTGGCGTGAGGATTTAAAGGTCTGCTATAGAAACACTGCAGCTGGAAAATTGACCTCGGAGCTGCATTGTGGATGTAAAACAGGCCCTGAAGATGAACAGTTCTCCAGGTTCACTCTCCGCTGCTCAGATAGTGTCAAAAAAAGGAGGGAAAATGCCGTTCAGACTGTTAAACACCCAACCGGGATCCTTTAACCTTGAGTAGCAAACCAAAGGTAGAGGCAGCCTGGGGCTATGGGGGGACTGGCTACCACAACTCCCAGTGCCATGCTGTTCCACAGTGGGGGCCCAACATGGCCAGATTGCCAGAGAGGCCAGCAGAGGTGCTGCTACAGAGATAGCAGGAGTGGATCATTCATCTGATGCAACATTCATTGAAGTTGCTCTATTATCTATTTACTTTATTTCCAAAATAATTCTCCTCCTGGTCACCAATATTCAGCATGCTGGTGGCTAAATCTCAAGACCTGCTTATTACTTATCTGCTTGATGAAAATTCTGGGGTCATTAAAAATAAGGGAAAGATTGGGAGCAACTATCATTGCATCTTAATGAGTGAGGGGCTTTGCAAGTAGCATAGATGCACAATTAAATTCTCTTTCTTTGAAATACTCTACCAACTGTGCTCTTGTATTTTGATCTCCTTCAAAATAAAAGTGAGTAAACAAAGTATGAATGATGTATGAGTGTTATACATGATTGTGCTTTGTGTGGGGGGCCTGGGAGAAAAGATGAATAAAGACGGAAGATAAATTAGAGTGTGAAAGAATATATTCTTACCCTCAAGCTCACAGTGTGGCTCAGGCAAAACAAATACCGAGGCCTACAACCTACCAGTCACTTCAGTCCGGTAGTGTAATTCAATCAATTCTGTGACAGCTGACGATTACTTCATCATCGCATAAAGACAGATTAAAAAGTTGTCAGATTAAATATTAAAGAGGGACTGCAGGCAGCAGTGAATTTTTAAAGGAATAACACAGATTGGAAATGAAATGAGGCACCTATATGCATATTTTATGCCATAGGGAACGAATGCATATATTTTCCTTCAGGCCACCTACTTTGTAATAAAGAACAGTGAGTGTATGGATGTGGTAATGCAGCACAGCGGAAATGATATGAAAGAGAAATTGGTTTTACATAATGATGTCAAAAGGAATATGGCTCTGCATGGTCATGCAGAATAAAGATAAGATTCTCTTTCTTCGTGTGAGTGAATATTTCGCTAATGGTTTCTTCATTTCCCTTAAAGAATAAAGAAGTCCGCTTTGAATGAACCTTGAATGAGGTTTCCAATGAATGAAGTTAACATTTATCTTTCAATAGCGCGGGAGAGATCTGTTGGAGACACCCATGCGTGGAGCAGAATACTGAATGTAAAAGCTTTGTCATGTGTTGAAATAAAGAGAAAGTGACAAGTGACAGTAATGCTATCACATTTTGAGCCAGAGGAAGGTTTGAAGAGGAGAACAAAGCGACGAGATGTGATGCAAAGAAGAGGGTTAAATCTCTATGAGGAAGAGAGAGGAGGGAGCGTTTCACAAAGTCAGCATCGATTGGAGTAAACAATGACTGATCAATATGCACATAAAAGAATCCCTCTAACAAAGACCTGCATGTAGATTTCATACATCATATCTCACAAACACATCATGTTCCCTTCAGCCTGTTGAATTAGCTGCAGTGCCTCTTTTTCTATTAACACTGTTTGCTGTTTTTCTCTCAGCACAGATACACTGCGGTGTCCATACACACTTACTCATGCAATAAGCATCATTGTCACAGAGGCTTCCTCTCCAAACGGTTCAGCCTCCACCATCTGCAGGCGTTCCCAGACACACCGCTCTGAGTCTGCCATAATGATGCATGACTAAGTACAGTTAAAGTGTTGCAGTCTGTTGGCAAAAAGCAGTCAAGCACTTTGCTATAGTGTCACTCCGGATAAAGCGCACAGCTGAAGGTTGACGATGGATAAAAGGCAGTGACAGGCCTAGTGATGTGACTATGTGTGTATGTATGTGTGTGCGTGTGTGGATTCTCGACTGTGTGTGTCTGTGTGTGTGAGAGAGAGGTTAGAAACCATGGCACAGCAGATTTGTAAAGTGTTCTTAACTAGGATGGGAAATAGGGTTGGACACAGTGACATAAAATTCTGTGCAGGAGTCTGTTGGAACTGGGACACGGTTTCAAAAGTTATTCCCAATGCCAATAAGCAGAAATCTCCCTCTGCTTGTGCCAGTTTAAGGTAACCACAACCCTGTGGATTTGCTTACAACATTGGTCATTCTCATTCTCTAAAAAATGTGAGCAAGCAAAGTAGGAACCCTTCAAATGCTACCTTGCAAAATTGTGGTCTGCATTTGGGTTCTGTCATGTGAAAACTACCTTTGTTTCAGATTCTTGATGTTTGTCACACTCATTGTTGAAATTGTTGGGAAGCAAAATATGAAATTGTCAATTGCAAGCCCCACAAAATTGTGGTTAAGAGACAGTTTTCCTTTTTGTCAGCATTTGGGTCCTGCCTTGAAAACTGCCTTTGTTTTAGAATGTTCATCATTTTTGCAAAACTTCTCTCAAAATCCAGAAGCCAGGTTTTCTTTTTGTTCTGCATTTGGGTTCTACCTTCCAACACTACCCTTATTTTACCCACATTGTATACAGCTATGTTTACTATGTTTGAATACTGCATCTAAGGATTTTAAATTAGGCTTGAATTTTTTGCCGGATCGTTTTTTTGTCAGCATTTGGGTCCTGCCTTGAAAACTGCCATTGTTTTAGATTATTCATCATTTTCATAAAACTCTTTTTTTCTTTCATTTAAGCCAGTAAATAATGAAACCTTCTGTGGACATATTTGTGAGAGGCCAGGGTTTCTTTTCATGCTGCATTTTGGTTCTACCAACCGGCACTACCCTTATTTTAGGCACCTTGTTTACTGCTTTTTTAAAATAATGTTTTAATACTGCATCTAAGGATTTTTAAATCATAGAGTAATTTTTCTATCACTCCAGGATTGACCATTTAATCTATTTGTTTATCAAATCTAAAAAAAAATGGGGAAAAAAGTTGCCTGCAGACTCAAGATGAAATATTATAATTGCTCTTGCAACCAACTGTCCCAAACCCCAAAACTCTTAAAAAAAATCTAAGAAATGACAAATAAAAGATGCAAATCCTCACATTTAAGAAGATGGAATCAACACATGTTGGCGTTGTTTGCAATTAATTGTCCCTTGAGCCACTTATTAACTAAGGGTTGCAGCTGTATACTAAGTATCTCTTCTCTCAGTTCAGCCCTCACAGAGCACTGTTTTTTTTCTTATATGGCCCCAACACCCAGCTCCTTTGCTTGAACTTGAGCAATAAGGGACTCAAGCCTCCCTCCTAGCTCTAACAGCGTCTCTCTCCTCATTTCACTGTCTCCTCCGGTACTCTTCAGGGTAGATTTTCAGCGTACAGTGAATTCAGAGGAGACAAAGAACACTCCATTCTACTGTACTCTGTTTGCCAAAGTCTTTAGTGTCAAAATCACTCTGCAGACTTTGCTGCTGCTTTGTCGAGGTTCACCGCTGCAGCCGCTTTCATGTAAATGATCTTGAGAGTTATTTTTTTTCTAAAGAATGCATTTTAAAGAGAAGTCCTCATTTCTGCCTCTGCATCTTGTCACAAATCCTTTTCTCTCCTATCTCCTCCCCTCCCCTTCCTCCCTCCCAGCCGCAGCCGCAGACTGCATAATTGATGCAAATACTGTCACATGTGTCAGGAGTGGAGGCTCTTCTGGTTTACTTCTGTGCAACACTTTATCGCAGAACATTAAGTGGAGAAAGCAGCCTCATGCCGGGGGTGGAAAATCAGCTTGTCAGTGGTCTCATTCATGCAGCCATTGCTTCAGGATTGTTTCATCAAGGTGATTGAGAACAAAAAGTGCGGCAGCAAATTCCAGCTTATGTTTGGGAGCCCTGGCACATACATTATTTATATTTGTTGCCCACCCTAGTCTCCCCAGTCATCTGAATACATCATTTTCTAATTCCCAAATATTTCTCCAGATTTGCGCCATATTCTTTCCACATCAGCCATGGTAAACCATTAAGGCCTGTAAAGCATGCTTTTTGTGTGTGACACGGACCTAAAATTATAGATAGCTGCTTTCAAAGGGGGGGCTAGGGCATGATGGGAAAGCAGTAACGGCTGTGGGGTGACTGGAGTGCAGTCGCAGACAGAAACAGGATTTCATTTACAACAACGATACAGGAGGAATTATGTAAAATGGTAACATTCCATGCCATTTAATGAGCCATATTCACTAATGTCTAAGTCTAACGGTAATAAAACGCACCGCCTGCTACACTGTTTCTGTCTATTTCCAGCTCTGTATGAAACAATGGTGCATAACAGAACAGGCAGACATTTGCAGTTCTTCACCCTGCGAGTGAACGCTCTGCCCTCAGACAGAGTGAGGCGCTTGTCTGCCTCCCTCCTCTCTCCTCCCTCTCTCCTCTCTTCTCCTTTTTTTCTGGCCTGAGTCTGAGCTACAGATTAAGTGACTTGATCCTGCAAACATCTGAAGAATTCAGCTCCACAAAGGGGTCAGACAAAGGCCAGGGGATAGCCTTACAGGTCCTCCTCCATTAGCAGATCCACAGAGGTGTCATGAGGAGCGCTCGGCCGACAACAAAGACACCTCAAAAAAGAACAAATTGCTTGTTGATGTTTATCTCTGGACTCATTATTAAACCCCTCACAGCCTGCGTTTATATTTGGACACAGAAACTCTGAAATTAAAAGGAAAATTTGATTATTGTGTCGCTGTGTGCACGTCATATGTGATGGTTTTTAGCAGGACAAAAATACCCAGACTGGTAAATTGAATCCTACATATTTGCTGAATTTCAAATCACACTTTTTTGCAAAACTATTTTTTTTTGCACAAACAAGTTCTAGCTTGTGAACCGCAACACTCCAAGCCAAGTAAGCTGCAAATGCTGACTGCCTCTTTGTTCACATGTCTCTTGATATACACAAACAAAAAAAAATACCCCATATTTTCCAGCATTCACAAAGAATATCTGGGGCTCCTAGAAAAACATTTCAACTGTAATAAGCTTTCTCCATGAGAGTCTGAAACATTTCAGAGGGCTTCTTTGAAGCTCTCACTGTGTTGACTCTTCATATATAGACAGTGCTTGGAAAGCCGGAGCGCCATATCGCTGTAACCTCTCAGTGCTTTGGCATTAATAATTAATTGCCAATGTGAGTAAACACCAGTGTAGATACAAGAATGCCCCTAACAACACAAACTCTGCTGCTCCCACTTAAAGCTGTACACTCAACAAATCCATAAGACTTTTCAGGAGGATGCTATTGTTGCACTTCAACTGAATTCTGTCACGGCCATAATAGAAAATTCAAGCTCATCTTTGCATATATTCTAAAATGCATTTCGACTGAGATTTGCATAGTTTTCGTGAAAACGTTCCTCGGAATCTCCACAAAGAAGATGCAGCTCCAGCAGGTGTCTCCATCTTTCATGCTGCAGCCCCTCGCACATGCTCAGGAGGAGATTTGGAGGCGTTGCTCTAGCGCAGTTACCCTTTAGCTTACAGGCAACATGCTGTGAGTTTATGGCTAACACAACCTCATTTATATTACTTATAGTGAGGAATGTATGTGTAGAACATGCTGACCTTGTCACTGTTAGCAGCATCTCCGTGTGCTGGTGAGAAGCCTTGCTGGTGTTCAGGTACTGTTACTTGAACGCTCGCTGCACTCCCTGCTCGTGTTCTACATAAAGGAGAAACTAAGGGCTTATTGGATGTCTGAGCAACATAACATGCCCACTGAGCTCTGATTAAAATATTTTATTACATGAGTGCATATCATAGCAAAAGCAATATCTGCTTTTGAACATATCTGGTTCTTGTTATTGACTCTAATAATAAGAGGCAATGCAATATTTAATATAATGCAAACACTAATCGTATTACTACAGCTCTGTATGCATCACCAATGACTTTTATTTAGCTCTCCATGCTGGAATATGACCGCCTATTCAGAAACTCAACTGCAAGGAGAGCGTCTTTTATCTTACTATAAATCCTCATTATTTCTAATAGCACTTGTGAAGGCTAAAGAGTAGAGCAGAGCATGTTCTCTTTATTCTGCACTCACTGACAGACATGGCCAAGCACTATGGGTTAATGTAATATCACAGTTGGATGCCTCCTCAACTCACTTACATTCCCTGTTAGCTTAAAAGTCCTTCTGTAAGAAAAAAAGAAAAAGTCGGCAACGCATGGAAGGAGGTGACGATTGTGGGAGCGCAGAACAGCCAACCAAAAGTCAAGTTACGTATACACGATATGATTTTTCTGAAAATGAGTGTGATAGATAAAAAAAAAATCTAATGTAAATGTTTTCAGCCTTTAGGATGTAATTATAATACATAAAAAATGAATGCAGACAACAAAGGATTATAAAAAATCACATCTGTGATCTCCATAGTCCCATCTTGTCATGGGGAAACGTTGGTCTAAGAATAGAAAAATGGACTGTAAAAAGTCCATGGTTCATCTACTGAGACTGGCATATCAATTAGGATTGTGAATAAGAGTGTAATTGAAAGCAACAGGAGCAGAAAGAAGCGGAAATTCATCAAGGCAAGCATGGAAAAGCACAAATGAGTTCCAAGCCAGACACAGAGAGCCTCGTCCCCATTCTTCTGCTCGCTCTCTGCGCAGAACAGATCGTCTCTCTGTCCATTACCAAACAATGAACTCAGCCAGCAAACAACTCTGCCCGCTGTAGTTTCCTTCAATAATTCTAAGCAAGGCTAATTGTTTTATTAGAGGTGCAAATAAATATTTCTTGGACTGTCCTCTCCTTGCAGCCAAGGCAGATTCATAAACTTGGTGTTAACAGCACATTGGGTGCTAAAGTGCGCAGCCTTGGGGGCACCAATAAGTGGTAAATCTAGTTTTATAAAAGTGAGAAAAAAGGAGCTTGATGTTTAACCAATTACTGTTAGCTTATCAGTCACAACTTGTTAAAGTGGTTCAGCACCTCTTAGCGTGTAATTTTGAGCAAACTAAGAAATTTAAGTGATTTTAAGGTCAGAGGTCACCATGCTGGGACTTTTATAGGTGTTTTTATTGGGTGTGTGTGCCTGTGATTACTTTCCAGGCCTAGTTTAGCACTCAAACCCTGTCTGGCCAGCAGCATCTGTGTCTTCCTGCACTCTTATCTCTCCTGGCAAGCGAGCGCACCGGTGCAGGCCTGCCACACAATCACAGTAGCACGGCTCCGCTGTCACTAAATGGCACGTTCTCTCAGCCCCAGTCCTCCCTTTCCTCGGCACGGGCTTCTCCAGCTGCAGCCTAATTTCCTGTGACTTGCCTAATTACTGTAATTAAGGATTAATTGCCATTAATTATTCACACATAAGCTCATCGCAAATCATGGGGTAAATGTCTTATGAAAGCTGCCATACAAGCCATGTATAAACACACTAGGATGCTCCAGGCTGCTGAATCGATCACTCAGCCCTCCAGCAAATCTCCACGCCACACTTAGGAAAACAGCGATAACTCTCCCCAAAATCAACAGCCTATCCAGGTGATGGAGGAATCAATTCGCATGCTTTATTCCTCTCAGAAACATTTGGCGCTTCCAGGAGTGCTTCTACAAGAAATGAATCAGACAGAGAAAAATGTTTGTAGAATACGCTGCAAAGTTTTGATAAAAAGGGTGCAATACCTCGAAAAACAAGATAATGGAAGGGATAAGGCAAAGTACATGCTAATTCCACTTTGTTCCTTTAGAGAAAAATGAATCCAATCTATCATTTATAGAAGAAACAAATCGAAGAGCTCATACTCTACTAATATTTGTCGTATTTGTCTTATATTTGTCATCATTTCTTGAAAACAAGCCATGAAACCTATGCACGTATACCATATTTTTTAACTTTTCTCTTGATTGTCCACTTAAACCTGAGATAAAGATAAAGGATGAAGAAGAAATATGTCCCTGGGAAAGCTTTTATCTTATCAAAAGATAAAAAAAAATCCCTGCTGTCTGACTTTGGGTTCTTCCCGCTTTTGGTGGGAGAACATTTCAGATGGACACAGCGTCTGCAAATATTTATTCTTTCCGATGTGATTCCCAGGCATTTTAGGGGAAAAGTTGTTAAGGCTTCAGCATCATAAAACCATAATAATGGTCATAATGTAAATCTGCTGAGTATGAAATGCCTTCCAGGGGGCCCGCACGCAAACAGTATTTAAAACTGAGACATTTTTACAAGGCTGTAAATCAGCAGTGGAGCCATGTGTTGATAGAGAGAAAAAGAAGAAGTAAACTGTCTGCTGGGTCATACCAGGTCTGATGCCACAGACTCTATCACAATATACAACACTGACAATTAATTTCCGAACCCTGGTGGGGTCTGTGGAAGCTGCAGGCTCAGCACTGACCACATATCTGCTTCTCTGTGTTTTCTCTCCCATAAACACTGGTCACTGAGTGAGAGGTGTTTGGGATGGGAGGGGACTAATTGTTGGTGGTGGCAGATTAATGCAGGAAACATCTTCATTTTGGGCGCATAAGTCTGTGTGTCTGATTTAAACATTTATGTAAATGGGCCTTCTGGCAGCTCTTTAATGCTCTACACTCTCTTGTAAACAGCCTCTTTGTAAATCCATCACTGGGCCATCCTGCAAAGAAAAAAACATCCCCGCTGCACAAGGAGAGGGGAACAGATAACACCATTCCACATCAAGACAAGAGGATAACAAGACTTCAGACGTACTGAGAGTCGGCCTGAGCCAATGCTGGCAGAATTTCTCCTGATCAGCATTATTGCAGCCAGAGTTAAATTTATAGAGCTGAGCCAGTCCCATTTTATGTGTTTGTTAGATTAATGTGCAGAGCCATACTTTTTTTACAGCTATAGTCTTTGATCAAGTTCAATTTATTGGGATTAACCTGAGGTTCAAGCATGGTCTACGATCCATTTTAAGTCATTATAAGAAGCCTCTATTTTCTCCAGCTGTGAGTGTGTTTCCACTCCTTATAATTAAAGTTTAAACTGTCAAATCTGTCCTCCAACTATGACTGTTCTTTTCCCTGGAACATATTTATTTCTTCTTATTTTGGACCAACTTTTAATACCTTTTGCCTTCAGTGACGTGCCCCTTAAATTAGCACGTGTTAATTGTTACCTTAGTGCTGTGATAAATGCTACTTTTCACCCAGACACAAGAGAATTGCCTGATTGTTGTGCGGTGTTAATGCCGGAATGTGTTGTACAGTCAGTGTGTTGCCGTGTTGCATGTCAGCTTGTGAGTTACAAGACCCCACAGCCGGTGCAACTTTCCATGGACCCCGCTGCCCCCACGCATTTCACACTCCCACCTCCCTCCGTGTGACACCTCCCTGCACGCACATGCATCATCGCGTCATTGATGCTTAATTGATACTTCCCTATTTATTGTCACCTTCCCTCGCTGTCAGCTGACTCGGTACTCTCTGTCGCTTTGCATTTATGGACTCCCGGCTGCCTTGATCTCGGTAATTAGAGTTTATGTGCTAATTGGTGTAAATACAAAGATGGGAGTTGCAGGCGAACACTTCACACCACGGCTATAAATTGTGGCTCTGATAAGTGTGGGTTGCAGTGCTGAGGGGAGAGCAGGAGTGTCTCCAGGAGATTGATATTTCTGCCACCAGACCTCATTCCTTCTTTACACATTCAGAGCAAAGTACAGCTTGAACAATATTTGGACAGCTTAAGACATCCTTGCATGGTGTGGCTTTGAAAGTCTCATTAACCGTTAGATGTCAAATGTCACAGATACTATTTCCAGACCCAGTTGTCAAAGTTGTTTCCATTCTGGATTAAATGAGAATTCTCTTTATGATTCTGTTCAGATCTTTAGAACACTATTCAAACAGGGTTATTTCTGATTCAATAAATTACATACTTTTAGAAATTCAAAGTATGCTTTTACTTGTAAAAGCCTGCTACCCCTGTAGTGACACCATGAATATAGAACTTTTGTTAAATCTATTCCTCAAAACCACTTGAACACCACTTTTTCTACACTTTCCAAGTCTGAGACTCAATGATTGATACATTCACCTGTCAAAAGAAAGCAGGATACGTTTTTTTTGTTCAAAAGAAACACCAGTTACACAAGAATAGGACAAAAACAGCATAGAGATGAGAGGTTTTACTTTCCCCATAGGGGGAGCCAAAATCAAAGCAAACCAAAAGTTCCTCACCTGAGCCACATATTGAGATAGAGGTTGAATACAGAAGCTGTTTAGGCAAAAACGAGGAGCACAAATCAGATATGATTTTAATGTTCAGAAAACAAAAGAACATGCTCTTCATGTCAAGTGGTTTGATCCTTTAGTAGCTAAATTTACACAAGTCCAACCCTCCAAAAACAGCTTGTCTGAGTCCTCACATTATAAATACATATAACATGTTTTTCAACCATCTGCTTCAATATGCTCCATTTCACAGAAATGTAAGACACAATTACGCAGATATCAAAAAGCAAACTTTAGTACTGATTAAAATCACGCTTCAGCCATGTGCTTTTCACATGCAAACACAGAAGCATGTTCCATTCTCTCCTTTTCATTTTCAACTTGATTCTTTTTAAACTCTGTGTTGTCACCAGATGTCCTTCTGACGGAGACAAAGAAAATGAGAGGGGGCTGGATATCATCAGCATAGAAATGAGCCTCCTCTCCATGCCCCTTCTAAGGCACAGCCACAGCGCCGCTCCAGCCACTGCACTACCTTTTCAACTTGCAAATGACAGTGTCACCAAATGCTATCCTTCCATCAATCAAGTCGAGGGGGTCATGAATATACAAAAGGCAAAGCGGAGACTGGCTGCCTCCCGCAGCTCTACTTGGCCCAATTATACAGGCTCAGCTTTCTCCTGCGAGCTTCCACTTTTTGTTTCAGTCTAAAGGGTACAGTCCTGGGAAGCCCCCGGCTTAATCAAGGTAGGTCACGCATACTGGACCTCTCAAGTGGACTGAAAATGCAAGTTAAATGTGGACACCAAATGTCATCTTTCTTTTACATCATTAGTGCTGGGGGGCAAAGACAGCAGGGGTCAGCTCTGCACCCCTTTTTTTTTCATGCCATATCCCATGTACAGAAGTCCTCCTCTTTACCAAAACACAGGAGCAGACTGGCAGGCCACTGCAGCTCCCTCCTCTCCTCTCTTCTCCTCTCCTCTGCTCTCTCTGCGGCAGCCTGCTTGGCCCTTTCTTTACCCCAGCTGTCAGATCATAGTAGTGAATTAGCATTCTAACGGATACGCCTCAACCCAGGGATGAATTAGCACACAGGAGTAACTAATGACCTCCCTGCTGAAAGTGGACCTTATAATCCATGCCACAGCTGATCAATATCGCCGCCTCAGCTCAGCTTACCCTCGCTTTTCTCTTCCTGAAATCCTTTCACAGCTTTTGGAAATATGTAAAAGACAGTTTAATACAAAGTTAAACCAGATCTCCGTAACAGCCATTTCTATTTAAATAAACAAAGTTGGAACTCATCAATACACCTGGAAGGATACTGCTGAACACAGAGCTCATTGGTCAATAACGTCTCATTGTTACGTATTCATTATGATGGAGAATGTAAACAAGACAAATCCATGTGTTAATGTAAGTAATGTTACCTGATAGCATCCATCACTGCACGCAGCAATTGTGCTGTTGCTCTGTGTTGACAAAGTGTTGCGAGAGCCGACTAATCAATCATCTCATTAAAACTGATGATTCTAATTGTTTTTGATGAGTGAAGCATCGATGCAAAGGTTAAGACCATTTTGTTACATAGAAAGCCGACTGGTTGAACGAAAAGATTATAAATATGTTATGTAAAAGTGTGACACTGATAAAGCAGGACTGGATTTTTCCCACTAAGAATGACTTATTTCTTATAAACCTCACCATGTTTTGGACATTTTCTTCCTCTGACAGTTTATACGGCAAAAAAATGAAAGGATCTCCATGTCAGTTTTTTTAATCAGAATTTAAGACCTTCAGTAAACAAACTTGAATAAAATATGCTCTCAAAACAGATGCGACAAGCTGGTTTGAACATGCTTTGATCAGCTTTTTTGATGTGTTAATGTGTCAACAAAGGCGTAGCTATCGAGCCACAATCAGTCTCAGAGGACTGTGAGAAAGCAGAGGGTTAATGTGGGCCTACGGCTGAGAAAATAAATAACTGTAAATATGTAAGCAGATGCAGGAGTGGGCTCTGTAAGAGCAGAGTGGGTTTGGGTAAACCAACAGTCTGTCTGCAGTAATTTATAGACGGCTATGATAAATACTATTTGTCCATGACAGTCACATGAAATAATAAACCATGGATGGCGATAAACATTACTAAATCCTGACACTATTGATTTATAATGTCTAACAGTGACATCAAACCAAACAACTGACAGAAACAATGCCAGGGCTTTAGGAGCAGTTTGTCAACTATTAATTCTGTCAAAGGGGGTTTCGCTCTAAGCCGAGAGAGCTTGTCTTGCAGTTGTCAATCCCTTTGGCTGGAAGCGACTGCAGCACGTCCGCGGGCAAGGGCCCTAGGCGCTGCTCCGTTAGCCCTAATTACCCCCATCCCCGCTTTGGCAACGACAAGAGCAGCCTCTATTTAAAATGCATGTTAATTATGCAAATTATTAATTGGGCTGGTGCTTGAGGATTTGTGTTTATGCCCGGATTAGAGTTAATAACTGTATCAAGCTACGTTTTAAGCCTGACCTATGACAAGTAATGCTGAGGTGCTGAAAGGGATATTTTCCAATACATTACCCTCTCTTCTCTTCCAAGTCCATTCCCCATTACAGAAGGCTGAATAAATGACACACAGATTCTCCTAGCTGGCTACAACAACCACTCAGTTTGGATCTACACTTTCTGCTGTATTTCATCATACAACCCCACTGCACCACTGTGCTCTATTAAAAGATCTTTTAGAGGTACATCAGTTCTCTATTTGCTATTACTATGCACACATGCACAAAAGCTAACCCTTAACACACCCACACAGAGTCACATAAACAGTTGAGGGTCTTATTTCACGGCAATTCAGGACTTGCTGTCAGGCTAATTGCACACACCTGTGATGGGGACCACACATGCTCCGTCACCACCTGCCATAGAGAACAGTCAACAACAGCGTGCTCTCAGGTCATGCAGTTGACATCAAGTTCAAGACCAAACCAGAGGTTAGGCAAATATCGTGTACTCTGTTCAAGTCATAAAATCCTTTGAGCACACACATGCCTGACATGAATTTAAACATGCTGCAGCAGTACATCTCGTCTTGAGGAACAGTTGCACATTTTGCACCTTTATCATTCCTTTTGCATGGTGCTGTACGTGTCCCATGAAAAAGTGTCTCCTCATTATGGATTAGCCTCAGCTTCACACTGTCCTGCACCTCTTGTCTGAACTTGCCAAACCTTTGGGAGCTGTGGGATGCGCTTCCTTGATAGGGTTTAAGCTTGGGCTTGTGTTTTGACAGTCATGCATGAACGAAGAGCTGTCACACAATACCCAAAAGGTTTGACATGAATATCAACTAAACCTTTGCATTTCAACACTGGATAAACACTTCAATTATCATTGTGTGCCCTGGTTGGAGGTTGGTGAATAAATCCTAGCCTCTGGGTCTCAGCAAGTTTTGTCAAATACTGTAAGCCACACTTTGCCATGAGTATTTCTGTACTATAGTGACTTGTATCTTGTAAGCTTGCTAGCTTGTTTAAAATAGAAAGCTTATAAAAACAGCTTGGTTGAAATGGCTAGCTTACTAAAACACCTAGTTTTGCTGCCATAATCTGAATACTAAAACAGCTAACTTGCAAAAAAACAGCTAGCTTACTGAATTACTAGGTTACTTTAGAAGCTAGCTTGCTAAAACAGCTAATCCTAAAACCCCTTGTTCATTTTATAACCCCCACAACAACGAGCAAAAGCTAGCTTACTAAAAATAAAACAGCTGTCTCATTTCCGTCCACTCTTTAGAAGCACTTGAACTGTTATTGCAGAGCATTTTTCAGGAAATCTGTTTTTGTTATTTAACAAAAAAACAGACTGCAGTGTGTGTCAGCCCCAGTGTCAGCAAGTCAGCAGTCTTTCCACTTCCTGCCACGACTGAAATGGTTAAGGGCGCATTAAGCTGTTTTGCTCAATGGCCCTTGACCAATATAAAGAAGTACTGAGATAGCATGTTCTGATTTATGCCCTGTGAAGACATTATGAATGCATGCTAGCACATGTGCTGGTGGATGAACACCAACACACAGTAACTGAAAATAAGCAAGTGAAGATAGATAGATAGATAGATAGATAGATAGATAGATAGATAGATAGATAGATAGATAGATAGATAGATAGATAGATAGATAGATAGATAGATAGATAGATAGATAGATAGATAGATAGATAGATAGATAGATAGATAGATAGATAGACAGACAGACAGACAAGGGTGATGAACTTGTTAAACTACAAAGTCAGTAAAATTACATCAAGGCATTTAATTTATTTTCAACACAACCTTTTGTTTGCTGAACCTAAATTATAGCTTGATTAAAGCCTTACAGAGAGCTACAGTAAATCCTGTGTGAATGTTTGCTGCAGTTCCTCTAAAATGGGAAATATTGATCAGTGTGATTTCCCTGGGTACTGGGGAGCTGTAGAGGAAGAGTGAGAGACATTATTTAAGGGACATGGAGGCTCTGTTGAAAAAAAAAAACAGGAGGGAGGCGGTGGTAGTAGTGGGGGGAAACGTGACATTATGGTGTATGCCTTGAAACATGACTTAGTCTGAGTGGCCTTTGATGCTAAGGCGAAAAGGTAGTTCATCATTGTCTGCATGGGAACCAGGGGGGTGGTTGTCTTGTGTTGATTTTACATTATTAATTTGAGGCGCACAAGGTCATTGGGGCCGCTATAGTCATGAGAACCAGTTGTTATCTTAACACAGCTGTCGGGCTGAATCTGCATTGACTGATTATAGCATTGATTGGTAACACTGAGAGAAGGAAGCCCTGGACATGGCTAGCCTTTCCAGTGCCACGACTGCATTTTGATACTGAAAACATCTGCTGTAAACAGGCCTTACAGTTTATATTATATTAGCTAGCTCTGCAGCTCTAACAGTATTGTATAACCACTTCTCAGACACCTTCAATCTGCTTAAAGCACATCAAATGTAAATGTCAAATCGTTACAAACATATGTTAATGGAGGGGAAAACCTCATGTGTAAGAGAGGGGGGGTTAATCTAAATAGAAAATAAACATTACAAAAACTGTGAAATCTTAAACAAAGGGGGTTGAATCCTGAGCAGCTGGCATGGAATGAACTCTTCTGGAGAGGGAATGCCAGTTTCAGAGCGCCCCGAGCATCGATTTGGAGCCAAGGCAGTAAACAGCTTTTATCAGCAATAATGATGGCATAATCCCAGCTAAAGAGGAAAGTAGCATATGGTGCAAAGCTTACAACTGCAATCCCAACAAAGTAGGGGGGATTTTCATCACTTTGTCCACTTGAAAGACACTCTGCCAATTTTTTTTTTTTTCTTCTTCCAAGGATCATGATCTACACGGTAAAAATTAACAAGACTTGTGTAAGATACAAGCATGTTTTAATCTTTTGACTCTGCACCAGTATGGTTTCTATATCAATGACATTACAGATCTCCAAAATGTAAAATTGCTCTGTAGACCCTGTGATGATACACTATGAACACATACTAAAACATATAGGCTTTTATAGGTTAACTTATAGCCTACAAGCTACCATGAACTTAATGTAATTCCGTTTTAACTTCTTCCATACATGTATGAACAATAGACAGAAAGTCATCCCACAGAAGCAAATTAAAAATGAAATTCAAACAGTGCATATAGCTGCCACCTACGCTGAAGTCAAACAATGTTTCCCACAATGTCTATATTTCCGTTGTCAGTTTTATCACAGCCCCCTTCATTAAACCCATCAAGTTTTCCTTTTGATCAGACAACCACGGCCAGAAGACAGCTCTTTCCCAGGAAGAGTGTAACGCTGCCAAGTAGCACTCGAGACTGGCTTCAACCTCTGCCATTGATTTTCCTCCAAGCTGTGACCATTCATTGTTTGTGACATTCTCCTGTCGGCTCTTTAACACCATTCAACCAAATCAATTTCATATTTTTGTCAATGCCTCGCAACTGGATGAGCCAGATGGGAAGGGACGTCACATGATTTAGGATGTCGATTTTCTGGCAACAGTTTCATCCGCAGTTTTTACAAGAGTTAGAAAACTGGCACAATGGGGTTTATTTAGAGATATAATGGGGGAGAAGCAAAAACAAACTGCTGTGTGTTATTTGAAGCTTAAACAGGAAGTTCTTATTCAGTTAGCCAATTTACTGAAAATAACGACGTAACTATCTTGTTAAATCGTAAGTTGCTCAAGCCTCCAAACTGTGGATGTGCACCATTGCTTTATCTTATATCTTAATGAAAAATAACATACAGTTGGAAGTAACTTCATTAATAAACTGATAATACTGTGTATTTATTGCATTGAATTAAATATTTGATGCACTTGTTTAAACTCCAAGCAAATTCGCAAAATTGAGGTCCATAATCACCATCAAAGCTTAGAGTAACATGTGTCAAGCATCAATTATCAAGCATGTCACCTGATATCACCTGATCTTGGTTTAATATTTTATAATATATCAAAATCTTTTCATGTTTTCCCAGCTTCAGCTTACATATCGAACCAAAAACAGAAACAGTTGGATGGTGAAACCTGAAACCTTCCAATAACTAGCCAACACAAGGAAACTAGTATGATTGACGTTGGTTTTGATGCTGATTGTTTTCACCCCATATTGTTGTTGGTTGTTATTCATGTGCAGCAGTAACAGTCTAAACGTGTCAAATGGAAACGAAACACAAACCCCTTCTTTCCTGTAATAACAAACGACTGCATTTATTCTTTTCCTCTTCATAAGCTCAGCACACCATCTGGCTTTGCCCTCTATTATACCCTCAATATCACACACTAACAATGACAACAATAATAGCAGGAGTGACCTTGACTTCCCGTCTGGACTCTAAGAATAATATTTGATAGCAATATTAAGTGCAACAATAATGAGATGAATATTCCCCATTTAGTGTGGACAGCTTCAGGACAAATTCTGAAGGGAGAGCTGCCTGCTGCAGCTACATGCTGGTCACTCTTAGTTGTCAAGGCTGATTTATTGCCTCCTAGCTGTTCAATTTCACATTTTGTCCTCGTCATATCCCCGACTCATGATCATTCTGCACTGACCCTTGTAGGGCAGGCAGGGAATATTGATAAAACAATTATCTGCTTGCCGTTCATTTGATTTTCCATTTCAATTACGGATTGGAGGAGGCAAAAAGAAAAGATTGCGCCATTGATTTTCTTCCCCCTACCTTACAACAGGAAGGAGGCAGGCTTTGATGGGATGCTTTGGTGACATGGAATAGAGGCAGGAGGAGTGCGCTTTATAGCTTTAGGCGTATTGCCTCTCTTTGGCTGTGTAGAGGCTTTGCTTTACGGACCGTTTGTGAATTACGTATGATTTAGCTTTGTCAACAAAAAGTATTTTAACATGTAAAAGACACACAGACACTACACCTCTGTTTGGCTCTTATTCCAGACACATGCATCAAGTCAGACTGAATACAATCTGACTGAATATCAATTCTAATGATTCAGATGTGATGAGTATATTGGGCTCTCCTCAGTGGGAGGGACCGGCACGTTCATGCTGCTGCTGACCTGAGGTAAACACTGTATGTGGCGTGCACTCTGGAGGCCAAAGCACCCAAAGGTCATAGCAGTTTGTCAGCGACACCATTCCACTCTCTCCCCCTTTCTGATGGTCTGCCACTGTCTATTTGTCACTCTTAAATGACAACACAGTTGCATCATACTTGTTTTTTCCTGCAGCAGTGACACAATGCTGCACCACCTCTACATTGTACAGTACTGTGCTGTGACGGAGAGCAGAGTGTGAGGGCGATTTGAAGGCACAACTGCAGCTGTAACAGATAAAAATAAACCAAACAGAAAATACAGTAAGAGATTCAAATGGGGCAATGTGCATGTTAACTGCTGAGTTTTTTTTAGAGGAAACCATGTCAAATGAATCCATTACCACATAAAGTAAATAGATTCTTCTGTAAATGATTTGGAACATTGGTAATGGGTAAAGACCTAATGGGAATCCTGGTAAAATAGCCTTTGGGGAGCCTGGGAAAATCTGCCTCAGTGAAGTGGCCGGCTCTTGGCCAAAACCCTGTGTAGAGGGGAAGAGGGGGGAGTGGGCTTCGACTTCACAGAGATGGCAGAAATGGAAGGAGAGAGAGAGAGAGAAAAAAAAAAGACAGACAGACAGAGAAAGGGAAATCAAAATCTGAAGGAATCTCCACCCATGGATGATGTTAAATTCCACTGTTGAGCATAATTGCGAAAAAAATGCTGAAGACTTGAAAGGGCTGATGATAATGCTATTGCTGTCCAGTGATCCAGCGCGGTCACAGGCAGCAGCAGCAGCAAGGCAAGAAGTGCTGTACTACTTCCTATACTGCAGTCCGCTTCGGCGAACACGGCGGCTCCCATGGGATTTCACATGGCTGACCTTAAATAAGTTTGGCTTTGATCAAAGTTTAGCACGAACGCTTTGCTTGTTGCAAGTCAGGGGATCAGGGGGGAGTGGATGAGACCTGGGCAAGGAGGTCCTGGCAAAGACTCCTTCCCAAAGCTCCAGTGCCCCCTTCCAACACCGGATTATGTTGGGCAATTAAGGTAATGAACTGGCTAACGTAACAACACATAATGATCCTTTTTATCCTCGTTCTCCAAGGTGTCTCTTGCAGTCTCTCTGACACATCTTTCTCTGGATCACCTTACTTCCTGTTTAACCTAAAACAAACCAACACCAGGCATGTCTGAGGGGAAAAAAGACGTTTCTGAGGAACAGAACAGAGCAGCTCTTGTTAGGCCAGATAAGTTAGCACATGCTCAGTTTAGGGAGTAAAAAGTAGCACCTGTGCAGACATGCTAACATGCATCTTCCTGCTCTGATGTAGCACTCAGGCCTCACGTCTATCTGTGTGGCAGTGCAAGCCTGAATTCCACTTCCCCCCAATCAACCTCCCACCCCATCAGCGCACAACTTGTCTGCCTGCTCCCCTTTTCATTCGAACACATTTTCTAGCCAAAAATTTCACTTCAATCTCACCTCATCTCTCCATACTACATTAACCCCTGGCAATTGCCTTCCAAATGACCCCATTAAGCTGTAATTGCCTCAGCAGGCCTGCTCCCTCGCTTGTAATTCTGTGCAGCGAACCCACCAGACGTTCCCCCGGCATTGTTTCATGTTCTGGCTCCCATCAGCCAGTTCAGACACTGACCCAACCCCCCCACCTCCCCCTTTCCTCTCTACTCTCCTCTTACTCCCCACCTCCTCTCTTCTGTCGTGGCCGGAGCTGTTGGTGCTCACGGCTAGCAGTGCCACTGGCAGACTCTCCACGGCTCCACAGTGAGCTCACACGGGAGGCGCAGTGCCCTCACTTCCTCCTCGACTGCTGAACTCAGACTCAATAACACAAGCTCATACATTCACCTCAAAAAAGGCCTCAACCTGGCTTCTATCATGTCAGCCTGTATTTCATACATACACCAGTAAGAAAATCAGTCATTTGATTTTTCTATTCAGATTCTCCCTCACATGTCAATACCAGAATAAACTGTGGCATAACACGTGATATTAAACCATCATCTTCCTCTTCAGGTGTCATTAAGATGCTGTTGGGTGCAGGGACTACAGCCAGCAAAGACACCCGCATGGCACCTCCCAGCACAACTTCACCTTTTCTGTTCCCACTGGGGAGCTGGTGTCAAGACTGCTCAACTTTTTGACGAAGGCCTCCACGGATAACTAACGCACAAATGCGGATAGGTGGAGAAAGCGATCCTGACAGTGATGTATTGCAACTAGTTGCAGGTGTCAGGAAGAAGATGCTCTGCCAGCCGGTGGCGTGCATGCACTGTGTATATGCATGCATGCACACGTCTGTGCCCCTGCATGTTTTCCTCAATGTGCACATCATGTATGTGTGTACGTGGGTGTGCGCTTGCAGATGTTTGACATGTGTGTGCGTCCGTGATGCCTCCAAGCCTTTACATGCGACCTGCTACGGGGGACTCGGACTAATAATCCATTCAACACTCCCTCCATCTCAAGCAGCACATCCTCCCTGCCGCCCATAACAGATTGGTTAGCTCATAAAGGCTAAACGCTAGCACATACACAAATATACTTTCTCTGTCTATTAGTCAGTATATAGAACAATCATGCCATCTCTTAACATATACATTCTCACGTTTAAAAAAGCTGCCTGAGAAGAGGGAGCAACATATCGACAGAATACGGTCACATTGATTTTCCCTTTTATGCTGCAGCCATTTACTGTGATTTGAAATGTGGTTTCTAAATTAATTCTAAGCTGGAGATACACAAGCTTTCTCTGAACACACAAACCTTCAGAAATGCTTTAGATCATTGCGTTCTCTCGTCGACCGTTTATTTAAATTTGTTCTTTTTTCCTAAGCAAATGTTCCCAGGAATATCAAGGTGTTTTTGTTGCAAAGCTCTAACTGATCCGGGGGGATTTGCTTCCAACAGCCTGTCTCTCCCTCGCCTTTCAACACAAAACTCTGCGCTCCAATCAAAATGAACCACCAGGGACACCCCCCCTCCCCCTCCCCCCCTGAGCTACGCCTGCTCCGAGTGCTGTGATAGCAGCCTCTCTGCCATTGATCGTGGAGTTTAGCACAGAGCATGCATGCCACCGTTAGCAGAAAACAAAGACCTCTCTCCCTTTAATAGTGGCGCGCGCCGCTAATGCAGCTAACATCTTGTGTCTCCCTCTGCCCTGAAGAATGAATGAAAGAAAGCAGATAGCAATTAAAAAGGTTAACGAGGGTGCACGTCTCGTCACAACTCATCTTTTTCACACAAATCTTTTTAGCTCATAAACAGATTGATATCTTTTGGGGATGCACGTTGGCTTGCCACAAGTGATAAAAACATGCATCCATGTCTTACTTCTAATTGTGTTCCACGTTACAAATCTAATTGTAGACGCTGAATTCAAAAAGGAAACACAGCGTTATTGATCCACCTAACACAGAGCAGGAGGATCTCATGAATTAGGAATGAGATAAATCACCATTAACCCCAGAGAACCCAGCTTGTGGTCGACCACTGACATACCACACTGATCTTTTTTTTTTTTAATACAGCGGATAATTCTTCCTGGCATAGTATAAATATAAGTCTACCATGAATACAGCATGTGTCTGTTTATTTAATCAAGGCCTGATTT
Source organism: Notolabrus celidotus (assembly GCF_009762535.1). Classification (NCBI taxonomy): domain Eukaryota; kingdom Metazoa; phylum Chordata; class Actinopteri; order Labriformes; family Labridae; genus Notolabrus; species Notolabrus celidotus. The sequence goes on along the minus strand of NC_048280.1, from coordinate 25,996,452 downwards.
ACTTGTGACAGAGAATAAATTCTTCTATTTTCTGTGAGCTGCTATAAAATTGCCATCATTTTTAATTAATTCTTAATTAAAATATATTACACCACAGCTTCTACCCATCTCTCTTGATATTCTAACATAATCAATTCAGAACCATTTACATATCATTAATTAAAAGCTTTCCTCTCTCATCCTTAAAATCATAATGAGGGCCGATTCCTCATTAGTAACCTATAAGGGAGAAAATAACAATACAGCAGAGAATGGATGGCGCGTTCCACAGTGAGTCCTTTGTCTCTGAGTTTCTCAAAAGCATTTTTTATGCTCCTCAATTGGATTTAAGAATTACAGAGTCAATTTTGGAGACTCAATGAAAACAAGTGAAGCCATACAGGCTGTCTGAGTATTTATTTGTTCCTGCACGCTACTAAGGAACAAAGTCCATCAGTGTCTCCAGTCATTATGAATGTGAACTTTATTATATTTAAAATGAGAGAGTAGATTTATCAGGATTCTTTTTTTCTTTTTAACTTTTTTTAAGGGGAAAAAATGTATTCGAAAAAACAAAGTACTGCAAAGTTTTTGTGAATATAAATTTTACGGTGTCCTCCAAATAATACACCTGTGAACACCGATGTTGAACCAGAATAAATACTTGTTCTAACCTTGGACTCTGTTTACAACAAGACTGCAGACTTAAAAACATGGCTTTGCTCAGAGTTAATAAACAATTGTGCATGAACATAAAAGCCAGCTCAGTACTTGTTGATATGCCATCAGACAGCATAATTCAATTTCACTGTAAATTTTAAGTGCATCTATGCAAACAACCACCCAGGATCATTTATTATACGCACTTAAACAAAACATGTGCGTCCTATCTCTCCATCTTGAGCTCTCCCTTAAAGAAGAGTAATAATATCAAGTAATGATAGGTATTGTTATGCCGAGGATCAGGCACATCCTGATTTTTATCGCCCGTCTCTCACAGGTGCTCGGGCGCTACTTGTCAGGACTGCATGTCTGGGTCTTCCACATGTCAGATAAAAATCGCTGCACTTGGTGTTTCGGCAGCCTGACAGCAATTTATTTGAATGTTTTGTCACACTGGTGTTGGTGCATTTTGTGTGGGCTGCTCACCGGAATGGCAACAGCTCGTAGCTTCCTGACACGTGTGCACAAACGCACACATGCACGTTTTTGTAACACACACACCAAGGCCAGTACAAAATCACAGATGCACACTGCATGTCTACTTTGTATAATTAAAACCTGTGTAGCTAAAAAGAAAAAAACAGACATAGGTAGAGTGTTGGTAAACTGAATGTGTTCATTAATATTTAACACCCAATAAAGCAGGTGACACTGCATTGTTAACACTTGTTAGGCTTTAAAAATATACATCATTATTTACACCTCCATGACCTCACACACTACTCTATAATGACCAAAATTATAACCTCACACAAGCTCAAAAAAGGCCAGATTAAATTAAAAGTAAATCCATAAATATTTATAAAAATATTTTATTTATAGTTCCATGCAAATCGTATTTTCTTATTTTTTCCTCCAATGTCCGATCAAATAACACACATGATCCACAGAATGTTAAACACAACCCTCAGTGCAATCTTGTGATTCTCCGAGCTGACATGGAATATTGAGTAAGTTAATGAAATCCTCTCAAAGACAGGAACTCTATTTTTACACCATGATAATTAAAGTACGACACAGTTATAATTTACAGCCCTTGCTTAATTGCATAGGAAAAGTAAAATGGGAGAGGTCTATGAGAGGAGATTAAATGTGTGTATGTGTGTGTACCTGCATGCAGAAAGAAAAAAAAAAAATGCGTGTGTGCGTACTTCACTCAAGAAGAGTGAACGCAGAAGAGCTTCCAGTGCATCTAAACAGCAGGATTGTATCTTTTAGCATCGAGGAACGTATCAAAGATTAGGTAATGAAATATGCACCGTCCTATTTTTCTGCTGCCGGGCCCTTTGACAAATCGAGTACAATCCAAAATCTCCATAAATCACTATTAAAGACAAGTATATCATCACCAGCGCATATATCTTCCCCAGCCTGACCTGTAGACTAATGAGAAAAGGCCCAGACTATCTTGTCTGATTAATTAATTCAAAATGTCGGCTGTTATTCAAATGTGAGGCTGGTGTTATTTGAATAACACTTGACAGCGACGCCTGAAGAAATAATTTCTGGTTTGTGAGGCTGCTGCGGCATTACTGATGATGGCTCATGGAAATGTTAGAAGCTGAGGAGTATTTTCTCCCTCTTCGCTTTCCCTCCCTCACCTTCTCCGTCATGATAGCTCCAAGAAGTATTTCATTACTTCAACCAACCCCTCCTCCTCGTCTTTTCTTCTTCTTCTTCTTTACAATTATGGCTCTTACTGGGGTTTTTTTCCACTGTCCATCCTCTCTCTCTTTCTCTCTCTCTGCCTCTCTCTCTCTCTCACTCTGTTTGTATTCCCTCCCACAGACGGCCCAGATCTACGGGGCAGCGCTCTGGCTCTGCGAGAGACATGCTGGCAAAGAGGAAGGTCATGGTTTTTACAACTGCAGCTCCCCAATGCTGACAGGGCCGCGCTGCCAAAGTGACACACTCTGTTTGGCTTTCCCACGTTCATAGAGCTCCACGGCACTTCGTCTTTATCACGGAGTACGCGACACACACACACACACACACACACACACACACACACACACACACACACACACACACACACACACACACACACACACACATACCAACACACGGATAATCAGCCTCAGATCTGTTTCCTTTCAGGAGGCAAAAAAATGATCCTTTAAAATATCCAAATAAAAAAAGTGGAAGTTATCCGGTGTGTACATTTTTCCACATGTCTTTTATGTTTGTAGTTGATTTTGGGGGGTAGGGTGGAAAATCTGCACAAGAGGAGGGAAACCATGAGTGTATGTGTGAGGGCCTAGGGGCAATGCACACCCCGCTATCACTTCCCTCATCAAGCATGGATTCTAATCAGGGCTGGGGAGATATAAGACGCTCAGTCATTAAATAAATTAACTCTGCCACTCCATGCTCTCCTTCAGCACCCGCGAGAGGCCCACCGTGCCCTGCATACTTACAGAGGCTGCGAGCATCATGCAACTCACCTTCACAAACACACACACAAACACACACAAACACACACACACACACACACACACACACACACACACACACACACACACACACACACACACACACACACAAGTTAAGAACAAATCTTTAACATTTAGAGACATGGAAGAACCCACCTCCTGTCTTTCTGAAGTTTTTACATAATTGCCTCAAAACACCAAAAGAAAATGTGTTTTCCTTCAAAGCATACAGGTGTGTCAAGTATTTTACATGAAGAAATCTCTGTTTGTGACTGATGAATAACCTCTGAAGGCCAGTGCTGATTCACAGTGTTGGTGAGACAGCATAGACATGAGTTTTTCTGAGGATCTGTTCAGCCTGCTGCCATTCATCAAGAGGCAGCCGGAGCAGTGACGAACAGTAAGAGAGCTCAGTGTCGGCTCGGATCACTGACACAAACAATCAAAGCTGACACAGTCTCCGTATAGCACCTGCCACTCCGGCAACACAAATAGATCAATATGAGGGGGAACTGGCTCACTGTTTAAAACTCATATCCTCGCACCCACATCATCTTCCAGAGCGGCATGATGTTCAAAAGAGAAAAAAAAACAAAAACGCACGCTTAATACATATCAATCACTCTGACGGAGGAAATGCTTATTTGAGGAGCAAATACGCCATGTCAGCAGAATGTCCGTTGTCAAAACTTGCCATTTGAATTTCGAACCGTATTGTGTGGTAGACAAATGTCCTTAGAAAATCCCTTACATTGCAATTTATATCATTTTAATGCGCGCTTTAATTCTCCATTACTTAGGGAGGAAGTACCTGGGAGGGTGGAAACGCATTAGAGAAAGTAAGAAATGAACAGAAGGGTCTGGGGATCTCTCGAGCAGACACAATTAAATATTCATGCGTCTCCTCCTAGGACACAACAGATACAGATCATTATCATGGCAACAGCACACCACCATTTTGTTCACACGTTTGGCTGGGAATCAATGTGAGAGGAGAAAATTCCATATGAAACTAAGAGAATCCACTATTAGTATCCCTACAAATACGACGGACTGAAAGGCTTTTTGAGCACAAATTCTCACTTAAAATGATCCTGCAAGAATACAATTCAGCAATTACCAGGACAGTATCCATGCTGTTAATAACATGTTTAAATGTTACAGGTAGTGAAGGGATTTATTTGCACAGGTACACAGGTATGTGTCTGCTTGACTGGCTCAAAATCATTTAAAAATGTGCCAAGAGCTTTCTCCTGCTTAAGAAAAAAACAGAAGAATAGCAGTAATGTACTCTGGATGACCTCCACTTTCTAAAGAGAGGAGAAACCAGCCTTTTTTTCTCCTTTCTTTCTTTTTTTTTTGCTTTTCAATCCCCATCAAAGAGGAGCAAAAAAGGAGGGACAGCATTCCCCTGCTCACCATCATTAATCATCGCTTTCTGGGAGCAAGCGCATATTAATTTCTGTCATCCCAAACATCATTTGGTATTGTTAGTCCACGGCTTAGTCCTCATTGAGCAGCAGACGCCGGCCGTTCCTCCTGGTTTGAGGGAAGACAGGGGCCTGTGTGGCTGCGTTTCAGAGCAAGAGGCCTTTATCCCCGGGGCTCTGACACCAATTAAGCCGTTTCACCGGGAGACGAAAACAGGGCCCGCCGTTTCACTGTAACATGAGCCAGCACCTAGCCGCTGGCCCCTCGCCATCATTCCATTACTTCAGGCACAAAAATCAACTTCAAGGACTTAAGAAAACAAAAAGATGGTTTATAGTGAACGGCCATACTTTGGTGAGCGCTCACAAATTTAAAAAAGGGAGGGATCTTTTCGGTATTTTCCACAGCAGAAGCTCCCCAGTTAAAATTCTTTTAAATGTATCTTTTATTTCACGGGAAATCTCGAAACAATGTGATGGTATTTTGCCACAGCTGGAGAGAAAAATGCTCGGTGTGCAGTTCCCTTTATATCTTTTCTGTCCCCATAGTTGCCTCCTGGCAGGCAGCAGAGTGCAGCTTGTCTCAGGGCTAAAGCAGAATAATGCAAGGTTTGTTATGAATTAAATATTAGAAATCTTAACACAGCAGCCAATAAGAATTATTTGCCTTATTAAAGCAGCAGAAGACGCTGATTAAAATTTCATTGCATTGCAGTCTTTTTCCCATTTCTGCCTTCAATACATCATTCTAATGTATGAAACATGTGGAACAATGGCATAAGGAACAATGGAGAGAGAGAGAGAGAGAGAGAGAGAGAGAGAGAGAGAGAGAGAGAGAGAGAGAGAGAGAGAGAGAGAGAAAGGCTTCTTTTCCAAGACTGTGAATGAGGAGGGGAAAAAAAGCACAGATTCCTTTTTCATCTGCTTTTAGATTACAAAAAAAGAAAGGTTTTCCTCAAGTAACAAGCTGCAAACTGCCACCATGTCAAAACATTACAAATCAATTTTAAACCTTGTACATTTACTGACTTCTGCCTCTAATTCCTTCTCCTGTTTTCTACAGAAATCCATCACCTGTAGGAGTAACTCCTGAGAACACAGCAAAAATCACACACGCATATGACTCCAAAAAGCGTAGGTAACAGAATATCTATCATCAAGATTAAACACAGACGAGGTTACTGGAGCAAAAAATAGTGACAGTAGCCGTATTGTTTTCAGTGCTCTTGCTCTCACAAACGACGGGTCATTTAGTTGTCCACATGTAATGTGTACAGAGTAAATGAACATGCTGGTGTCTATTGTCCCAGGAGGAAAACTCTTCCCTGAAACACTAGAGCTAATGAAATAGGGACCTATAAATAGCAGAGTCATTACTGAGAGAGGAGTAGCGTTTGCACCAGTCTTTCACTCCAACCCTTTTTACACTAATAACCGCCTCTATGGCAGAACAGACACTCGGCCAGGGACGCACGCAGAAATGAAGATCGTGATGCAGGAAACTCAGAAAAAAGTGTTTTCTATCTACTGTATACAATTCACAGCTGAGTGTATATGCATGATGCTTAAATGTTTCTGTTATCATAAGCACTTAAGAAATTAACCTCAACTACGTTGATTTATAATTGAACAAATTAATTAATTAGTAATGCACAACTGATTACCTTTTTTGTGGTATTTTTCTGATGCAAAAAGTACCAAAAAAGCATACATTTAATTATTTTTAATCATGCCTAATAAAATTAATTATGAGTATTATTGTTGCAAAAACATTTTTGCTTCTATTTTATTTTAATTATAAACTAATTTAATATAACTTCATTTTTATAATATGTGCTTTGTTAACACAGACTTTTGACTTTTCGATGTGTTTTTTTAATGTTTTAAATCAGATATCTTCCCTAATTCTGCATCATAAGACGATGATTACGAAATATTAAAGTATGTATTGTTTGCGTAAACTTTTTTTTGAAGAATGGACACTCAATATTGCAACAAGCAAAAACAGAAAAATTGGTCGAACTATGTCTGACAGGTCAAAGGTCATTAACTGTTTTGGCAGTCACGGTGCAGCAGAAAAAAAAAGTCTTGCTAACTCACAGTGACAAGACAACAAATAATATCAGTCACGTCTCTGTTTGCATGTTTTCTTATAAGTGTATCTGTTTCCAAAGAGTGTTTAGATTTTAAAGTAGATTCAGGTGAATATTTTCATCTTAAGCAATGGGCAGAAACGTCCAAAAACAAAAGTGGCATTCAGAGAGCCTCCGACAGCCTCACTCCTCCTGCTGTAAACTCATTTCAATCAATCCTTCCTTTTTGCATCCCAAGCAGCCTCTGCTGGCTGCCACCGCCTGAAGATAACTATTTCACCACCTCTGTCATGCCTAATTAACAACTCAGATGTACAATTCAGAAATTTCGCAATTAACCTACTAAAATATTGTTGGAGGATGCTAATTGTTATGCCAGTTGCCATAAAGACTCATTTGCATAACGTATGTGCAAAAAACAATTATGAGCTGTTGATCGCGCAGGAGCCCGCGGAAAACGCTCCGAGCGATGGAGGGGGAGCGAGGGAGATGTTTGCAAGATGGGGGGGCTCGTGTGTGCAGATGGAGGGACAGCACTGAATCACCGTGCAAAGGAAAAAAAAAAGCTGATTTGCGGAACCGTGCGTGCAGATACCAGAGAGCTCTGGAGCAGAGGTATCTATCTGCACAGCACAAAAGCATTTTCCCTTCCAAATGAAACTGATATGTACACTTTTGTTTTTTTCCCCTCTCTCTCTCTCTCTGTCTGGCTCTCCTTCTTTTCATCCTTGCTGATGGGTAAATGGAGGGTATTTGGGAGCTACTTAGATAATAGCCACATCTTCCCCGGTCCCCCTCGTGCTTTAGAGGAGGAAGCACTAGTGGCCCTGCCATTGAGCCAGTCAGGAACCCAGCTGTGCGCAAGCTATTCGGCACAACACTATCTAGTCTCTGCAGCCGCATCACTGGGGCTCTGCGAGACAAAAAGCAGCCAAAGTCAATTGTCTCTCCTGCTGAATGGCTTTCTGTTCTCTGTCAGGCATTTACTGGAGATTTTGCAGCAAAAAAAAGCTCTTAGGTGGACAAATAAAGTCAAACATATTTCTGTTCCCATGCTCTTCCACTTTAACTGCAGCTGCTATACAGATCATAATAATAATAATAACAATGAGTTTGTATTAATAATTATAACCCAATTTGAATTAGAAGGGTCATTTAGTTTGTCAGGAAATATTGAAATTAATGTTCCCTGTAGATTTCAGAAATGCTTACCTCCTCAGTCCTAACTCTATTTACTGCAGGTAATGCTTTTAGTCAGCCTTGCATGTGGTTAATTACAGGCTCATCCTGAACTCTATTTAATTAACACAGGCTCTTCCTACCCCAACATATATCCAAGACAAACCCAAGAAAGCATGTTTAGCTCTTTGCAGAACATGTGAAGCAAACACAGCGACATTGCCTCCGACTCCTTCTCTAATCCACTGCTCTCAACACTGGGTCGGAGCATTTATCAGCCTGAATCTGCCACACTCTCTCTCTCTCTCTCCCTCCCCTACCTCTCCAGACCCCCTGTTTCTGAACCTGACGAGTCAAAGGTCAGCAAAACAACAAGTCAATACGCAGCCAAAAGAAGCGCCGTGCAGCTGAGAGAGCTGTGGAGAGAGGCTAAGCCTCTCTGTGGCACTCCGTGATTTAGCCTGTAATAGTTTTCTGTAATCTCTTTCTATTGATTAAACCTCACATCAAAGAGGAGTCCTGCTACAGAACCTCTCTTTTCCTGGTCAGAAATACCATATGGAGGTAATCTTTCACCTTTGTTATTCTTGCCGCTCCCGCTGCTGCTGCTGGGAGCCTCTCTTCCTTCCAAGCCAAGCATGAGAGCAGGACGAGGGAGCGGGCAGCAGGATAAAACAAACCCAGCACACAGGAATAACTGCAAAACTCATCGGAATCACAGGCAATTTTTACCTCAATGCATTCATTGTTCTCACATGCAGCCTACAGGGGAAAAGGTACAACATGAATGCATCCTTTGTCCTGAAACACGAGGGAATAAACAATTTTAATTCCTTTTTTTTTTTTACATGTGCAACACAAGAAAAACATCTCACACTGAAGGACAAAGAGCAGCACACGCCAGCCGAATCTCACATTCAGCTTATCTAAATGCAAAACCAAGAAAATTTAGGGGAAAAAAACCCTCCTGCTAAAAACACTCAATTTAGTGACAGGCAAATGACTTCATGCTGCCACTTAATCTCATTTCTTGCATAATGCTCTCTAATTAGCATATCAAAGTGAATTAATACTTCTAGGGCATTAGCAATGCAGAAATATGCTGCAGCTCTACAATAACACTCAGAAGAGTACCAGAAACTTCTGAAACTCTTCAAAATGTCTTTCTATTCCAAGAAAAAGCACTTCTCTACCTCTCCACTCTTCAAAAATCCAGACAACAAGAGAGATTTCCCTCCACTTTGATTTTGTCTCTCCACTGATCACAAAATAATTCAACACAAACACTCCTGCAGCTTTGAAGCTGAACCCTGGTCTCGCTTTTCATCCTCACGCCAGACAATAAGGCTCGATAACATGATACATGCGCGCAGTAATTACACCCATGATTCTTGGACTGCTTTCAAATTTATTATTAAAAGCCATTTTCAGCCAAAGCTGGATCCCACGGCTAAAAAAGACAGCAGCCCCCCCTGTGCCATCTGAACGGACATGAAAGGGCCAAGGATGCCCTGAGAACGGTGCTGCAGGAGCCGGTGAAAGGCTCACTGTGTGCAGGAGGAACAGGCCGGTCAACAAGGCCACCAGACCAGCTGAGCTCTGTCAATGACTGAAGGAGGGGGGGGGGGGGGGCGCTGTGACTCTAGACTACAGGTTAACCATGCACACACACACAATAAAACACACGCACACACAGACACACACACACTTGTTCCACCTTTCCTCCTCTGTCTCATCTCTGTCTCACACACACTTATCCTGCTGCATGAAAACTAACACATGCACATCTTCAGATATTAATCTTAAATTTCATGTCATTCAAATCTAGATTTCCTCTCACTTTGAGTCACTTCTTTTAATTTGAGAGCTTATTTCACATCAGAGACAAACCCTGCCAGAGCATCAAAAAAGTTTTTGTTGCTCAAACTGATTTATTGTCTGATTACAGTAACTTCCAGATTAATGTCGGCATGGGAGCAGACATTCTATTTGACTTCAGACTAAAAGTAAAATCACTCATTTAATTTTGTTTCAGTGAGGTCTGCTATCTATCTTCAGGTGCAGCAGTGTCTATGTGCCAGAAAACACTTTCATATTGAATCAACGATTGAACACAAAACATCTATTTCTGTCTTTCATGGTCTAAACTAGACACAAGCACACGCGCACACACACACACACACACACACACACACACACACACACACACACACACACACAGTTGAAGACCTCTACTAGACCGTGGACCCTCTGCCTGCCCCTGTGGACACCACCTGTGTTGAGGAAGTTCATAAACTTTTATGATCTCTCCAGAGCCAGTCTCCTCGTAAAGTGCACAAAGGTCACAAAGCTGGCCTGCTAATTTACACCAAATGCACGACAATATTTTATATTTATATTGTGTTTTTTTTTTTTCTTTGCCTGAGAGATTTACACTTAAGTTTAAAAAAAAAGTGATCTTAAGTGTTGGTGTCAATAACAACCTGGTTTAAATTCCAGTGACAGAACAAAAGGTAAATATAAGGCACAATAAGCATGGTGTGTAAAAAGTGAGGAAAATTATTTTGTCTCCATTTAACAATAAAAAATGTTGCAGCTTATTTGAAGTTTCACACACATCGTGGTAAAGTGTAGAAACAGAAAAGTGTCTGCACAGGAGCTGACTTTTTGAAAAAAATGCTTGAGCAAAGTAAAACAAGAAAAATTTTACAACAAAAAAAACATTTGCAATAATTTCATTTAAGCAGGTCTGATATTTGTGTGAATAAATGCGCTAATAAATAAAAGTTCTGATCATGTTCTTAGAAAGATGTGGACTTGATACCAAAGGTGTGTAGCGTAAAGTATAAAGGTGCAATATTCAGTTAAAATGTTTTCTTCATTTTTCTCTTTTTAGTACTTCTGAAAAACATTTTCTTCTACCTGATGAATTAATTGCTTTTCATCAGGATTGCTGTTTGCATGAAAGGAGTCTATGTCTGACTACAACACAATTATAGATTGCATTTCAGTTGACTTTTTACGTTAAAACATGGTTTTTGCTGTGATATGTTGAACATATGCTGCAGGACTTCTCCATCCTGTTCACTACCAGGGTGGTGAGTGTGAAAGCTCAAGCGCACTTTCTGTTCAAATCTGAGCAACCAGTGCAGGAGGAGATGCTGGTGCAGAAACAAGAGCATCTCCAGCAGAAAAAAAGAAATCTCCCTCCACTGTGACAACATGCTGTTTCTGTTTGACACGATGACATGTTTAAAGAAAGACACTGATTCATTTGGGCAGAGGTAACCTGTAACCTGGATGAAACCAGATCACTAGGAGGTAAACACGCCTGTGTGCTGGTGTCCTGTGGCTCCACTCTGATTTGTCTTATGTTTATAAAATGTTTTAGTGAAAGCTCTTACCTGTCTTTTCTTTGATTTCACAGAGAACGCTGAAGAGTGCTGGTTTCATTCTGTGACAGTTCAGTCCATGTTTCCTGTTTCAGTATAAGACAAGATACAATACTGAAATAAATTCACTGAAAAATCACATGATAGATATTAGCAGGTATAGATAATTTAAGATATTAAATGCACTGTGTCATGTCATAAAATGTCCCAACAAACACGCTTCTTAAAGTCAACATTTACTGCCGAGCAATGTTTGCTGAGGGTTCAAATAATGATGAAAATATCTATGAATTTGGTTGGACAAATATGATTACTTCTTCATAAATCTGATACCCATTGAACATCAATTTTCAGCAACAGTTACAGTTTTAAAGCTGAAAAAAGATTTACTACAGGACATGTGTGCACAAACTTTTTGAACAAGGCAAGCTGGCACACAGGCAGTTTCTCTAAAATGCTCTCGTTCTCGCACTGACAACTTTCTCACGTGTTAAACACACCTCAGTGTAAGATTATCATTAAAGCCACTCCAGCCTATTGTTATGCATGGGGGACTTAAGTTAAGCGGGCCACATCTCAATAATGATGCGTTCAGCGTTTCAGGGAGGGGGGCCAAGTTAATAAAACATATAAATCAACCAACTTTGCTTGCGCCTCGTCCAGACTCTGATCAGTAATGGTCATGATTTGGTGCAGAATGTCACCAATGTCTTGTTTTCTTCCGTCTCCGTCCGTCCCATCGTGTCCATGTGGAGGCGGCAGTGCCATGCCTCCTTGTACCGAGTGGCCGGCCAGACTCACGCCGCCGATCGACTGCATGATCCGGGCTTGATCGTCCATATTAGCCGCTAAAGAGTCTGTGCACTGAGCCACACAAATTGAAAAACTCATATACGAAATGGGCTATAACATGTGCCGCAGGCAGGAATGATACACGGCTGTGGGATTCTTCGGCAACACAGCGCACACACGTTTCGATTCTCTATTTTGACAAAAAAAATACCTAGCAGTGGTGTCTACGCGTAAATCTTGTGTCCAAGTTCTCGCTGTCCTCTCGCTTTTTTACGCGCGGTCCAAAGTGCCAAAACGCGTGGATGTGTCAGTAGAAAAACACATAAATCTTCTTTCTTCTTTTGACACTTCTTTGTCAAAATTGCCGGTCCATCGTTCCCCTCGCGGATCCTCGTGCCAATCTGTCTTTTCTCTGGGATTTGACGGCTGCTAGAGACAGAAACGCTCCTGGTGATCTCTCATTTATTAGCGCTCTTCGTGGGATTCCCGGCGCATTTCCTCTCCAAAATAAAATGTCCAAATCCTCCTCGCGAAGCACCGGCAACAAAAAATATCCAATGTGGAAACGTGTAAACAAATACAAAAATCTTGCAGGTGTTGCCAACTATAAATGTGCAGAAATGATTCCCGCGACAACTGACAGTATTTAAAAAATACACAATCTGCGGCGTAAGGTGTCCAAATGTGACTATAAAAAATATGAAATGTAAAAAAAGTTGTGTTTAGAAAAAGAAGACGAAGAAATTAATGAGGACACAACGCTGTGTAAAGGCGATGCGCAAAAAAATATGTTGCCCTGCTGAAATTTATGAGCTCCAGCCTCTGCCTGTGTGTGTTTTATGTTGTTTGATGGCAGCGGTAGTGAGCGATTGACAGTGTGCCAATGCCACTCACTCAGTGCAGACGTGTCAGAGCAGGGAACAGGGATAGAAAAAAATAAAAAATACAAAATACGGAATGAAAATGCACGCTCCGCCCTGCAGAGGAGGGGTCTATATTCTTGTCACTTCTCGCCTGAACACCGAAAAACAAAATGTTAAGAGCTAGTACTTAGGATGGTGATTATAATGATGAAAGCACGGCACAGTCCCCTCTCTCTCTCTCGCAGCAGCAGCAGCAGCACGATATCCTCGTTTCCTCACGCGTGCACGTGCAGCTATGTGCATATTCTCTAGCAATAATAAAGATTTAGCCCTGCAACCACAGAGGCAAATACATAATGAGAGTTTTTATACAGTTTGATGTAGAACTGCATAGTCCCTTGTAAGCCCTGGTTCAAGCCAGGCAGGCAGTAGACATGTTTATATTATTGGAAAGTAAAGCTCGTCGACCAATCACAGCCCGGAGTGACGAAGACTGACGATCCGCGTGTCCTATTACTGGCAGATGCATGATGCTGAGAGCCCACCCACTCCATCCCTCCATCTTCACACCGCTTGTACAAAAAGATGGGAACTTCTGATTGGTCGTTGCCACGAGTGACATCCATTGCACAAGCAGGCGGCGCTGCTCCGTGCTCCTCCGCAGTTGCTATGGCAGCAGACAAGTTGTTGAGCTGGATGCAAGGCAGCAAATATACTGTGCACCTCTAAAACAAGCAAGTACAGCACGGGTTCATTAAAGAAATGTGAAAAATACGTATTTTTATTCATTTATATGACATTGTGTGAGAATCTAGGGGAAAGCAGAGAGGTGTTATACACAGGTTTGATTTTCCTGCGTTGGAGTTGAGCAGAGAGTCAGCCTGTCTGAAAAGCAGAACTTGGCAAAAAGGCCTTGAAGATGAAGTTTTCACAGAGGAGGTTTGATGTGTGATTAATGATTAATGAGCATGAAATAATTTTACAAAGTTCACATTTAATCTGCTGTTTTATGCCTGATTACTTAAAAATAATATTCTCAAGCATCTAAAATAAACATTGAGGATGTGATTTATTCCAAAAAATAGGCGTCAGAGAATCACAGTTACACAGAGTTAAGTGGTTTGAAATAACCCTCAGTGAGATCTCTTTTACATTATACTTAATGCTAAATATGTATTCAAGGATTCAAGGAAGAAAATTGTCATTCCAAAGCAAAACTACTCCGATCGTGGGTTATAAGTTTATAGAAATCTATAAACTCTTGAGTGCAAAACTTTATTTTTTTCTGTAAAATATACTAAATGATAGAAAAATACTTATCTAACAGAGAGAGAGAAGAAGCATAAAATTCATTATGAAGAAATATGACACGGTTAGATTTATTTCCCTGAAAATTCATGCTCTCTTTCCCCTCTTTCTATTTTCTGTTTTACCTGCAGTCTCATCACACTTTTTAGTTCCAAGTTCCAAGTTGTTATTTTCAACCAAACAGAGACACACCTCGTCCTCGTGGACCCCAGTGTACGCTGAGGATCCTGAACTGCAGGGGAAGAGATGTAACGTCAGTGTTTTTCACTTACTGATCAGGGGCGCTGCGGGAGATTTCGGCCTCTAAGAAAAAAATTATCACATTGGGCCCCGACACTCCACTACAACAAATGCTCTGACGTTTTAGGGCCCCTGTCAGTCATGGACCCTTAGAAGTGTCCTATCTTTCCTCCCATGCACTGCACCCTGTCAGTGATGGAAGTGAACACTCCATCAGTGGAAATGAAAAATCTCCATCTTCCTGAGTTCTTCATCTTACTGATGGTATTTTTAAGCTTGTTAATAATTGTTTTAGAAGATTAAAATGATTTGATGTCAGCATTATAAAATGCATAATAATGTTGTTGTTTGTCAGTGCTTGCTGATTTTTTTTTTTTACACACATTTTATCAACAAACAGACGGTTGTAGTTTTGTGTCACTGGCAGCCTGTTATCGTCTCCATGCTGTATTTAACCCATGGGTGCTTTGGGTTACTGATTGACTGCCCAACAGCTAAATACTAAATACTAAACACAGGTCCAGAAATTCAATAGGATTGTGAAGTCAGAGCAAAATGTGGAAAAGCATGTAACTCTGTGTTTGCAGTGTGACACTGAGATTAAGTGCCAGTAAAGCATCATCTCAATGATGGGGAGTTTCAGGTGTAATGGAAAATATGAGGTACAACACCAACAAAGTGCCATGAAAATTAACAGATCTTGAGATTCCTTCCTTATGCTATTTACTCCATGTTACAGTGTAGAGTTTTGCACACTGGCCGGAGGCAGCCTGAGCTGTACTGCAAATTCTGAAACAGCCCTAGTCCGTTGTCATGTCTGGATATAAAACATTTTTCTTTCGCATGTTTTTTTGTGTTTCTGGATTTGCATCTTTGATTCATTAGCAGATCGTTTGCAGATAATGCTGTGGTTTTTATTTTATTTTGTATGCATTTTTTTTCACTTGCAGCATGTTTCTGTTGTTGCAGTTTTGTTTTGTTTTTTTACTTTTGCGCATGTTTATGAAGTTGCATCGTTCCTGAACTTGCAGCACATTTCTCCTAGTGACGATTGTTTGAGCCGTTGCAGATGGGCTCGTCTTGTTTGCCATAGTAGTTCAACAGTGATGTTCTATACACAGTATTTTGTTCAACTTCTTTTAGATGTAGATTTTAGACTCTCAGATTCAACGTCACTTCCATAATGACACATATGATGCATCTTCGTGAGGCGATACTGAGTGATTGAAAAGAAATTCAAACTTCTGTGGGCAACTTTTACCCACAGAAGTTAAACTGAAGTCATGAGTCAGTCCCTCTGAACAACACAACCGTTCAACCATTCAGTAGTCATCTTTAATGATCAGAGGGATAAAATCACCCTGCTGTGATTTGTCTCATCATTAGTTTTAATAGGAACTATATGAGAACAAATCAAAGATGTCAAAAAAATAAATCAGAAACAATGGCATGTTTGGTTTAAATTAAGATAGTCTTAAATATTTTCTTGTAAATTCTGCTTCATATAAAAAACAAGGTTTTAGTATTTTGCTCAAAGTCAGTTATAAGACATCGCTGATGTTCAAAGTTTGCTCGACTTCATTTGTGCAGAAACCCAAAGTTAAAAATCTTGACATCACGACTTTTCCATCTGTGGTAAAACCTGTCTTTAGCATCCTGTGTGTGTTCTGCTCGTTCATTTGACCTTGATGTCTGGGAGCAGCACACATTTGAGTTTAGCGACTGGGAGTCCCAGGACTACTGCATTTATCACTGAAATACTGAGCTGTCAAGTCACACTGCATACCTGTCAGCCAGGGCTCAAAGGTACAGCTCGGGCTCCTCTCCTCTGTTGCAGTGCATGATTCTTCATTGCATTGCATAGCAGAGCCTATTCACCGCTGTTTTCAGCCATATGTCAACATAATTCATTTCCACATGTGACAGCTCCTTACAGTCAGACACTGTGGCGCTACGAGTTCACAAAACCTTGTTTACGTCACCACCAAGATGTGCTGCTCACTATTTTCTGTGTGCTTCACTTAAAAAACAATATTCCTGTTAAAAAACGTCCTGTAAAAGCTGCAGGTCAGTCTCTTTGAAGAGGGAATAAATTACATGTAACTTGACAAGTTGTTTCTGCATGCTCTGTACATTAGGTTAAATAAAATGACAATATTTTTACAAATGAGCCGAGCCAGGCATAGGAATTAGCACCTACGTGTGCAGAGACAACACTTTGTCATCATGTTTCTCGTTGTGACATCTGAAAAGACCCACAGGTGCTGTAGAAAGTGACTGTGTTGTCATATTTCATTTAGGCATCCTTCTGCAAAGCTGTAATTGCCTAATTAGCTTGTTAATTAGCAGATTAGCATTTACTGATAGAGTGGCTTGCACTGTTGTGATGAGAGTAATACAGATTAAGTGAGAAGTTATGGGTGCATGATTTCACAATTTTGCTGTCCACAAAAGGGTCACAAATCATTCAAAGATTTGTGAAGTCACTGCGTGTTTTACATCTGGAGAGGGGGCTCGTCTTTTACTTGGAGCTTCCTTCCATCAGAGTTGGTGTTGAAGGCGATGATGGCAGCCTGTCACGCAGCAGCGAGAGAGCTCCTGGTTTGAGTGTCGCCTGCTTGGTCCCCTGGTGCTCGGGGAGATTGGAGGAAATGACCGTGCAGACAGTGCCAGAGACATTACTAACCCAATTATGAACAGTCTTTCATTTGCTTTGGATACTTGGTTGTATTTATTTGTTACTGGCATGCGTTCACTTTATCATCATTACTGATGTGCATGAGACAGCAGAAAAAATTTGCATGAATATTTGTTGAATCTGCTCCTTTTTTTTCTATAGTTCAACAATATGCATGTGTTGGCGCCAAAACCATCCTGGTGTGTATTTCAAGACCAATAGATCAATTTTGTTTTGTTTAATTTCTGACAGTGATGCGAGAAAATTTTTATTTTTGAGTTTTCAAGAGAATCAGCACAGTGGACTTAAAATGTAGAGCATAAGTAAAAGTACTCATCATGCTTTCACTTGAAAGAAGCAATAAACTCGTAAAGCTGATAAGGAAAGAGCTAATTTTACTCAGCATTAATTTTATTGGTTTTACTCTTACTATAATCCAAGGACTGAATCAAGATCAGTGTACAAATATGCAATCGCATAGCTGCCCCATCACCCCCCACCCCTCACAAAACCTTCACCATTCCTCCCCCCTCAGGTCCAGACCTTTTTTTTCTTAGCAAGAGTGCCTAATACAGGACAATACATTGAAAACAGGGATTAAGTAAGAACAGTAGAGAGGATCGGAAGCAGTTGTTATTATAAAGAAAATTACAAAAAATAAAATATGGAGAGCTAATTTGGTGATGGAGCAGTTCTAATTAAGTAGCGGCTTCAAAATAAGCTGGACATGACTTGTCCTTATATGAATAAAAAAAGGTGTCTCCCAAACATTAGAATATCATTCCAACCTTTTTAAACTCTCCTGGTTTGCCTTCGATGTTATACTTTATCTTTTTGTTTGGTATGCTTGATGCTAACTCATTAGTCCATCCCGAAGACATTGTTTGTTGTTCCTCCTACAATTGCATGGCTATGCATGATTTGCCCACTGTAATGAGACCAATTCTAATTTAGTTTATTTTTTATTGATATTTAACTTAGATGTGGGCTGCATGGTAGTGCAGAGTTCCTGGTCCCATAGTCCAAAGACTTACTGGTTTGGTTGGTCAGACACTCTAAAATTGTCTGTAGGTGTGACTGTGAGTGCATCTGGTTGTCTGTCTATATGTTATCCCTGGGATAGGCTGGCGACCTGTCCAGGGTGTACACCGCTCCAACCTCCCCTGTGACCCTGAATGGGTTCAACAGTATTGATAATGGATGGATGAATATTAGATGTGTTGCTTATAAGAGTTAGTGTTGACACAGTGGGAATCATTGTAACAGTGATGTCAGTAAGTATATAGTATACAAGTCCAGTATGAATCTATAAGAGAGCAGGCCCAAAACTATCAGTGTTCCTTACTGTTGCTGTCTTACACCTTAGACAGGACCAGGATTATTCAGGCTTTATTCTGCTTATATTCTGTGGATGAGTTTGCATTGTGTTATTTCAATGTCTTGCAACAAAGGAAGAATACTGACTACCAATACAAAGAACTTCTCATTCCTTTTCTGTGAGGTTACACTCCAGGTCCTCTTCCCACTTACTTTTCACTCCAAGTCCTTTCCATATGAGCAAAATTTGAGACCAAATGCAAGATATGAACCCTTTTGTTCCCCAAGTTTATCTAAAGGCAACTCCTCAAATGATTGTAGCTTCTTATTTTGTTCAGTCACAATAAAATGTCTAAGCTGGAGGTGTTTGAAAAAAGTGTATGAGACAGCCTATAATAAGAAGAGAGCTCTTCAAAACTCAGGAAGGTACTATCTTTAAATATATTCCTAAAGGTTTTGATATCTATGTTTGCCACCGGCTGTGCCTCAGTGGTAGAGTGGGTTGTCACTCAATCCTAAGGTTGGTGGTGATCTCAGCTCCTTCTGCCACATTTTGAAGTGTCCGTAAGCAAGACACTGAGCTGAAAATTACTTCCAGCGACAAAGTCAGCGTTGTGAAAATTAGTATGAATTGTTAATACTGATGATCACCTACGTACTATAGCATCCTCTGACATCCGTGTATGAATATGGTGTGAATGGGTGAAGGTGACCAGTATGGAAAAAGCACTAAGACTGGAAAAGGCTGTATAAGTGAAAGTCTGTTTATCATTTACCCTCATTTTGTGATGCTGTCCCAGGCAGTGCTGGATTTATGTGGAAGGGAGACTCAGGATTTGACTGAATACAACCTGTGTTGTTGCCAGATTCTCATACTTTTTGTTGTATTTAAAACAGTAATCCACAGAGAAATAAGGAGTACAGCTGATAGATTTAAAGTAAAAAGCAGCTGAAACAATAGAGTACAAGTACCTTAAAATGAAGCTTCAGTACAGTATTTTCACAGCCCTCCACAGGTTGCACACGCTGCTTGAAAGGTAGATAACGATGTAGGAAATATTGCATCTGCTAATGAGTGCTGTTAACTCCCCTTGTGGTGATTAAATCATTTCAAGTGTTAGTGTGGGAGGGAAACTAATAAACTGTTAAGATTGTTTAATGCACAATTAGAGAGTTGATACGTCTCCAGGATGTTTGTGGGACAGGAGTGAGTCTAGCCAGTGACTTTGAAGATTTTTATCATTATATTATTATTGTAACTTTGTTTTGTTGGTCTGGATAAGCTGGAAAAAATGTTTCACAAGCAATAACCGAACAGAGTGGTCTTCTTTTCTGGGGCTGGTGCCATCTAAATGTCCTTTCACTTCACCTTCTGTAACCTCAGCTTCTCCACTGCGCACTACATCCATGTGTATAAATGAAAATCAGGATTTTCCTCACAAACTTGACCTTTTGACAAAGTTCTAATCCCCAGAGTGAGAAGTATCATATCTAAAGGAATCTGTTTCTTAAAGAAGTCAAGACAGATGTGAGAGACCAGGAGCAGGCAGTAATCGGGGGGGGACGGGGGGGCGAGGTACACAGCTACACTGCTCACCACGATCAATCATACTCTACTTGTCCTCCCTCGACTCTCCCGCTGTTACTGTCTCCACTGAATGCACTTCTCTCTTTGCTTAAAATTATTACACAGGCCATAAACCCAGAGAGGTGAGTGTCCTGCTAATGTGGCTACATGTAGTGGTTGCAGTAACCTTTAAGATGGGCTGGCAGGTGGTGGTGGTGGCTTGGACACGGTCCATATACTGTGGTCAATACCAGAGACATGGATTGACTGGAGGAGGCATTTTAAGACCTTACATTTTAATTGTCATCCAAGCTGCAGCTACAATTGATCCTCAGTTGTGGAACAGAACTGGGCCTTGATGCAGGTCTTTAACTGCAAACTCATATTCATTTGAAAGACTTGTTTGACTTCCTGAAGGACAACAGGATGGAAAAGTTGCTGAAAAGGTACGTCTGGATTTTGCTGGTTGCCGTGCGGTTTAGTGCCTAAAATTAGGACTTGCTGAAGTAGAAATCTTCAGATAAAACTAAAAATTGTAATGGAAATCATATATTATGCAAATTGTTCAATTATATCTCTGAAAGTTACTGTCCTTTTAGCTTTAAAAATAAAACCTGGCCCAAGTGTGTGCCTGCTGGGATTCATCACTCCTCACCTTACTGCAGCAGGCTTCCACAACACAGACTTTAGACTTTATCTCATGTGCTTTATCTCCTTCATATATTTAATTGTAAAGATTTTAACATTAAATTTTACAACTTTTTTCCTCCCTTCAACATCAATTTGTCTGGTAATGAAGAGAAAATCTCAGAAGAGGTCAGGGTGTAGCGTGTCTAAATCACTGCGGCCAGACTGCCCTCAACTCAGCTCGAGTATTGACATTATGCCAGCTGTGACACCATAACTCAGCACACTGCGATGGTCATTTGATAAATGGTATCATAAATTGTTGACAAAACAATTTGTGATGTATTATGTTACCGATGGGTTGTACTGCTTATCAAATCAAGTAATCTGGCAGGGCTCTCCATTCATCAGCAAAAAAGCAAGCGCTGGCTGTAGATAGTGATGACTTTGTTGCTTTGTCGACATGCAGTTCAAATGTAGTGTTGTTGGAAGCAGAGAGAGCAGCTAGCAACAGGGTTTCATTATTTTTATGAGGCTCTTATGGAGGCAAAATGCCGCTATCTTTTTTCTCAATTGAGAGAAAGCATGTAGCATGAGCAGAGTACGGTGCATTGTTCAGAAATAGCCTGTCTTATCTAACAATGTCATTATAACAGAAATCCTTGGTGCATGGAAGAACAGAGGGGGAGCGCACAAAAATCACGCTTAAGATTAAAATCATTGAAACAATGGCAAAAAGAGGCACAAAGGAATTCTTCTGTGATCTGTACAATGTTTTCGACTTTGAAAAAGTACTATGTTCAAGTTTTGACAGCTTTCTCTCTTGCCAAGAGTTAGACATGTTTATCCGTACAACACCTTTCAACCACAAGGTAATGCAAAGGTCTCTTTATAGGACAAAAACCACATTAAGAAAAGACTGTAGCACAAGGCAACATTAAAAGAAAGAAACATTTCATGAAGTCTTTAAAGTGTAATATAAAGTAGAGTAAAACAATTTAAATAATAGAATGGAATACGACATGTAAAAGAAGGTCCAACATTTGAATCGATAAAAGGCAGTGGCAAACAGAAAAGTCTAAATCCCTTATTTGAACAAATTGGGGTGACTTTTTGGGAATATGCTGTGTATTAAAACAGAAAGTTGCTTAGTTTAGTTTTGACCCTTAGGACTTTGACCTGTCCCAAAACATTCAAGAGGACATGGAGTGCTCAGTGTGAAATAACGGCGTCTAAACCTACAAAAATCATAAGTGGAGTTTCCCAAGGCTCCGTGATTGGGCCTCATGTATTCAGTATCTTAACATGTATGTGCTACAATTAGCTCACAATAATGAGCTTTACATTTATTTAATTCAACAATTAGATTTATTTTAAATGGGCCAATGAATGTTTGTCAGTGTTTAGGTTATTTTTTGTTTTTGACGGGTGACTAAATTCCACAAATTGGGGACCTGCAGGAAACAGCCTGAGAATAAAGAGGTGACTATCAGCAGATCATCTGATGAGATCAAGTTATAAACACTTCTGTCAGCAAAATGTTAAGCCAGAAGTGGCAGAACTAAAGTTTTAAGTAAGTTGATGGTATCAAATTGGGTATTTTTCATGGAAATGGCATCATATAGTGCAATGCCTGGGATGTGTTACACCAGAAAAAGGGGAGGAATAATAACAAGAATGATTCAGCGGATGAATCATTGCTCAAAGATGACAGTGAAACATACTTTTAAAGCTGGAGTAGGACATGTTATTTTGATACATTTTTAT
The DNA here is from genome assembly GCF_009762535.1 of Notolabrus celidotus. Taxonomy (NCBI): domain Eukaryota; kingdom Metazoa; phylum Chordata; class Actinopteri; order Labriformes; family Labridae; genus Notolabrus; species Notolabrus celidotus. Next base: position 25,974,066 of record NC_048280.1, on the reverse strand, counting down.
CAATCACTAGCAAAAAGCAATGTATACATCGATAGGGAGTAATACACAAAGTGATCTAACACTGAGATGAGAAATCTCAGTTGTCTGTGTCAGCAGCTAGGCTGCAATAAGTTCGTCTAATCATTCATTCGCCACCGAGCGCAATGATTGGCTGACCGGCCGGATGACCTGTGACCTGCCGAAAACCACACCTACTGTTTACAGGAGTGCGCGTGACCTGACTGAGATCGTCATCAACAGGCTGTTCACTGCCGCAGAACACCTGATAAACATGTCAGAGAGAGAGAAACCAACGTTTTTAAACCAACTTCTGCCCTCAAGTTCTGCCGCTACGCAGTGCAAGAAGAGGAAGACTGTGATGGAAAAGGAGACGACTTAAAAACACTGGATGAAGATACAAACACAAGTCAATATTCGGGCTGCATTTCTGAGACAGCTGAAGGATTTGAAGGGTCTCTAAAGCGACGCCATGGTTACTGATTTTCTCCTGGACAGGTAATCATGTCATTTCATTTGTCTTTGTGTTCATGGTTTAGTTCATCTATGAGACAGCTAGCGATAACTTCGGCTAATGCTAGCGCCCGGCTAACGGCTTGTAGCTATGTTTATAGAGACCTGTATACAGTCTGTTAGCTGCTAGCTCTTCTGTTGCTCTTTATCAGACCTGTGTACAGTCTGTTAGCTGGTAGCTCTTCTGTTGCTCTGTATCAGCATGAATGGGATGTTGTATAAAGTCTACATGCTGTCTTGTCTGTGTTTTCGTAGCTACGAGAAGGAAACATCGACGTCCACACCGTGAAAAAAAGGGACGCAGAGGCTTGCGTGAGCTGGGGGGGATGCCCAAGAGGAGTACCAGGAGGCCGGATGATTCACGCCAACATGTTTACCTTCAACAGCCATTATTTTCATTTCTGTAATAAATACATTTTCTAGTAAAAGTAAATGTAAAACAACTCTTTGATATTGCAATTATTTGTTTATAATGTTGCATGTTACTTGATATGGATTTAATTATTTTGCAATTTGAAGAGAGAAGGCCAGTGTAAATTTAAAGATTTATTTAACAAATGTATACACAGCACACTCAAGTATTTTTTTTACCTGAAGATAAATATAAAATATATACAAAGGAGCTAAAGGGTCACCATAAAAGTATTGTATGTAATCATGTCATAGTTTAATTCACTCCCAACTGAAACCTTTATACTGTCCATGTGGAAGGGTCACGGATTTTCAAGATACAGTAACAAGGTATTACTCCTCTATGACCTGCACCAAGTGCTCCATGCTGCCAGACAACAACCTGTCAGTGCAGCATGGCGGAACTTTCTTTTGCTATCCCCAGGATCTGGAGCTCGTCCCCGGTCGTTGCTCTCCCTCTGGCTCGTCTGGCTCTGCCTTGCACTCGTCCCCGGCATTGTCCTCTCCGTCCTGAGGTGCTTGGCTCAGGATCGTAATCAGCAGTCATCATGAGAGCTCTAACAAGCACGAATAACAGTCATTATGTTGTAGTTCCAACACGAAAATGAAGACTGTCAACAATGGTGAATGCTAATAAATATATAGGCACTGTAGCCGTCTAGTAACTAAACATCATGAAATGCGATGCTAAATCAAAATAAACATTCAGAACCGACTTTAGTTGTAATGCTGACTATACTGTTTCCACCTTTCTGGCTAGCCAGGAGTTATTAGCCCGGCAGCAACAACTTACTCTAGCTGTATTCAGATGATAAAAACAAATACAAGTAAAGCTAACATGCAGGCTATGCTGTGCATTCTAACTAATTACATTATTTTTGAATGTGGTAATATAAGCGGTTTACTTACATTTGAGATAGACATGTTTTCCTTCCATGAAAATAAAGTAAATCGCTCGCCGCTCCACAGCTAGCTATCGTGACGTCATCCTCCAGCTGTAGTCTGCCACAGCGCGTTCATGTGTTTGGAGGCGTGTCCCTCCCCTCTCCCCACAGGCTGCCCTGAAGGGAGGGGGAGGGCTCTGTTCGGCTGTGTGCTTTCAAAATCAAGCTAACTGCTGCGGCTTTCTCAGGATCTCCTACTCCAGCTTTAACATGTCACTTCATGAATAATGGGCAACACACATTACTGCTATGGGTGTTTCTACAGATGTTAGCAAGGGCTTGCTCACATGCTTTTACAACTTTTACTGGTCACAAAACTTATTTCAGCTTACTGGACTTCACAATAAAAGTTTTAAATGTCTTTATATGAAGAAATAATCACAAGATTGATTCAGTGGTGTTTTCCCATCAAGTGTTGAGTAGTGAGTTCTTCTTCTGTGAAGCACTTTGGGCTGCATGCTTGAATATATGAGAAATTCTATATAAATAAAAATAAGCTTATCTGAGTTGAGTGAAATGATGAAAAATCTGCAACCTCTTTGCGTGGGAAGAGACACAAGCAATTGATCACAGACACATTTGGTTGAGGCTACTTAATAGATCACAGATAAGCATCACTACATCTTACTTTTAAGAGTAAAGAACAAAGTAAAAGGTGCATTTTAACATCTTTACAGTTTGTTTTTAAAAAGTATATCAAATTATTTTATTACATTTAATTTGAGCATTTCTTATGAATTCACAACGTTTTTTTTTTTTTTTTTTTTTTTATCCCAAACAAGTTTGTAATATTAAAGACCATGGGCTCATCTGTAACCATCAGTGCATTACTTTTCAACTTCTCTCATAAGAGATAAGATAAAATAAGATATACTTTATTGGTCCCCCATTGGGGGAAATTATTTTGTTACAGCAGCTTACAACACGAGACAGGGGAAAACAACAGTGTACTAACATAGTTAAAAATATATAATAACAATAAAATAAAATAAAATAAAATAAAATAGAATAAAATGAAATAAAATAAAATAGAATAAAATATGGAACTATTACAGATGTATACACACTATGTACTCATACGCAAGTATGAGCATGTTGAACATGTATAAGCAGCTGTAGTTCAAGCTAGCTTAGCCTAAATTCTTTCAATCATGGGAAGCATCACATTTCAGCCCATTTTTTTCATGTAATTTAAACAAACAAGATACAATACTGTATATTGAGTACTTCTGGGAAAATTGTACAACCTTCTGACATAGGAAGGTGGTGTTTACAAAGCCAAGCCACGTTTTAAGTATAAAGATCAACAATTCAGCAAGTTTTTTTTAAACTGAAATGTTACCTTATTTTGTGTAATTCATGAGATTTTGTTGATATTTCTCCCAAATAATCCATTAAGCCTACAAGAGCCACAGTAGATAAGAAAAACTACTTATTTAAAACTTTGCTCAGTGCTTTAGTACAAACTCATGTTACATTAACATGATTTTTTTTCTTTCACAGTAATAAGGAGGACAACTTTTTAATGTTTCATTCTGGCATGTCGACGCACATGTCAAGCTGAAGTTTAGACAGTTGTTTTTCCTCTTCCCAAACATTTGTCATCCTGTATTTCTCATGAAAACATGCCAGATAGAAAATAATCCTGTTGTAAGCTACCTCACAGCTCAGCAGCGAGTTCATTAACGATGGACTGTGACAAGCAGCGGTGCGAATGTGACCGTACTCACCAATAGCTGTCTTTTTTTCCCTCTTAGGTGTCCGGTATGGAGAGCTCAAAGACGAGACAACTGAAAACAAAAAGAAAGCAAGAGAAAGATCAGGTGTCTCTCGGCAGTCAGCCTGGTTTCTGTAATCAGGAGCATCTTAATAAATGCTAAAAGCAAAAATTCTTTATTTTTAGCCTCTATGAAGTCACTAGATTACACTTTTTATTGTCAGCATGCTTCAAACATCTCCAGGTGAGTATGTCTGTCTGTGTCCCGCTCATCTTGTTAGCAAGGCATTCATGTGAAAACATACACTACAATATTTATGAAGTACACCAGCACACAGCCTCTGCTACAGCCAATTTTCAGCTGAAATATTTGATCTTAAAAGCCAATGCTCAACAGAAGCCTCATGCTCTTGATCAAGAAACAATGTTGTGTCTTTTCATCATCGCTTTCTTTGCTGGAAGTCGCTTGTCCATCCGTTCTCTGACAGTGTGCGACCCCTGGGCTTCAAAGATACATTGAAGTTGTGCAAATAATCTGTCAAGCATTGAGACCAATGACTATAACATCTGTCCAGCACATCTCAACCAACCTATTCATGAATGCAGCGTTTGTTGTCGACATGATGGAAAATGTTTGTTGTCATCAGAGTATTTCAGCACATCGGAGCTCTCAAACTCAGCCGCTGCGTTTCCCTTATCATTGTTTTAATGCGGTTTGTTGAGGAACAGGGATTAGGTGACCCACTGGTTTGTGACATTTAGTATCTGATATCTCACGGAGGAGGCGATGGGATTTATGAAATGGGTCATACACACGCACATGAGTCTTACTTAAGCCTCCCGTTAAAGCCACATGACCTTAAGAAAGAGGGAAACGTACCACTGGAAAATGCTAATGTGGTGCATTTGGTGCACATTAATTCTGGGAGTGAATACGACACATATTTCACTGCAGGAAAAAAAAAAATGGAGCTTTGGAGTGATGCATTCTTTCTCATTTTAAACATTAAGGGAATCCGCTCTTTAGCAATTAGGACTTCATGTAATTTGTTAACCGGTGATATCATCAAGGCTATAATTATTTTTCTTGTGATGATATGCGATTAAGGGAAAAATGCTGATTTAAAGGTTTTTAGTGTGTCAGCGAGAGCATCTTGGCATTCAGTAATGAAATAATGTGTATGTGTAAGTCAAGTCTCTGTAGAGAAGCAAAGAAAAGTTATTAAGAGAGGTGTTGTTTTTACAGCACTTTTACTTATATTATTTATTCACATCAACAGCACTTAACCTGATGAGTTAGATAAAATTTGTTCCACATTTTATCTCAATTTTCTCCCCAACCTGCAGTGCCAATTTCTCCTGAAGTGTTCCACACTAAGATCTCAAGGTTAATGCTTCTCAGAAGCCTTTACCTCTGGCCTTCTGTGCAGATCACAGCAATTAGGCTTTTCACATGTGAATTAAAAGTGTATGAAAGGAAGAGGTCAGCTTTCATCATCTGACCGTGTACCCTTTAGAAAGGGGGAGAACACAGAGTTCAAAGATTTCATATTACAGGGCTCCGGTTAAAGTCTGAGCACTGAATAATTTGACGTGCACACTTTGGGGTTTTGACTGTTTTTCTTGAAAATGTGTGCACAGTTTTGGTGTGTCCTGTGGGCAATCTCATTCTGCATTAATTTGCTGCCTGAAATGCAACCGTTTTCCAGCACCAATTCTGGTTTTCCAGTAATTCTTGCCAGACATATTTATTTATTTATTTTGTGAGGATGTTCCTTTTCTACCAGAATATAATATTTACTCTTGTAAGATGGACTTAGTCTCAGCAATGTCACACATAAGTTACAGAAAAGGCATTATGAAGCCCAATGATGGTGGCTAGCATATTTGTAACGCTGACTCTAACTAACTTTGGACTAATCTAGAAACAAGCACAGAGGTGGAGTTGAGGCTATATCCTATTGGGACAAAAACCATTGTTTGCAACAGGCCGTAATAATGTATAATTCTGTTGTTTATAGATATTTTAATATGGACCCCAAAGGGGATTCCTTAGCTTTGGCACCAGTTTCAAGTGGACGCTTCATGAACTGTAGTTTTTTGTGCTTCTGTATTGACTTTCAACGCTGGAGGTTGCTGTTTGTTATTAGCTAGTTGCTGAAACTCTCTGTTTGCATTTCGGCACTGATCAGGATGTGGACATCGGGTTCATTTGGCCTGAAACAGCTCCCTGGTGAGGCCAACAATAACACTGTTAAAGCTGTGAAAGAGAACCAAATGCAAAATTTGCTAGTTGGAGAGAAAAAATGTGAGCTAATAAAGAAAAATCCATGAGAAATGAAGGGAGTCATGGGATGAATTCAGGAGGTTTTGCCAATGTGAGCCACCATTGTTTTTTAGAATATAAAAAAGTATGATTATCAAAAAAAGTGCTGTGGATGCTGAGACATCCTTTTAAAAAAGTCTGACCCTGAGTTGGGAGTGTAGCGCAGCGCAGAGCAGGCAGGATCAGCTGGGTCCAGCATAGAGAGAACCACATACAAACAACAGGTCACAGAGCCTTTCTGTGGTTGAATTTCTGCTCATTTGGAGAGTATTCCATTACTTTTGTGCTTTAATCGTCACTGAGTATGCTGCAGAACTGTTAAGTTTCGTTTTTGCAGGTTTAGATGAGTTTAATAATAATAATTCTGCTCTATTTTGTTGTCCTGTTACCTTCTGACACAGATATCATCTTAAAGTCCTGTTGTAGTTGACCTAGATCACAGATATGTGGCTGTTTGTAGCTTACATCCATAATCAATGAGTATTTCTGATCTTAACGATCTTTAAACGGTAAGGAGTCCATATATGATGTTTTATTTGAGATTGGCGGATGTTGCATGCGATCCTCGTGCCTGACTTCCTGTCCAGGTCGTTCTTTTCTGTGCATATTGACGCGTGTTGGGCGCAGGCTGCGTCGAAAATAGACTTGAAGCGTATCTCTGGCGGAGCGGCGCGGGGACACGCTCCCGAGACGAAGCCGTAACGTAACGCCACGCATCCTGTGGACCCGAGGCTTTAGACTTTCATACTGTCCTGCAAATACAAGCTGATTTTGTCCTGGAAAAAAGCAGATGGGGAATAGTTTCTTCTTGTTTAATCTTATTCTTCAAATTATAATTATATATCAAGTTATAGAATGTCAAGGCCATTAACCACAAAACCTCTCTAAATGTTTTAGAACAGAAGGTTTGTTATATTTTACTTCTTAAACCAGCCTTTTCCACAGCTGCAGTGTTATTATAATCTAGAATAAGTTAGCTTGTTTGCTATTAGAATGAATAATGCTAACGTCTTTACCTGGAGATTAAATGAAAAGAGCCGTAACTGACTGCAACATAATGTTGGAGAAAGTGATTGATGAGGACAACGTTAATAAGATTTACTTCAATTGCAATTAAGCATTCTAACCATGTGTCTATTGATATTCTGAGAAAACAGTGCACATTGTGATTCAATGTATTGGAAGCTGAAGATGGAGGAATGTGTGAGGAGAGATAGCACAAATAGTTCTGTTGATCAGGAACAATTTTTTGTCGTTTCATTGTACTGTGACATATCTTTCATTAAGGTTTAAGTGTTAGATTAAACCAGATCCAGTATCCAATAGTAATTAACTTGAGTATATCGGGGGGCCATTATTCACATTAAAGTAACCTTTTAATAGCGGAGCCTTTAACTCCACTGCAGGTAATGACTTTAAAGAGTGCTTATTAAAAGAGAAATGGTAATGAGCTTTAATAAAGCAGAACAACTTTGAAATGAAGAGCGCTTTTCAATAGAAAGGGATAGAAGGATTGGACCTGTGATTCCATTAACGAGACTAATGATTCTTTATCAGGCCTCTTATGTGTACATGGAGTTAACATTAACAGTGATTGAGGACGGGTTTCAGTGAAAAGATGGGCCTTTTCATTGCCCTTTAAAAGATCAGATAAGAGAAAAAGAACTTTAGTCATTTAAATCATTGAGAATTGATAACACGAGTCCTACGACCTCAAAGTCAGTGAGCAGAGCCCAAATCTCCTTCAGCACTTATGGACTGTAACAATACAGTACATCTGTAATTATAAAATGAATCTGTCTCATTATGCTCGAAAATGGAGCGAATGAAAGGAAGTAGATTAAGTGATATGAGAGTCAAAATTTGGCTTTGAAAACGTGAGTTATTGAGTGTTTTTCAATTTAACATTCTCTGTTCTGCTTAAAAAATGTGGAGAGCATAGTGCTTCAGATTTGCATGAAGTTAAATGTGTAGATTTGAATATATATCATGTATTGTTTTCAGCACAATAGACCCAGAGGTTCTCATTTCAGCATGGAGAGAAGAGTGAGAGAGAGGCCAAAAGGCAACAAGGTGGAGAAGACAAAGAATTTCAGAAATACAGGGACAGAGGGAATGGAAATAATTAAATCAATCTTTGGCGAGCAGCTGGAGCAGGACTCCAGCTGACAACAGCACCTGGGTGTGCGGCACAGGCTGCCTGGGGGCTGCGCTGCCCCCCACCACCTCCAAACAGCCCCCCTCCCTTCAAAGCCCCCTAACGGCCCCCCGGCCCCTGCTGGAGCTCTGGCTGGTTCCTCCGGCCTCGTCTCTCTGTGTTTTCAGACGGAGGCACCGTCGTCACTCTGACGCTCCCAGACTAATTAAAGAGATGATTTGTGCAGTGCCGTCTTTTTATTCAATTAATCACCAACACAAAGCCGTAAAAGCCATCATCTAAAAATATTCTTGTTGGTTTGCCGTGTTTCTAATAGATTAAGGTACATTAAAGAAGCGACGGGGTGATCTATTTTAAAACATGGCGCCTGAAAAGGTTGCCAGACCTCTGAATATTTTTAAGGCCTGTCAATCCGCTTTGTGTGTTAGCATCAGCGCTAAGATACAAACGACCCGTGCTCGCTATTAGTGACAACAACGTGTTCTGTGTTCGTACATCACTTTGCTTTCTTTAAACAGAAGCCAAACATACGTGTCTGAATGAATGACTGCGCAGTTCTCAAACAAATGCCTCCTTCCTCCATGTTTCTCCTCATCTCAACATGTTTTAATTAGTGGTGAAAAATGAGTTCATTTGGAAGATAAATAACATGAGCCGTGCATGTCTGTTTTAGGTTGGCAGGGCTAAAGATGGCTGTTTTTCAGCCTGTTCACACAGAGAGCGAGAGGGAGACAATTAACATACTTAAAGAGAAGCACTGATGGTTTTTAATCCTTTAAAATAACATATAACATAGAGCAGCGTGTGAGTAAGAGATGTCTTGTTTGAAGAAGGGATTAACTGAGAATATTCTCTAAATATTGACATATGGGCACCGTAACCATTTCCAAGGCTAATTGATATAAAATAAATACATGTCTGTTTATAGTGGCTAAATGTAAACCTGCTAACTTGTTTGACCTGCCTAAACAAGCACAATTTGAAATGAGCTCAAATTTCTAAAGCCCCTTTCACACAAACACTACACTCCTGAAAAATTCCAGAAGCGGTCCAGAAGGAAGCCAACGTGAATACGTGAAAGGGAGAATCTGTTCACCCAATAGACTGTAAACAACATAGGCTGAGTCTTAACCATTGGTTTCTGAAGAGGCGTTATGATTGCAGTCACCATATTGGAATCACTGTCCCACCCTAATTTTTGGTCCACCTTGAAACAGACAGAGAGGTGGAGCTGAAATGGGCTTAAGGCCTGCTGGCAAACAGCCCACTTGTCAATCAACTTAGTCACGCCCCTAATTATGCTTGATTATTGATGCATAACTTCCAGCAGTAGTATCTCAAAAACAGATGAGTTATAAAGAATAACCAAACACTGTATAGTGTGTACGAGTAAAGAAATTAGCTAGTGCAGGTTTTAGTCACGTTGTTCCCCCAGACTATTTTCCACTGACTACCTAGTACACATTAAGAAGAGATCACTTTTTTTAAACTCTCAACTACTCACCTCTGAAGTTGTGTTGCATTGTAGAAACCTCCTTTTAAATGTTATAAAATCAATCAAGGTCACCTCCAGTATTAAAGATTAAGTCCGTGCAGAAGTGCAAAAAACACAGTTCCTTAAGTGTCCACTTAAGGCTTGTTCCGGAAGTGAGTCAATTACTAATAGAACATGTATTAAAAGGCCAATTTCTACATCAAAAATAAATATATTTACAGCCTGTGATAAAAAATCTGTCTTGGCCTATATATGTTTTTCTTTATAAGAGGGATTCATTTTATATTACTAATCAAGCAATCAACTAAGATGTTGTAATATAGCACCAATTCATGTGGAATTTACAAAAAGAGAAGGTCTAGTCCACATTCTTTGATTACACTATTAACAAAGACCCAACATCAAGACAGGATAAGATCCAGTCCCATTGTAGAGTCAAGACTCAGTCTTATCTCATCTTCATCCACCAGGAGGAGAGTTATGGTGGAAAGGAAAAACATCTGTTTAACAGGCAGAAACTTTGAGCAGAACTAGACTCATGTTAGACACACATCATATAATTATCAGTGCCAGTCATCACCCCATTACCATGGGTTTGGGCTCTTTGGGGAACAGGTGGATACTGCTACTTGTTAGCTCAGTGTCATCTCAGACAATTCAGTCACTAAACTAAACCTTTAGCCTTGTATGTGATTCTGGTGAGCGTGAGGTGAGTCCCCCATGTTCCACAAGCTCTCTAAGCTTTTTTCATCTGATAAATTAACAGCTCTCACCATAAATACAATATAATTTTGTCAACAGTTAGCAAGCTAACTCACAAACCCCTCTACAGCTCCACCCACTCATCCAAATATGGTCATTTATGGCTCCTGGAAACCAACATGGACGGTGGAAGCAAATTATCAAAGCTTCATATTTGCAGACAAGACACCTGTGACATCAATGTGGCTGCATCCATATTTTTTTTATCCACTCCAATAACACAGACACAATGACTGTTACAGAATAATCCCCCACCCCACTTTTACCTAAACTGAACAGTGTGTTTTCAGTTGTGAGTGTAACAACACTCATGATCTGCCAGGAGGTACCTACAATCCCAGAAAATTCAGGACCTGATTTTCCTGAAATAGTGTTTAAATATCAGGACTTAAAATGTGCAAGGATTTTTGAGTTTTCTGACAACAAACTGAGCAGCACATTGAGGGGTGAAAACGGAAACTACTGTTTTAAAAGGGTGTTGAAATAATTTATTACACCGACTTCCATGATCAGTGCTCTGTGCTGTGTTTGAGTTTGTAATTGTTTCTGTTTCAGCTTGCATCAGTGAGGTCTTTCCCTGTTTCTCACCCTTAGGAAATGCCCATGGCTCTTTCCTACATCCAGCCTCGAGCGTCCTCTTAAAAACATAGCCAAAGTTTTTATTTCTTCTTTATTTACTAAAACAACTTCAGCACACGCAGTAGAAATCACACATATCATTAATAAATATTTACTCAGTTGTTGTGGTGAGCAATGGGTGTGAGCTCAGGTGTAATTTGGTTTCAGTCTATCAAGATTAATTTTGTCAGGAACGTGATGAATGCAGTGCGGCCCGACGCTCCGATGCATCAGTGTCATTCCAGATGAGATTTTTCACGGGAGTTGAGAGTTTCTAAGATTAACTGCAGTATTAGTCAATGTTTTTGGGATAAGGCTTCACACTAATTTAGTGAAGAGCAACAACCTGCAGAGGAGGCTCCATTAGCAATGACAATGAACTACAGCTCCAGTGGGAAAATCTGATTAACGCCGCTTGCTGGAATTGAGAAGTCATTTTCGCTGGTTGGGCGATAATTCCACATTTGGAGGAACACACGCTCGTAAAGTGCTTCTGTCCATGCCAAAGTCTGACTTTACTGGAGTATTGTCATATTTCAGGAGGGCCCAGAAGGAGACACTGTGGACTGCCTTTGCACTAAATTTATAAAAATAAAATGTAAAGGGAGTTCTACATGATAATTAAAGAGAGGTATTTGGGTGTGAATTTTGTGTGCATCCTAACTCAAAGCAAAGTTATATCCCAAATTTTGAACAAAAGTAAATTCAAAAAAGAAATAAAGTAGGTAAAAAGAAAGTGCTCTGGAAGATCAGTGCATTGACTTGAAATATTTACAGTAAGCAAATGTTTCTGTGTTTTAACTTTATTCACATTGTAAGATTGACCTTTCACCAAACATCTCTTCATTATTCCCCTCTTCACGAGGAAGTTTCTCTATTGAGATCAGATGTTCTGAATATCTAACACTGACAAGCCGCTGTCAGCATTGATTTCCATTTCTTGCAGAAATATGCTGTTGAAATCCTCTCCAGGCAGATAAGTATCTTTACACATGACTGCCAGATTTGATTGCCTTCTGTAAAAGGGGTCCGTGTCGGAGTCGCTCTCGATGTGTGCCACACTACATTGTATTCTTCTTCTGTTATCCCGTACGATGCCCCTCGCAGAGCCCTCATCTAAATAAGAATATTTCTTCCATGCTTGGCTGTGCTCAGAAGGATTGGTGTGCAGCAGGGCTCGCTTGTTGGATGCACAGGGGGGGAGAGGAGGGAGGGGGAGGGGGTTGCTCTCTGCTCACCGTAAGGGAACATGTGACCTTACCAAACCTGAGATGTCAGCTTGTATTGCTAGGAGAACTTTTTCTTTTATTTTATATTTTGTGCTGTGCACTTAGGATGTCTGCTTTATTCTTAGATACAAGAAATAGCCCTGCACAAGAACTAAACCTTATACACTTATTGTGTGTGTGTGTGTGTGTGTGTGTGTGTGTGTGTGTGTGTGTGTGTGTGTGTGTGTGTGTGTGTGTGTGTGTTAAGTCTATTAAATTTGCCTCCCTTAAGGTGAACCGAAGAAATATACATAACCATCTTGCACTCAAATAAAGTTCATAACATAAAGGATGCTTGTTGTTAATACTGACGTTATATTATTGGTAAACATTGTATACATTTGTTACCAGTTTCATGCTGGTATGAAATGTATCACGCTCACAGTAATTAACATTTTGAAATGCATGACCTGAATATTTCAGCCAATCAATCAGTCCATCAAGTAGTTAGCATATGGAGCCAAGTCTTGACAAAAGTCATCATTGGACAGGTCCAGACCATAGCCTTCTGTCATATTACTTACAGGGTCTCAATAGTACACCTCCATGACCAAGAACTTTTATCCTAATTTAACATACACTTCTATTTCCCCATATATCAAAGAGAAACATACCACGTGTGCCCCATAAATACTTGGCACATAGTTTTAGTTACTGTCCAAACGCAAATTGCATATTTTAAACATTTCACTTAACATTCATGATCTGTTGATGCTGATCACACCAGCAAACCATAGTCACAGTACTAAACTCAACTTTAAATGTCTTCTGACATAATAGATCAGCAATTTGAATAATGTTATACAATTAAATCAAAATACATTTAAAAAGTGAGTGCTTCATGTTTTCAAATCTTAAAACACTTGTGACTTCTTGAACTATGAACTAATTAACTATTTTTTTACAGTGTAAGTGTAGTTTTATAGAGGACAGTTTACTTTAATATAGACTTGTTGTTTAATGATTATCTTTAATGCAATATTTTACAGTGTAAATTGTTTTCAGTGAGTTCATTTAGATACAGTTTTTTTTAACAGATTCATTTTTTACAGTGTTTACTTGTAATACTGTTTTTACACTCTGGTATTGCTACTTATACTTTACTAAAGGATCTGAATATCTTCCTCTTTCATGCCACACGACGCCTGACAGCTGTATGAATGAGAGCTGACAAAGATGTTTTTATGTGCTGCCATATGATGACGGAAAGTCTCTATTTAACAGGAAATGACTCAAGCAAATAAAACAACAGTTTTTATGTAGAAACGTTTCCTTTGATAGACTGTTAATTAGCTTAGAAAGTAATAAGATCTCATAATTATACATCCCGAATCCAATTTATATTCTGATCCTCATAACAATTTCATTTTTTTATGAAGAACATGTTCAAGTTAACGATTCAAAATCTCAGTATGATTATTTAGACTTCCTAATGACATTAATGAGTGTGCAGTTAGACATTACACTGAGTTCTTATTGTTTTTGCATCCTGCGTCATGAAATGCTGCTCTTATTATGCATATGTATACTGAACATCATAATACCCATGATAATGTCATAATGCCGTGAAATCTTTTTGTTCAGCGCATGTTTCTAGTGTTTAAATCATTCACAAAATATGTCTAACGGTACAAACACTGAATAAATGATGGGATTTTGAGGTTTCTGCTTAATTACCCTAATTAGAGGCTTTGGATGTTTAAATCCATACAGTGAAACAATACATGAATTATGTCGTTCTTTGATGTAGGTTAAAAGAAATCAAAGAAATACACCTTTATCTAAACATGTGGAAACCAGAAAATAAGAGGTTCTGAAATGTGTTCACTGCTGCAGATCATGGTATGTTTTCATGTTGTTTGTGCAGTGATGGCTGTGGATGTTGTGATGAGAGGCTCTGGGTTTGATGGCTGCAGCTTCACACAGTGCAATAATAAATTTGGGGCTATGGGGGTCTGACATTGTCTGCGCTCGGTATAATTAAGCGGTGCATTAGAAGGAGGGCTGGAATAAAACATGAGTATGTAAATGCAGCCTGGAGCTGATGTTCTAGTGATTATTACAATGCAGATAAAGCATTCCTCACCACTGCCTGTGTCTACTGAAGCCTCCGAAAACATCTGGACCTTTTAATTGAAAAATGGCGTGGTGTTTCGCTGTGCTGCTTTGTGCTAAGTGAAGTCAACAATTAAGACGAAAATGTAATTGATAAGAATTGCATTGCTTCATTATTTGGTGTTCTAGTCGAGAAAATTGATTTATCAATTATTTACAGGTCACAGAGCAGAGGCCATGCATTTCTGTTCTCGTTGCATCATCATCTAAAAAATAAACCACACATACAACACCAAGCGGAGAGCATCTCTGAGGTCCCTCCTCATGAAATCAATCATTACATGCATATTATGTTGAAAACTAATTACTTTTTGTGCTGGTATCACTGTACATGTTTGAACTAGAAAGCATGGTATGTTTTTTTTTACACATGTTACTGTTTAATTATAGGCTGTGTTCAGAGTGAAATGATGAGTGGAAGATGAGGAATTCATATGTGACAAAATGAAGCTTTATGATACAAAGAGTAGGGTATGAAATGATGAGTATTTTTATGCATGATACATTTTGAAAAAAAAAGAAGAGTATCAGGGAACCTCATAGCCAGCTGAAATACTTTTTTTGTTTGATAATGACATAAATTATTGAAGTTAATCCAAATAGGCAATACAAGTGGAACTAGAAATATTTGAGTTAGTTATCTGTATAACAGTTTTTCTTAAAGTTAGCTTGGTAAATAAGTCATCTAAGTTTAAATCTTCCCCCATGACTGAAGACAATTTACCTAATAAATGGAAATTATCAAACCGATATTGTGATGTAAGAAGGGAAAAGTTTAGTTCAATTAAGTTTTTTTACTTTCCTAAAGTTCATCATTCCTGTCATTTGGATATTGAAATGAAATGACTGACCAAAAAGGGGACCTAAATCACCCTTTAAACACTTTCTGCAATGCACCTTGTAGTTTTAAGTATTTTTGTTGAGTGTGGTTTTCATCTGTACACACTTCTTTGTTAACATCTGGATTGAAAACACACAGTGATAATTGTTTGTGTTTGTTTTTTTTTTAATTTATATTTATATTATTTATATATTTATATTTGTGTTGTGAAGTCCATGACTTGTTTTCTATGGTTACAACAAAGTGTATTGTATTATATCGTATCATATCATATCGCGTTATATCGGGTCATATCTGATCTTATCTTATCTAATAATATTGCATTGCATTATATCATATCATACTGTGTCATATTATATTGTACTGTATTGAATCATGTTGCATTCTATCATATCATATCATATCATATCATATGTCAAACTGTGTCATATTATATTGTATTGTATTGAATCATGTTGCATTCCATCATATCATATCATATCATATCATATCATACTGTGTCATATCATATTGTACTGTATTGAATCATGTTGCATTCAATCATATCATATCATATCATATCATATCATATCATATCATATCATATCATATCATATCATACTGTGTCATATTGTATTATATTGTATTGAATCATGTTGCATTCCATCATATTGTTGCGTATTTTGTCATATTGTATCCCGTTGTCTTGTATCGTATGTTATCTATCATATTTTATCATGTCGTGTCGTATCTTATGTAATCAAAGTGTATTATGGCGTATTGTGTTGTTTCATATTGTATTGTATTGTATTGTATGTCATATCTGATCCCATTGTATCGTATTACATTGCAATAAATCATATTGTATCGTGGTGTATCATATTGTTATCTTATTGTAATGTATCCTATCATATTCTGTCATATATGATATGGAGTCATATTGTGTCATGTCTTGATATAATGTTATGTTAAATATTGTCATGTCAGGTCTTCTCATGTCCCGATGGTCCTGACGTGATGTGACGTGACATATCGTATCATTTCGTATCATTTCATATTGTATCATATCGTATCTTATAGTATCTTATAGTACCGTACTGTACTGTATCGTATCTTATCTTATCCTACCGTACCGTACTGTATCGTATCTTATCTTATCGTACTGTACCGTACTGTACTGAATCGTATTGTATTGTATCGTACTGTATCGTACTGTATCGTTTCGTATCGTATCGTATCTTATCTTATCCTACAGTACTGTACCGTATCATACTGTATCTTATCATATCTTATCACTGTATCGTATCGTATCTTATCGTACCGCACCGTTCCGTACCGTATCTTATCGTATTGTACTGTGCATTGAGTCATATCTGATCATATTTTGTTACATAATTTGCATTGTACCATTTCATGCACCCTATTGTATCATATCCTATTACTGCATGTATAGTACCGTATCGTATCACATCATATCATATCACATCATATCATATCATATTGTATTATGTCATATCTTATTCTATTGCATCATATCATTTTGTTTTCGTGTCATGTTGTCATCCCATTGTGTCTTGTTGTGTCATGATGTGTTGTGATGTGTCTTTTTGTGTTGCATTGTATCTTACTGTTCTTTATCTTTTTGTATTTTGTTTGTATTTAAAGTCATAAGGATTAATAAAAAAACTCCCTTTCCAATTTAAAGTAGTTTTAAAGCAGGACAACATTTTGCTTCACCGTTTCTGACAGTGTACATATTTCATCTCCTCACTGAAACTGATGTTCATACTGATATAGTAAAACACAAGATGCTGAGTGTTTTATGGCTGCTCCTTCCCATCAAATCAAAACCTTAAGAGCTCTGGTCCATGTGTTTTAGGGATTGAATGCCTGACTAACTTGGTTTCTTTGGCTCTTCACCAGAATTTAACATTAAGTAGGGGTTCAGTGAAGTCTAAGGGCATTATGTTTTTGAGTTTCATCTTTCATCTGATCCTGGGAGACAGTTTCCATATAAAGGTGCCAAAGGTGTGACACTGGCATGGAAACAGCCACATTTTGAAATATTAACACCATAACTTATTGTGGGAATTTACATTTGAATTCTAACTTTAGCAGCTGTTTGTCCTCCTTGGTGCACGTCTATTCACTTTTACATCTGATCTGACTGTAGTGAGGGAGTCCGGTCTTTTTGATTCTCAGTGAACATTCCTTCATCCTGGCTGTCTGCAGGCTGCAGATTAGTGGGCCCGGGGCAGAGGCTGTTCATCTGCCAATATGGCACTGGGCTGAATGATGGGCATGTGGCGATGTCACTAATGATCAGCCCATAATGATTCGCTGACAGGGGAGGAGAGCAATAGATTGTCACTGGGGGTTGAGTTAAAGAGGGGCCCTAATGATCCGCCTGCAAACACTGCTGCAGCACCTCCTATATCACTCCATCTCCTCGCCATCATCAGGTTCCTCTCCAATGGAGGGAGCCTCTGTGTTGTGTCTCAATGCCACCTCGCGACGCACTGTAAACATCTGTCACCTCCGTATCTATATTTCATACTATTACCTTTTAGGCCTTGGGCTGCGCGCTGTAAGCCTCGGGGTACTTGATTTCCACCAGCGTGAGCTTTCAGAGGAGGAAGGATCAAGTCGTAATCATGGAGCTGCATGGCCGTGTTTTAGCAGCGGGTGTCCTATATACCAACATCCCAAGTGGCTCCAATTCTGTAGCACTCAGCGAAATGAAGAATACCTTATGACCTCTATTTTTATCTGATGCTCTGTTTCTCCTGTTTCTCTTTTCTGTGTCTGCTGGAGTTCTTAACCTGCCATGAAGATAAATCTGACAGATTTAACTAACGCAACATTTCTATTCAAAAAGTTTGGAAAAACAACTCAACAATAAAGCCTTGTCATTTTTCAGTATGTTACATTATTTTGAAGCAGATGATGATGAAAATGGAAGACTTTTCTTTAATAACTTTTCGATCATCTCAGCCATTTATAAAAACGTAATATTTCACTGGAATAAAAATTTAATGATTGTTAATATTTGTTATGGTGGTAATTTTGTTGCCATATCATTCAAGAATGTACAATACTTGAGTGATATTTTGAATGTTTCATTAAAATTATATCAATAATTTTAAAAATCATATTCAAGCCCAGTAACACTTGTGTACATGAAGAAACCTCACTTTTATCAATGTGGGCAGTGTATTTAAGCCAAACAGTGAGACAGACGAGTACCCAGCCTCCCACAGTTTGACACAGGCTTATGCACGAC
Organism: Notolabrus celidotus; assembly: GCF_009762535.1. Lineage (NCBI taxonomy): Eukaryota > Metazoa > Chordata > Actinopteri > Labriformes > Labridae > Notolabrus > Notolabrus celidotus. The sequence continues at coordinate 25,955,639 of NC_048280.1, read as the reverse complement.
TTGGTTTATTTCACTGTCATCCAAAATACTGATAACTCTGGTCCCTAAAAGCACATTACGTATCATGCCAGATTTCAACACCTTTTATTGCAAGCTATTATCAGAATCATGTCAAAATGCAAGCATCAAACTTTGGTTATGACATTTTCAGCCAAAGAACCTATAAAAAAGTACTGAGTGGTTACCACCATTGTTGATTAGGTTAAAGCTGTTGTAATTACTTTATCAAGTGAACAAAATACACATGATGGCCACCAAATATAAAAATAAATAATGAGGGACTCTGCCAGAAAAGAAGTCCATTGTCCATCATAAAACATATTGGAGATCATAACAAACAGGAAACTGAAAGCTTCTCATTGAAGCCCAAATGAGATTATGTTTACTTACACACTAAAAAACTAAAAACTTGTTCACTTTGAATTAGCACCAAGTGACTACCTGATTACTTTACTTACTTTCAGGTGTTCGACAAAAGCTTTGACAAAACTGTCTGCTAAATGAAAGTTAACTTTGTAACATTTTACAAGTAAATCAGTTTCCCTCCAATTTTCCTCAAACTTCCTGTCAGTTTCATCAACAATCTTCAAGGTGTCACTGATTGTTTAGATTTCTGTTCACTGTTGGATCAGACACCATATCAGACATAGTGGAAACATGGGAGATTATATTTTGTCACATTTTCTACTGGGAAAACCTGCATTCTGCATGTTTATGTAAAATCCATCCAAGTTCTTAAATGCTACTGCTTACATAAAAAATGATAAAATTCTTAAACCTGGAAGCAACATGAATTTAATGCACATTTGAAGCCAATGAAAGACTATAACTGGCTAAAATGTAAAAGTATATATTAAACATTCAAATGACTCACTCTCTTTCTGTAAATGTATATATCATATTGTAAAACTTAAAAAAAAACATACATATGATATTAAATATTGTATCAAAATGTATTATATTGCTGTTGTTAGTGGCCAAAGAAACTAAAGTACAAAAAGTCCTTTCACACAAATGTTTCTTCATTTTTCCATTACTCTGGCACAGCCAGCCGGCTGGAGTGAAACATAAACGTCTCGTGTGATCTCAACTCACGGCAACATTTTCAAACAGCAGAGACCACTCTAACCCCGTCAGTGTGTTTAATTATGGTTGGACTTGATTCAACGCTCATCCCCTCAATATTATTTTATCTCATTTAAGGGGAAAAATGAAAGGTGGTGGTGGAGGAGGGGAAAAAAAGAAGCAGTGAGTACTTTGGTAATTTAAGAGAGTGCTAATGAGTTGGTGCTAACCTTTCTCAGTTATCCATCATGTGGTAATGGAGGCGAGGATCCCTTCTCCAATCTGCTTCATTAAAAACTTTCTATTAAATCTAAATATGACGCCACGCAGGCTGAAATTAATAGAGTTTCTGAATGTCTAATTCATCCTTATGGTGCTAGAGTCCTCCTTGAACATTTTAGCCGCATTGATTTTATATGAATATTATTTAGGAAGACAGAGGTCTTTAAAAGCAGGTCTGAACAATAAAACTCTCAAACAGAATTACTCAAGGCGGAAGTTTCAGCATTAGCATAAAACTGCTGTGGACAATGGATTGTTTGGATCTTTGTTAGATGATGCTTCAGCATTATGGCTTCTCAGAAAAACAAACCAAAGTAACATTTGGACATACTGCATGTTAAGTGGAACAATTATCCCAAAGTTACAGATACACAGACACAAACCAGTTTAAGAGTCAATTTTAAGAGGAACAAAAGACCAATTAGGCTTTTAAATACAGGCTCTAACCCGAAACCAACATCTTTACTATCTTTCTCATGTCTAGAAATGTATAGATGTATCTAGTGCAATCAAATTCTTCAGAAAAATGAAATAAAATTGATAGACCTTTGAAAAAACTAGTTTTTTTTTTCGTAAAATGTACTTTTAATCTTTGTGTTGAGCAAAATGACTATTAGACATGTAAATAACCACCAAAAGAATTTAAAACTGTCCCGGCTTTTTTCACTCGTTGAGATGGAAAACCCTTTAGAGAGAAACGAAAAAAAAAAGTCTCTGCACACTTTCTGTGTTTAAATCTCTTCAGTTGGAATATATTGCGACAAAAGCTAAAGGTGATCTTACTTGCTTTACACTTGCTTTTCTTTGGGGGAAGAAAAAAAAAGTTTGATTTAGGTTAGCTTCAGTTCCTGTAAATGCATCACATTTGACATGTTTTCCATCTGAGGAGGGAAAAAAAACTACTTAAATCTCTCAGTCAGTCAGGTTGCAGTAATATTTCAGATGACACACCCCACAGAAAACCTGCACTCAGCAATGCTACTTAAACCAGCAGTCAGCATGTTATATTTCTATTTGAGAACACATGCTTAAAAGATATCCTCTACGTAATCTGTGTTTACTTGAAAAAGCCCATGAGCACATTATACTTATTCTGACTGAGAGAGGCCCTGACAACAAACTGCTGAATGTGACCATGTGGGACCTTTAAAGGAGCAGTTATAATCTTTGTCATGGATACAATTCCCTCTTTTGCCACGTCATATTTCCATTTTTCCCATTTCCACCTATTTTCATGAACTGGTCTTGGCTCGAGAGCGGTCTTTGCTGTATCTCCAAACCAGATGTGTGCCGTTTGCTGTGTCAATCCGACCGCCTAAAAAAACTCTTCTTGGACGCTGTGGAAAAGTGCAGGAGGGCAAATGGTGAAGTCAGAGATTCCCCCCTCCCTTTTTGTCATAAATCATGCTTGGCAGCACAGAATAAGCTACTTCTAGAGACATCGCTGCTGGCACTCTACCTATTGCCATTCATCACCTGCAAGGAACTACAAAAAGCTAAAATAAAAAGAAATTCACCACAAGCTACCAATGTAACCTCTGGACCAAGAGCCCTGGTATAAGCATGAGTGACTCTCTCTCCTGAAGACCAGGCGGTGTTTGCCACCTGTACTATTAATTTATTTTTATTGCCAGTGTGGCCTTTTTGGAAACTTAACAAAGCTAATTGCTCTTCATTTACTCGCAGCGACGGATGCAATTTAATGAGCGATCTGAGACACAAAATTAAACTTTCTTACATGGAGAGATTTTTAAAAAGTATATCTCTTCATAAGTGTTGAGTGCCAGGTTCAAGGACTCACTCAGTGGCAGAAAATGTGCTTTTTGTGTTACCTTTTTAGTGATTTTAACTTTTATGAGCTAATCCTGACAGCCTATAAAACCAAAGCCCAGCGGGTCCCTTACTTTCAGAACTGTTGCTGCACTTTTCTGTCTTTCCCCTGAAACCTTTTCTTTAGATACTAAATTCACAGGCATTTTATGAACTTTCATCGCTCTGGTATGCACAGCGTAATACAGAATCTGCCACTATGGGAGAGACTCACACTAACACACACACACACACACACACACACACACACACACACACACACACACACAAGAAATAATGTGCCAGACTCCCTCTACATGAACTAACCTTTAGCCCGCACTTTAAAATGACTGCTGTTTTTCATTTCCCTCGAACAGATCTGACGGCCGTGGCAGTAATGGCGCTGATGAATGCCAGAATAAACAGACGGTGGGAGACAAGACAAAGAAGAAGATGAATGTGTCTGAAAGGTAGGATTCTTGGCAGTTCAAAATTCGGGGAAAAAACCTGGATTTCATTTTTGAAATTCATATGTTTGCATGAAATAGACCTCCAGTGTTTGCGCTCTGACAAACTTTTGTGCATTCAAGTTTTGGCCATACAGGATGAGAAGTTTGCCAAATTGGTCGTGGACAGAGCAGGTTTCTCTTTCTCACTCTCTCTCTCTCTAGTCTATCTTTTTAAATCTACTGCCAGCTTCAGTACGAAGATGTCAAATATAAATAGTTAAGCCAAAAACATATCCATTGGCCGTTATATGTAATGTAACAGTACTTTTTCATCCGTGTGAAGAGAAGCCTCCTGCTTGTAAAGTGTAATGTTCGTGGAGGAAATACTATTCAACAAAATGCTGAAGCTTTCTCTAATCAAAAGTTGATCAAATTACCTCAAAATTAAAAACTCAATCAGATTATGATGCTTGAGGCCTCTTCAGTGTTTTCGGCTCTGGCCTCCACCTCTGCGTCTGTTGCCGTACGTTTCCACCCTGCAGCAGACAGTGGCTGCCCTGTGCTCTGAGGCAGACACACACATCGCCCATACGTTTATTTGAAAGTGTTTTCCTGTAGCTCAATACTGTAAATCATCCTCGGTGTCAATCTATTGCTGAGCTTAGCAAGCTCTGTTGGCCCTCAGATTTATTTATTACCTACAGTATTTATGTAAAATATATACATCAGCAAAAAGTATCATCTGTCAGTCATGTGTGGATGGCCTAATATAACTTGAAGCAAGGACGGCCATGACCAAGAGAGTGACAGCTGCTCCTCATGTTATCACTACTTTTTATAACACACCAAGGGCCAGTTTGAGTAATGGTCAGCCCTGTTCATTCAGAGTGTTGTCAGAAAGAGGTTTCAAGAAATTGTTTTTGCTCATTTTGAGTTTGAGATTAATGAATCCAGACCCCTATCAATACTGGGTGCTTACCATGAGCTTTGCAGCTTTATTTAGTGATAATGTGCTTCATACATTTCTCCGGCAATGTTTCACATCGACCACAACATTAGCCAGTCAAAGTTAAACAGAATACTACACACTGAGGTACAGGAAAGAATCTGCCAAAAAAGATTAGACATAGTGCTTGGTCAACGAGGTTGCCAAGGTGAAAAAAGAATAAAACCTTTTACTACTAAAGTAAATACAGGTTGGTATTATCATTTTTTAAAAACCGTTTTGTGAACAATCACAATGACAACAGTCTTAAGCACCTTGAATTTCTAATTATATAAAATAAATATAATATTTACTGATAATGATGACAGACATGATCAAAGACTCCAACCACTGACCATCACTCCCGGTCAGTGTCTACTGTCTCTCAGAGATTTCAGACACATCTCCTTCATCTGCAACTCAGCTGTCATCAGGGTCAAGTATTTCGTAATGCTAATGAAAATATAATTTTAATGTCACATTCATTTTTGATGGAAATTAAACCCTACTGATTAATTCATAGACTAAAAGTGTTAGTAAAAATGTAATCTGCCCTCCTGACGCACTGGATCATGCTGAGGTGGCATGAAGTATGCAGAGGTGGGAAAAGTTAATCTGTGGGTTGACTGTGGATAAACCCAGTGCGCTAAGTAGCATGTGTCTACAGACACGGTGGATGCTGATCCAGGACTACATTTCAGGGACCGGCATTCAAAGACCCTTGTTGTTTGTGATAGCAACACCTAGTGCACTGGATCCCCAAAGATCGCAGTGTTTTTGATGTTTCTGTTTTTAGTGTCTAATCGTAACCCTCTCCCTTATCCATACCATAAGTGTGGCATTACATGGTAGAGATGTGTCAGCTGTGTGATAACTTTATTAACGTGAAAATTACATTGGTTAAGAAAACCACATAAGACAAAAGTTAGAGCTTTCAATAATCATTTTTGAATTAAAGCTGGAGTAGGACATGTTATTTTGATAAATTTTTATCAATCACTAGCAAAAAGCAATGCATACATCGATAGGGAGTAATACACAAAGGGCCTGATCTACTAAGATCCCAAATAACGAGCGCTAATTTTCGTGTGCAAATAATAATTTTGCACATGCTATTTCTGGGCGTGTTGCGGTTGATCTACTAAGACTGCGTGCGCAAATGATAACGAGTGCAAAAGTGGTGCGGACCGCCCTATTTTACGAGGATTTTGCGTGTGCCACCGGCTGTCACCATGGAGAGTTTGAGAGAGCAGAGTGGCCTTAAGCGATAAATGAAGTTTGAAGCCATGGAGTTGGAGGTATTTGTAGAGGAGGGAAATAAACACATCGGTGAACTCCAGCAGAGACATCTCAGCGTTAGAAACGCGATTTGGGAGGCCATCTGTGAAAAGGTGAATGATGTGAGAAAAAACAGAAGATCTGCCGATGAAATAAACGCATCTACTCTACTCCAAAACGCAATCAGTGTTTTGATGGAGTTTAGAGAGCGATTTGATGAGGCTTAGTCTGCCACTCTTGCTCTAGAAAAGTTAGGCTTCACTTGGATGAAAACAGTCAAGATTCACCAGCTTAAATGGAACTGGGAACATGTTTGAGTCAATTCACCCCAACACACTGCTGCAAGCACGAGATGAGGAGTTACCCAGAGCTGCCTGGCGCAGCTCAGTGAGCGCTCATTCTCCAAGTTAAAACTAACTAAAAACCCCTTGATGAGCACGGTGGGACAGAATAGACTGAGTGGACATGTCTTATTATCTAATGAGAAAGACAGTTCAAAGAAAATGAACATACAGGGCATCGTGGACAAGTCTGCGGAGCTTAAGGCTCGTCCAAACAGTGGTGAGTAGGCCGAGTACTTCATATTGATTTTTTGTTTGTATGTGAACATGTGGGCCGCTGTGCCAATTTGACTAAACTTTATAGCTGTTGATACAGTGACCTACTGTGCTCTCATTATATGAAAAAGTTAAAGTGGGTGTCAGAATGATGCGGTCGCTATCCGTGGTGCTGAACTGCTTTGAATTTGTGTAGTTTTATTATTATTATTTTTTTGTTCTCTTGGTTTGATTGACAAAAACATGTAGTAATGCTTATAAGCCCAGCTTTTGCGGGCATGTTGTAAAGCAGTGTTATGATGAGCTTTACAGTGACCGCAGCCATGTGTGCGTAACGCTGTGCCAGTTTGCACCTGCCTTTCAAACGTGCTAAATATAGACGCAAAAACACAGCGCGCTATCTGCTTCAGTTTTGATAAATCACATTGCGTGTGCTAAATGATTACATTTGCATCTCCTCCTCCCAGTATTTTGCACGTCCTGATGATCTACATGTATTCTGCATATTCATGAAGGCAAACACGCTAAATGATTTGCGAGTGCTATTTTGCTCATTTGAAAGACGCAATCCCATGTGCTCCCGGTTAGTACGTCAGCTTTGCGCGCGCTATCAAGTTTAGTAGATCGGGCCCAAAGTGATCCAACACTGAGATGAGAAATCTCAGTTGTCTGTCAGCAGCTAGGCTGCAATAAGTTCGTCCAATCATTAATTCGCCACCGAGCGCAATGATTGGCTGACCGGCCGGATGACCTGTGACCTGCCGAAAGACACACCTACTGTTTACAGGAGTGCGCTTGACCTGACTGAGATCGTCATCAACAGGCTGTTCACTGCCGCAGAACACCTAATAAACATGTCACAGAGAGAGAAACCAACGATTTTAAACCAACTTCTGCCCTCAAGTTCTGCTGCTACGCAGAGCAAGAAGAGGGAGACTGTGATGGAAAAGGAGACGACTTAAAAACACTGGATGAAGAGACAAACACGAGTCAATATTCGGGCTGCATCTCTGAGACAGCTGAAGGATTTGAAGGGTCTCTAAAGCGACGCCATGGTTACTGATTTTCTACTGGACAGGTAATCATGTCATTTCATTTGTCTTTGTGTTCATGGTTTTGTTCATCTATGAGACAGCTAGCGATAACTTCGGCTAATGCTAGCGCCTGGCTAACGGCTTGTAGCTATGTTTATAGAGACCTGTATACAGTCTGTTAGCTGGTAGCTCTTCTGTTGCTCTTTATCAGCATGAATGGGATGTTGTATAAAGTCTACATGCTGTCTTGTCTGTGTTTTCATAGCAACGAGAAGGAAACATCGACGTCCACACCGTGAAAACACGGGACGCAGAGGCTTGCGTGAGCTGGGGGGGATGCCCAAGAAGAGAACCAGGAGGCCGGATGATCCACGCCAACATGTTTACCTTCAACAGCCATTATTTTCCTTTCTGTAATAAATACATTTTCTAGTAAAAGTAAATGTAAAACAACTCTTTGATATTGCAATTATTTGTTTATAATGTTGCATGTTACTTGATATGGATTTAATTATTTTGCAATTTGAAGAGAGAAGGCCAGTGTAAATTTAAAGATTTATTTAACAAATGTATACACAGCACACTCAAGTATTTTTTTTACCTGAAGATAAATATAAAATATATACAAAGGAGCTAAAGGGTCACCATAAAAGTATTGTATGTAATCATGTCATAGTTTAATTCACTCCCAACTGAAACCTTTATACTGTCCATGTGGATCTGGGTAAGGGTCACGGATTTTCAAGATACAGTAACAAGGTATTACTCCTCTCTGACCTGCACCAAGTGCTCCATGCTGCCAGACAACAACCTGTCAGTGCAGCATGGCGGAACTTTCTTTTGCTGTCCCCAGGATCTGGAGCTCGTCCCCGGTCGTTGCTCTCCCTCTCGCTCGTCTGGCTCTGCCTTGCACTCGTCCCCGGCATTGTCCTCTCCGTCCTGAGGTGCTTGGCTCAGGATCGTAATCAGCAGTCATCATGAGAGCTCTAACAAGCACAAAAAACAGTCAATATGTTGTAGTTCCAACACGAAAATGAAGACTGTCAACAATGGTGAATGCTAATAAATATATAGGCACTGTAGCCGTCTAGTAACTAAACATCATGAAATGCGATGCTAAATCAAAATAAACATTCAGAACCAACTTTAGTTGTAATGCTGATAATACTGTTTCCACCTTTCTGGCTAGCCAGGAGTTATTAGCCCGGCAGCAACAACTTACTCTAGCTGTATTCAGATGATAAAAACAAATACAAGTAAAGCTAACATGCAGGCTATGCTGTGCATTCTAACTAATAACATTATTTTTTAATGTGGTAATATAAGCGGTTTACTTACATGGGAGATAGACATGTTTTCCTTCCATGAAAATAAAGTAAATCGCTCGCCGCTCCACAGCTAGCTATCGTGACGTCATCCTCCAGCTGTAGTCTGCCACAGCGCGTTCATGTGTTTGGAGGCGTGTCCCTCCCCTCTCCCCACAGGCTGCCCTGAACGGAGGGGGAGGGCTCTGTTCGGCTGTGTGCTTTCAAAATCAAGCTAACTGCTGCGACTTTCTCAGGATGTCCTACTCCAGCTTTAAAGTCCATGTTAAAAGTTCATGTGAAGAGTAACATCGATAATTCAGGATTAACAGATGTGTGCCAAGCTCTGGACTGAACACACACACACACACATAAAATAATCATATTTACTTTGACAATTAACATTTAATTATAAAAATGTTATTTACAGTGTTTTTTCTTTAATTTTAAAATTAACAAACCAGAGTGGCAACGTTAAAATCTTGTGACTATATTTCTGTAAGGACTCAGATTTATGCCCATACTCACAATTCAAAGTAATTAAAAAATTCAAAGCAAAAAGCATTTTCAGATCATTTCTAACAGGTAGACAGCAGGAATATGTCTGCACATACTAATGGACAGATTCATTCACTACACACCTGCCTTATAGAAAAAGTGTGAAGCATTTTTTCAATTGAAAGTACCAGATAATTAAAAAACATACCAGCAGCCAGCCCTAACAGTCGATTGTAACGTAAGTCCCGCCTCTGATGAGCCAAACAGCCAATCATAGATTTTGTAGTGGCTAATCGGTTTTCAAAGGGGGCCACTTATGGACACACCCCTGATCCAATGTTTACTTACACTATTTTGATAATCATATCAATAATCCATAGTAGCTGAAATAAGGTTGTGTTGGTTTGAATCCGAGTCTGGAGCAGATAGCCAAACACAATCCTCCACTATCAGGCCTAAAGGGGTCTGCAGTATGTGTGGTCATAATGCTTTGTTTTCTAGCATCCCTGCATGTCCTCCAGCCCCCCAGGGAGAAACAACCAAAATGGAAATTCACAGATAGACAGTAGAGTGGAGTACAGTGCAATAATATCAAACACCAGGTGACTGTGTTCAGTCTTTGTTCAATAGGTTGATTTAAGCACTTTGTGAGCTCACCTGTATTATATCTTAAAGAAGCTTTTACAGTACGACCTGAGGAGACAGCTTGAGCAAAATATACATCAAAATTAGGAAATAAGACTGTCAGAATTCAGAACACTGAGGTGGCAAAACGGTTTTGTGTTTCTTCACAGTTGATGTTGACAGAAATTGTGTTTTTGTTTTTGTTCGATAAAATGGTGGATTTAGGTGAAATATAAAATTTTGCTTATTGTGGGATTGCAGAAGAATTTATTTAAAATATTAGTCAAAAAATATGAACTCGATATCAAGCCTTTCAGCCTTAAATTGTTCAGCTTCTTCATGAGTTTTTCTTAAAATTGTCCTTCACATGTCTCTCCAGAATAACTCACCTGTAGCTCCCACAACCAAACCTGAGGCTCGTCTCGCATACTTGACCTTCTGAGGACTTCCACTTTAATCTGCATTAAAAATGTGAAATATAGACGGATTTACAGTGACAAATGTTCTTGGATTGGTTTCCGTGGTGCAATATGAAAATTTACAGTTGGCATTAATATTAATGCATCATTATCAGCTGTCTGATTTCATAAATAAGTACAGCAGTGTCAGGTGTGGTGTAGATCACTCAGATGGGGCTCACTTTGCAAAACCACACTTTGGGAATTTAATTGGTAAAATTGCAAATCAGGTAGTGGGCCGTATAACTCATTGTCACATTTAATCAATAAACTTTGTAAATCAACTCATTTAATTTATAAATGATCGTATATAGATCAGGCAACCAATTAAACAATTAGCATACATTTAGCAATTAATTAATTTAACCATTAATCACGCCATTACTGTTCAAACTTTGTGCCGGCAGGTTTGGGAGCAGACGTGCAGGCTGGCGCTGGAGCTCTACATCATGCCTGGGGAGGGCAGATTGTGACACAGCGAGATTTACTGTGCTAAAAATCAATGCAATTAGGAGAGAGGCTGGAAGCTGGCCTGGGGTCCAGCAGGGTGTTTAGCACATTTTTGACACACATAGACACACAGACTTACTCACACTGTAAAACTTTGCTAAATTTATTTTGGACACACTTAGGTCATCAGTGGCAGCAATGGTTTTTCTGAATGTTCTGAAAGACGTCTGCTACATATGTGAAGCAGTGCTGAAAGATGCAATGTGTTGTGTCTTTAAATATCATTCTGTCATTGTCAGATTAATTGTGACACCTCAGTATAATTACCACAAACAAATGAGACAATGCTCGGGTTGATTAGTTGCCCCTGTCTCACACCACCTTTATTGATGTTAGTGTTTATCATAATAAAGACCATATTCCCCGTCATGCCCTCTGCTACAAAACCTCTTACTCTGGTCTAAGGATTACATGGAGCCTTCCATGTTTAATTTTGTTAAGTGACTGTTTTTTGAGTGGAAATAAAAAACATCCTGTAAGGACGGTCTTGAGTCGTATCTTGGTACTCAAGTCTAGTATTAAGACTTGAGTCCGACTCAAGCTCTGATTTCAGTACTCGACTTGGACTTGAGCTGATGACTCAGAGTTGTTCTCAGACTTGGGCATTGGTTGCATTAGTACTCGGAAGATGGAGAAGGGGAGGTGCTTACTTGCCACCTTGTTCCACAATAGTTACTGCTAGGACAAAAAGATGGTGCAAATTGGTGTTCTGCTTTCAAAGATTTTACAGCAATTACAAGCAAGAGTGGTATATTGGATTCGTGAAAGAATCATCGAGGGCAAGACGGAGACAAGCTTAAACTTCAACAACAGAATGAACGTAAAAAAGTAAGTCACATGCTACAGTCTTTGAATGGTTGATAATGTTACTGTTAGCATGTCAAGCCAACGGTAATCTTTATGTTAGAATGTTGTTGGACTCAACCAGAGTCCAAGATGTCTGTTTAGTTGGATTGGTTGGGCTGAGTTTATTGGATAACTGCAGTGATCCCACGGCAGACGGAATCAATAAGTGTCACCTCATTAAGAGAAGGGATGTGCGCATTTTACACATGAAACACAGAACTGCATCTTGATTGAAAATGTAAAACTCCAGACATGCTGATAGGATTCGTTAGAAAAGAAATGTGTGTTCCACACATTCAAAAGGTCCCACACAGTCAGTCCAGGTTCAGACAGTCAATACATTTGAGTGAAACAGACGATTTCCTTGTAATAATTAACATTATTAATGAGGACTCGACTGTGAAACATGGGGACTTGACTCAACTTTGAACACTGAGAACTCAACATTTGACACGGACTGACTCAGCAACAAGATTGAGTGCTAGGGTTCTCAGGAAGTCCAGATGGTCTTAAAAAGACATCTTATGTATTTCATTAGATGCAGTTATGTTTTTTTCTTGAGTGAGTTTGGTTAAAAGAACAGAGAAAAAAAACTACTACAACATTTAATTTTTTTAATATTCTCTTTTGGAGAAGCAATATAGTTTTTTTTTTCAGGAGCAGCATAACAAGCTTAAAATTCAACATATCAACTTGACTTAATAACTTAATCATTACTTAATCCCAAACATGCTTACAGATACAGATCAACATAAGTATTTATTCTCAAAGTTTGATCTTTTCTCCCTTTTACTATTACTCTAAATAATCACTCAGGTCAGGTCAGGAATGGATCTCTCTGACTTTGATTTTGTCGACTCTCTTGAGAAGAAAGTTGACTCTTTATTGGCTAAATGCTTCACTGTGTTTACCCAATGCATTATCATCCCAGGTTGTTGATCATGCTTTGGGTAAACTGCTTTGTTGTCTTATAAGGATGCATAAGGTACTGTTTGTTGTGTATCAAACAGTAGCACATCTGTATGTTTTGTGAAAGGAGGACAGAAAAGATTATTGTGACTGTATTTCTTCAAAGGCTTTTCCTAGCATTAGTTTGAATGCAGTATATGCAGAAACGTAATTTCAATACATGTTATTTTGTGTCTCATCATGGTTCATATGATGTAAACAAGAAGGTTCAGAGGCATTGTAAGGGGAGCAGTTTTAAACATTCCCCAAAGAAGAAGAAAAATGAAGCCCGTGCCGCGCAGCTCTGATAACAACAGTACAAAGACTCCTGGATGCTGACGTAGTTGGTTCACACTGAGCAGACAATATTGTTTGGAAGAGCTTGATCGGCTGATGCTGGTGAGAGGCATACGCCACATGGGATACTGTGAGTTCAAATCCTGATGATCTCTTTTGATCCTTTTGTTGATGACTGTGACGCACAGTAATATGTTTATTTTAGCCACAATACAAGATGCAACTTTAAAATCGCTATAAATATGTGTTTGTGTGAATGTGTGATGAGAGGTTCAAATTTCACAGTGAAATCTGGACTAAACAGAGAAGTTGAAATGTCTACAAATAGACGTTAGAAATACTTTCACTTTTCAGCAAGTTTTTAGCATCTTTTCATTAGTCTGAACATTTTTGAACAGAAAAATGCTCACTGGGATTTGGAACACCGAAAGGTCGACATGGTTCGCTTCAGGCAAATTATTTACATATTTTTATTTGGAAAAACATGACGTGCTTCTGTCAATGGGTGAAGGTCATGTGCCGAGGTCCATCCATAGCCTTTGACAGGTAGCTGAATTGTGCTTTCTCATTTATTTTAATAAGTCATTACAGGCAGGTTCTCTGAGCACATAATATCGCCATAGATGGGTTTAAATACAGTTAGTTGAAGGGCCCAGTGCATGCAGAAACTTTTACGTGCATTTGAGTGAGGAGCCAAAGGTGGTGACAAAGTATTGGTTTCTCCCATGCCTTTGGAGTCCAAACACGTCTGGATCACCGTGCCAGTCTAGAAAACAAGCAACAAGAAACTGAGAGTCTGGTGATGATATTCTTCCACCACTATCAAATCAAACAAATTCAACTGAGCCACCATAATAATTTGAAAAAATGCATTCATGTTAAATAGTTAGCCACGCTAGCAGAGAAAATCCCATGTCCTGTTTTTTTTTAAGAACTAAAGAACATTCCTGGTGTCCTGGTATCCACAATAGATCAGAGTGAAAGGTGAGTCCAGGTTTGAGATGTTGTGGAGAGCTGCCCTCAGACTCAGGATGCGGCCAGGGTTGAAGAACTGTCCGGGCCTCGGGTTGTTGATTGTCTCATCTGTCTTGGCTAAGTCAGCAGGATGTGACAGCCGCCCTCTCTCTGTTACCCGCTGACCACTGGGCTTGGCATCCTCTCAGCTCACCTGCCCTATCACCGCCTCCACCGTATCTCCATCCTCGCCTTGCTCTCACCTCAAAGTCTGTGCAGGGAGAATGAGGATCAACGTCTGGGTGTCAGAAGGGAGAGATATGGGCTAACTATTTCCGTCTTTGGACTTATACGAGGATAGGTTCCGGGTGCTGACCATTCTTCGTTTTTTTTGACAAATCTCTGTGTCTGAAAAAGTGACAAACCTTCACTTGAATGTAAGTTACCTATCAGTTACAGTTCTTTCTGTTCAAGAGGATCACATTTTCTTTAAACATTTAAAGCTAAAAAATAAATGTACAAGTTTGAAATTGCATGCACTTTATAGCCACATTTAGCAAAACAGTTAAAACTTTGTAACTAACTAGATAAGTGTCACTCACTGAGTTTTACTGGTCATGTTGTAGATGGAGTTTTCTCTTCATCCTGGCTGAGCAGCAGATCATCTTCATCACTGTGATTGTCTTTCAGGTAACTCACACAGTGTCATCCTATCTCTATGCCTGTCACTCCATGAGAAACTGTACATCTGAACACTGTGGCTGTTCTTTTCTTTAGACGCAAAATGTCAAAATAATATTTAACGTGTCATGTATGATTACTGTGCTTCAAGAAACATCATTTTTTGGAAGGTTTACCTTGTCAGATGCCCATTTTTATCAGCCAAGATTACAAAATGTGCTTGATTTCATCTGCATGTGGTCTATCAGATTTGACAAAACCAAACCTCTACTAGTTCCTGATTTCTATTTCAAATATGTCATTTTAGCTCCAGGATATTATGCTTATGAGCTATGTTTCATTCTTCTTTTAAACAACATAAAAGTTGCAAATTGTCTTTGAAACCAATTCAAAGGTAGATTTGATCATTTAAGATCTTAAATATCTGATTCTTTTGTATGCGTGTATTTCATCCCAGCTCCTTTTCACTCACAGCTCAGCTCCATCCTGATCCCAGACTTGAAGCAGCGACAAACGGCGTCTCGTCAGGGATAACAGATGAGCGCAGATGAACAGTGTCAGGTAAAGTGCTGTGAAAGACATTTAATGTGTTTTATATCAGTGTGTCTGAATTGTCCAGGAACACTTGAATCACTCAGTGTCAACCAAATACGGCGTAATGAGACTCGCCTCCTCTCATCTGGAGACACATGTCTCTCTGCTGTCACTCAGGCTAACGGGGGAAAAAGGGCTTTTCAAGCCTTTTGAAGCACACGGGCTGTATATGATAGAGGCTCCGCTTTGCATCGGGAATTGCTCATGCGGGATTATTTCATTACGAGTCTCCCAGAGAGGGGACAGAGGTCACACTCTGGAGCTCATTCAAACATCTGGAGTTCAGGAACATAAATTATTAAATGAGGCAGCAATCTGGATTGAGACACCTGAATGTTTTTTCACAGAGCACTTTGAGGTATTGGGTTTCCAGAGGCTGAAAAACATTAGATTTCTTGACATTTCTTTAGTTTCTATGTGTGCAAAGCTTGAGCTGTTTTGAGTGGTAGATTAGTCTTGGCTATGAAACACTCCCCGAGTCCCTCTGCCTGTGGTTTTGCTGTATTTCTTTCACTGTACAGACATATCCCAGCCTGACAGGAGAGGCTCTGCTTTGGAGCCTCTCTTTCCAATGGGATGTTTCTTGGTGTATATTTAGAGAACTCAGAGTTTCCTTCTTTGTTGCCAACACAAACTTTTGGTAGGCCGAGCCCAGAAGTGTCACTGCCTATAAAGGAGATGCCGTATGGATGAGGTTTTGTTGTGCTTATCAAGGATGAAGAGGTTGAGGGTGTGTAAGGTGTCGCTTTCAATCCAAACCTGCAAAAACTTCAGATTACACCAAGACTTCCACTCTTATTATGGTTTTGTTTGAACACCTAAATATCTTTTAAACATTAACTTTAAGGCTAGAAACCTTTTAAGCACAAGTAATCAAGACAATGAGGTGAGTCGATTAAAAAGGCAAGAAAAGTAATGTGAGAGTCAAACATCTTGACTTTAACTCAAAGAGGCTCCTGTGAGGAACTTTCAGTTTGTGTTGTTTTTGGCGCCCCTTGTGGACAAAGTGACACCTCTGATCTCTTTGCTGGTCTAGTTCTTTTTTCAGACAGGAACAACCATATTGCATTCTCAAATGTTGGAAAGTCAATGTGAACAAAGCATAAAGGGTCTTTTGTGTGGATATGTGTAAATGCTGTCAGTCAAAAACTCCTCACAATGGGCACTCAGTGATCTGAGAGGCTAAAGTGTACCCCAGTTTTGAGTAAGAACATGCTTATTTTATGTTTCGTCAGATTTGGAGTTACTTGAGTTGATTGATGAGTTATGTGCTTAAATAGCAGCAGCACTGTCTGACTTCTTAACACCTTAACAACTTTAATTTAACAAGAAAAATGTGCCTGCTGCCCTGATAGAAAATTTGCTTGTTTTAGGCATTTTTAGATCTAAAAGTTATCTCCTGAATTTTACAAAGCATTTAGCAGTGTAGCCTCAGTTTCAACTGTCACAACTGTAAAACAATAGTCTTTGAGGGGAGAGAGAGATTTCTAATTATCCCCACCTGTGCCCGGCTACAATGGGAGGGTCGAGATGAAGCCATTAGCTGTCTCTCCACTGGCACCACCAAGAGTTTGTATACATCTGTGTCTTATTTTCTTTTCTGGCACAATCAGTCCAGCAAGCTAAGCAGGCATGACCGGATTTGGCAAGTTACGAGGACTTTGGCAAAGTTAGACAAGGAGGAAGCAGTGAGATGTAGAGAGGGGGGATGAGCTGGCATGGACTCTGTGTTTGCTTTCTCCCTCGGCCTGATACTTGAGCTGGGTGTGTTTCTTAGAGAAGCTGCAGAGTTTGATCAAAACAAGGAGACATCCTTTGAAGGAGACGAATATGGAGAAAAGTTCCGGAGACGTTACTTAAAGAGACTCCTATTTCACATTTGCAGGGGTGTTTCCGAGGGTGACCCAGGGTGGCTTGAGCCCCCTTTAGAGTTTGATTGGCCATTCCTGGTGTAACCCCTTAAATGGTTGTCCAAAAGACAATTGGACTTGGTTGAAGTTTTGAAGACGTTTGGCCTCTCATACTAAAGTATTCTTCAGTTCTAGAAATAAAATAAACCATTTTAGCTCTCGGCCCGTCATCAGAACTTAACATGCTTACTGCCTGGTTCGAAATCAGTTTTGGTCTCTGTAGCTTGTTTCTTTATTTATTACAACAGTGCAGGGTTTAAATTGTTATATATAGCTCAGACATATTGAGCCTTAAAGCTATAGGCGCTGTCGCTTTGAGTGACAGCTGGCCTTTCTACTTGACATGATCAAAGCCAGTTCAGTCACTGACATTACCTCTTGGTTATATTGGTAGTGTAAGTCTTTTTAACCTACCTGATTCGTGTAATCCACCCACTGCTTTCTCACTGCAGAAACAGTACATTAGCTGTAGCTAGTCAGTTCCCAGTTCTGCTGTATACTTGGATTGTTGTGCACAGGAAACCATGGTGACTGAATCTGGAGTTGGAGCTGATAAATGATGAGCAGCAGTTGTTCATACTGCGATTATTGCAGAGAAGAAAAGAGAGTAGACTTTGAAAGAGACGGAATGTACGGCCGATGAATCAGTGTAGGCGGGGATACCAGAAATAATGTAAATGCAGGAAATTACAACGCAACACAGCTGACCGATAACAAGGCTTGCTGTCTGCATGGTTTCAACGCATAGTTACATTTTTTGTCTGTTTCGGTGACAGGCTACTTGCATATGCTTCAGCGTTGGTACACGAACCTACGGCATATATTAGGGCATAGATTCAAAGCATAAACGAGGCTTAACAAGGTCCCTGAACTCAAGGTTTCATTTATGCAATAGAGAAACCAACAGGTTATATCGCAAGTGCTATATCCTTTATTTATATAGTAAATGCTTGTAAAAAGTTTGCAACCAGTTTTTTTGCATTTCAGTGTCACACTTTTTCTTTTGTTTGTACTCTTTAGAGTGACTTTTGTGCCAAAAACAATCAAGCATGGAAGATATGCTCTATTTGATACCACTCTTGCATTACTTTTTAAATAAAATAAGATTTACACAGGAGTGTAAAGACTTTATTAAATATTACTGCAAGAAGTTAAAGCTGAAATTATAAGTGGAGACAAAAATGCTTAAATGTGCTATTTGGATATGTGTGCACATACTGTACTACATGCTACCTTTGCATATATCAGTGCACCTTTTTGGCCACCAAAAATTCTGGACACACCCTACACATCAGACCACTGAACTGTTAATTTTTTGTAACAAGCAGCAGTCTTCCCTCTCTACGGGTTATCTGTGTTGTTCGGGTGCTGTTCAGGATTATTGTGATACTTAAGCTCATGTCCTATTTGCCTCATAGTGCTTGATAGAAAAAGGCTCATTGTGATTTCAGTATTGTCACTTTTGATTAGCTGACTGGAGCCTTTGTCTGGCCCTGAAAGTGTGCATGTTGTCAAAGCTGTTTACGAGCAATGACCAGATATGAAGGCCAGACTATTGCGCGCATGTAAACAGCCACATCTGTTTGAACCCACCTGCTCCCCGGTGTTTACTGGCCCTGTAAATAATGAAATAAGTCTGTCGTATTACTATTACTGCATGAGGCACATTACAACAGCATGGACTTTACATTAAATGGCACAATGATTAATCAGTGCTATGAACTGAACACTGTAAAGTAAAATTCATCCAAAAACACCATGCACCTGCATGATATGACCATCCTTTTTTTCTCTCAAGTGCTACTCTGCATTCATTCATTCAGCCCCTCATTCATTCATTTCCATCTTTATTTCTTTATATATCTCCCTGAGTGTTTGTTTTCATTTTAGTCCCTTGAACCTTGCCACCCTGCGTGTGACACCCGGGCTGTAAGCGAAGACGGAGAGGCGGGCTGGTTCAGAATGATCACTATCATTAACATTCACGGGGGGTTCACTTATCATCCCTGACTGGAGGGACATGGCAGCCATTATGAGACGTCCGCAGGTGGAGCGCCATGATACATATTGCATCTTGCCACAATGGATTTATGTATTCAGTAACAAAAGAAAAGTCTAATGAAAAAATACAGAGGGCAATCCTTTATTCCTCGCTCCACTTCAACTGAGGCCACCATGTCCTGCTGGAGGAGGAGGAGGAGGAGGAGGAGGAGGAGAGCAGGGGAATTCCAGGGCAGCACGCTGACCTGTCAGCCAGCCTGTGTGAGAAGGGCCAACGTATACCTCATATCACCCCCAGGTTTTATATTGGTACTCTTAACCTTTACCTTAACCCTCAGGCACAATGGTATGAATATACTAAGGTGATAGAGGACATGCATGCTTGAATTGTGTATTTTTGTTGACCTAAACACCTTGGAAAATGGATAATGAGTTCATCCTGCTAACATGTATTGTCTTTTAATTGTTAAAAGCCTGATTTAGATTATACCTTAGTTCCATAAAGCTCAATTGTTGCTCAAAAACGATTAAGTCACATCAATGAGCTGCACCTCAACTAACATTGTGTTCCTTTATTGCTACTAAACACACCCTCGATCTAGGGTTGTCTTACCTTTTCCATGAGCTGGTAAGTTGTGTTTTGCTGAATGCTTTATTTTGCTGGTTTTAGGGTGTTGTTGTGCTTTGTGCTTCCAGGACCACCATACAACGACTGAAGTTTGATGCCTTACAGGTTTAAAAACAACCTAATTCTCAATGAACTGCAGAGATAATGAGTAGGGGTTACACATTTTTTTTGCACTGATTGTAAATTGACCACAAATCTTTCGTTTCCACCATCCTGCATTACAAATTCCTGCATTTGTGTCCAATGTTGACCCTATCCTTGAAATCTGGGGTGCATGAGTGTCTGCTGTTTCATCTACATATCTGAGGTGCACTGACCACTCCTGAATAAAACACTTCCCAAACACTCAACTTACTGCCACACATATTTCTCATGTCATGAAACTATTTTAAATATTCTTATAAATGCAATGGAGATATATCAATATATTAAATTGGCTTAGACTTATATATAGCTTAAGGAAGTGAATAATTTGAATTCAGTGTTAAAGAAACTGCAATAAAGAGTGCTATCCCCAGACAGATTTCCTTTGCTTGATTAAAGACACAATCTCTATTCTGAAATTTCCTTGAGTATAAAGGCTCCCAGACCAGTAATAACCTAATTGGAGAGAAGCCTCTAACTAGTGTTGCTCCTCTGTGTCCCTGTGTATAAATAGAGTCTATAATGGACTGAGGTATGATGCCATCATTCATCTCTGCTCAGAAACACTCCAGGTTCAGGTCTTTGCTCATTTTCCTAATGATGCTCTTGTTTTAGGTATGTTTTCACTTTAAGGTTTGCAAGATTCCTGCTTAATGGACACTATTTATCACACACTTCTATACCCAAGTCCAGTTCACCCAGCAAACTTATTTGACATAACAAATTGGCAAAATGGAGGGCTTTCCAGTGGTGGAATTGGTATATTTTTCAAACTAATAGGTAAATGTGTGAAAAGAGAGAAACATCCCAGTCTTGTCTTTGAGGTCAGTCTGCATTTCCTCTTGATTGTTTTTCAGCTATTTTTGGGATGGTTGCAACATAACTGACAAATGACTCTATTGTTTGCTAATTTACTTAACACGGCCATGTAAAGTGCTTTTTAATTTCAAATGTTAATTGACTAAAATAGGCTTTCTGTGCCAGATTCCATTGGCACCAAATAATGGGAGGTCTCCTACCAAAAAGAGAAATGATGTCTTTTGGGAGGCATATCCCATATGATAGCCCCCGGTTATGCCATGCCTTTATGTGGTAGATTACTCCCTGGCTCTAGACCAAAAAAGCCTGCTTTTTAACCACTGCTTCTCCCATTTGCCTCGGGATGCTCATGGGCTGGCAGGTTGCACAACACATTACCATCCTGCAGCAGCTCTTAAAACACATTTTAGCCCTGAAACACAGCTGGCATCTTGGCCCGCACTGCTGTGTTGGGCATGGAAGGACCAAATGCGGATGTTAGAGAGGAATTAAAATGGAACCCAGTTGGAATAATGAGGGTGGATCTATGCTGCAGTGTTTTTCATCAGGCTTTGATTATTGCAAGCTAATTGGAAAGACTTTATATATTTGTAAAAGAGGGGATGTGGTGTGGGAGATGGTGCTCACATGGATGGTCCCCCCCTCCCGTGTGCACAAGTGTGTGCAAGCTCATGCCAAATTCAGGGTCTATGTGCAGAGTTATGTGTTGCTAAACATCACTAAGATCCAACAGCCCAGTGTGATGCCTTTGGTTTCCAATCTCATGCTTCACGCCCGCTGCCCCTCTATCATGGATTCTTATTTACAGGCAGGACCCTCGCTCAATCCCCCAAGGAGCAGATGATGTGCAGGTCTAGGTAGAGAGCATATCCCATGAATACTGTCCCCATCACTATGAATACCATTCAAGAGTTTCATAAGTGATCCGACCTGCTCCACTATGTGCAGGGTGATGAATGCTGTCAACTTGAAAAACGTAATTTTTTTCTTTAACGTCAGAATTAGGTTATCTCACATGTGAGTGGATGTGTATTGTCTGTTTCAGGAATCACAGTCAGCTTTAAGTTTATTAATCTTTGTGATATAAATGAACTAATGGCATTGACGGATTCTTTTTCTATACCCTGGAGCTGCTGTGGTTTTATTTAACAGAGCGTACTACTGTGCTCCACATTCCCTCTTTTTAAATGCATCATAAATTATGTCCTATCTTTAAACATGCCCAAAATGAAATGTGCAGGAGGAGGAGGCAGTAAATATGAGCTGTCCAGTGCTCCTCTTGTCCATGTCATCAAGATGAGTGCATTCAGAGGCACCATGGAAAGCTAATTGTGGATTTCTGGCTAAGGAACACAGACCTCTCTAAAGAGTCTTTGTTTATTTGTGGTTTCCAGTGATTGAATGGCTCATATTCTCAAGACAAAGACAGATTGTTGTTTAAAACTTTATAGAGGCACTCAAACATCCAACAATGATTTTGATGTGGCTAAATAAGACGTGTGTCAGCCTTCAACATTAAAATGGATTTTATATTTTCTGTGCTACACAGCAAAAAAAAGGTATAGACATAGATATATTCACAGATGTGCTGTTACAATTTGCCCATCTTATACAACAACTTGAGTATTGCTTGACACAGTACACCACCAGTGCAGAAAAATAAAGTATATTGTCTCTAGCTGTAATACTTAGCATGTATAAATGTGAAATAAAAGTTGTCTTTGTCGTTTGGCCTGGCTCAGTAAACTAAAGAAATCCTAACAGTAATAAGCTGAGAGCAATAAGCTAAGTTAACGTTAGCTGTGACTCTGCTCACAGCCCTTCCTGACAGAGGGACCCTGATTTTTAAAACACATCACTGCTTTATTTTCATTTGTCCATTTTAAGGAATAAAGCCTTAAAATGTGGAAAGGAAATCATTGATAGCTGGTAGTCAGCTAGCTTAAACTAGAGTTACACTCTATGCTAGCAGCGCACTTTTGTTGTTTGTTATTTTCACACTCTTTAACAGAAGTTGCTAGAAGCAGCCATGATATGTAACATTACAGGTGTCATTAGAGCAGTTCTGGATGTGTCGATGATACGCACTAAAGGCCTGGCTTATTATGATGAGGGAATCAAAACAGTGAAACAAACTGAGCACCTACGACTAGCCAAGTTATTATTAGTTGTGGTTCTGCTCACAGCCCTTCCTGACATTAACGATATCCTGATTTTAAACATAACACTGATTTATTTGGGGTTTTTACTTTTTTGGCATTCCTTTTTCATTTTTGAGGAAATACAACAATTGCTGATACCTAGCTAGCCTAAATAGCATAACATTCTATGCTAGTAGGGCACTGTTGCTTTTTGTTATCTTCACACTTTAGAAATAAGCAGTTGGCTGTGTGGGTTATTTTTTGCCAAAGAACAACCAAAACTGTGAATTATATTCACGATAAACTCTACATGTTTCACAAATACTCGTTTCATTGGTCACTAAGGATGCAGGGTATAACATTTATACTATTTTATATTTGTCTGGCTACTGAAGAGGCTATTCGACCCATAAATTATTAATTGATACGATTTTAAAAAATCAAGTGGGGCCATTATGGCTCAGCAGTTAATGAGTGCTCCCCATGTAAAGAGGCTACAGTCTTCAGCTGCAGTCTCAACCCTTTGCCCCTTCCTTGCCCCCAACTCTCTACCCCCCACATTTCCTGACCGTCTTAGCACTTTCTAATAAAAAAGCA
This sequence comes from Notolabrus celidotus, assembly GCF_009762535.1. Lineage (NCBI taxonomy): Eukaryota > Metazoa > Chordata > Actinopteri > Labriformes > Labridae > Notolabrus > Notolabrus celidotus. The sequence goes on along the minus strand of NC_048280.1, from coordinate 25,932,226 downwards.
TGTGTGCCCTGAAACTTTTTTTTTAATTAGAGAAATTGCATCATTCATACTACTACTACTACTACTACTTCTACCACAAGTAACAACAACTAAAATAACAATAAGAATTACAGTAACTTTTCTTTTTATTCAGGAACAAGTCAAACAAAGGAAAGGCTTGCACTTGGTTGTTGCGAAGACATCTATTATTCAGTTACCCTCCTTTATGAGATCACAGATCTAGAGAAAAGGCAGAGTGAATGGCAGTGCACTCAAGTAAAGGAGATGCATGCTGAATACCTAACTTTTGCAATAGCATGCTCTTTTTTTCCTTCAGCTTTCAGATGGATGTTGGAAGTTTGTTGAGGTAACCTGATGTGGGGGGCTGAAGGTGGATATCCCACAATGCTGCAGCCCGCCACCTCCCATTGTCTTGATAGGGGTGCGAGAGATGTACAGCGGCCTCAAATGGAGGTGGCATCTGGTGCCCAATTTGTCATGCCTGAATTACCCGGGAGCTGATAAAGGCTGAAGTTTTAATAAAAGTTGGGAGCAGCAGATAGCTGGGTGAAGGACACTGATGAAGTGTCTTGGGGCCTATTTCCAGCTCCAGATAAGAACCTACAGAGAGAGGTGGGTCGAGGGTCTCGCTCACTGTGATAATACGCTGATGCTGAAGAAAAAAAATAAAAAGTGCTGTTGAAATGCAACACAGCACACATAATGGAAAAAAATAATAAATAAGCAAATAAATAATGATGATGATCTAAACGAGGAGAAGCCAGGGTGGAGGCTGTGGAGTCCTGAAGCGTCTCTGCCTGTAATTTGGCCTCCCGCCAGCAGCCATTGCTCACCCTCAGCTGCGACGGCAAGCTCCAGATGTGCCAACGGCACGTTTTGGATTTTGCCAGCTGACTGCACCGTTTGATAGCCCGCTCTCTGGATGCCCATCACCGGCCGCAGAGATAGAATTAAATGATGATGATCTTCCCACAAGTTGGGTGAGGAAACAACGCATATAAATCTTGATTTCATCTCAGCGTGAGAAGTCTTTATCCATCATCACTCTTAATGAACAAGTCATTAGCCGCGATGAATGGCGCTCTGGGCTCCGGCTCGCCACTGCTGCTTTTGTTTGCAGCTTTCAGGGGCAACTTCCTGTGCCCTTTGAGAGGGTCAAACTCATTTCTCCAGATGTGGGGTAACCTCTCTGCTCCTGGGGTGGCTGCACACCCGTGTACTAAACAGGGCCGGGAAAAATGAGGATATACTGGAGCTTTTTCTGTTTATGCCACATTGTCTGCTCCTCAGCAAGTCTCTGCATGCCCCATCATCTCGAGAAGCACATTAGCAGACTCGGTTGCTGCCTATTATTGTAATTGTATGTGCACAAGCTGGCAATGTAAACAGAAAAAAAGGGCTTTTTGTTGTACTTTAATAGAAAACTACTGAGGAGATGTAAAACCATGCTGTGCTGCAGCTACACTGCAATACAAATATATAACATTTACTCTGTGACTACACTGGGTTTTTTTCTCTATCTGTAAACTTGATCATTCTTTTATCTGTGCTGATAATTCCTGCGTTTGAAATGAATGACCTGTTCAGTGAACAAGATTTCTTCAAGACAAACATTTCCTGAGAGCTTTCGTTCTTATTTACAATCACTGTGCGGCTAAAAGCATTGTTAAAGAGTTTTACAGTGTGCGGCACATACCCTGAGGCTAGCAGAATCTAAAACACCGACATAAAAGTTGGATGAAACTGTTGTGATCTCCTCCTCCTCCTTCTCCTCTGAAGTACAACAGTGCTTGAAATATGAAAACGGAGAAGCATCAATCCAGCTGTACAGCAGGAGATAAAGGTTGACACGAGATAATTGAAAATATCTGGCACTAATACACCAGAGTCTGTGTTTGTATTTGAACATAAAGGAGAAGAGTGGCATGTGACTTTCCTTGTTAGTGACAGCTGCCATGTTCCCCAGTCTGCAGGGACGTACTGTACAGCAGGATTCATCTGACTCGTACAGTATGTCTGAAGTTCCTCAAATCCCACGAGACACATCTTTACATGTTTGATGATTTTCTTGAAGAGAGGTTCCAGTTAAGTCTTTTCAGAAGTTTTGTGCCTTGAATTCCCTGAACGTTTAAGTCGTAGAAATAACACAAAGGCCAAACACAGAGTAAAAGTGAATTTGTAGAAGCTCCTGTTTTACCCCTGGGATTATTTCTGTTCTTTAAAGACAATTTTACGATTTCAGTTTCTAATAGCAGCTTCCACTGCTCTGTGGTTTTCTGGTGATCAGTCTAATGCTTCAGTTGATGAAATAGAAATTTACTGATGTTGTGGATACGCACCATATTTATCTGTGTTTCCAGTTCCAACACGCGCTCAGTATAGGTGCAGAAGTGAAATACCCATTACTGCATGTGTCAGTGTCATAAACAATAGCGTCGACTCCTCGGAAGGAGGCAGGGCGGTAATGGAGGCAGTGCATCAATGTTCAGCACAAGGTCTGCAATTCACACCAGGAGAACACTCACCTGAGCATCAGGAGTGCTGCGAAGAGACGCCATTACCAGGAGCAGGGGTGTGGAGAAGGAACCGCCTGTGAAACAAGTTCTGTAGACACAGAAACATGACTTAAAGGGTCAGTTCACTCAAATCAAAATGAGATAACACCTTCGCGAATATATGTATTGGTATCCAGAATAGCAGATGCTATGAGTTAAATAAGCTGAGGCTTTGAGGGAACTTCCAGATTACTCTTAACACATCACTACAACAAGATTGATGGGAGTATCATCTGCAGGTCTGACTCTAAAAATTGACCCGAGCATCCGAGGATCTTACTTTGTGTTATTTGTCATGTCTAAATCACTTTTCATTAAAACGTCATGATTTAGAAGTTAAATTAAAGCTATGAGTAAACTGATATATACATGGATCAGTTTGGATGTGTTGTAAAAACCTCAGCAAGAACAACCAAGTATAGTTGTACAGTCACTACTTTCTCTGTGGTAAGATTGGGAGACTAACTCTGTAAAATAATTTATAAAATGTCTGAAAGGTTCCATGTGGAGTTTCCTTTTAAAGGTGTTTCTGTATTGAAACCTGGTATAAGCACTAAATATGTTTCCTTCAAGCAGCAACCTCGGTTAAGGGGCATGGCTGATTCGACAGACTGGTGATGTGTGTCGGTGTATTGTACCCGTTATCCAGGAGGCTAATGGTCTGCCTGAACTACACCTGTTTGCCTGTTACCAGGTTAACAAAAAAAAATTGGCGTCAGCATTTTCAATATGGTGACCTCAATCTTGAGGCTTCATAACAGCTCTTCAAGAAACCTATGACTTATTTATACAAATGTTTGTGACATGGAGCCTTCTTTTCCTGCCTTCGGTGGCACATTGCTATGTTTTGTAGTAACAGGAGCTAACTCTTGTTAGCATTGTACCTCACAGTGGTCAAACATTGGTGTCCTGGTGTGGCATCTTACCCTGCCTTACAGCGGTTGAAGAAGTACAACAGGCAGGACATGTCAACTAACAGCAGGATACTCAGATATGCTACACATACTCAGATACGCACACAGAGTGCAACTCTGTCCTGACAGCTACAACATTTTACGGCGCCGCATTTTCCCATCTGCTAACTCTCTGGATGTTGGCTCAGGGGTAGAAAGAGTTTGCATCACCATTTCGCTTGCGTACATTTTACGTTGCAGACGAAGCGCAACAGAGGTGTGACAGTCCTGTCTCAAACAGGCAATGTACAATGGGTGATAGAAACGTTGTGCAAAGCACTTCCAGTGGCCATATGATCTCTGAATACTTTAGGGCACAACAAAGGTTGGTCCTTGAATTGTGTTTAACGTAAGTGTAGCATTTTATACAAACATCACTTGAACAGACCATTTCTAACAATGAAAAATAGGAAGTAATACAGGTTTAATTTGAAAAAAAAAAAAAAAAATACAGTTCTAAAACTAAAGTGTTGAGAAATACTCTGCTCATGCTACATGTTTGTTTAGTATTTATTTTTGTCCTCCATACAGCAGGTCAAAAGGTCTTGAACCTCTCACAGCCTAAGTGCCTCCATACAGCTTGTCCATTTTATAATAAATAATAGAGGTGCTAACAGTCTTGAAGGGATTTGAGCCTATAAGGGAGTTACGTACTGGAGGTCTCTCAAGATGTGAAAGTGATGGTGCCTGAGGCACAAAGTGCAATTACTCAGAAAAAAAAGGCACAGAGGGCATCCCTAATCTGCAGGAGAACATGTTTTGAACTCTTATCCAGATTATCACATGAAGAGAAATGGGACTGAATTTGAAAGTACTGTGTGATGGTTTTTTAAAGTGGCACTGAGCAGAGGAGTCTCAAAATAAATGTGGATCTTCATTGAGGACATGTTGCAAAGTTCTTTTCACTTTCTTAAATGTGTCTTACTTTAATCTGTTATCCAGAATGCAAACTGTGAGTACAGCTCAGGTGCTTCTCTAACCACTGGAAGTAGAGATCCTAAAGAAGTGCTTCGTCTGTGAAAGCAGAACTCTTCTCCTTTGTGATACAAGTCATTTTGCACAAAGCAATCACAGCAGAAGTAGATGTATAGTGTAGTTTGTTTGGTTCATTGTTCCAAATGTCAAATCTATTTACCACAGCTGGCAGCTGGCAATGGTAACACATACTTTTTTCCAACCTATCGAATATGGAGTCAAATAAGCTTCAAACTATGACCATGCTGGTATCACTCAGACCTCAGTTACTCAACCATCACCTACATGAGAAGAGGTTAAACTAATCTGGAAAACTATCTATCACTGTCCCTGACCAGAAAACACAGCAGTCCAAGCATCCTCATCAGAAACTACATTTCAGCCCATGCTTGTAAAGCTTACCTGTGATTTGTGCAAGTGCCACTAGATCATGGACACTCTTTAGCTTGTTTCTTGCTTGTTTCCTCATACGGATGCTCTTATACCTCAGCGGTCATGTTAGCAACCTTTATGTGTCATACTGGCTGTCCTTGGGTTTTGTTTGTCACTGAGCATGATATTTTCCCAGAGGATCTCCCTCAGCCATCTTGCTTCCACTGGGACCAAAGCTGCAGGTGAGGTCGTTTGAATCTCTCAGTGTAAGATGGGTCATCCTGGTCTTACTGTTGCAAAGTGAGCTCATTCCTGCTGACCTAACAAGAGAACTAGGGGTGTCCCGGGTTAGGCTACCTCTGCTTCTAGAGACACATAGACTGCTTGATGAGCACTGAAGAAGTCAACATTCTCAAAAATGCTTTGAACTCATTTTTAATCTGACGTACACAGCAAAATGAAATATTATACCATAGCTAAAAACCTTTGATCTGCTGTGAAATGAAGCGCCACAACCAACAGAAACTACCTCCAAAAACTCATGTTACTTGAATTAAGAGACAACAGGCGGAGCTAGAGTTACAGTTTGTGCAGCTGTGAAGACACACATCACAAAAGGGGGATTACAAAGACAATTTAATTATATATACAGTATTCTTTTGAGTGATAGAAAATTTTACCAACTGGTGTGCTTTTTGTACAGTGTGTCTGTTGTTGTGATCCATCATTTTGTGGTGCGCTGCTTCAAAAAAAATAGGTAATGTTTAGTTAACCTTTACTAGTGTAAAGTTGGACACTACGTTGTGTTAGTATTACTCAGTAATGTTACATTCAGATCAGTATGCACATCTGTTGTACCTTGTTGGACTTAAGTTTGCCATGTTGTGCTTTCATCATATTTTTTTGAGCATGCAGTACCTTTAAGCTTATTCTGGGGAGTTTTCTGGACCGCATTTTTTGGGGATTGTTGCAATAATAACAGTCATAAATTTGCAAAGAGCAAGAATATTTGTCCACTCTCATGTTGATAAGAGTATTAAAAAGTTTAGAAATATCCCTTTAAGGTACATTTTGAACCAAAATAAATTATGCGATTAATTGTGAGTTAACTTTAATTGATAGCTCTAGATTTAACACAGTGTGAATCTGGAAAATGTAATTCTGCTAAAATAGTGTTAAACATTATATACAGTCAGATTGCCTTCATCCGTTTGATATGAAACACAGTCAGATGTATCCATCATCAGACAAAGTTGGCCTTTCACCCATGGCCACGTGTAATTTCTAACAGGCTTCAATCCATCCATAACATAAAGCACTCCCCTGCATCGGACACCAGAGGCATCATCTATTTATCTCTGGATTTACGGACACCAGTCACATACATAAGATGAAACATGGCATCACAGAAGCTACAGGGGTAATATGCATTAAAATTAATTCTAATGAAATATTCAGTCTTTTTGCTGGTGGTCTTGGTTGTTTTTGGAGCTCATGAAAAGGCATACGTATTTTCTTCTGTTTCTAAACAAGTTAAAAAAAATCTTAAGGTTCAAAACAGAAAAAAATAAAATCAAAAATTAAGTTATTCCCACTTAGTTGGAAAAAAATTACTGGATACAGTATGTCATCCTTGCACTGGCTGCCTTTACCATAGAGTACTAAATCAATAAGAAGTTCAGCAATCTTGCTCCTGACTTAGCTTTCTTAATAAATAAAAATGCTGTGTCTAATGAGCTTCTCTCCAGCAGCACAACAATGAGCAGAAATGCTTTCCCTCAGATAAAAACACTGTTACTCAGAGTTTGATTGCACACTGGCAGTAAACCTCTTTTTTGTTCCCATGCACAGAGCTGTTATTTCTGCTCTAAGGTGAGCGTAATGCAGCTGCTGATGGCTGCTGTTGAGAGAGAAAGGCAGAGCGATGCGGTGACGACTGTGGCCTTGTCAGTAATTCAGCAGATCAGATGACACTTCAATAGAGGAGCCAGAGTGTGGGCTGGAATCTGAAAATTGAGTTGACAACACCAGCGATAAAGGCGTTATGGTCTGCAGTATTGGTCCTTAAACGGCCGTTGATTCTGTTGTTGAACAATGTGCTTGTGAAAGATTGCTCCATGAAACAGCAATATTGCCTCTTGTGCTTAAAAGTTCTGGCTTGAATGTTTTTTGCGTAAATTCAATAACAGCACAGCGGGAAGTCTCAGAGGTTGTAGATGGAGTCTAAATGTTACAATTCAGCTCGGCTTGTGTTGCGTGATAAATACTCATATTCTGTAATTCTTATGAAAATAAGTCAAGCAGCAGTATTTTTATTCTTTAAGACCATCAAAGAGTAAAACTGCGCACAGATTATAAACCAGCAGTGATGCAATATTTTTAAGAGGTGTGAATGCCCTGGATTTAAACAAAAGCAGCTGCAGTGTAACATTAATGTTGCACCATCCTGTCAAGATTTCCGTTTAAAGTGTTATATTTTTTTTCTCCCCCCTCGCATTTCTGTCTGATTTAAAACGGTTTGGAGGAATAGTCTGCAAATCCTTCTTGAGCGGATTACAGCTGAGGTTGGAAAACTTGGGGCAATTTCGTGTACTTGCTAAATTGCATAGATATCAGTGAGTCAGAGGCATATAATACTGCAAAGTCCATTTTCTGGATATTTTTTCCACTTAAAGCATCACTGTGACTTTGTTGCCTTCGTGTGCTGAATTTAGAGGTCCAACTTGTACCTTTTGTGTGTTTATATTACGTGTTTTAATATAAAATGTTTAATCATTTCTCAAAGACAATGGTGTATTGTTTGCATGTGGGTATTCTCAGAATCACAGCCCTGTTTTAACAGATGAGCATTCTGCATGCACTGAGAGGTGTGATTTTCTAAAGGAATTGCGTCAGCTTCTGAAGAATGCCTTTATGTTTCCAAACGCGCCTCTTTAACACACATTTCAGAGGAGGCCTGTCAGCTTATGGCATATTAGCTGGATGGGTCTGTTTCCCCTGGGATGCGAGCGGCTAGCTTGGAGGGATCCCAGGGAAGAAATGGAAGACACACTCTGTGAAATGCTTTGCTCTGTCATTCCAATTCAGCACAATAAAAATCAAACACAGCTGGCCACAGACCACAGCTTCACCTGGAGCCTGAAACAGTACAGTACCAGTCTCAGACACTGCACAGATGTTGTAAAAATACTGCTGTCCTATTTCATTTTATACTTTATCAAACAGTGGACAGTAATTGAAAAATAAGCATTTTCCTCTCCAGAACTCACACACTGCATCCACAGAAATATCCAACACAGTAGTGGGTAGAGTTTAAGTAGCATGTGATAAGTTGTTAGATCTTAAAGTGCAAATTTTATCTTATTGCTTAATGTGACTTTGCATTAAAAATCCTGAGCATATTATGTGCACTGATTTCTAAAACTAAAGACAAGATCTATCTTTGGTTACATGTATTATTTTATACTAATTTGCTTATTAAAGGAGTGTTTTCTTAATCACATTTATTTTGTTATGATCTTAACGCTGTATTTTCTTAGCTGTGCAGTGCTCACTGTGCTCCTCGTGTTGTTTTCTACTGAGTACAGTAAAACAACCTCCGCCACGCTACTTGCCCTTATGGACCCAGAAAAACATGAAATCAATACTGCATGCATTTCAAGCAGGAAAATTCTGTTATTGAGTATACTGCTTTATAATGGTTTCCATTATTGACATCTATGAGTTATGAAATAAAACCTAATGCAATGAGGATGAGGAAAATGGTATTTGAGGGTTTCTATTGGATCAATTTAAAGTCAGAGCAGTGCATTTTGATGACAGCAAAATGCAAATGTTGTTCTGTATAAAGAACATAAAAAAAAAAAAAAGGAAACAGGTCGGAAAAGTGCAGAGGTATCAAAAATGTTAACACGAGAGAGTGGGGGAAACAATCAGACCTACCTCTGCTGTTTTTGAAGGAAATCCTGCTGGAATTCAACTTAAGAGCAGGGAATGTGGTTGGTTAGGTTCTTATGGGAAAACATCTTTTTACAGATTATTGTGGTACAGATAGTTTATGTCACAAATTAGAAAATGATGAAGTTCTCCTATGATATCTTTCAAAAGAAACGTATTTTTTTCTGCTTTTTCTGCTTCTGACTTTGCAGTAAGTCTGATTCATTATGTCTCCTATCATTAGTTTTGTATTTAACCTTGATGGTAATTAAAGGAAAGTAATCTGTAGAGACATTTTCTTATCCAACTCTTGCTGTAGAATATTTTATTTTAGCAATAGAACCATCAAAAAGCACATTAAAAGCACTGTAGATTTGTATTTCCTACTCAAGACTGTCTGTAAAATATCTGTCATACTAAAAGCACTATTCTACATTATTATCATTGTCATATCACATGCTCATCAAATTGTTTGTCATGCAATAATCAGGACAATCCCTTTGTGTTCATAACAATCTCCTCTCAACCTGAGCGTGTGCATACAGTAGTGCTTTGCTATTGATGCAGCCCTCTGAACGTTGCTGATCTCAGATGACCCTTCCTCTTTTCTCCCCCCTGCAGTCCCCCCACCAACACCACCACCCACCCACCACCCCCTTTCTTATCCATTACATGGGAGCTGAATGATGGTGATTTGGTTGAGGCCCAGTGAGTGCCTGTAGAAAATTGGTTGGTTGATAAAAACCCTCCTATCAAAGGGGGCTACTTTCTCATTTACATTTAGATGAGTATTGATTATTTATTTACTCAGTGGAGTGGGATTCTTTTCCAATCTTATCTCTCGTCTGGGCCTGTCACCTGGAAAAAAAGAGATAGAGTTCTTGACACCGCGCTAAGATAACGGCATTTTGTGGACCAGATAAAACTTGGAATGGTGGTCTTGGCTTCTATATCCCTCCTTTTTTCCTCCTACCCAATTTTTGACGGAAAAGCGAAAGTTAGGAAAATTAAAACTGATAGCCCCCGTTCAAAAGGAGGGGGTGGAGGCAGGTGAAGGAATCTCAATTTGCAGGGGGAACAAGTCAAATTGGTTGTCCAGATATGTTCAGGCTGCTTTCACAGAGAGAAATCTTACCCATCCTGTCTCAGCAGTTTAGGTTTTTATCAGATATCATTTAATATAGTTTGATCATTTAATATGACACAGTACTGTACATATACTATCATGAGATTGTATCACACTATGCATGCTGAGCTACATATGATCCCAGTGTTTGCAGACTGTGAGGAAACGAAGCCCCCGGACGTGTCTGTCATGTTCTAAGTGCTAAACTCTGCTGATGTTTGGGAGCCTGAGCTGGGGATTGGTCATGCATTGCCAATGAGTCTGGAGGCTTTGTGGCAGCGTGAGGAGCTTTTGCGAGACTGACTAAAGGTGTTTAGGGTGGGAGGTGCAGCATGTGGGTGCTTGCTAGGAATTGGGAACCCCTGACAGACCCTGCCTCTTCTTCTCAGCGCTTTGATGGAGAGTGAAGAGTCTCTTGAGGTGGCCTCTGTCAGCTCTACTCCTCCTCAAAGCAGACACACGGCTTCAGCACAACACTGCCGCGCCTTCTCACCCTTCACCCCCCGGGCCACTCTCATCCTCTCATGGTCACTTTTCATCTCCTCTGTCTCTGTGCTGAGGATGTAGGCACATGTAAATGGACTTGTAATCACACTATTTAGAGTGGATACAATAAGGGGACTTGCATACGCTTTGACCCCAGAGTACATAGAGGCTGGCTGTATACTGTAGGTTGGTAGAGCTACATGGCCAATGACTATTCACTACCACCTCACAGGAAGTGAATGTTGGACTGCTTAAGGATCAAAGCCCATTTTTCTTTGTTAGCCAGTCAGTCATTAGCCTAGTTACACATCTGGTACCCCACGACAATTTAAGGATATGGAAGGGTCCCTCAAAAAAAACCTAATTAGTCCAACTGGAGAGGAACATCTTGTTTTCCTACGCCCCTAATGGATTGGACCAAGGTCTTTTGCAATGCAAACCCATCAAGAAGATGGCTGAAAACAACCCCTACCCCCACCATGCCTCAGAGCAAACATCCTCACAACTAACATGCTGCATGCCTTTGGTGCTTTGTGGAGCTAATGCAGCTTTCTAAGTGGATATTATTTCATATGTCAAAATTCAAACATGTAGATAAGTGCCACCTATCAAGTCAGCCCCATCAAATTACTTTTTATTGGATGTACCAATGAAAGACTGAAGGTATTTCATGTGGTGTGATTGGCTGATATCATAAAAGTCCAACATTTATGACTTAAGAATTATTCTTTTGCCATGATAATTTGATTACGGCCCTTAGTTTTGTTACCATTTAATAACCAGCACAATTATGAATAACAAATATCATCAAAGCAGCATATCATCTGCGTAAAAGCAAAATCTTCTGTTAACTAAATGGATGACGTGGCTTTAGGGGTTTATGTGAAAATATGCTGTGTTTTAATATAAGTTAATAACACTGGTCTAAGAACAGAGCTTTGTAGCACAACTTAAGGTTCCACATGAATATTATGTTACTAACCTATCTTTTATGTCTCATTAGTGAATGCTAATGCAGTGAGTTTACCGAAACAATCTCCCTAATCAATAGAAAGTACTTTTTATTTGAAGTGTTCTAAAAGAGGACAAAATTACTGGTGGAAGGTTAACAAAGGGAGGCTATTCATATAGTTTGTTTGGTTGGAAGTGAGAAAGTTATGGACATTCATGTTGGTTGGTTGTTTAATTAGTTTGTAAGAGGCCATTTATGTTGGTTGAATGGTTGGTTCATTGATTGGTTTGTGGTTGATGGTTGGTTCATTGATTGGTTTGTGGTTGGTTGGTTGGTTGGTTGGTTGGTTGGTTGGTTGGTTGGTTGGTTGGTCGGTCGGTCTATTGGTTAGTGGTTGGTTGGTCAGTTGTTTGTTTGTTTGTTTGTTTGTTTGTTTGTTTGGTTGGTTGGTTGGTTGGTTGGTTGGTTGGTTGGTCTGTTGGTCGGTTAGCTGGTTGGTTAGCTGGTTGGTTGGTTGGTTGGTTGGTTTGTTGATTGATTGGTTGGTTGGTTGGTTGGTTGGTTGGTTGGTTGGTTGGTTGGTTGGTTGGTTGGTTGGTTGGTTGGTTGGTCTGTTGGTTGGTTGGTTGGTTGGTTGGTTGGTTGGTTGGTTGGTTGGTTGGTTGGTCTGTTGGTCTGTTGGTCTGTTGGTTGGTTGGTCTGTTGGTCTGTTGGTTGGTTGGTTAGCTGGTTGATTAGCTGGTTGGTTGGTTGGTTGGTTGGCTGGTTGGTTGATTGGTTGGTTGGTTGGTTGGTTGGTTGGTTGGTTGGTTGGTTGGTTGGTTGGTTGGTTGGTTGGTTGGTTGGTTGGTTGGTTGGTCTGTTGGTTGGTTTGTTAACTGGTTGGTTAGCTGGTTAGCTGGTTGGTTGGTTAGCTGGTTGGTTGGTTGGTTGGTTGGTTGGTTGGTTGGTTGGTTGGTTGGTTGGTTGGTTGGTTGGTTGGTTAGTTGGTAAGCTGGTTAGCTGGTTAGCTGGTTGGTTGGTTGGTTGGTTGGACACATAAATACAAGGTAAACTTCACATTAAAGCTTATGTGTGGATGTGGTTGAAATAGATAATGTTTCATCTGAAAACCAGAACTTAAAAAAGACAATAAAAATGTGGATACAAAACCAAAAACGTATATACTAGTGTCCAATTATGTACAAAAGAGCAGAATGTAGTCAACTGAAATAAATAAATAAAAGGCCAAACAAAGTGTAATCATCTGTATTTCTTGGAGATGCAAAAGTATAGACAGCCAAATCTCTCTCATCCCAGAATAACTTTTTCCCTCATTTTAAGGGGAACGCTTGTCGAACTGGGCAGATCACTCTTTTGACTGCTTTTATAGGCTGCATCAATTTTACAGCTCTCCATTCAAAAATAAACTTGTGCAGGCCCTTTTTTTGTTTATATAATATTTCTTTCAAACAAAATCTAAACTTCAGAATTTGCCTCACTGCCTATACTTTTTGTACTGTCTAAGCTTAGCAAAGACCAAAGGATGCACAGAAAAATTTGATGCAGAGGGGAAAGGGGGTCACTTGAACAGACACTTAGGGAAATTATTGTATAATTAAGTAAAAATTGAGTTCAGTAATGGAGGTTTTCTGTCTTTATGTTTTAGTATATATCATTTTCAGATGTAAACATTTTTGCAGAGTTAGACAATTCTTAAGTATGTTAATTTCTTGGTCTCACTCATTATATCTCTTTAGAAGTTGACACAGAGTATGAATGTTATCTTCATGCCTTTGTCAAACAAGAGCTTTTACAAAAGGCCTATAGCCTGCTGTAATAATGTTAATTAAGTTTGTCAGATAGTTGCCGGACGGTAAAGAAGGGCCAACGAAACTCAGTAGATCATCGTCAGTCAGCCTGTCATATCGCTCATATGAAAATAAGTAAACAAGCCAGAGTCTGTTGTAACTCACCCACATACACTCACTGTTTGTGCCCACAGGAGAGGACCACGCATGTGACTGGAGCTGTGCGGCATGACAAGTTGCCACGTTGTGAAATGTGAATGTAAGTGACATGGAGCTGCACTACATTTCATGGCCATACACATTAAGATCTTGGTTATTTTGGAACACATCCTCTTGGCCTTTTCATTTCTTTCTTATTATTCTAAACATGTAATAAAAAACTATTCACATACTGAAATTGGCACATCCAGTCCAGTGAATCATCCACAGCTCTCACACTTTGGCATTGTTGCTGTAGATGTGAAAGAAGAGAAGTGGATTGGTCCATCAGCTTTCCAACAACAACAGAGAGTGAGAGACAAGGTAAGAACAGCACGGACTTGGTTAGCTCGCTGATTAGATGACAAGCTGTAAGGTTCGGTCAATCAAGCACGCTTCACAACTGCTCATTTAAGGCTCCCGGTTAGAAATGACGTTCTCAGCTATCCCCACAGGAAAGCACAAATCCAAGAGGAGATCTCATGTTTCTATCTTTTCTTTCAGCTTCTTGGAACAACAGACAATGGAATTTTTACTTCCTTTCAAACATAGCTCATGACAAAAACTCCAACTTTTTTATTTGAAGTTAAAATGTTAAAACTACAATAGAAATATCTGCTTAGAATTACCAACATTATTTAGCTGAAGGAATAGATATGATTAAAAACAAGGGTTTTTTCCATTTTAATTGATGAAAAGAAAAAAGATTCATACACTTCTGTTTCAGATTGAATTTGTGAAGCTGTTAACAAATGAGAATCCACAAGTGTTTATGCATCAATGTGATTAATGTTGCAATAATTACCTTGACACTTCTTCACAGATGGTCTTACTGAGAGGGTCCTCGGGTCGACAGATACTTTATCTTTAGTCAGTGAGCAGGGAAGAGGAATGAGCTTTTATATATTTATTGCCAGGCTAAATACTGTACAGGTCCTGCTACATTCATGTATATAGAGTAATAGGCTATTTAAGGAAATATTTGCACTATGTTTACCATGCATATATACTTACTGCACCTTTTAAGTACTGAGAGATCGGCCAATGATGGTCTGTTTTTTTATACTACCTCTGCCACTTTAACTTTAACTACTCTTTTACATTATATTTAACCCCATTCAATTAAGATTTTATTTTTCTGATCCAACTTTTTATGAAGTATCCCAATCCTGGAGAAACAAATTTATTCTTACTGTTTATGAGTTGAAATGACAATAAAGAAAACTTGACTTGATATTTAAAATACAATATGCTGCAATATCTTCCTCCACAGTACCTTTATTGTTTTTCTTACTTGGCTTTCTAACTAATCAACTGGCTGTGTTAAATACTTGTTTCTGATTGGTCAAAACCCCATTGCAACCGTTATTAATTCTGAGTAGCAATGTAAATTTAGGGACATCCACATCACACACGTCATATCAAATCAGTACGTGGAATGAAGCCTAACACATTTGAGGTTTATGATTTCATCACTACCTGTAAACAATCTGGCAAAATGTTAGTTTCTGATAGCATCTATGAAGGATTTCTTTGAGTGATTACTCTTAATCTGTTTGGGGAGTGCAAACTTTTGATTGGTGGTTAATGGCTGACCAGTCAACAGCAGAGGAAAGAAGACAAGAGGAAGAAAACAGCGCAGAAACTAACGAGGGATGTTTAAAAAAACTCAAGAGGGTGAGTGAAAGAGACTTCTACCAAACTGAAGAAAACAGACACAAAGCGTCCACAAACGTTACACGGTACAGACTTTGGTAGGTGCGACAGGAATGGTTGAGAACTGATTTTTAAAGTTACGAGGAAAATGACTCTATAACTAGGCTGTTAAGGACACTGTTACTATGGAAGTGCAACCAAGCATTGGATCTGAAGGAATATGTAGCTGCATAAATAAAACATTTTTAGATTAATAAAACCATCTTTAAATCAACACTAAGTATCAACTTGCTTGTATCTTTAGTTGGTAGCCAGTTAAGAAGGAGGAAAATGGGACAAGACCCCCTCTTCTTCATGCGGGGGTCTATTATTCCTCATTGCACACTAAATATTGAGTTTTTAAGCTTGTCTTGGTCACTTTCAGCAGCAAAAAATGGAAACCAACTGTTATGTGCTTTTACTAATTCAGGTTTTAAAAGTACAAAGTGTCAATTTAGCTTTTAAAGTAAAATACTATCAAAACTATCCACTTTTTCACAAGTTTCTTCCACATTTTCCTCTTTGCTCTTGGTGAAATATTGAACCCCAGTGTTTCTACTCTTTGCCTTCTTTTCCATTTTTTAAAAGACATTTACTTTTATTATTTTTTAAAAACAATTTCTAAATGTTATTTACTTTATAAAACATCTCACGGGTAGAACTGGGGATCTGGATCTTCACTGCTGAAGTTTGAGAGTGCCAGAAAACTCACCTCTGTTTCAGACTCCCACAACCCTTCCTCTCTGTGCGGAGAATCAGGGCCAGAGGTTGTGAAGAGGACCTGTCTGAAGCATCACTACCTCCATCCCTCATGCCTACATCTGCCAGGGCCTCCTCCCACCTGTCTGATGCTGCTCAGATTTATGTGCCTGTATACGAGGAGGCCAATTCGGCGTGCCAGGCCATGTGTAGGCTTCCTTTAATACTGACAGTTGTGTGTATGATACTGTAGCAGGCTCACGGTGAGGCTTGGCCCGCTGTGTCTGAGATCTGTCATGAGTGAGAGCTTGAAAAGGTTAGGACAGTTCAGGAAAGATAAATGGTGGATTGGGAGGACAGTTGATGTTAGAACACAAACACTTCAAAACGATGGAGTGGACTGAGGCCAGTTTCTTTATCCCAACACACACATCCTCTTCGCCTTATCCTTATACAGCAGCTTCAGACGGGTGAAAATCATCCATCGTGTGCTCCTCGAACAGAAGTTTCCACAGAGCCGGCTGTCCACATCAGCCACTCTATTACTCTCATCAAAGCAAATGATAAAGAATGGTTATTGGGTTTGCACAATGTCTTTTGTATAATAAAGCTCGTTAACTGCATTGCGCAAAACAAATGGGCAGAATAATCAGTATACTTATTGACATTGTGTCATTTCTAGTTAGAGCAGGAAGAGGACTCTCACTGTGGCTGCAGGCTTCTCTGCCTTCTATCTCTCAAGAGGAAGAGCGCTAATGGCTTCTGAAGGCAGGGATCGAAGGAACTCATAAAGCTCTGCAGGACGAGACGAGAGGAGGAAGAGCGTTATTAATCCTTCTTCATCTGAATACACGATGCTCAGTGCTGCAGCAGTGTCCAGACCTCAGAGCAGGACTCTGCAGCAGAGAATTCACTGAGTACAGATGGTGGTCTTTATGGTGGACAATCTAAGAGTCAGAGGTAAAGGACTTTGGTAGTCAACTTTGGTAAAAGTATGTTAAAGAATATGGGCTGAAACTACAGCTCAGTCCAAAAATTTTGACAAAGACATTTTAGAACCCAGTTCTTTAATTTCACAGAATTAAAAAAAGTCAGAAATGATACATTTGAGAATTGTGTCCCGTCAAATTTTTTTTTTTACATTTTTCACAGTCATCAAGTGGTTCTCATGTAATGTTTATGTTGCTGAGGTTATTATTCATTTGTATTCAATACTTTGTGCACATGTAGTATACAATTACTCAGTCCACATACTAAGAATAGAAAAATGACTTAAAGACAACAAAACCACTAACATTTATTAATCCATAGTAAATAAAAAAGTGTATTCTGTTTCAATCTCTTTTAAATAAATCTGCCATAAAAACGTCCACATTTAAAACACAGCCTGTTTGTGTTGTTGTTTTTATTATTACCAACCAGTCAGAAAAACTCACCAGAAGGAGTGATTCTGGACTAAAATTTATATATTTTACATCATAATTAATGACCAATAAAGCAGGAATAAGACTAAGGTTAAATTCTGTTATATTTTTTATTTTAATTGCATATGTGTGTTGTCATACAGATTGAATTAAGAGGTAAAAAGGTGTTACACGTTAGCTAACTTATTAATTAGCAAGCAGTGTATTTATGTTATGGTTTCAATATTCTAATTTTAATCCTTGGCAGAAAACTGAATGAGCATATACTGTATATTGATATTTTCCCTCCACAAACAAGACACCCTAACTATCACCACCATACACATATTAATCAGTAGTGAATGATACACAGTTATGCTCTATTGTATCTAGTGGAAATAACTTTACTATTTACAACAGCCATAACAATGTTTCAAGTAGTAATGAACTGTATGTATAACTTTTTTACATTATACCATCCAAGCAGCAACCTTCAGGCTAAGAAAATGAAGCCAAGTGCAACAAACTGCAGTTCCTCAAGTGTCCACTTCAAGCTGGCTACAAAAGCAAAGGTAAACCCATCAGAGCCCATTTTAAAATGTTCATTTTCACAGCAGAATTGAACAACTTTTCAACTTGGTATAAAAACTGGTCATTTCTTTGTTTGAGTGAACAATGCAGGGGTTTAATTTTTCTGATAGCTCATCCATTATGATTACATGAAGACCAAAAGTCATGTGGATTATGTATTTTTAGAGATTATAATTTTGACTGACATGTGGGCCATTGTAGCTGTTTGCCAAGCAGCTAGGCTACAGTATCATCTCCACCTCTTTGTCGGTGTTCAGTTGAATAGAGCTTCCTATTCAGCTACTAAGCAGCTACGCACTTGACAGAAAATATCAGTCTGTCAAGATGCTTCTTCTGAAATAAATATTTTGTCATAGAGAATCAAAACATGCTCCTCACACACTGAAAGTGCAAATGGACTGAGCTATTGTGTAGTACAAAGTGATCTCTTTACTGGGAGCATCACTTGTTGTGGGACATTTGTCTATTCCATTCATTCATTTCTTGGAATCCTTAATAAAGGTTGTATTCTTCCAGTACACTTACACTGACTGTAATAATAAATAAAACAGAAGTAAACACGAATTGAGACAACTCAATAGAACACCAGTTTTTAGCTTAGGAGAAAGCTGGTTGAAGTCATTTCCAGCCTCTTCAGAAACCAAAGGATGATATCACTGAGACTACACATCCATGATTTATGTAGACTGTTTTCACCCCTACCAAGCAAAACCATACTAATGTTAAATTCTTACTATAACTCATGTCTTACCCCCTCTTATATTTATCCATTTGCAAATAAAAGCTGATAGATCAATCCAATTGTGTGTGTGTGTGTGTGTGTGTGTGTGTGTGTGTGTGTGTGTGTGTGTGTGTGTGTGTGTGTGTGTGTGTCTTTGTGTGTGTGTGTGTGTGTGTGTGTCTTTGTGGCCCTCACAGGTCAAACTCTCAGCGAGCGAGCTGCTCTGCTGCCATCATTAAGAGATGATTGACAGCTGTCATGTCTTCATCACTGCAGACTGATATTTGTCAGAAGCCATCTCAGTGACAGAGGATCTGAGGCTCTTCTTCTGCCGGTGTGAGAGCTTCATCTGGCTGCAAGGCTTCACCTGCAGGAGAGCGACGCCTGTAATCAGCCCGTGCAGATGGAATTATGTCTGTATTAATTTACATTACGTTCTGTCACATCAGAGCACAATATATCTTCAGCTTTTTTATTATTATTATTACACATTGCACTTTATTATGTCATTTGATCATGTTGTTATTACTACAAAAGCAATGTAGCATGAACGCAAAACTGGATTTACAGTGATGATTATGTACCTGCACTACATTATTTGCAGGGAAGACAATACACACACCTGTAATGTGTTTCTGCATCACACTGGTGTCTGCTTTTTAATGATGCATACTTTATAATTTATTTAAAAGTCTATCTTTCAGCACTCAACTGTGCTGGGTGTTTATCATCATTTATCATGAGCATCAATCTGCCTGTGCACAGACCCATGCTGGGAGAATGAGTCTCTGCTGTTGCTGTTACTTTGCACTGCTACCTTAACAACCCAATCAGCTGGCCCCCGCTCTCACTCTCCCCTCATCAATGCAAGCTCCGTAATGTATGATAGAAGCCTGATTTATAATCCACGCTCAAAATTAAACAGCATAAATTACTCTTATTTACTCTGCAGGTGATAAAGATCCCGTCAAATAATGTCACTCGAGCATAATTTTTATAGAACAAATGAAATTTGTTATCAGGGAAAAGCAGGTCAAGTTCATCAATTAAAAGTCTGCTCTTTTTTTCCTCCTGCCGTCACTGTAAATGGTCCAGCGCTATTTAAAATGATTGATTTTATTATTTCTTCATTTATTAAAGTACTACGTGAGGCTGTAGCATGAGTAATCAGGACAACAGAAACTGACTCAGCATGAACGTCTTAAACTGGCACCACGCATTTAACTCGTCTCTTCTTTATGAGTGATTTGGCCTCATCCATCAGGCACAAATACAAACAGAGGAAGGTCTTTCTTTATGACGTTTAAGATAAAATCCAGGAAAAGTGACATTTCATGTTTTAAAAAGAACCGTTTCTACTCTGAGTGGATGGTAAGTGCTTTTATGTGTGTCAAACCTTTGGGAAATGACTTTGTGAATAATGTATACAGACGAGGGCAGAGGAAAGGATTTTAATAAACGTCTTGTCACTGACTCAAAGCATCCTATAAATGAGACAAATCTATTTTTACGTATGTCTTTAAAATTTTCATTTTGTAGTAGTAGTCAGAAGTGACCCCCTTATTTTTAAACTGTTATCACCAACTGAGAATAATAAACATTACACAATAACTTATTCTGAATATTGAAAAATTACATTTTTATGGACATCCAAATGCTCCATTATGAAAAGACAAAACTTACTCCTGATCCAAAATAGCCTGCTATTTTAAGAAATAATAATTTGATCAATAATTCAGAGGTGCTGTAGTTGGATTTTACCTTCTTTGGATAGAGCTTACAGACATCACAGTGCTCACAATTCTCTTATTCAACATTTGGCCAGAATTAACTGAACATATTTTCTAGTATGTTACACTCTTTAAGCTGAGTCTGTATGTTGTTTGATGATCAGTTGCTTTCAGCTAACTAGCATCTAGCTGTATATGCTGTATAGACACCAAAGTGATGAAAATCTGCTTGTTTTAATTTGGCAATAATACAACAAACATATTTCACTAAAATGCTGAACTATTTCTTTCAGCGTACTCCTATGATTGGTGTCATGCTCTGGTTTTATTTCTGTGCAGTCAGAAGTGAAGTGATCCCCTGTTTCTTGAAGAACAACCAGCACTGACTGAGTGTATTAAATGATACACAATAACTTGAACCCTATTCACATTGACTTGTCATTTCTATATTTTGTGTGAGTGTGTTTTAAGAAACATAACAACATTAACATTAAGAAGTTCTAGTATATCGATGTGGAGACGGGCTAACCGTTTCCCCCTGTTTCCACCAAGCGGCAACCTCCGGTCTCAAAACATGAAGTCCATGCGGAAGTGTTGTAACCCGCAATTCATCGAGAATCCACATATTTACAGCCTGGTACAAAAAGCAGCTTGGCTCTACGTAGCTAATTTCTCGATCGGCACACACTGTACGGGGGGTGAATTTTTTCTAACGCGACGGTTCAGATGATATTAAGATTACGAGTTTTTGCCCAAATAAGGACATGACCGACTTGATTCACAAGCGGGAACACATAGCTGTTGGCTAGGAGGCTCAAACCCTTCCTGTTCACGTCACACTCTGCCTGGTTGAGTTCCGCATTACCAATATGGCTGCCGCCAACGATTGGCTACGAAACAGCTCTCAGGAACACATGGTGACCTCAAGGAGTCAGTCTATGGTTTCCACCCCTTATGCTAAGTTAAGCTAATTTGCTGTACAGATATGACTATGATTGTATCTTCTTGTTCAACTCTTGGCAGGAAAGCAACTATACCTATTTTCCAAAAGATATTACTGTTTGTTGATCATATTCTGTGGATTTTTTTTTTCTTTTTTTTTTTAGCTCCATTTGAATATATTTATATAATATATGAATGTCAGAATAGAGAAAGGGTTAAATAACCTGTGCTACTTAAGTTAAAGCCCCCTCTAAGAAAAGGAATGAGGTCACAGGAAATGTCTCATAGATTTCTATGAGGCATTTAGCACTGATTGAGAACATTAACAGTACACAATAACTTGCTCTGAAAAATGAAATTTAACATGTTAATGGACACCCACATGCTGTATAGACAGTAGCTAAGCATGTTATCTAAAATATTAAACTTTTTCTTTATGCATAGTTTGCAGATTTTTTGAGCAACAACTAGCACTGACTAATAATAAGTATTATAAGCCATATGCAAAAACTTGTCTTAAATCATGAAACAAGATATAATGTACAGACAATTGTTAGGGTGCTGGTAGTTAGATTTTTTATATCTGTGAAAAGAGCCATGCTAACTGTTTCCCTTTGTTTTCATTCATTATGCTAAGCTAAGCTAGCCAATATATATATATAGCTATAGGTTAATTTAGTACAAGTGGTACAAATGTTCCTTTCAAATCTTGGCAACAAAGTAACTAAACATAATTTCCAAAACATGAACCTGTGTTTTAAGCATATTCTGACGTATTTCTTTTAATTCTCTTATAATTCTTCATTTTTCTGTAGTCTATAGTGACTACCTGATTCGGTGGGGACCTGAAAGGGTTAAAATCTGTGCTACTTGGAGTGTGTCCCCACCCTCTCTAAGAAAAGGAATGAGGTCCCGGGGAATGTTTTACAGATAAAATAAAAAGAATCAGGAGGAGAATGAGGGAAAGAAGAGAAGTTGAATATATATTTCATGTGATAAGAGAAAGATGAAGCGCAAGAAAAAAGATTCCATTACAGCTGCGACAGTTACAAAACTGCTGCTGTGTGGAGTAGCCTCTGCTGAAAAGATTGATGCAATAAGGACTGACCTTGGCTTGGAGCAGGAGTCGGTGATGTATGTATGAGCATCTCCCTGCTAAATGGACCCAGATTTGTAGCGCTAATATACATGGAAGCCCAGTACCAAACTGGCTGCAGCTATAAATCAACAGCCACTTTGGGTGTCATTTCTGGTTTATATTCTACTATTGTTCTGTGCTTTTAATTCGTGTCACTGCCATCTGTTCGTTTGATGCACTCTCAGACTGTATGATTTGGCTGTGGAGATACTGTGCAGACAAACCCTGTTAGACCATCAGAGCAGATTAACTGCAGCCGCTAAACTCCACCGAGGATCTCTCTCCCTCCAATATAAATAGATTCTGATTTGAGTGAAATCTTTACACATTGGCCTGGCATGGAAAAAAAGGAAATATAACATTTAAACTTGTAAAGTCTGTCAGGAATTCTACAGGGACAGGATTCAATAAAGCACAAAGAAGATGAAGAAAAGGAAGAAAAGCTGCGGTTGAGCCTCTTATTAAAATGTTTAATATTGAAGTCCAGTGTGGTGTGGATTCACATCAATTCTTTTATACACACACTGAATTGTAGCTTGAAGCTGAAGTTAAACTTTAGGTATTTCGACATTCAGTAGTTAATGAACATGTGCATTATGGCAGTGTGTCCTCTGAGGTTTTTCCTTTATTCAACAGTCAACGTTTCTTTGTTGGAAGTTTTTTATTATGTGAACATCTGAGTATTGATGTACCTTGTGCTTTATAGTTCCAAACCAATCTGTGATTTTTAGCTGCATAAATGAAAGTATCTGGACTTAATTCAGAGTACATGCACTTCATAAAATAATAATTATATTAATGATAATGATAATAATTGATACAACTTTTCTTGATACTTGAATATGCTTTACATGGTGTGCAAACAATTAAAAGTATAAGATAGAGAAGGACAGATCAGAGATAGGTAGGAAGAAGTGGTCACTTGTAGGCTTTTGAAGAGGTAGGTTTTGAGTTGATTTTTAAATGAGAGAGGTGAGTCAGTGTTGCAGATGTTTGGGGGGAGAGAGTTTTGCATATAACCTCTGATTTAGACCTGTGTTTGACATCAAAAACTATTCCACACTGTAAATTTAAGACCTTGTCCATATCTTTTAAAATTTGAACTGAGTGAATGTTTAAGAAGTCTTCAATAGGTGATGATTTATTACCTCTGCTTGTGCTCAGACACACTACAGCAATAAAGAAAGACTATTACCAGGCTGTGCTAAATAACTTCATTCTGAATGGTCAAAACTCTCAACAAGGGTTATTGATTCTAAACAGTTAATTCAACATTAGGGACAACCTGATCATACACCTTGTATCAAATCAATCCACAAAAAGGAGTTCTGGCACTTTTTACCTCTGTCTCTGAGCACTGAGGCAGAAATGTCAGTCCCTGTTATCATTCTAAATCAGTAAACACTGTGGCAAAAACATTAGTGTCTGTCTCAAGCTGGTCTTCAGAGTCTGTGAATAAAGACAGTTAGCAGGTACAGATCAGACTGAGGAGCTACTGGACATCAACCATGATAGGAAAACACAGAGCAAGATCCTGTCCTGCAATCAAGGCAACAGCAGCAGAGCTGGTGAGTGAATCTCTAAGTTGCCGATCACTACAAAGTCACTGAAACCATAAGTGTTGACATTTGCCTCATTTATGTTTAAAGGTGTGTAAACTGCAAAGACAGAAATGTCAACATAAATATTCCTGCAGAAGTCCTGTTCACCTTGTATAATGCTACATCTAGTTGGAATTATAAGAAACAAGCAGGCTAATGTTGCAACTTGACCCTGAAGTGAAATGTTCAGTAAAATGCTTATACGCACCTTAAGGATGCCATGGAAGCGTTACCGAAAGTGTACTCACAGGAAATATATATTTTTAATTGTATAAAAAAAATATTTCTTAATCAGCAAAATCATCCGCCAATCCATATTTTTTCTTGATTTGTTTCCATCTTTAGTTGGTAGCTGTGTAATAAGCAGGATAATGTATGGACAATGTGTAGTTATGCAAACTAGAATCCCTTCACGATGCTCTCTCTGTTGGGGTTCTAATTCGTATAACCACCCGTTCATGATACATTCACCCTTATTTAATACACAGGCTTTTTATTTGCTCTGATGAACATGATTTATTTTTGTGATTATTGAGTTTGTAAAAACTATTTTAGATCATTAAGCAACAGAAAATATATGTGTGTCTTACTGCACAACTCTATGTTTATGAAACACTCATTTAAGATATTTTCTTGTTTGGTGTATAATCATTTTAGTTTTCACCTTCAGGTTTAGTAAGAGTTAGGTTGCAAGTTCAATGCTTTGTATCCATTGGGTGAAATAAGGTCAGAAAAAACGTGTGACTGGATTAAAAGAATACATTTTTAAATGTTAGTTCATAGAGTTGTGGCTCAGTAATAATCTATGAAAGTTATATACGCAATCCATTTTCTGAGTATTGCAACAACTTTGCTGCCCCTAGATTTATTGAAGGACTTATTCTCTCCATACTGTCCACATTAGGCACAATATGTATTTAGTCAGTCTGTGTTGAAGGCTTAGACTGCAACAGTAGAGTCATGTTGTTCTATTTTGAAAACGAGCTAGCATTTCATGTGCAGAGAGAACAGCATGACTAATTCAAAACAGTCTTTACCACATAAAATTAAATATTGGTCAACCCCTTTCACATCTGCGAACTAAAAACTCAGGAAAACAGACATGAGCTTAGAAGAAATTTACAGCTAAGATAAGATAATATGACTTTTATTCAATGAAGCTTCAGGTCTCTGGTTGGAAAAGTGACACCAAAAGATAACTATACATCACAGGGTTGCTTTAAAAACTACTGTGATGAGTTTGTAGATGGTTATGAAGCAGGGTGAAATTGTAATTAATGCATTGTTTTTATTATCTATAACAGCAAACCAGACCATCATCACAAAGATTATTTCTACACTGTGACTTGTAATGCCTGGAATCCTGCAGCTGAGGCATTTGTCAGACATGGAAATAAACATTACATTTGCTCCCAATGAGTGGTACATTTCCTCCACAGGGGGCACCAAAATCAACCCAGACTAAAAAGTTCTAACAGGAACTTTAAAGTAAGTCTAGT
This sequence comes from Notolabrus celidotus, assembly GCF_009762535.1. Classification (NCBI taxonomy): domain Eukaryota; kingdom Metazoa; phylum Chordata; class Actinopteri; order Labriformes; family Labridae; genus Notolabrus; species Notolabrus celidotus. Next base: position 25,906,864 of record NC_048280.1, on the reverse strand, counting down.
CAGATTATTTCAAACTTCTATAAAAAGAAGACAAGTATTTTACAATTACTAAAACAATAGATGATAATACAATAATAGATCCACAAAATCAAGAGTGAAATCCCCCCAAAAATGATCCAGAAAACTTTCAAAAGCTCCCTCACTTGCCCCAGTCTCAGATCTCTTTCATTCCCAGCACATATAGATAATATTTCCTCTTTTATGTGTGTGTGCTTTGGGGGGAAATACATTGACAGAGGTCAGAGAGGCCATTTTAGTTTTTTTCTTTTAAATCCCTCGGCAGTGTCTCAGGCCTATGTGCCTTAAATTGTGTACATCACCCTAAACCTAAAATCATCCTCTGCTGCCTTTAATAAAGACCCCGATAAGTCCCCTTTCATCCCGCGGCCGCTTCAATTTTAGTGTGCCACCGAAGTTATTTAATCAGCGCTGCAGTGTCCCATTCACAGTGTATTACCAATTCTGTCTGTGATCTTTATCAGCGCAGTGATGTATGTATGAGGCACATGTTCACAGAGGAAACAGAGGCCATGAATGAATGAATTATTGGACTCACCAAAAGGAGCTATAGATATAGAATTTTGAGCCCTGTAATATGTTTGCTTTCTCTCTCTTATCTTGCCAGACAAAAATATACCTTATCTCAGCCTGCTGGGGTCTGCATGAATGTGGAGCCTCTCAAGATCATCCTCTTGTTCAATTTCTTTGTGTTGCATCTGGATTTGTTGTTGCTGTGTGCTGTTACTCTACGGTTTGGTTGCTCCTCTGCATGTAATTCAGGACAGGACTCTTCTGCTTCGTTTTCATGTCATGGCTGCTGCAGAAGGTGTGGGGAGTGTAGGAAACTTATTTTGACACTGAGTGCATTTGAGTCAATGCAAACACAGTATGATGAACCAAATAAGCATAAAAAACCCACTCATGCAAAGCCACACCCTTTATTATCACAAACACACGTACGGTTACCTCCCTGTGACCCGATTTGAGTGCCTTGACAACTATAAAGTAGCAATGATGCCGAATGTGTTTCCTCATGTTTCCTGTTTGGAGAATTTGCAGTGAGTGTGTGCAGAAAAGAAAGGGCATCTACACACACACGCACACACACACACACACACACACACACATGCTCTCACATACAGCTGCAAGCCAGAAATACACTGGGCTGCTGGATAATGAGGGTGGACAGGGCGGAATTATCACTTCACATCACAATAATATTATCCTTCTCACAACTCCCGCAGCATCTTCCATGACGGTGTGACATTTCCATTTTACTCGAGTTTAATCTTGGTCCTCTAAATAAAGCCGTAGCCTGCAGGCCCTTCCCAAACGGACCCAGTCCCATTTTAATCACATGGAATTAAATAACTACAGTTTAACACTGTACTTGTTCTGACAGCAGTCATGACAAGTAGTTTGCACAGCAAACTTCCCCTCTGGTGAAATGAAGAATAAAAACAAAGTAAATGCAGGCTGAAGATGACAGGAGTGATACTTACTATGTCTGAGAACCAGATTGAAAGAAAAACAAAACTCAAAAGAAGTCCAAAGGGACTTTTTTTATTCAACTATTTTACCTTTTGAAGAAATCCGGCTATTATTGACATTATGTTGACGTGCTGAGTTAGCATGCTGCATCATAGCGAAGATAATCCACATAATGTTATATCAATTTTAAAGCTCCTGTGAGGAGTTTTGAGCTAGTTATGAAACAGACTGAATTTAACGTTTGTGCCCCACTGTGAGCTACCAAACCTGACCACCCTAAAAATAGCAATCTCTCAAGCTCAAAACCTTGGGGTCAGAAGAAGCGCACACTGCAGATAGATATATATTTTTTACCTTTCCCACAGCAAAAATTAACTGTGAGAGATATAATTGACGGTTAAAAGACACAATGAGGAGGAGAGGAGATCTTGAATCAGAAAACCCTAATCCTACACATACAAGACAAGATTAGCAAAGAGATTTAAAATCCTCCACAGGGGTTGCCAAAATCATCACAAACAGTAAGATCGTCATAGCCCTGAGATGGTTCAGCTTCAAAATACACACTGACCCTCAGCCTTAACATTAGTTATCTTGACCTATGTTACATGTCAAATTTAAATTTGATGGAAGATTTTTGGAATAGTAACCTGTTGCATGAATTATCTTAAATTAAAGTTTAAAGCTAGGGTTGGTAGTCACGGAAAGCTAGCATGAATTTGAATGTAGCATTTCCTCACGCCGCTGATTCGCGACCATATGATCATGACTGATTCAAAACCGGTCCTCAACACATTGTTTGCATTTTGCACTACGTCAACTCATGTCTCACTCAGCGGTAAGAAAACATCAAAACATTATCATAGTGAAAGTTAAAAACACAAACAAACATGAAATGTACACGCAGGAGGCGGGCAGAATGCAGGACGGGATTTGATTGGTTTCATAATTTGGCTCCTGATGGCAGGGATTGGTTGGTGTTTTCCCAGGTTTACTCCGGCTGTAGATAGCGGCTTTTTTTCGCTGTTTTTTTAAGAATACATTATGTATTGATTGCCATCGGGACATGAAGATCATTTTAACCAGTATAACAAAAAGTGTATCTAAATCTGACTACCAACCCCAGCTTTAACGTCACTTGGTAAGTCGTTAGGGCACAATGCCTATTCAAACATCCAGCAGTTACAGAGCAACATTAGCATCTCTTGTGGGATGATTATTGGTCCAAGAATGTCAAAAACATTTGAGGACTTTATGGTTTCAACCAACTCCTGACTGAAATATATGGTAGTCCTCCAACCAGATGTTAGCTTTGTCTGCTATCTATGGTTTCAAGTTGTGTACAGTTTGTCACACTTAGTATGTGGTTTAATTACTCTCAGCAATACAGTTTTATCAGAACAACTTTGGCTGAAAGACTTCAAGTAGGAAAACAAATAATTCATAAGATGTGATCTGATGATATAAATCAGCATTTTTTGCCTGACTTACATTAATTATACTAGGAGAATATATGTATGTAAATTCATGAAAAGAGACCTTATTCCAAAAATTCCTGTGTAATGTTTGTATTCAGTGATGTCTACAAGCTGATATCCACTAAGTTGTCACATTGTGTTTGGTATAAGATTTATTAGAAGGAGCAACATAAATATAGTCTTGCAATATATTTTTATTGGCACCTTTGAGTTTTTCCACGGGTCAGAAAACACTGCAGGTACTTCAATTTTGCATCTCTTGTCAATTCGAATGCTGTGCATCTCTCCCAGTGAGCCGGCTCTCCTCCTCCATCTCATTCCTTTGTTGCACTGGGGCTGAACACTATGTTAACCTAGTAATTGGCACTGGGCCTTCCCCATTATACGGCCTTCTATTGAGCCGTTCTACATGACTAGTTAAAGAAGATGGCATGAAGATTAATGAAGTCCAGCTAATACAGGAGGGGGGGGTTACCTCTCCAACACTTCCACTGAGGAGATAGCAGAGACCAAGAACAGTCTGCCCCCACTCAGCCGCTTCTCTCCACCTTTTTTTATATTGCCTGTTTTAAGCCGTGAACTCTGGACCCTCCACTTGTGTAGCAAAGCCACCGCAGCGTCCTGGTTTGATTGATGTCGCTACAGCAGTCACTCTTTTCCCTTTGAATTGAAAGGCTCGGCTCTCCAAAATAGATTTTCCAGCACAATTCACACTGGCTGCCAGCAGACAGAATGGCAGGGCGAGCCTTTATGCAGTTTCATTTAAAACCATGAGGTAGCTGACGTGTTCATTCACTTTTGCCAAGTGCCCCTTTTGGATAAGGTCTACAGTTTTCACTTTCATATTGTCTGAAAGGGTTTCATAGCTGTTCTGAGCAACAAATAACAGTGAAATGATAAAGTGGAATATGTGTCCTCCATGTGAAACCAGGGCTTAAGAAAAAAGGAACCGTAAGCATGACAGAATCACTTTTGGAAATGTGTTAAAATGTTCACTCTGACCTTAATCCTTATACTTTTGATTTCATTTTTATATTTCTTTACAATTCAGTGTCTGTTAAAGAACTGTGTGTTTTGCTGTAGGATGGTACTCACTGTTAGATGCCAAAGACTTATTTTTTTACAGTTATTTCTTAATTTTAAATACTCAAAATGTAACATTTGGTTTACACAAGTTATAAAGCATGTTAAAGTCACAGTGAGGAGTTTTTAACAGATACTGAAATTGTGTCACTTACTGATTTTCTGCAAGAAAAGCCAAGTCGATGTTCTGCACTCACCCAGAAGTGTCTATATTTAGAACCATGCTAGTTAATAAGAGGGGTTTCTTTTTCTCTAGATATATTCTTTTTTTGACACTAAGTTTTGTATTTGTGGCTGATACTGGAGCAGTATTTGCAAAGAGACAAACATTTTCTGTTGAAGTACTGTTTGAGACAAAGAAACTCTACAACCAGGGCTTTGCTTGGTGAAAGATAAAAATGGCTAAGAACAGGATATAATGTTTATGACAGTGTAGCAATGCTTTATTGTTCTTTCAGGACATTATTTAGACAGTTGTTGTTACGCTGGGGCACACCAGGGCTGTGATGGGTAATGTTAAACCAGTACCTCTGGTCATCTTTTGGGATCTAACTAACTGAAATCAATCAGAATTTACGTTTTGGTGTTATTTTACAGCTAATAATTGAATGTAGTCACAAACCAATACATTCCCTCATCACTCTGTATCCTGCAAAAAGTTGTATTGAACAAATAAAAGTAGTCTTAAAGAAAATCTGTATTCTATTAATTTGCTTCCACAACAAACAAATTTTAGCAAGAGCAACATCTTTGGGACAGTGGTGATGGTGTTCATGGGAAATGCAGTCTTCCTCCTGCAAAACGCTACTGATTTCATCCAACCTAGTCACCAGAATCAACACAACTTGAAAGTGACCCACAGTGTTTTTAAACCTGATCAGTTTTGGCAACTTGATCAGCTCAAACAAGCAGAAACACAAATTTATCAACATTTAAGCTAGTATGGGTAAACTATAGCAATACATTGAACAATTAGCATTTATTTTGTCATGTTTCTAACAACCTAATAAATTATGTTTTAATTCTAACTCTTCTTTTAGCTCTGTTATAGTTTCTATTAACTCTTCAAATTAATAATATAATAGTTGAATGCTCCATTATGTTTAACAGCTAGCTGCTAGCTTACTTTGTCTTTGATTTAGTTCAGGAAAGTAGCGTACAGAGATGTGTCAGAGCTTTCATTTTTTTGAAAACAACCTTGTAAGAGACTAAGACTGAACCAAAACACAGATACTGTCGGCTGTAACAAAACCAGAGAGTTAAAGGTGACTAAAAGGCTTTATAGTGCAAATAGAAACAACAGAGTCAGGTGATCATGTCCTGCTAAAGCCATTCAACCAGCCACCTCTTTCACATGAAACGTTGTCACCAAATTCATTGTTAATGTAAGACTTTTGATTATAGCAGCTTGAAACCTCCACCACTTAGATACATCTACCAAGCAAGCCTTTAATGTCCCTTTCCTGAGAGGAGAGAGTGGCACACCTCATTGCTAACCATCACCACGCCACATTTACGGCTGCGTATAAACACTAAAACCCCAGAACTGCTTAGATGCAACACTCGTGAAAGGTTGACTGCAGCTTGTTCTTTGGGTGCTCTTGTAATCAGATAAATTAACCAAAGCTATCAAAAGATTGCAATAACACTCAACGCTGCCATAAACCTAAGAGCTGCGACTGTGGCGGGAGCTTTATGACAGACGTCAGTAGAGCACGCTGATTTATTTGTGCTCCCCTGTCCTATCGATCTTTCGTACGGAGGCCTTACTCTGCCTCTCAGGAGAGACCTCTGGAGCCAGGTTCTCACCGGCAACCATCAAAATAAACTCTTAAGCACACGGATATTGAATGTGCATGTGTGTGTATGTGTGTGAGTGTGTCGGTGCTTTTATGACCCGGGACATGTGACAGTGAGTGTTTTTGTTTAGTGCATGCGTGCATGTATTCCTGTGGTGTTTGTGTAACATTAGTACATCAGGAAAGAACGCAGCTAATGAAATTAAATAGAAAGCATGTGTGGGTAGCAAAGTGACCCGTATCCCGTTTGTGCATGTAATCAATATTATAGCTTGGCCTCTCTCGGTTGTTACTTTAATCAAGAACAAGCTCTACCTCTCTTAATCGCTTGGTCCCAAGATGAATGTTTCACAAATGCTGCTGAACATATGCTTTGATATATGCATCTGATTGGTGTGGAGGATATACGAGGGCTCACTTTTTCAAGTGGCTCCAAGAAATGTTATAATTTGGACAGGAAAATTCATTAATTATTCTTATATATCGAGACCTTTTAAGAATCACAATTTTTCCCTAAAGACACCTTTTTGCTGCTTTAATCATAAATGAAAAGTATGACACATAAGGGCACCCAATCATATGGTACATATTGCCTCATCCTTTTAACAAATATGTTTCATAGCCCTATTAAAAGGGGTCTTCATCTGTCCTGTCAAAAGGCAGCCTAGCTGGGTTTTTTAGTTTAATTACACTATCCAATTAAAAAAAAAAAAAAAAACGAGCTGCATTCTGATCCGCCTCTCCTTGGGTTTGAGTGGATATGACATTTACAATGCTCGCCTTTCAAGCAGACAATGGCGTGATTGATGAGGTGCAGACGCTATGAAGGAGGCGATTGCCATGTGGAAGCAGTGCTTAGTGCACTTTGATTTATTTATCATCTGTTTCTAAAGCAAGGCTGCCTGCTGCAGGTCCACACACTGCTAGGTGAGGCTATAGGTGGACCGCAGCCTTGATGTTGTGTGCTCAGAGTTTTAACACGTACAAGACACTTTAACATACAAGGAGCCCAGGTAAGACTCTGAGTGGCAGTATCTTAAGGAGTACCCAGCCTCCAAATTGTAGCCCTCATTGTGCGCTGGTGTTGAGTCCAGTAAATGTTGCTGTTATTGACATTGACATGCTGTGGTCAAGCAGCAGGGGCCTCTTGTTAGCTGACTCGTGCTGTTTTGTGTGTTTAGAGAATGATTAATTCATTCAGGAGGGAGAAAAGCTGGATTCAGTCCACACACGGATGCTGACAAGTGAAAAAGAAAGGCCGGGAGCACAAGTATACATTGCCTTTATGTCAGAAGTCTTTGATATAATATCAGAAACAGAATATTTTTTCCACTTTGATGTGCAAAGGTTTTTTTGCTGGTCACTGAGTCTCTACAGAATAATACCAAAGACTACAATAAAACATCTTGTGTGAGTCAGAAAAGAATTCAGTATCACATTTCAGCCTTTTTAGGGAACAAAACCTCTCTTCAAACTATTCTCCCTATACTCACTCTATTAAGACTTTTAAGCACAAATTCACGGTCTTCAACAAAACTCACTTTTCTAAAGGAGACGGTAACATCTTGATTGGAACATCTTGAGAAGCGCAGCTGCATTGAAACTCAGCGAGGCGTGCTCGCTTGCTCGCTGCAGCAGCACCAACCTCATCAGAATCCACTGATGAACTTAGCCTCTGACATCTCTCTTGTCTTCACACTTGTACAGCCATGGAGTCAGAATAATTTAAAGCAATATTTCATTTTTCAGCATGTACGGCTGGGTATGGGTTCACGAACAGTTAAACATCAACCCTGGCTGCACAAAGAATTCATAGTGATGTCTCTTGCTTGCACTTTGACAAGTAGATGGCAAAAAGTCTCAATTCTTACTCATACAAACTGGCATCGTGTGACCTGTTTTTAACTTGTCTTCTGATTTTCCTGATCTTTATGTGAAAGAAATGTAATGTTTCAAGGGTAAACCTACAATATCTGCAAAGGGCAATCATGCTGCAACAGTCCAATCAATTTATGTGAAGAGTAACAGTCTTCAAAAATCATAAACACATGCAAATGTTTAACACAAATACTGTGGGAAAAACACTGCAAGTAGAAAAATTTGAAGCAAAAGGCCAAAGAAATACATTTCTGAATTTGTAGCCAGTTTCTCCTAATGAAATCATTTTGACAGTTGCAGCATGGTTGCTCTTGTCGGCTGTGGAATAAACCTGCAAAGTGCTTTAACATGAAAAGCCCCATAATCTTCAAACTATTAGCAACAGTAAAAAATATCTGACACTGTCCAATTCCTCAACACCTCGTGTTTCCTCCTTGGTCCTGGTCACATTGGGCGGTGATGGGTGGCTCTGTTAGCTCAGCGTGATGATGGTCAGCCCTCTGAGAGGGAGTAGGGGGTGAGCCACCTCTGTTGTTTATGTGCAGCCTCCTCCACATGCAGACTGAAAGGGGGAGTCAGGAGACAGATGCTTAACGACTCCCTCAAGGCCACGGCTCCGGCCCTTATCTCATCCCAGTTTGTGCAGGTTGCCATGGTAACTGACCCGAACACTTGAAAGGATGAGTAACACTACAGTATATAAATAAATATATGTATTTATATATGGGCCTAAGAGCTACTGGAGGAATTCATGGAGCATATACCAATAAAAGCCTGATGTAGCGTTGGGTTAATGCAAATACAAAGATAAATGCTTTGTGTTAAAGCGATGAACAGCAGAACTTTAACATCAAGAGTTTGAACTGAAATCAGATTTAGAGTGTATGTTACTAATGAATGGATTGATAATGTATACTTTATATTCAAACATTAATGCATTATGCAGGAAAACACAGTCATCAACAGATGTCTCTGCACATAAGGCCTGCATCCTGCAGTTTTTTAATTTTAAAATACTGGGAAATATGAAGGCTGGGACATGTGACGAGGAAATCCACGGTTATTACAACAAATTAAATAAACTCCTAAATGAAAATGCACAAAGAAGCTTTTAGATTTGAAAAGATGTATTGCAACTTGTGTTTAATAAAGGTTTGTTTTAAGGGCCAGCTGACTGAAAGACAAAAAAAGAGAGAAAAAATCTGACATAGGTAAAGCCATGTTTGGGAGTACAGGGTGTACTGAGGGTAAAATTTAATTTGAAGTGAGACACAGTGAGTAATTCCTGCACTCTAAACCCATGTGACAACTGTTGTTAAAGTGAAATGATGATGACAGGAAAATAACTACTTTTAGTGTTTTTACCACCAAATTCTGAGTAAGCTTGATGTAAAAAAAATAATAATAATAAATTCAGTGTTAATGTGTAGCTGCTTAGCATTAATCTAGAATCAAAAGAACCTATCAAATCTACTTGTATTGGTTAATCTTAGTTATAATCCTGTATTATTACAAAGGCAGTTTTACATTGAAAAATAAATGGGAGAGAAATATGTTTGCCGTCACCAAATTAATTTTAACTGCATCTAATACATAAAAATCCTAATGTTATATCAATAATACACTCACATAATATTATACCAATATGATAATAATAGTAATATTGAATACAAACAGCAGTAACAGAGACCTGAAAAACTAAGAAAGGTAATTGAACCCAACATGAACTATAAAAATGTAACTATGAGATAAAGCTCTGCTGCTTGTGCTCAGCAAACACGTTCAGTAATGTTGAAAATAAAATCTGCAGTGTTTTTGTCAGCCAGGCTTTGTGCCGTCCCAGCCTGGGCCGTGAAGAGGAGACTAAACTAACAAGGAGTGGTTGCAGTGTTGCTGGTTGCAGCAGCATGTGCACCGTGGTGATCAGACAGGTGTTTGACATCTCCCTCTCTCCTCTCACAGAAACATCTGGCACTGCTGCCAGGACTAATTGTAACAGGATTCTGCAGGCTGTCAGTAACCCGGACACTAACAAGCACAACAAAATTAGAATAATGATGCAAGAAAAGCTTTTTGGAAAAACTTTTGGCAAATAGAAAATATTCTGGGAAATTGAAACGGTTTGGCATTTAATAATGTTCTTTTAGTACCACCTCGTGTAGCAGTCTGAGTTGTCTGCCTGTGTAAAATCTGCTTATTGCATGTGAAAGTTTGTCCTCAGTTTTTGCACAAAGTTCTCAATTTGTTTTCAGAACAGCTGTCAGAACAGCATCCTTTTCCACGGTATTATACAACCAAATGTCAACAGATATACACATATTGTCAACAACATAATCTAGAATTCTTACTCTACTCAAAACTATGAGGAGAAGGAGGAGAGGAATTTTCTCTCAGTAGAGGACAACACAGCAAAAAAAAACTAAACATATTTTGTTCTCCAAAGTATAAAGTAAAAATTGAAAAGAGGGATGTTTGTAGCTGAAGATCTATCAGTGTCTTTTAGTTGTATTGCTGCACACCTAGATCTTCTCAAAGAAGAAGTAACAAACACTTATCCTCTTATTTCACTTGCCATTCTTAACAGAATCATGTCACTTACAAAACAGACCAGTTTGTGGCCAGATGTCCAACGTAGACACGATGAATGCCAACAGCCTGGACAGCATTAGCATGCAGCCTTTTTAACTCTATTCATATTGATATTATACAAATGTACAGACAGCGGAAGAAGATAGATGGATGGACAAATGTACAGACATAAATTATTACATTTCTAAATAAAGGAATGGCTCAAATAAGACGAACCAGTTAGGTCCTTGGCTGTAAATATGGCCTCTGTTGAACCGGGCTGCATGGTTTTGATGTGTTGCTTTCTTTGTGGTCATTTGATTAAACACAAAATTTCAAATAGCTTTAGAAACAGAAGCACCAAATTAAATACCTGCTGTATGAGCAGGATCAACTTGAGTTAATACAGCTGCACAAATTTGCCACAAATATACTGATCCAAAACCCCAATCCACAAACTGTTGAATCAAAGATTGCTTAAATGCACTCCCAAAAGTTTGAATGACACTTAGAGGACAACACTTTGCATCTTGTATCTGAGTCTATTTTTGTCATTTGGATTACCAGACTTTTTATTGAGATATTATTTTTGCCATTATTGGATAGCAAAGGGAGAGATGGGAATAAGAGAGGGGGGATTACATGCAGCCATGCATCACAAGTCACTGTGCACCATAGTGTTTGTGCACCTGATCTATCAACTAAGGTAAACTAGCACCCTGATTGCTTAATAATTTGACTTTGCTTTAATTTACTTCCAATCAGAGTTCAGTTTTGTTACAATTAAAGTTGCTTTTAAAGGCAGTGTGAAAAAGTAACCAGCTGAAGTATAGGTATAAGAATCTAAAATGAGGAAACAACATGTGGTTAGTGTTTTTTATGGTTCTATGCAGTCATTTGATTTCAATTTGAAACCACTTTTGTCTCATTATGAAGGCTTAATCTGTAATGGTACACTTAAATCAACCATTGCCAGTTAAACAGTGAGATACCATGCCGTATAGTCATTTCCATACTCTGTAGAAATGACAGCATGTCAGTCAACAGGTGTTTACAACAGACTGTAAACAAAGCTTCTGATTGACATCACACTCTGTTTGACTTCCCATTATACCATAATACTACAAACCCTGCATGTGCACATGTGTGTGTCCTGTGTGTGTGTTCTCTGACAAATAGAGAATGAACAGTTTTATAAATGCAGACAAAGGGCGTTAAGTAGAAGTGTGGTGGAGAAATTAAACGAGCACAATAAAAATGGTATGAGCCGTTTTACGAGTGACAAAAGATGCTCACTTTTACAGCATCCAGAGGACAAATTCCTGAGGCAATTGTGAGGAACAATTACTTAAATAATTGGGCTTTCAAAGAAAAGATTGATTGTCTAAAAGCTGTTTTCTGTGGAGAATCCATTAGGGGAAACCATTTTTTCCTGGCTCCTTGACAGTGTTTTTATTAATTTCTACTCGCAAAGATGCATGATTCTTTGGTTTTTGCTGCTCTGTCGCTGGCCTGTATGATGAACTGTGCTGCGTGGGGAAAAGTCACCAGATGAACAATTTAGATTCAACCTTTGATTTACTGTTCCGATATACATATACATTTCTCAAGTAAAGAAATGTCTTTCGATTTAAGGGAAATGCACTCAAATGAATTTGTGCAGTACTTCTGAATCTTCTGAGCAGACTGTGATGTCTCTCCTGGAGGAAACTGAGGTGTGCAGTTCAATTAGAGTGTTTTTTTCCTGACTGCAACAGTATGCCGTCTTCTTTATATGCACAAAGCTTAATTAGCACCTATTCAGTACATGCTCTTCACACAGTGAGGAGAGGCGAGGGATGTGAGGCTGCTGAAGGTTATCTCCCAGACAAGCTGCTCGGAGACGCCACAGCCTCATTCATAGTCGACCACGAGGCGCGTCAGGCGGGTCGTGCCCCGTCATCTTAAACCTGATTTTATTCCGTCTCATTTTGAGGAATATATTTCCTCATCTAGATCCATTTTTAGGCCCTGTGCGATAGGCGCTACCCTTGACTTTAATGTAACTCTGTAAGTACCCTGATGATTGATTCAGCAGCTCCTGTATGGTGTGATTAGGGGTTGGAAGGGGGAGGTTTTGGGGTTGTTGTTAAAAACGTATCACGCTGGCGGGATGATAAGGCATCTCCCTTATTGTGAGGAGGGGGGGCCCTGTGGCCATCTTGAGTCCCCCTTCTGTTGTGCTGATGGGACAGAGCTGCTGCCATCTGCTTCCCATCCTCCCCTGTTCCCCCCACCCATGGACGCGGTCGCTCTCTGATGCCCTTTCATCCAGCGCTCACATTGTCTTCCAGCTCTCCTTGGAGGTCATGCAGTGTGCAAGTACAATAGTCTAAGAAGCCAGAGTGAACCCAGGCCTGAACCCTGGAATAGAGATAAATAACTCTTTATAGTTAGACAAGGTTGGAATTTATCTCTTGCAGAGCTGCTCAGTTTGAAACTTAAAAAAAGAAACAAAGGTACACAGATGAAGCTGTGTTAGCATTACAATCTCAGAACACAGATTTCAAGGCCCTAAATGTGCTTTTCGTCTGGGATTAGGCTCCATATTAAACTTTAGGATTGAAGGATTGCTTCAGTTTGATCCTATTAAAGCCTGGAGCCTTGTTTCCAAGGTCAGACAGGTAATGTGAGATGGAAATGAGATTTAATTTTGTAGATACCCTTTTTCTCAGGTTGAGATCATTTTCATAATTAGATTAAATGGTAAAAATATACATGATACACTTTCCCTAAGAGGGAACAAAGTAACTATGGTGCACTTAGATCACTGACTTGTAGGGGGAAGTTAGACAGTGTGCGACAGTGAAGTGATGTATCTCAGTTGTTTGTGTTCAGCTGACTACAGTCCAGACGGACATTAAATGTGTTTCAGATGCACAGCAGAAGTTGTCCCTGTGACTGCAAAAACTCTTACTGAAGAGTCAAGGGCTGAATTGACAGTAATCAGTAAAAACAGCCACCAATGCAACATTTTCTCGATAAGTTCCTCAAAACAAGATGTTCAACTTTTTAGCTTTCAGCATTGAGTCCTTAATTTTTGTTTGCAATATCATGAAATAATATTTATATCTGGAATAGTTAGATCAAAGTTGCTTGTATCAAGTTTCAGGAGATATTTTGACTCTGAGACAGACACCCTCAATAAGATTAGTTTTCGTGTGTGTGTGCATGCACACTCAAAAGATATATTTAGTTAATGTCATACCCCGGCTTTGTTAAGTGCTTGAATCTAATGGCAACAGTCTGTTATTTCTTGATTGCAGAACATTGCAATGAAGAACAGACTGTTGCATATAATCACAGACTGTGAAGTACTTGTAATCATATCAATGGGAAGAGAGGAAGTCAAGTACATTTGATGTTGTTTGTTTACAAATGGAAGACAAAGAAAAGAGAGGAAACCAGCAGAGAAAAGTCAGGAGAGATTTAGGACAAAACAATGAATGTTATAAGAGAAAAAATAACACACTTCAAGATGTCACATGAAGTTAACACTTAACAGAACTTGATGTTGGATATGAGAGTGTTACAGGACTTATATATGAAAAAGAAAACATCACAGACGATGACAGTGACGAGGCACAGCATTGATTCAGGGCTCACCCAGTCTGTACAACCCACTCACTATACTTTATCCCCCATAAATCAAGTTTATTGTTCACGCCTTACAGTGACGATCCAGTGTTAGACAATTAACCAGCTTAACTTGAATGACAGTGTTACATTAATGTAATGTCGTTGGCCACCTTAAAATGTCTTTATGTTCATTTATAAAGTTTCAGAAATTGGACTTGGAACAAATTAAAAAGTAAAATGTGTTTACATGTAATAAAAATGATGATTTGGGTGTACTTCTGAATATTTAGGAAGTTGATGTGAATTACTGTCCAATCCCGCTGCTCCCTGCATCGTCACATGACTCTGTAAACCTTGGGGCTGGTAGAAGTGATGGTACGCGTGGTGGAGTATTATGTAAATGTGAGCACAGGGTGAAGTGTATTCCAGGAAAGAAAAAGAAAAAAACGCTTTATTTATGTGTCCTACATCTCAACTTCTATTTCAATCATCCCCTCCTCCCCCCTCCTCCCCCTCAGCCGGGACCCGCAGCTTTGCTCCAGGGCAGTCTGGTCCTCCTGTGACTGACACCCTCCACTGCAGCCCCCCCACCAGGAAGCTTCACACACAACCTGGGGGGGCCGTATGTAGAATTAGCTTTAAAAAGTAGGCCACAGATAATTGTCTGGACAAGAAAGTGTATCAGTGCTCTGTCATGTTCAAGTTCCTGCCACTCAGCATCGTAAGGCTAATCCTGGGGAAGTACCTCCTCGCTGTAGGGGCTGAGTCGCACTGCTTTTTGACTTATTTCTCTGCCGGGGTACATACATGTTAATGCACTCCTCAGCCCAAGGCAGCTGAATATAATTAATATGTATGAAAGGTGAAAAAAGGAAGAAAAGAGGTGTATTTGATTAATTGTTCCTCTGTGTTGGCTTTACCGTATTAATAACCAGGAGGATTAAGAAGGTCAGGACTGACCTGGTAAACATTAAAATTTCATGGCACTACTACACAGAGCTGACAGTAAAAAGACAGTAAGCATACACACGCAGGCTCTCACGCTGGCATGAATATAAATTACTCACCGAGCGTAACACCAACCAAATCTGAAAAGTGTGCTGGGATGTCATTAATAATAAACAGGAAGGCTCCCATTTATTAGAATAGTGAAAAGTCATGTTTTCTCCAATGTGGCCTATTTTAAAAGTGCGTCTGTGGGAATTGAAGAAGCGCTTGGTGCGTGTGTCAGAGCAGAGTCTCTCCGCTGGGAGGAGGTTTGGCTCCCGAGCAGCTGAACACACTCCTCATTCTGGTGGGACAAATAGCAAAGGGAATATTTTTCTTTCTTTCTTTCTTTCTTCTTTCTTTTTTTTTTTGCAGAAGCTAGATTTCCTTTACAGTGTGTCTCCATTCTGCTTATCATGTAAAGATCTGGGGTTTTATTAGCCATGAAAATGTTCCGTATATTTTTATGCTTGGAGCTATAAAATGTAATGAAAGGGGAACACCCCACGGTGCATAAAAACGGCTCAGATTTTCTGGGATCCAGCTGATACAAGGCCAAAGGGTCCATTTTTATCTTTTGATTCCCGCATTAACCTTCCATTAAAAATTATCTATGTTATCATCACCCGAGTTTTAGCCTAATAAATTCCAGTTTTATGAGCCATCTTGGAAGAGAATTATCATGATGTTATAGTTTAAGTAACATATGTTCCAATTTACTGACATCTACTGGATTTGACACGGCATCAGCCATCCATTCACATCATCATCATCGTTTTCGTGGCATGAAATTCCCTGCAATGAGTTGCCTTTGGATTTTGGTGATCAGGCAGCACATGGAGCCAGAAATGAACAGGCTGGAACAAGGCTGGTGTAGAAATGAATGTTTTTTATTCTTATTATTATGATCATGCAACGTAATGCAGCAGAGTCTCTCTAAATGGGATAAGGAGACAGTCAGTGCATTGAAAACACTCCAATTTTCTTTGTGAGAATCCAATTAATCTGTTATGCTGAATCCTTACATTTAAACTCTTTATTGAGCGCTGCTGTTTTAGCAAAAAACACAATAAATCTAAGTGATTCATGTTGGAATATTGTTTAGAAAGCCTTTCAGTCTGTGTTGTTAGCGTTTTATTTCCTTTTGACAGGATGTAGCAAAGCCATAATTATGTATTCTCTGATTTATTTGGGATGAGTTGTAATTGATGGTTGATATATAACAAGAGGATATTTTCTGAGGTCATGGGAGATGTTTGGAGTCTCAGAGGTGTTTATTGCCAGGAGGAGTTTGACAAATGCAGATGTAAATCTAATTTTTAAAGGTTAATGCTTTAGAGAATTCAGAGTCGTATAAAAAAGAAAGGAGTTGTATTCATAAGTTTCTCTTTTCCTTCTGGAAAGCTGATGAACATTTCCCCGATGCTCACTCGATTCTTACTTTCGTGCAAAAGAGTGTAGTGTCACATTTTTGGTGGTATTAAGAATGACAGAAAGCAGAGTTGTCTGCGTGGTACTGAATAGCATACATCAGTGGCAGAATAAAAATCTAAATATGTATTTACTGGTGATGATTTAGAGTGAGAAAACAAGTCGTTCTTCACAACGCATTGGCGTCAGTATCTGTGTGGTACCACAGAGAGATGAGTCATACAAATGTCACAAAAGAAAACCTGAGTGATATCACTAAATGCCCGACGCCTCGGCGCAGAGCGAGCGGCAGCCTTTCAGGAGGTCAGCTGGGGTCGAATGGTGGGAGGGAGACTCTAGGGCAAAAAAAATGAAGCTTTTCTGGACAGCTGCTGCAATAACGTGAATAGATGTCTTCCCCTCTGCAATTAAACCCTCCCTGATTACGTCTCCCTGGCTATCGATTGGAAACTTTCACTTAATAACCACTAACATGGTCTCTTATCTTAACCCCAAGGTCTAGCCTTCAAGGAGTGACTGTGCAGAGATTTATGTCTGCTTCTTTAGAGAGCCCTCTGGGACATTGTGTCATTTCTGTATTCCAAGTGTGGAGAGGTCTGTTGATTTCTTGTTAAACCACATTATTAAACACTGCGCTTCCTCTGGTTTGCAGGTCAAATCTTTTCCTAGTAGTGCAGTGAAATGTGACGGGGGTATGAAATGGTTGAATGTAGCTCTATAACTTTCTCAGATTGCCATTGGTTATATGTTAAATAGTAAAAGGCAGCATTTAAATTCTACAAATGTGTTGCTGCTCAAGATGATAACTCTGCTGAGGTCACTCCAGTTCAAAGTGATGCTTTGTAATTAATCCTACAAAGCTAATAAAAACTCAAAGAATGTGTATAATACATTCTAACTCAATAACACCCACGTATTAATGGCTCAGCATGGAACCAAAGAAACAGCATTATTAGCCGTGTGTTTTTGTGCAACCTAAATCTTGTCATTATGGATTCATAATCACATTGCACTAACACAGTGATCGTGGAGGTAGAGGGACACAGCTACATTGCTAAAAGGTAATCTAATTGGCTAAGAACTACAATCAATAAGATTACTACCAGTCCCCCAGGTTAAGAACTTATTTGAAAGAGCAAGAAGTCAAATGGTTAAATTATTACCCTGTTACTGTCAGCTTTAGGCATTCATTGTTGTAGACTGACTTACTAGTAAAACTTTGACTCACAAACTAGTGTTGTAGTACCTGAAATAAGCGGCATCGAGACCAGTCTCGAGACCAAGACCGGTCTTGAGGCCGCTTATTTCAGGTCTCGGTCTTGTATAGGAATCAAAAGCATTTTTACTCCGTCTTGTCTCGGTCTGGGTGGACTACGTATTTAATATCAAGACTGGTCAAGACCACCACTGATGCACTCTGTGTCCCTGTCATTACTGTGATAAGAGAAAAAACTAAACTTAAGGAGTCAAAAGAAAGGCAAGAAAGACAAAACCAAACCTTGTCAATTGTATTCAAAGCAAACTTTAATAAAACAAATATAAGTATTTTATTTTGTTAACTCTCATAATGATTTTTCATTGATATATATGGTCTTGGTTTTGTCTCGGTCTTGCCCTGCCTTGGTCTTGGTCTTGACTCGGTCTCAATCTCTAAATGTCTTGTCTTACTCTCGGTGCACTCTGGTCTCGGACATGTCTTGGTCTCGGTTAATGTGGTCTTGACAACAACACTATTACAAACTGATAAGCATGTGTATTCAGACTATCCAGAGAGACTATTACTAACATTAAAGCTGCTCATATTATTGTGTTTCAGCCTACCAGCACTTGAACTTGTCTTCATAAGCTAGCTAAACTGTTGGCTTGTTCACAACCTGTTAGCCTGTCTAAATGCTGTTTCTTGCCCAAGCAGACTTCAAAGAGTCAAAATGTCTCTCGATATCAGTATCAACTTGTTGGGTCAAGGTTATAGGAATGAACATAAATGATAAGGCAAAGATTCAAAATGTACCTGGTTCAGCTTCAGGCGACCTAGCTATATGTAGCTTATGGAGGAGGCAGGGACTCTTGCACCTTTTTCACTCAGGCAGAAAAAGCAGGATGTGACACCTGCAGGCACAGCTTGATTTTCGTTTCAGCATGCATGTTAGCAGATCAGAGCTTTCAGGCAAAAAACTGGGTATCATTTCATTTTCTTCCGATTCCGGTTTCAGTTCTGGTTCTGGTTCTAGTTCTGGTTTGGCGAGTTAAGAGTAACAAATAATTCAAGAATAAGAATTTGCCTGCTTTTAGTGTTGGAACATTAAGGCTCTCAAAGGTGAACCGCCAACTATGACATGGAATTTTTCTTTATTTATAAAACCAAACATCACTCTTTCATACAAAAGTTGGTGTGTCCAGTTTTGTGAACAGGAGACTGCAGCTCATCGAATACAGTGCTCTCCCTCAAATTCATGCCGTGTTGAATTAAATGCTTCGACAAACTGGACGCGCTTCTACTCTTGCATGCAATGTCATTGCCACACATGTTGCTCTCAGCTGTGCCATTACCTTTAGCCAAACATTTGTACTTGCTGCAGTCCGCCATCATCAAATGACTTAATGTTACAACAGCAAAGCCGGTCCTGGAAGATAATAACAAGTTCTGTAAGCTGCCAAATGCTCACTGAGATTTATCCTGAAAGATGTATGTTGCTGTTGGGAACTGAAGAGCAGAACCAGAATTCACGTGCCTTATCGAATCCACAAATTTCAGAAGTTAAGAAGTGGGTCCAACCCGGTTCTTGGCACTCAATTGCAATTATTGTTCAATCTCAGCAATGTAAGGATAAATCAGCAGTATCTCAATGTGTGTGTACTGTTTGGATCCAGCGTTGGTACTAGGTGAAATAAGGCAGTATTTTTAAGCAGTATTATGTGGCAACATTTTACAAATGGCAAAAAACTGAAAATAAATCACAGTTTTATAATTAAGTGTTTAAAGTAGCAGACTGTGAAAGACAGATCTATCCAAAAAGAAAAAGAAAACTCGTATGATGACGCACAGAAAGTATGACTCTTTGTCAGCATGGGATAAATAAATAGAGCTGTGACAATAGCAGTCTGTAACTAAATAAAGAGGCCTCCTACACAAACTGAGAAGTCATCGAGAGAAAATCCACAGACATCACAGGAAAACATCACTGTTTGAAATCAGCACAACACTTATTAGCAACATGCAGACTCCAGATGGCATTACTTAAATCTTACTTGCCACGTTGATGAATGATTTTAAGCTGATATTTACCTTTAATCCCAGACTGACAACAAAGTCAGACTGGGAATGCAAATGTCTCGGCAGCTTTGAAACAATAGAAATGCATTTTGGCTTCTGAGAGGAAAAGTCACAGTGCGTGTAAATGTTTCCTGGGACAGCTCCAAGCCGCTGTTTGCTCCAAAAGCAACATTGACTTGTATAAGAAAAATTCACCCTTCACAGCTCACGCCTCTGAATCATACACCTGTTTGGTTTCAGCGTGCCAGTCTTCTTCACTCGCGCTCTGCTCAGCCATGTGAACACAGTGCAGGTTGTCCACAGTACTGCCCTCAGGCCCCGCAATGTGTTCATAGCCTGGCTGGCTGGCTGGATAGCTGGCTGGCTGACTGTGGATGCATGCAGGAGAACAGAACAGAGGAAGAAGGAGGGGGAATTAAATAAATAATGGCATGGCCTTTCTCTGGGTGAGTAAGCAAAGAGGGAAGCAGAGTATCCAAGTGGCAGACACGGTGCCCTTTTGTTTTCTGGAGCTTAGAGCCTGTGCTCTTCAAGGTAAATACAGAGCTTAAGATGATATAGTGTGTTTGCTGAGTGCAGAAAAAGCTGAGAGACAAATTGTACCATGAAGGGGGAGATCCAACTCATCCATGCTTTCTTTCTTTTGAAAAAAAAGCAGTCCTAATTTGGATGTGAAATTAACGTGAAATCAACGATGATCTTTCAAACACGTAAGACAAACCAAGGTATTATCTTTTTGATGGATAGATGGTTGGTTTTCTGTTCTCTCTGTCTGCTGTCTGATCTTGGGCTAACTGCTGCATTCATCAAAGGCCGAGTCAGACACACAGAGACAATAGCTAATGAGTAGAAGCTCCCAGTTGGGCTGATCTGGGCTTTGGTGCTCCAGACAATGCAACAACATCTGTGCTGCTGCGTGCTGACAGAAGAGTCCCCAGAGACGTAGAGAGAGAGGGAAAAGGGGGTTGCCGGTGGAGGTGGTGGGGTCTTCATATGTCCTGGACGTACAAAACATCCCTCCAACCCCCCCGCTCCTTGAGTCCAGGCCCTCTCATCAAACAACTTACAGGGTCTCAACATACAGAAGGGATAGATGAAGCAAGGATCCATTTCTCGACGAGCTACGCCACTTGCACAAAATTCGAAACATTTGAAACGTCAAGAGTTTTGAG
Organism: Notolabrus celidotus; assembly: GCF_009762535.1. Lineage (NCBI taxonomy): Eukaryota > Metazoa > Chordata > Actinopteri > Labriformes > Labridae > Notolabrus > Notolabrus celidotus. The sequence continues at coordinate 25,886,085 of NC_048280.1, read as the reverse complement.
TTACCACTGGAGGAGAAAGAGAGATGATTTTTCCAGAATGAGGAAGGAGGGGGGAGGAAACAGGTGTGGACCTCCCTGTGGATGGAGCTCCTCTTGGGGAGGGTTAGCGATGACTGAGGCTGGATGGATGCCTCCCCACAGGGAGAGCGGTGCACATAATTCAGAAAAGATGCCATCCTCGTGAACATACAGAATTAGTTATGTTGAGTGGTGACGGGTGGAGCATGAACAATAAGGTCTGGAGTGTTATGCTACGACGTTTAAGGGAGTATCTCATTGTAAACACACAGGTAGAGATAAAGCCGAGAACACGCACGTTTGCAGACTCACTCCCACCAAGGCGGTGACCCATCCGGAGGACAAGGTGTACCTGGTAATTAAAATGCAATCTCTGCTGCTGTGCCCCCTGGAGTGGCGGTGGCAGCGGACTCACCCAGGAGCCCGAGGGCGAGAGGTGCCACCTGCACTGCCACGCCACCTGCGCCACCACTGCCTCCCTTCATTAAGCCTGGTATTTATACGAGCGTCTGCCCCCCCTCCAACAGCCCTGGTCTTCGTGGGCCCTGGTAAGGCAGCGCTTTATTAGAATTAATGTGGCACTTCAGAGGAGAGTGTCAGTGCGGCGCGTACTGGGGTGCCAGGAGAAAGAGTCCCCAGCTCTCCTCTGTCACATTGAATAAAGGCGCTGCAGCCAGCCCCGAGCTGAGATGAGCGTGGACAGCACATGACAGAACTGTTTTCCAGGGCCAAGGGAAAGCAAAGTATTCTTTATTCAATCTGTTCTCATGTTTACAGGATGAGCGATTATATCATACATGGAGAAGATCAAGCCTCAAAGTGTGAGACAGAACGTTGTGTCAAGAGTTTCAAAAAAAGTAGACATTCAACAGAAGGGAACACACAGGACAGAAAAATAAAATTAATATGAAATAGCTCTTACAGTCCGGAGATTTAGTTGAGCGTTTCTGTCAATCTGTTTTGAATTATGTAATTGTCAATGCAATGACGTCCAGATTTATTACATCACACAGACGACACCTCACTTTCTCACTTTACATGTTGGTTTTTCACCCCTGCCACAAAGCCAAGACTCACTTTCCTTGGACTGATGACACAATTATCACATTATAAATCCCAGCACCAAAAATTATTTGAAAATAACATGATTTAATAAAGTTCCCACATGAGTCATAACACTGTCTTTGGCAGAACCGTCACAAGTACTTTTGCACTTCTTTGAATGCCAGGAAATAAAACAAAACTGTGGCATTTAGATGCATTTAGCCTCTAATATCTGCATGTTGAGTTGCCACATTTAAAGGTGAGTGTAGGGAGTGTATTTCAGACGTTGTTAGCAGTGAGTTTGGTCATTTCTGCAAGGATAGATGGAAGAGGAGGGGTTGCAACACTGATGCTACTTGTAGTCAGGCAGCAGGGGAGGGCATTAAAAGCTAGTTTGCATCACTCAGCGCCTCCAATTAAACACGAATAACCAGATACAAGTTCCTGTCTTCAGATGTGTTTTATGAGCTCCTGTGCAGCGAGGGAATTCTCCAGAATATACTGTACATCTCCGTGCAGTTTGGCCATCTCCACTGCACGCCTCAGTTCATTAGTGTTAAAAATGGTAAGCATTTTACAGCCAGATGTACTTTTTAAGTCTTATTAGCTTCAGATGATGTTGTTTAAGGGGCATGTGAGGCTTCCAATTAAAGCTGTGGCAAACTAAAACAGAAGTTTCTCCCATGTTTTTTTTTCTGAGAGTCAGATGCAACTTTTTCTGAGCCATGGGCCTGACTGTTAGCACGCTCCGTATCAAAGGCAGACATCAAAGGGTTTCTGCAGCTTCTGCACACACACAGAGCTAGACTCATCCTTGAGACAAAATCTTACAAACCGCTCTGTAAAGAGAAACTTACATTTCAGTCATCATTTATTGATGTTGTCCATCCTTCGTAGTTGCTTGGAAGTAGCTTTGGTGGTAAAGAACTCCTAGCTTTGGCATTAGCATTGTAAAACTTAGGCGAAACTTTGGAGAAAAAAAAGAAGTTGAAATTCCTTTCATATTGCAATGATTTGTTACAAGTAAATATCTTAAGAGTTTGTTCATCATTTATTAATTCTGTTCATCTTCAAGAAGTTTGGAGTTAGGATCAGTGATAAACATATCTTAGAATTAGCATAGAATTACACAAGCTCTATTTGCAATCACAGAAACAAAGTTTGAGTTCATGGCTCATTTCATTTATTGGACACAGTTGCCAAATTTTTTTCAGTTCTCAAACAGTGTGGCTTTGATTTTAGATACCATCCATCCCTGCGGTTGTTTGAAGTTAGCTTTAATGGTAAACAACTCCTAGCATTAACAATCTCGAACTTGTGGAAAAACTCCTGATCGAGAAAACTGAGAGTCCTTTCACATGACATTTATGTTTGTCAAAGCTTAGTACATTTCCTAATAGTTTGGTCATCATTTACTGGTGTTGTCTGTCCTCAAAGTAGCTTGAAGTTAGAATTTTTAGCAAACAAATCTCATCATTAGCATTATGTTACACAGGCTCCACATTCAATCACAAAAACAAAGTTTTGGGGAGGCACATCGTATTAATGTGTTAGAGTTTAAAAGCCTTTGAAATGAAATGAAAAGTGATGGGCATAGATGATTTAATAACTTGTCTGTACACCACATTTAGCTGGCACGGATCATTGCTCTTTCACTTTGTTAGAATGACTTTTGAAAAAGTGAACATGTCCACGTCTACATGGAAACATTCACAACCTTTTCTTGCTTCTAACTTTTTGTTGGACTGGTTCTAATGGGTTCATCCTGAGCCACAGCAAAGGCAAGAACAAAGCCCTTTAGCATCTCCCAGTACAGGGAGGTGAAGCAAGCTGGGCCATGCTGCACTCCCCAATCCCCTTACTGTGCTGTCACTATTCATTCACGCTCTGCCCTTCCTCCGCGCGCCACAACCTCAACAGCCGCATCGCTCATGATAGAAAACAATGAGCGTGATTTGTGAACTCTCGCCGTCTTTGTAATTTCATCAGTGTAATGGGATTATATTTCAAATCACCACTCCTTTGTTCATTACACATTTAAACTCCTCTGACAGACAAAAACTTAAATAAAATGTGCATGTCAACCCTGGTTGACTTTGCCCGCTCCTGCACTTGATTAGACAAACAGCGTAGCGGGGCTGCGGAACGGGGGGAAATAATGTGCTCATTTATTCATTTTTCAGACAAGTCACAATAGATTTTTAACGACCAGTGTCTGACCTCCCTTAGGTACTTCTTGCTTAGGGGGGTTAATAAAGCCGAACGCTGTGGTGCTTTAGGAGCAAGCCGAGAAGAGGCCTGTGATGAAATAAAGACAGGACCAAATCAAGAGTCTCCGAAAGCCTGCTTCAACCCCAGAGAGAGGACCAGAAAGTGGGGGTGGAGGAGGTGCTGGGGGTTGAGGCTGGAAAAAGAGACTGGTATTCCACTTAGATTCCAATTCCACAGGTCTCTGAGGGACAATTAAACCAAGTGAGGAAGAAGTACTCTCTTTTCTCAATGCACTGGGGCGTGCATATTAGACGCCGCAACCATGGAGATACACTCACACACAGAGGAGTCTGCCAAGATTTAAACGGGGAGGCTTGTAAAAGCCGCTCTGAAAACTTCACATTGACATTTCAGAACACACAGAGATTTCTCTGAATAGTTCTTAAATTTAAACTCAAGTTGGGTGCAGTTAAAGGAGCGTCTGTGCGTCATGGCAACATTAAAAGAAATGTGTGTTTGTGCGAAAAAGAAATTGCCTAATATCTAGAGTTTAAAGTAGCATGTAGGCCCTTTGCAAGCCTATTAAGTGTGCAGCCAGACGGCTTTAGATGTGGGTTGTCTGGGGAAAATGTCAAAAGTTTGGGCTCTCCAAACACACACGCACACACACACATACACCAACAAACATACACACAGAGCGAGAGAGAGGGAGCCTGTGCAGATGTGCTGCCACTACACATCCATCTTGTTTTCCCGCCTAGCTCAGTGCTCTATTTGTCTGAATCTATGTCATTTTAGCTCACTCAGGTCAACGGCAATTCAACCTCCTCTTTCGTCTGAGGCACTTCAGAATCATAATGTGATGCATGTGGGATAGGAACCTGCTAAACACAGTTGCTGTCACTGCTCAGACATAGCTGGATATAAATGATATGAGCCCTGTGCTTGCCTTCCCCACTCTGAGCCATACTACATCCTGTTTCCACCTGTCCATGATGGTGCAAACGTCCTCTCCCACACCCTCACAGGTAGTGTTCACAATGTGTCACAGCACTGGAATATAATCACACCTCCAGAGTACTTCTCAGAAATAGTAACAAAAGGATTTATTCGCAACAGACAGTATTTCATACTTTTTCCAGGCTCAGCCTTGTTTGTCTCAGTTTCATTGGAGCAGCTCTCTGCTGGGCGTCTCTTGGGAACGGAGGAAATTACATCCTACCTGATAATTAGCAAAGTTCAGAGCAAACTAAAATGTACCCCTCTCTCTTTGCTCCCCACCACTGGCAGCTTTCTCTTAGCAACTAATTAAGTCCGCCTCTGAGGTTTTCAGACAGCATCGGTGCTGGATGCTGCAACAGCAGAATTAAAAAAACAACAGCAAGAAGGATGGAAATGAAGAATGAGAGTTCCTTTTTTATCATGTTTTTCTGTTTCATCTTTTTATACTGACGAATAAAATATGACAATGGTATTCCTGGAGGGAATATTATTATTTTACACTTGGATGCATTCTTCAAATAGAAATAACAGCGTTGGCCGCCATTACACGCGGTAGCAAATAGCGAAGCGCCCTCTGTCCATAATGTTCTTTAATTATTATAATGTCATCATCCATATCCGGCAATGTTGCATGAAAAAGGAACAGCAGAGCACACCGGGTATTAAATGCAAATCACTAATCTACCCACAGCTGAAAGAAATCACAGCACACAGACAGCATTATTAGTGATGTTATCGACACTGTTGCAAATCTTATGCAAAACTTATAAGGCTACAGAATTGGGTTTGATGCCAGTTTTTCATCATATCATTCAATTGTGGTTGAAATAGTTTAAGAAGACAGTTTTTAGCCTTTTAGTCTTAATTAAGTCATAATGGTCACCTCAAATTTTAAGACAGGTGTTAACATAACAAACAGAGGAAACCAGCTGTAAATGAAATCCCTCAATTACTTATGGTTTTATTTTTTATTCATAATTGATGAAGTTTTCGAAAGAACCTAAGTAAAGTGATTTGGAATGTTTTAGCTTCACTGTGTGGAAAAAGTTGACAAAGTAAGGTGAATAAGATCTCCTTTGATAACTTCCATTATGATGAAAACCAGCTAATTGATGCAAAATGAAGAGGAAGCCAGACTCATGCTGGTTATGTTGGAACTATGTAGTGCTGTTTGGTTAGCCGGCGTTTAACACAGCTGAGAAATAGAGGTCCAAATATTAAATGAGGGAAGAATACTTCAATGACCTACATCAACACAGCTAAGAAAAAGAAATAAACTGAATTGTTGAATTCATTTAGGTTGATTTAGTCAGCCAGGCACGGACCTATCAGTGTTATTTTTAACTCAGTCCTGTTGGAATTTGTTGGTATAAGAGGATTAAGGAAGAAAAAAAATTTGAGTGTAAGAATATCTGTGATTCAAGTACAATAAAAAGCAGCTAATTGTAATCTGTCATAAACCTCAAGTTAAACACTTGAATACAAGTTGCTCATTAGAGATGCTTGAGCCACCAGGCCTCTGATGACTCGCAGTGTAAATGGAGTCGGCTTTAAAAGGCAACCCAGCAGCCTCCTTGATAAGGCTCTCGGCTGCACTGAGACTGTTTGTGATGTGCAATCCATGAGAGACGAGAGGAAGCAGGCAGGCAGGCAGTCATTATTTTCTCCACAATTACCTGAAGTCCTTGATAACGAGCAAAAAAAAAAAAAAAAATGCCATATAATTAGAAAAACACCAGCAACACCATTATTGTCAGGAGAACACAACAGTATAATGAAGCAATTATAAATGAGCAGCTTTGTGCTTGTCATTAATTTCTGCTTTTAAGGATGTGGAGATGAAGCATAGCTGAACGTCAGAGCCGATGTTTAGGTGGTTGAGGCTACGAGGAGAGCACTCTGGGGTGTTGTGCGTGTGTTAGTGTATGTGAATGTGTGTGTGTGTGTGTGTGTGTGTGTGTGTGTGTCTGTGTGTGTGTGTGTGTGTGTGTGTGTGTGTGTGTGTGTGTGTGTGTGTGAGTGTGTCTGTGAGTGTGTCTGTGAGTGTGTCTGTGTGTGTTGGCCCTGCTGGTGATGAGTCCAGCAAGTCTCAGCATGGACCAAATGTCCACAGGGGGACACTTTAAACACATTATAATAACCTTCGATCATGCAAGTGCAGCTAAAGCTTTCAGCCTGAAATGTGTGTTTACAAATATGCCCGGATGAGGACATGCAGGGTCCACAGACGGCTGAAAATCATCATCACACTGATTTCCAGTTGTTTATTTTGAATCAAGTGGAAGATGCTCGGTTGCCAAATGAAAGGTAATGAGGAAAAGTCCATGCCGGGCGAGGAGCTCGCCCTTTTCACACATCATCACAGAGATTGATCTCTCCTTCTCTTCCTCTCACTTCTATCTGGTCTCAATTGAGAGATACCACACTTGAAATTCATGCATATTTTCCTTTGAAATGTATAGTGAGCTCCTGATGCAGCCGCGCAATTAGGTAACGTGTTGCATTTCATTAAAAAAATTTCCCTCTCAACCACTGAGTGGATTCGAGACATGTCTTTTTATTAATGAGCCTTTTTCCACTCTTTGATTTCTTCACGTATTGAAATGAGTGGAGACAAGCTGAAATCCCAGTTTCCTCCTGATATGTCAGCACCGCAGCAAGCTTGGTTTGTTTGCTGCCTCAGGGGCTTCAAACAGAGAAAAAGGTGAGCAAATAAGATCAGCAGTGAGTGAGTGAAGTCACTCGGATTCACAGAAGAAGAACTCCGAAGCTTTGTCCTCCTCAGTTAGAAATGCCATCTTATTAACACATCCTACAGCACACTTCATCATATTGTCTGGAGAAGGCAATTGTATGGAAGGGGCAATTAGGACAGAGAAGCTGTGAGGCTGCCATTATTTTAGAATTTAATGACCACGCAATACGGAGCTAGATGTAGAAATGAGGGCTACAATACTACAATTATGCATAATCTGGCAGATCTTAGCGCACCCCCCACACTCTTCTTCCTTTCCTTTTTGAATAAATTTACATGGAAATGCATCTTGGCCTAATTTATTCAGAAAAATTAGAATATACATTACAAATATTTCCATAGACGACATCAGCAACATGCGGTAAGGAATTTAATGACTTATTTCTTTGTATTCATGCTTATGGATAAGGTTGGGGGGTCAACTCTCCCCAGGCAGGAAATAGCTAAATAATTAAACACAGGTGTATGTATTGATATTTATATTCACCTTTCATTCTTCTCATCCCACTGTGCCATTCATCCTATAGCAAAAGAAAGCTTTCCGGCCCATAACTCCAGGGAGAATACACATTGTGGGCTCTGTGTGAGTGTGTATGCTTGTGAAACCAAGTGTGCGTGCCACTTGTAATGGCAAGATGCATGACTCTGGACACAACCCAAAAGCAGAGATTATTGACATGGATGCTCCACCATTAATAAGCCGCTGTATCCTTTGTGTTCGGGGTCGCCATGGCTGCAGTTAACCATAACTTGTCAAGGCTGCTGCAGCCGCACAATGCGTACCTCATGCATCTCCTGTCAGCAGGCATAATTCCTGGATGCTGGCACGCCGCTGATTTCTGCATAAGTGATGCGAGCCTTCGAGTAGAGTTAGGAGCACGAGTCTTTTGCCATTGAGAGATGTTCATCATTCTTGATCTGGCTCTGTCAGGACCTGGTGTTTTAGTGCCTCTCACGATTAGGCAGAATTGACAGGCCAAGAAGGCAGTGAATAGCAAAAATGTGTGCAACTAAGGGGGTGTGGTGTGGGCTGCAGGGTGAAGTGGAGTGTGGCCGCCATTTAATCTGCAATTTATCAGTTTAGGCTGCACCATGTAACATCAGGGAGATTACATTCCAGAGAGAAGGAGCTCCATCTCCCCCTCTGTCCCCTCCTCCTCCTCCCCTATCTCTTCTCAAATGCCTCCTAATGTCGTCTGACGGCACAACGCCGAGGACAAAGAGGGAGGACTGTCTTTATTGTCGCCATTATTGTTTCTGAAACCCTTAATTAATATATAGCTTTGTGGACTCCTGTGCGAGGAAGCAATGAAGTGCCAATGACGGAGAGACGGAGCATAAGAGGTTTTCTGCAGAGAGACATCTTTTATGGGGGCTGTTTGTCATAAAGAGAAAGTTGGGCCACATTTAACATGCACAAACACACAAAAACTACACAGGGACTCAAATGCACACACGCACATGCTGCAATTGATGTGTGCACATGACCTCTGACAACACTGATCACGTTTGGCCAATAAATGCTTAATTGCCATTTTTCCGTTGGGCTGCTTTATTGATGTCATTTCAAAAGTGATTAATATGAACTGTTAACTAGCTGTAGCATTTAGCGCCAAAACAAAACGGAACTGGCACTTTGAATTTTATGTATTTCTTTAGTTCTTCTAACATTGTAGAGCTAGAACACATTCAAAACTGAGTTATACACACTACCCTTACAATTTAACTGACTGTATATATTTGTATTTTGAAATATAATTTCGGTACTCCAAGATTGATGTTTAATGTTTTTACATATTTCCAAAACTGCAATAGGACACAGGCATTTTTTTTTCTCATGGTTGATTAAATATCTTTGTCTAATTAATCCAAAATATTTTCTCAAAATTTCTCCTGCTTGCACACTGCACGTTTTTTTAAAAAGACTTGTAACAGGGTCACTTGCTCTATTAATATACACTAGGAGACTATGGCAACAGCAGGCTTACAAGTCCAGTTTTTATCTCCAGTTGTGGGGGGGCAGAAGCAGAAATATGAAGACACCGGCTTACAGGAAGGAAACCCGTGGCAGCCTGATATTAAAATGGTTCAGGAGTCAAGTAGAACAAGTCAAGTAGCTGGAGGGCAAACAGAAGAGAGAGAAAGAGGAGGGAAAGAGCAGGTCATTCTTAAAAGCTAATGGACTGTCAATGGTCATATTGTACTATACTGAATATTGTGAAATATGTTTGCTTCAAGTAAACACTCTGCTATTAGTCATTTACTGACTTTTTACCAAGTCTATTGATCAAGAATGACTAAGACATCCTCAAAGAACAAATTTATTTATACATATATAATTTGCAAAGTTAATTTTTATGCCCACAGCAGTAACCTTCTGATATTAGTACTTTTTTTATTTTTTAAGTGTTTTGATTTTGATAGAAGCAGATTGCTGATACACCTCCAAGCATTTTGTTTTACATCTTTCTCTTTTTCTACATCTCAGTAACCTTTCCAGAGTGGAGTCTGTGTGCCAGCTGTTGAGATCAGAGCTCACCGCAGCTGTAGCTTACTGTGCTATCCACCAGACAGACTGTAGCCTGAGCACCAGGTCATCCAGGGCTCAAGCGAAAAACACAAGACTGTGCCTGGACATACAGAAAAAGCTGCCACAACATTGGTGCAACAACACACTATCCATTAGAGCATTTGTGCATTTGAAAGCACGAGCAAGAGACGGTTCACAGACACATTAGTGCAATTTATTGCTCCATGATCAGCCTTTATCAAGCATGCCTGTATCCAAAGGGTTATTTTCTAGACATTCCCGGGAGGAGGAAGCAGCGTATGACCCGCCACACTTATCTGCACAGCAGCTCTGCAGCGACAGAGAGCCTGATCCATCCTGAAAGGGGGATTGAACTCTCACAAGATGAAGACATGACATCTCAGGCTTACTTGATGTCAATGATAGGACAGCTCACTTGTAGATCGGGCATGTTGCCAGCCAGCTCTCCCTGGGTCCTGAACGCAGCGTCTGAACAGAGGCCAACGACACAGATGACACCGGGGAAGCCCAGTCACCTGTTGCTTAAGGATAGAATAATCAAAGTGGGTCATACCGGGACGCCAGCCTCAAAGTGTGTATGCAGAGATGATGTGTTTATTTCATGCATGTGTTGTTTTTTTGTGTGTGTGCATGTGTGCATGTGTGTGTGTTTGTGTGTGTGTATGCGTGTGTGTACTTTGTGAGCTGAGCCCTGAAATCCACCACAGTGACAGAGATTATCAACATCAGCAGCAGCAGATCTTCAGTCCGGATCATGTTCACAATGAAATCTTTGCCAGGAAGTGATACCATGGTACAGAAACTCTGCCTGCCAACACATTATTGCAGAAATATTGAAATCAGCAAACACATATATGAAATATGAGCATTTTTCTGACCAATACTACGGGTTGTCCTAATATAAACAAATTCCCAGTGAATTGATTTACATGCATGTTATTTCTGCCCTTAAGGGATTTTTTTTCTTGACACTCCCTAACAATACTCCTTAATTGCAACCTCAATGAAACATGCCTGATCAATCAGAGAGGGAGTTTACTGTCCAATTTATGGAAACACATGAAAGAGGCCTGTGTTTTGTTGCAGGCTACACCTGCACTTGTCAAGGTACTCAAGTACGCCGGGTAATTGGCTGTTGATTGCTGCCATTAACATGTGATGGCTAAGTGCATCTAATTTCTGTTCTATTTCCGCCGTTCAATTTGATGTCACCACCCACTCTTTATTTCTCGTAGGTGATTAGCCTTGCCAGAGAAAATTGTTCTTTTTCTAATGATATAAGCACAATATAAGGAAGGAGCAGGAGTCTCAAAAGCACTATTGTAACTGACACCTCTGCTTAATTGATATCCTTTGTGGTGAGCACTAAAGAAAAAGGTAGGGGGTGTCATTTCTTCCCACCATTTTAGGCAATTCCAAAAGATTTAACGCAAAATAAAAGTCTCATGATGTATTAGGCTGCATGCCTGTTAGGGGTTTACTGTAGTTCTATGGTTTAATACTCACTATACAGCAAGCCTATAATGAACAAGAGCTTTTCTGTTATTTGGTACAAGACACAAATCTCCCATTCAGCCCTGTAGTTTAAGCAGGAATTATCACAGAGAATTGTGTTCACTTTTACTGTTTGTATCTCTTACAGTATCTCCACTTCAGGGCACACACACTCGGTATCCCTTTGAGTTTTAATCTCCTCCTCTGCCTTTGTCCTCGCGGCTATTTCATTTAAGTTTTAATATGTGTATTTGACATTTTCGTTCATTGAGACCCCCTCCTCCTCCTTTTACACGGTGTCCCCATACTAAATTTAATTGACGTGCTGCTGCCTTGTGTTGCTTATTCTGTCCGTGGTGAAGATTTCCCGCCACAACCAGCAGGTGAGTCCATCGACATTTACGCACATGGATCTGAACAATACAACGCATGCACGCTGGAGGTGGAAAGAGGGTGCGCACTTTTGATATCATGCAAAATACCACAAGCTTTGAGTCACTGACAGACCATTTTTATAGTTTAAGTCATAAATAAGCAGTTTTTGTTTTCTTCCTCACTTATTTGACAGAGTGTTGGGTTCAATATCTGTTCTATGAAGGGCCCTGTGCTGAAATAATAGCAGGCTACAGATAATTAGGATAAGGACAATAACAATAACAGTAATATATGTATTTTTGACGACTGCCCACCATAAACAAAACAGACCCAGTTCCAGACAGCGAGTCTCTGGTTCTAAATGTCAGGCCGTCGTGCCCCGTGGTGTTCTTTGTCTGAGCCGCTCTCAGATCAGATCTAAGCACCGTCGAGAGGAATGGTGCGTCTGCCATCTGCAGGACACGGAGGGAGAGACGCGCACAGCCACAGTGGACAACATGAACAGTTGCTGAGAAAACAATGCTATTGTTGTTTTGCTGTTACCTGAGGCTGCATGATTTATATGGAAATCCTGCTTTGAATAGAGAAAGCATATTACTTGGAAAGGAGTTAAAATAGCTGTATTATTCTGGGTAATTTTGCATGTATGGTAGCTTACATGAGGAGGTGCTGTTTTAGTTATCTTAGTGTCTTATTTTATTAATGTAGTCACTTTAGTTTAGCTCTTAAAAAAAAGCAAAATCAAGCATTATGAACTATATTTAGTTATAGTATAAATGGCAATTGCGATAATCTTCTATAAAATATGCAATTTAGCCCTACAAGATATGTTCTATGACTTCCCATTGTTGTGTTGTAAGTTAGTGAGAGCTCTGAGCTTGATACATGATAAAGATAAGCAGGGGTGGGCTTCTTCAACTGATTCCCTGAAACCAGGAAGTAGCAGACCACCGTGTGAAGTCATGCACGAACCCCGCTGGACTGATCATCTGTCATCCCACAGCCATCTGTGTGAGACCTCAGGCCTGTTAATGTCTGACACCAATATGAAATTCAGATGAGTCAAACAATCCCCTCTTCATCATCATCACAATCATCCTCCTCGTCACTTGATATCTCTGCCATCACCTGTAAAACATACTCCAAATGCTTTGAAACTTAAAAAAAAAAAAAAAAAAAAAGTAGGCATTATTTCACTAAATGTGTGTGCAATCACTCCAGCTGAAGACGGTATTAGCCAATAACACTACAGTATGTGGAGCAGCATAATACAACAAAACCAAGCCTCCTCCTATCTCAGATCAGCCAAGTGCCACATAGTCAAAAGATCCAATCTCCAAATCTGGCCTATCTAGCCATTGGCTTATGCAACTAATTAACTTCACACACCAAAATTTGAATTTAAATTAACACTTGCGAGATATCATCAGGGGACACAAAGCACCCCACGAAGAAGTTTATGATGAAAAAAAGATGAGTATTAGAGAAGGCAAGCGGTGAAGTAAGGAGGGCTTTTAGATGAGGGGGATATCTCCAATTACAATCCAGCGTACACTTGTCAGCAGTAATGAAATGTTTGCTGAGAGGTTGCTATTTGTGGCTGCTAGATTGGATGATGCTGCTCCACTGCCCCCACTAACAATTATATTCCATGCATAAATTTCCCCACCATCTCTTCTATTGTGTGAGAACTGTTGGCTACATATACCTACAACTGTCCTGGTCTAATGAAACAGTGTGGTGCCTGTGCAGTACAGTACAGAACAGATACAACATTCTGCTCCTGCAGAAGAAATGGAAAAATGTATCTGAAGAGCCACAAAAGAAGAGTTAAAAAAAAGGAAAAATTTCTGCTTCTTTTATTGTTTTAAAGAATTACATAATGCATTAATCACAGTAAAGACAAACCGGCTTTCCCCGCATGTCATAATTGTGCAAGCTTACAGTTAAATGTAAAATTAGATGTAAGATGTAAAACTCTTTTCTTTTTCTCTGCTCTGCCTCTTGACTTAATTGTACAGGGAGCAGAGCAGTAAAGCTTTGAGGAACAGACCAGCCCTTTGGTCTGTTTACTTTGCATACTATCAGAGCTAAAGTTACAGTTGCTATCACAGTCATGTGTATGTTTTGTGGGTATAAATAATGAGTTGTTTTGATCAGTACATCAATGTTGTTTGTAGCTGCTCAGACTGGCTATCTAAACATAAGCCAGGTCCCAAATAATTTCATCAGATTTGTGGAGTATGTATTTCCAATTAAAGTGACATCACATAAACCTAATTAGTATAGATGCAACCTGCAACTTGATTTTCCAGTGCATGGTTTTCTCATCAAATTGATTACACAGACTCTGCAAGGAGGTACACTGCAGATACACGGATACATGTGGTACATGTGCTGCTGTTGATGGATGTAAAAATGCATTTTTGATGCTCCTGTGAATTCTACAGCTTCGAAGAGTAACAGTCAAGTGCAAAACTTAGCTACTCAAACGTTAATCACAATAAGTCTATGTTTATGACAGCAGAAGTAGTAGAAGTATTCACAAAATGCACTGCTCCCTGTAAATTTATTCAGGAAAACACATCTGTTTTTGTGCAAAATAAATCGTTGAGTTCTGATATGCAAGTATTACGGACACAAAGAGGAGCTTTGCATCCTCTTGCAGGTTCAATTACTGGCCTGTGGCAGATACTAATCCTATTCTACTGTTTATCATGATAGAGAAGCTACAGACCATCCAATGACTTCATGCAAGAGGAGGCAGAGGGTCAAGCAATCCCACACTCATCTCACACACACACGCGCGCGCTCACTAGATAAAAACCACACTCACGTACTACACCAACCACTGTAGCATAAAGTCAGTAACAAGTCAATAGTGTCGATTATTTGCTCATCTAACCTACTGTGTTTTGTGCTGTCAGGTTGTTTGCTGAGAAAAGTAATGGGTCAACGAAACCTATAATACACGTGGCACGTCTGTGCGCAAAATGAAGCAGAAGATTTTAGGAGAGGAGTTTTAGTCATTCTGGATAATTAAAGACATGCGTGTACTATAATTGGAAAGTTACACTGACACTGGGATATCACAGCACGCCAAATTAGAAAAAAAAAAAAATTAAGTGCACATAAACACAAGTCCCTTTCTTGAACTTAAGAGGAGGTAGAGAGCTAGTATCCAATAGTCTGCCCATGTGGACACATGTGGCATCTCAGGTATCAGATTAGCAACTAAAATGTCTTTGTAGTCTAACAAAGGCGTGTGTTATTTAAGGGTGATGTGACCAAAGCGGGCATCACAGCAGCTCAATATCAAAATTTCCTGCCCTCCTCTTAATATCTGACTATTATTTACCCAGTGCAAAAATGATCCAGAGCTCTGTTGTCAACCAATGCAGGGCAGTAACTGTATACAGACTGAAATCAGACTCATTGGTTCCAACTCTGAGGTAGGATCGAGCATATTGAAGGGGATATTTGTTCAAGTGCATTAAAGGGACTGAGCCTTGACAATCAGTGATGCGGTGACGCATAGTTGGCCCGTTGGAGTGTTTGTACGTGGGGTCAGGGCGGGGATAATGCCTATGCTGGGTTTAGAAAAAATAGTTAAAAAGAACTACCTGTACAGAGCGCCCAAAATCAAAGGCACTGTTTTCAATGTTTCCATAAACGCCATCCCTTCTCTGTGCAGAAGTCGACCCTGTTTCCTAACCGCCCAGCTTCCCACACCCATGGGCTGCTCGTCGCTAAGGTGCCTTTCTAACTTAAGCAAGTTTATAACAATAACACCACTTGCCTCAGACATCTCAAAAGGGCATGATATGCATTTGCATTTTTTTTTTCAAATGAGATAAACAAAACATTAAATAGAATTACAGAAATAAATACATTTTATTTCATATAAATATGTGGGCCCTTATGTCCAAATTCTCACTGACACACTCGTGTTTGGGAATAAGATGAAGTAAACAATTCATGAAGTAAGCTGCCTGACTGTTTGATACACCAACCCTCTGAGTGTTATGGTTTTGTGAATTGATCTGAGTGTTTATGAGTCTCTAAATCCCATCAGTAACCATCATGCACTGTAAATCCCCACGTTACAATGAATTTAATGAACACTATACTGTAATTTAATTGGAAGCCCTTCCCTCTCACTCAGGGGGAAATAAAGATCAGTGATCACATCAAGGAAGTCTGGTCCCTTTATATAGGATTATCTTTTAGGCTGATTTAATGTCATATTGATAGCTGTGTATATATACAATTCCTAACACAGATCCCAAAAGTGAAACATGATTAGAGACAAAAGGAGGAAAATCTAAATCAGGTTTAAAGTTAACATCTGGCCAATTTTTTTCCCCAAGGCTGTTTCTTTTTCTTTTTTTCAGACGGCTAAAACCTGGATTTGTCCACGTACGTACAGTAATATATATTTTGTAATCTTTCAACGTCTCTGGCTATGTACAAGCTATACAAATAAAGAGCAGGCTGAGGGCCAGGTTTTAGAAGCTGTGCAGAGGGAGCAGTTGGTTGGGAAGTCTCCCAGTCTCCCGGCTCCTTCCCCCGCAGTCTGCCCATACAGGTGGCTGTTCTGCTTCACTTGCGATCGTCGATGGTCTTAATGAATTCCAGCGCCGCGGTGAACTGCATCCACCAATAGCACTCCTCCCCACTCAGCCGGCTGGCATAGAAATTATTGATGTACTGAACGGTGGACAGCAGGCAGGGCGGGTTTGCCTGGAGGGGAGGAGATGTGGGGATGGGCTCACATTAGCAGCCGAAAGAAGCTCACGCTACGCCATACAGATTATATTCATAAATATGTAAAATATATCCACATAGGTTAGCAAACAGCAGTCACCTGGGTGAGAATTTTCTGTTTGTTCCTAGTCTTATCAAAAGGACAACGAGTGATCAAAGTGAAGTTATAAATCCTTGAACCTTGAAAGTACAATTTTCTACTGAATGTGCTGTGAAACCAAGAGAATGAAGTTGAAGTGCACTCACCCTTATGAGGACAAAGACGAGCACAGGGACAAAGTCATCAGCTCCAGGGACGGAGTCTTCATTGGCCAGGCTGAGGAGGTTCATGATGGTGGAGCACATGCGCAGTATACACTGGACTTTGTCTCGTGGCGTCTTGTACGCGTTGATGGTCCTGATCTCAGACTGAGCGGAGGGCCAGGGAGCTTCCTTCAGGTAAACCTGCAACCGCAAAAGTCAAACAACACTTTGACGCTAACTGCACCAATCTGTTCTTTTAACATAAACACATAAAGTGATGAAAATGTTACGAAGAAAATACCTCTGGGACTTGAAGAGCTTTATGATTGGCTGTCACAACTTTTGACAGCCGCTGGATATGTTCATGGAAAAGCCTGTTTGGGAAAGACAACACAGTTTATGACAACTGCCCAATTTAACGGTGTAGTGTTTTTTAACATATCAATTAAAGTAGCCTGTAAGGGGAAACATTAGGATGTATTAGCCCCTTTTCTAACTTTTGTCTTTCTCTTTGTATTTAATAATGTTAAAAACCAAAACAGCCACCCTGTAGCCCCTATTTTATTTATTTATGTATTTATTTTAATTGTCTTTAATATGTGTACATATACATGTGCCTATTTGCATAATTATGAATTTGTGTATATTGGTATGTGTATGATATATGTTTGTCTCATTAGCCGTTCTGTTATGTTCACTGTTTTTTGCTGTAAATAATCCATCAAATTTATGTTTTTTTTGGGCTGAATTTGTTTTGTCTGCTTTTTGTTGTTGTTTGTTTGTTCTGCTTTGTCTTTTGTTTTTTTGTTTTTTAATTTGATTGTATTGTCATTTTGTGTGTCTTTATTTGAATGTTTGTAAAAACGAAGAAAATTCAAATGATAAAAAAAACATCAATTAAAGTAATGAGCAGATTATTTTAAGGTATGTTTGCTTCCTTATTTCTCTTAAATCATATTACACAGCTTCAACTCTTTATAACAAAATAAACAAACTTAACTACCTGACTCAGCATTAAATGCTAGAGGCTAAAATTAGCATCATACCTACTGCATGCACCACTTACTGTGTAGAGGCAGTGATGATAAAATGCTAGTGTTTTGCAAAATGAAGCATATTTTCCAATCACACAAAGTTGCAGTTGAAGCATATTTTCAAACATAGTAGCATCATGTTAAACTCTCAATAAAGTGCTTAAGTTATTAGCATGCAAAGACAAATCTGCGGGTATAACTGCTATCATTTAATTTATAATTCAATGTTGTTGCTCACTAGTATAGCTATGACACCATAAATAACATGATGACATTTAATTGCAACCAGATTGAACAGGAGGAGTGTGTTAGACTTGATTTATGTAATGGATTATTTTCACCATAAAATGAACGTGGTTCATTCATGGTTTTGTTTACATGTTGAGATTGCTTTTTACTTCACATTCTAAAGAAGGGATCACAGCACGAGAGGGACTCCGTGTCAGTGTGTGGCTTTGTATCATCCCAGATACTCACTGGTCTCTGAGAATATCTCCATCCTGGTTTGGGTAAAAGGCCAGTTTGAAGATGCGGTTCATAACGCTGCGCTCGATAGCCATCTGGGCGTCCTGCAGCTGGTCCTCACTCGCATACTGCCAAATGGCATCACGGGCCATGGCACCGTACAAGTAGCGCAGAAAATCCTCCACTGATGCTGTCTTGTCATCTGATGCTGTGCACCCCTGGAACGCTGGAGGGGAGCAGAGGAGCGACAGATTCAACACCAGCACAGGACCAAGCTGGAAACAGTACATCGTAGCAAAATTGCTGTTCTTCGGTGAGGCAAGTTATGATACTGAGTTAACCTTAACAAGCTGTTTAAACACCTGGAGACTTGTTTTGATGTTTTTTATGAAAGAGGGAAAAATCTCTGATAGCTGATCTGCCAAATAGCTTACTCTGAATGATCACACCTTCAAGTCGGACAACAAACCTCCAAAATATATTTGTGTGATAAGTGTTTGGGGATAGGCCGTCTTTAATTTCTATTGTTTATCTTGTAAGGTACATAAATGCAAAAGTTTTTGTTCCTTCAGGAAGAGAAATTTGGAAAGGAAAAGAATAAAGAAGTCAATATAGTGAGCTAAGGGTGGATCATACTGCATGTAAAATTGTAGAAATACCTTTAATGAAGTCAAGCATCTTTGACTCCATGTGTTCAAGGAGGAGTCGGACACAGACTGTGGTGAAGTAGCGATTAGCCACCTCCTTGTCTCTGAGCACCCTCTGGAGGAGCCTCTCAAGGTGGGCCTGAGAAGTCTGAAGGCCCTGGCGACATCTGGTCAGATAAGCAATGTATGGGGCCCGCTTTCTAATGGGAACACACACCACAAGGGATTTTATCATTGTTGGCTTTGGCTCTATAGTTGCCTTAAATAACATCATGCGTTGATGACGATAAAATAACAAGACCCTTAAGGAGCCTGCATCATCTTCACGGTTACCTGTAGTCCTCTGCAATGGCAGCCAGCAGCTTCCTGCAGGTGCGTGCGTCAAAGCGACTGACACAGCGTGTGGTCTCCTGGATCTGGGCCATCTGGCTCTTATCCTGAAGGTTGATGGCTTCTGCAAGCTGGACCTTCAGGAAGCAGACGATCTCATTGTCTGAGGGAGAGGAGAACAGGCAGACGGCATTAGACATCGCTGCTCGCCGCTCACACAGGATCAGCTGGCTGCTGTAATCGTATCAACCAGCTGCCTCTACATAACAATGTCACTGATAGCCACAAAGATGGAGTCCTTTGGTTTTTGCTGTTGACCAATGATTCTGCCTGCTATTGTCATGTGATGATGATTTGCAGAATCGCTTGGAGAAAAACTTAAAAAGTCAAGTGATGCGGCGCTGGTGGCCTAGCGGTCTAAGCGCCCCACGTACAGAGGCTACAGTCCTCGTCACAGGGGTCGCCAGTTCGATTCCCGGCAGGTCGACCATTTTCCTGCATGTCTTCCCCCACTCTCTACTCCCCACATTTCCTGTCTCTTCAGCTGTCCTATAGAATAAAGGCATAAAAGGCCAAAAAATATAACTTAAAAAACAAAAGTCAAGTGATTTAACACTTCAAACATCCTCCCCTCTTGTCGCCTTGCCCCAGACTTGGGAAGGTGAAGGTGACACAGATGTGTTGTCTTACTTCAGGACACTTTCAGCAGGTTGGATCTTTGCCAACATTACAGGTTTGTACCCTGCTCCACATGGAGAGCTGTGAGTAAGATCCCTCAAAGTGTAAGAATAGCCTAAAATAAATACCCTTTATGTAAATGCAGAGCTCAACTCCTGGCTCTTACAGGCACTAATGCAGTTCTTATTGGTCTGCCTTCAAAACAAAAATGATGGGATGGAAAATGTAAAATGTGAAAATGTGAAATATTTCTGCAGTTCCAGTAAATATCAACTGAACAAGCCGGCTACTTTGACAAAATAAGAATATGGATTTTAGGACTGGCTACCTTCAGGATCCATGTGGTCGGGCAGCCCGTTTCGAGTGGTGGCAGGAGCCATGATGGGCAGAGCCACTGAGTCCGCAGAGCACAACGCCAACCTCAACTTCTTTTTTGCATCACTGTAAGAGGCAAACAAAAATAAATCTGAGTAAGAGCAAAGACAAAAAGAAGAGGAAGAAACAATACAAAACAAATCTGCGTTGTCTTTTTTGTTGCTGCTCTGTACGACTGCAGACTCCTGACCTGAATGAGAATTTGGAGTCGTGCTGCTGTGCCGTCTGGCTGGCTGAGTCCGGGAGGTCATCTGTGGAGATGTTCTGCAGGGTGTCTTCTCTGGGGGAGTCATGCACACTTTCTTCTACGCAAAGATCTGACAACACAAACAAAGATATTCAGATCTCAGTTTATCTACTACAAGTGTGTGCAACAGCCAGATTTGTTTCTCTCCTTTTCCTGACCTCCTGTACCATCGTAGGAAGCTCCACCTGTGGCTCCGTCGCTCGGGCTGGTCCTCTTGATGTTCCTGTATTTGTCCAGGATGTCTTCAGCTGCCTGCGCTTGAAAGTTCTGTCTAGGCACCGGGTCATCTGATAAACCAACAACACAACAAAATGCATTAGATATAGACCTAATAGATCCCGTACTGATTAGGATGTGTTTAGAAGAAACAGGCACAGACCTTGAGGGACACGCTCCTGGGGGATGTCGTCTTTCTCCTGCTTTTCCCTTTTCCTGAATGCTGCTATGGGAGCTGTAGAGAAGAAGACACGAGATGGACTGACACCATTTTCACGAACACTGGAAGCTGATCAGGATTCACCTTTTCACAGCCACTTAAGTAAAATGCCAGTTTTTTAAGGGTTGTATGGAGACTACTAATCCCATAGTTCAGTTGCAGTGGTGTTGCATACAGTGCCAAAAGGTGTCGTGTAGAACTTAAGAGATAAAACAGAGCAAAACAATATTGAAATGGTTGAACAGACCCCTACAAGTTTACTATATACAAAGTTGTAATATATGTAAACAAGCATACAGGTGCTTATTCTTTTTAAACAAAGCTGTTTAAACAGGATAAAAAAGAAAAGAAAGGCACAGTCTATAATTTGATGACACACACAGAAAACACTGGCTACATTAATGTCCTGTATTCTCCATTCATTAAAACAGTAACATACTGTTGCCAATACAAAAGTAAAAAGGTGGTAAAATGGGTGAACGAATGAGGAGTGTGGGTATAGGTACACAGGCTACCCCATGTCACATCACAGCTCTACAGCTCTCAGGCCACATACAAAAGCAGCACAAGCACGCAGCCGCTGGCTCCAGCAGGAAAAGCTAGCTCAATGAGGACAGCTTGGAAGCGTTACCTGGGACATCACTCTCAGCCGTCCAATACAGCACTGTGAGGGACACAACAGACAGGGTTGGCCTTTCACACACAGGCTGCAGCTCTGCCCGACATGACTGTGTGTCACCATGCAGAGCAGCAAACACACACAATGTACTCTACAGAGATTTGGAGGGGGATTGGTGGGTTCAGCTTCACAGCTCTCCTCTTCTTCCCTTGTGCACACAGTCGTCTACTTTATGAATATCAATGTAATGTTTACTTAAGAAACGTCATTATCTCAAAGAGTAATAAGCAGTCATTGTGTGTGGGCACAGCTCATTATTTCCCAGACAGATGCATGAGAGATGGTTGTAGAGTAGAACTGCAACAAGAGATGTGTCATCTATCAGTGCTGATGACAGAAAGGTCTATCTAATGACCATTAGCCGGTTGCTGACAGCACTGCTGGGAGGGCTACAGCCATACAATCTACACAGCTAAAGCTCCTCTGATGACTGATTAGCTTTGAAAAGTCTATATAAATCTGCAGCCAATGCGACGTGAGGGGAAAAGGACTGGACACGTCTCTGGTGTAACTTCAAACAACAAGAAACAGAATTTTCCAACCGGAGCGTCAGCAATCGAGTGGACAACATGGATCATCATTCTCTTTCTCGCATTATAAATTGCCTTTTGCTCAGCTCTTTAAAGTGTGATATTTCCTGTCAGTTGTGATTAAGAGAACTTTTTTTCTGCAACGAGAAAATAAAGGAGCGCTGTGGGCAAACAGATCACTTTTAAACAGATCAAAGGTCATTTTTCAGTTAAGAAAAGAGGGCATGCTTAGAATACTTGAGTTATGTTTCCTTACCTTTGGGAATGGCTGACACAAATCTTTTCTTCCACCATGGTCTGTTGCGATCAGACTTCTCATCATCGCTGTCTTTCCTGTCCTCAACCTTTTGGAACGACACGGGTAGATTAGACACTTGATAACTGGAACAAAATCTGTGTTTTTATGCTTTTCCTCTACATTTAAGGCAACAACTGAGAGCAAATCACCTCTCCTTTCAAAGAGTCCTTGCTAGGCGATGAGGACGGCCCTAAGGCGAAGGCTCCGGCAGGGTCCCGCTCTTCTACTGCTACCCGCCGGTTAAGGCCAGGGTCACTTGTGGGCCGGCGGCCGGGGCACACGATGTCAGAGCTGCGGCTACGGACCAGCCTGTCAGGGAAGGAGTGGCGCTGCTTGGTGTGCTCCAGCTCTGCCTGGGCCAGGCAGTGGGGCGTGAAGAGAGAGTGGCGCGTCTCCTGCCCCAGGGCACTGGCTTCAGGGATGGGAGGATCAGGGGGAGGGTGAGCGGGCCTGGCATAGTGTACTTTAGGCCTCACTATTGTTCCAGTGGAGGAGCCTGAGGTGATAAAGAAAGAGAATGAAGGATTGTTGAGTTAATGGAATTGTTTTTCATATAGAAATGATTGCTCATACATCCCTGTACACTTGCTACGAGTATTCAATGCATTCTCTCTGATCTTAAGTCTTAACCAGCTCAATGCACAGGTTTCACTGTTACTTTTTTAAAACGTAGATATTTATGTTGAAATGTAGACTCTAAAAAGACTCTAAAAGTCAACCTTGTTCTGAAGCACAAACTTTCCCTGAAGAGTTGTTTGCCTACATTATAAAATTAGGAAACAAAAAACAACTCTGTATTGGTAGAAAGTGCTAAAGAGAGATGTTAGTGGGAGATGAGCCCTAGGTATAGGTAGGCCACCTGTTCCAAGGGTACACTCTCTCTCCTGAAAAGCATCCAATGGCAGCCTCGTGCCATGAGCACAGTGGGACAAAGGGACAGTGCCAAAGAGCCTGGGGTGAGGTCTCTCAACCTGTCATCCCTTCACCTTGCCACAGACACACAGCCTCGACCATTCCTCTCTCACACTTTTTCCACCTGCGCTACGAACAAAATGCGATGCAACAAAGGCCGCTAAAAGTAATCTGAGATACTCATTTAGCCAAAGGAGTGTTTTCATTGTGTTTATAATTTGCGCAGTGATTGGGGCACAATCACTCTACGGTTGATTTTGCAGAGTTCAAGCTGTTCTGTGAGCCCGCAACATTAGGGTAGGGATTAAATGGTGCTCATTTCCAGCCCTGATTGGCTGTATTCTCAGAGCGCAAATTACCTTCACCTGAGGAGAGGGGATCGAACATGGCGAGTAAAGAATCAGCTTGAGAGGGTGGGGATGTCAGATGGTGTGCTCCTGTAAAAAAAAAAAAAAAAAGACAGAATACAAGACTGTTAAGAGGATTGACTGAGTGAACAGTTACTATACAAGTCTCAGTGCTGTTATTTAAAAAATAATGGCTTATATCATTAGGCTAAAAAGGCAATATCCAAGCCTCTACTTGTGATTCTCTAGCCAGGAAAAACAAGAATATTTCACTTTGTACTCTCTTTATTTAACGATTTCCAGCAGTGAAAACCACAGCTGTGATTTATCCTTCAGACAGCCCTGGGAGTGACGAGGATTGATAGCTCTGCCTGATGATGTTTTGGACAAATAGACACTGAACTGATGGCTTAGCTCTCCTACCATGGCCTGACTCCTCCCCATCTGGACTGGTCACAGAGTCCTTCCCCCCGAAGTCTGAGCTGCACTCTGACCTCAGATCCTCGATCTTGTTGGGGATGTCTTCTGAGGTTGCGCTGATACCTGCAGCGAGGGCAGAAAAACAATATAAAAACAGTTGTGACACTCGGGACAAAACGGAACTCAGCATAGTAAACTTTGGCTTGAGGACCTGCACGTTCACCGTCTCTCAAACAAAAAGAGGACATTTTTCTCTTTAGACTAATACTGCATGGTTTCTCTCAGATGGGAACCCACTGGGAACTCCAAATTGGTAGCGTAAGCTCCCATGGGTTAGAGGAGAGACACAGATAAGAGTGATCATCAGATGCAGACTATCCATCGAGTGGATCCCATGGGACGTTTTCCTGTGAGCTGAGCCAGGAACATCACCGCTGGCTTCTTAATCTAGGATACTACTTCATGCGTGTCAACAAAGTGTGTCAAAAAAAAGGTGTCCACCTGAGCCCATGGAAAAGACACCCAACAATAGCCTGTGTCATGCAGAAAAGTTCACACTGACCCACTACACTGGCTAACTACACACCCAACACAGATTCCAAGAGGGTGAGAAACAGGACATGAACTTAACCAGAATTTTAAAATGCAAGTCATGATTTTGTTAATAATTAATGACTAAGGTAACTGACAGAAAAAAAAAACAGGTACATCTGATGGAGTGAATATGAAGGGGAAAGGGTAAGACTCATACCTGAGACAACACTGAGACCGGGTGTGCTGGGCCTTGAGCTGACCTCTCTGACCTCTGTGTCATCTGAGGTGCTGCCGACCCCGGAGCAGCTCTCCAGCTCCTGCAGACGCTCCTCCTGTTTAAGGTCTGGGGCTTCTGCGTACAAAGACAGAAGGCATATGAAAATGCTCAACACAGAAAAAAAGAAGACATCTGAGACAAGCGGGTGAACTTTTCTCACTCCAAATGTGGCTAAAGCTTCATTTCAAATAAACTAACAACCCACTGTACTTGTGTTAGTTTGCTTTAGATGCTGGTCATTCTCTCTCCCAACCCCCCCCCGTGTTAAGATTATTGAGCAACCAAGTGGGCACATATGTGAGAAATCAAACAAAGCATACATTATCATGTCTTATAACTGCCAAACCATGCCATAAAGCTACTACGGCCAAGTCTTTGGCTACCCAACGGAGCTGTTGGGTCAAACCCAGAGGCTCCATACTAACAGCAGTACTCATTTGCATGCTCGTTAGTAATAATGTGTTGGTGAAGTGCTCTTCAGAGTGTAGTTTTCTGCTGCCTAGCCATGAAACAAGCGCTGCACTCGAAGCGAGTCTCCTATTGCGCTATTACCGAGCAGAACAGGGGCAGCAAACGGAACAAAAAGCAATCAAGACACTCATGCATGTCATTTCTGCACGGCACATATTGAAGTGGTGTACTACTTCAATTAACATAAGGTTCAGGCTTTTCAAAGAAACACTTAACGCTGTTAATAAAAACACTCTAGTGATTTTCACAAAACAATGGTTTTCAAAAGGGAGAGTTAAGCACATAATCTCTCATTAACAAAGGTTTGGTCTGTATGTTCGTTATGTAAGAAAAGACAGAGTGAATAATCTATAATTTATTAAACTGTGTCACATGTGGATTGATACGGAGACATAATTGACATAAACTGATGTCCTGTATGTTTAACGTCACAGTAACATAAGATGTAAACTCTATAGTATGCAATTTTCTATCCAGCCATATAAAAAACTGACACTGTGTGAAGTGAGGACAGCTGCTGTCCTTGTGCTCCCCCCCCCACTCCTCCACCACAGGTGCAAACACACCTGGTGGTCCCTCTAAGGAAACCCTGAGCTGCCTTTTACTGGCAGAGGCAGATCTGCCCTGAAATACAGGCAAGTGCACACAAATATGAAGACAGATGCATGCACACATTTATTGGTATAGAATACTGTGCAAACACACCTGGTGTCCCAACCCCCACTTTATGGAGGAAACATAAATATGCATGCATGCACACATGTAAGACTGTCATGGAGATGAAGTGTAAGAATCAAGAAAGTATCAGGAGAAAAGGGGGAAGTCAAAGAGGGTCTACTACAACTGAGTGAGTCTGGGCACCCACCAGAGTCACTGGGAAGAACCTCCACGCTCCAGGCCTCGCTTGTGGTCTCTGAGATAGTGGAGCCGTAGGGGTCCAGCAGTACTGAACCCGAGCCAGGGAGACACAGCAGGCTGCCGAGCATGTTCTCAGCAGCTGCCCCTGAGAGCAGAGAGGAAGAGAAAGACGAAGAGTTAAACTCCTTCCACGAAAAAGTGTAGGACCAGCAAGAAATCACCTCTACAGTTGGAAAGTCATCTTAAAAGGCACCTTGTTGTTCTTTACAAAACATCTGTGTCATCAGGGCACTGCTGTTGATTCATATTCTGTAATTACTTCTTATAAATTATTCAGGGTTTAAATATGAGTTTGTTATGAACTTGGGAGTAGCTCTACAGGAATGATGCCTTTCATAAAATGTTGAAATGTATGAGCTGCATGCATGTTCATAACTTTTAATGCGCTATTCTAAAACATATCAAAGTTTATATGGTGCTCTGGGAGGGTGCAAGTAATGATTATTTACTGAGTCAACTGCTTTTTCAGTTAAGAAATTATGATATCGTCCATTCAGCTTCTGAGATCCCACAATTTGGTCTTCAAATTTCTAAAACTGGCCGATACAATTCAAATATCAAATACACATACAATATTATGTTTTATTAAGGCAGAGAAGAGGAGCATCAGCTCACAAATACGAGCAGGAAGAAGCAAATTTGGCATTTACTGTAGAGGCATCTATGTATTGTGCTTAATGAATGCCTATTTTCTTATATCTATTAAATATATTTACTTTGGCATAAGTGTTTTAGCACAATATGGACATTTGTTTGATTATACATTGTATTATCTTATTTAAAAATGCTTAATTACAAAGGCGTGCCTTTAAACAACACTATGAAAAAGCCTGAGATAAGCTAAATGACTATAGAAACCCTGTGTTGTGTGGACGGGGCTTCAGAGCCACTGAGCTTTGCATACAGAGACACAGAGAGAGTTGGAGGTCACATACATTTCATGCTGGGACCCACAGGCACATATACCACTGTGCCGAAGGTGAAAGGTTAATGGTAATATTTCACCCTGCCCTGGCCTCCAGGGCCATGACTTTGAGCTGTTGATTAAGCCCAGCATTACTCACAACCAAATTACCGCCTCGCCCATCCACTCCCGCAAAGTCCTCAACACTCTGTCCCTCTTTCTCCATGAGAAGCCACGGCTTAACAAGGCGGAAGATTGTGGAGGAGAGGGAAAACAGCTAGCAGGTGTGAGTGGGAGTCAGTGGCCAAGGCTCAAGATCAAGAAGTGGGCCTGTGGTAGCCATGCCCCCTGATATGTCATGATTCCACTTCATGGCACACACACGCCATGAGGACTCGTATGCATGCCAGCACCCAGGCAACAGTGTGTGCTGATGTTGGCGGGGGCAGGGCTCTCAGTAACGGTGGGAGAGCTCTATCCCGCTGTCCGTGTTTACAGTCTTCAAGGTAGGGGCGCAGAGTACTTGTCTTTCAGGTGGATGATTAAATGAGTGGCACAACAAGAAGTGAAACAATTAGAATTTCTGCCTCATTATCATGGTAATCTTATCAGTGGGATAATGAGGTATTAATGGATATTTAATGTGCATCTCATAACCCAATCCCTTGGAGAAAACACATAAGGAAATCGCTGTAAATTCACTTAATGATGGAAAAGTCCCCCAACGCCATATTCCGAAGAATGAAAAATGGTGGATGCAAATGAGAAGGAACCAAGGTCAATAAGACTGCAGGGACTGAGTGAATGTCAGAGAGAGAAGGAGAGAGAGAGAGAGAAGGATAGAGAGATGGGCAGGGGAAGGCTCTGAAAGACTGAGGCGGAGGAGACTGGAAGATGCGGGTTAGAATAACATGAAGACTGTTACGTTCAGTCTTTAACTGACTTCACAGTATCTTTATAGGCTTTGTCATGCTAACATATGTTTGGCTCTACAGTGTGTAGCAGCTGAACTTAACCTCCACTACCTACTAAAGAAATGTGTCTTTCATTTCAGCAGTTTTTTCTATGCATGTACATCCACAATTGCAAAAAGTCTGGACACAGTAAAATGTTTATAAAAATAATTTGAGGCTATATTTAATTGAGGTGCAAAGAAAACACATTGAAAAACTGAACTATTGCTCATTTTAAATGCTTACGCAGTCTCTCACAAAGAGATGAAACTCTTCCCATTATTACTTCTGAAATTATAACCCTATTTAGAATGCACTCTTTATGCCCAGTCATGTTACTTACCTGTTCCAAACTAACCTAATTAGTTGGAGGGTGTTGCTCAAAGTATATATTTTTTTTTTTACCAACTTTTTTGGAACAAGTTTTAACATACAATATGTTGTCTTTGTACTATTTATTTAAAAAAGTAGAGTTTTAATGATTTGAAAACCATTAAAATACATTTTTATCAACAATTTTCCCAGCATCCCAGGTGTTTTGGAATTGGGGTTGTAGTTTACTAGCCCTCACCGCTGTGTTTATAAATGCTCACTCTAGGGTATACTTCAAGAGATCTTTAAAAAAAAACAAACTTCTCTTTAATTATCATGTGTCATCTTTACTAGTTTATTCTGTTTATTCCATGTATTATGTCTATTATTATTCAGCAAAACCAAAAAGAATAATGGCAAAGAAATTAATATGATTTGACCCTTGAACAACAGAATTAAAGGATAAGTATATCAAGATATGAATAAGTTGTGTTTCTCTTGCCTGTTAACAAAAGCATAAATACTACTCACAGATAAATAGTTATTAAAACCAACCAACACTCAAATGTGGACTGGGTTGCATTCAGTGAAACAGCATTTAACAATGGCATTGAATTCATGCATCAACCAAAATACTGATGACTACTTACAGCTTATACTAATTCTGTAACAACAACCAGCTTTTATCATAGCTTACTGAAGGTCTGCATCATTTATTTGCTGAAATTCAAATCTCATATATTTTTACTTACAGGACAATCATTAGAAAATATAGAATAAGAATTGTGTGTTTCAGCAGTGACATAAGGGCTTTTCTTGTGTGACATGGTCTGAACTGCAGACCTGCCTCATGATGCTGTTTCCCCTTTACACCACAAGGTGATGACATTTCCCTAAAAGCCCTTAATCAATGCTCAGAGAGGGTCCCTATGTGAAGCTAATTCATCTCATAAACTTTGCAATGATCACTCAGGCTGTGTACATCAATCAGTGTGCTTAATGGTGAAGGGTGTGAATGAACACGGCTGTGCCCCACCTGCTATCTCCTGAAGCCGATCTTCATCCATGTTGGGGTCAAAGTCGCTGCCAAGCACATCAGTGCTCCACGTTTCACTGACCGTCTCTGAGATATCCCGATCATCCGTCAGGCCCATCATGTCTCTGATCTCAAACTTGCGTAGTTTGTCATCCAGGTTGTCCTGAGTGGTGGCTGCAGGGGACAGACAGGTGTACGAATGACTAATAAATACATTTCAACTGTAACTCAACATTTTCCAAGGAATATAAACACACACCTTGCTCATGCTCTAGCAGCTGTAGAGCCTCCACACCGTTACTCCCTGATGGTCCGGCTCCCAGCTCAGAAACAGACTCTCCCTCAAGGTCCAGAGACGAAACAGAGTTAGAACGATTGGATGGACCTGAGAGGAAACATGCATGAGACAAAAGTGACAATTAGTGTTTCAGCTGTTAGATCATCATCTGTTGATGATATGATATTTTGACTTAAAAAATGTGTACCAGGGTTTAAAAAATGAATCACAATCCTTTCTTTGTTTGTTTGTTTGTTTGCATTATTTAGTTTTGCAGACTGACCCTCTGAGATGCCTTCCAAGTTGTCACTACAGAGGGAGAAGCGCAGGGTTTTGTCTGGTTTACCGTGCAGCTTTGTATCATCAGCATGGCCTTCCCCCTGGGCCCCATCTGTCATCTGCAGGTTCAAAACCTTGAGAGGCGTAGAGAGAGGAGATACAAAAAAAAAGGATAATGTAAACCAGCTTTTCCAAGAGTCATTCTAACCAGAGTTGGATACAGTTAATTCTTGAATTAGGTCCTGTAAGTCCTGCTTAAGATACAAGGTTTCTTATCTGTTGCAGAAAACTGACAGCACTTACTAAACACAAAAAAATGCCTGACACAGACTTCAAGGAGCCTTATTCCCCCTTCAATGACAGGAAAATATATGACATTGAATTTATCACATCATCATCTCTCCTGCAAATGAGTGCATTAATTCAAGTCACATTACCTCATTCTCTGACATCATCCCAGGGACAGTCTGAGGACCAGTTCCTAGTGAAATCACTAGCACCTCCTCTGGCGTTTGCTCCTGCAGGGATTCTTGCGAGCTGGCCTCTGCCTCCCCCTCCTGGGCGATGTCGGTACGGCTTCGGCTCCGAGCTGCTGCTTGTTGGCCGGTTGGAAGGAAGCAATGGGAGATAAATGTTATTTTGTGGTTCTTACATTCAGTGATGTTATGATTCACTATGTTACCACACACTAGTTGTGAAAATGAACAGCTCTATCTAGCAAACTGAATTCTACAGAACCAGGATTCTTGTCTGGGAGGTCACAACAAGGTGTCATCTATAACTGCTCTTGATAAATAATTAGAATAGCTGGCAACATAATTCTCTATTGCTTTATGAGCTCCATTAAGAGAATGCCAAATGTTAATTTAAATGTGTTCAAATTTGTGTCCTACTTAACTTAACTCCTGTGTGACATTGAAGACGAGTTTATCTCTAGTTTCTTGGTGTCACATATTAGTAGGTTAAAAATAATAGATGAGCTTTTTTTAAACATGAAAACAACTTCTCTAAAATTAATTCCACTCTGTT
The DNA here is from genome assembly GCF_009762535.1 of Notolabrus celidotus. Lineage (NCBI taxonomy): Eukaryota > Metazoa > Chordata > Actinopteri > Labriformes > Labridae > Notolabrus > Notolabrus celidotus. The sequence goes on along the minus strand of NC_048280.1, from coordinate 25,855,237 downwards.
TCGTTCACTGGTTAGGCTGGAGGCAGACACACACACACAAAAGCACATAAAAAGCTTTGCACATGATGTCTCTAGAAAACAAAAGATGCTATATCTGCCTGTCATTGTTTGACCAAAAAAATAGTAAGATAACATGTAACATAGGAACTTTAAATCCATGTGCAAAAACACATGAATCAGCAGGGCTCTTGACATCATTCAGTATGGTATTTGCTTAAACATGGCACCCAAATACCAACCAGGCTTGACATAATGAAACATTTAAGCAATGCATGACTGTCATACCATTGTTAAGATGAGCCTGACATACTTTCAGTCTAAGCTTGAGTGGTTGTAGTCCTGTTGGACTGATTCTTAAAAAAAAAACAAGAAGGAAATGGAGGAGCCCGGCACTCACTCTTCTCTTCTAATCCTCTCAAGAGAGCGACATAAATATAATCCAGAACACATTACAATCATCACGGGAGTTTCTCAATGCTAGTGTTTGTTTTTTAAAGTTTGCAATTAAAGGTGATTAAACATTAAAGCGATAGATAATATCATCAATTCTTCATTAAGAATTTCTAAGAAGTCTGAACCCTTTCCTATCTTCCAATCAAGCTGCAACCTCCGGTCTCAAAACTGCCATTCATCGAGAATCTGCTTGAGGCTGGCTGCAGAAACACCGGAAACAACATAGACACCAATTCAAAAAAGACGATCTTTGCAGCATTAATAAACATTTTTACAGCCTGGTTCAAAAAACAGCTTGGCTCTACGTAAGTAATTTCTCTATTGGCACACACTATACAGGGGTAAAATAATGTCCAACACTACAGTTCAGAAGATATTAAGGTTATGAGTTTTGCCCAAATAAGGACACGACTGACTTTACTGACAGACGGAGACACATATCTTTTGGCAAGGAGGCTCAAATCCTGCCTCTTTACCTCACACTAAGGCTGTTTCCGAAACGGCCTGCTACATACTACTTACTAATGTAGTAGGCAGTAGGTATTGCCTACTACATACTGCTTTTGAATTTAGTATGTAGTATGGCTGCTCTGTTCGATCTGTGTTGCAGTATGCTGGGTAAGACGTCACTGGATTTCCGGTTTTGGAAAGCGGAAGTAAACAATAGCGAAGCTGATAGAGAAACTGCTTCTTTAGCATCCACTTATGACTTAAAAAGTTAGGAAGTGGTTTATGTGTAATTGGATAACTTCCACAGCACCCAAAAAATAATTTCCTCCTGTCAAGAAAGAAGGAAAAAAGAAAAATTGGAGCGTGCGCTGTGCATTGTGAGAAACAGTACGCGAGGCAGACTGGTCCGATGCATACTGTTAAATTTTCCTGAATCAGTAGACATCCATGGAGTTTTTGGCATACTGCAGATTTTGCTCTTGTTCACATACTACTTACTACATACTGAATTTTGGCCAATTCAGTACGTACTGCTAGTATAGTAGGCGGTTTCGGAAACAGCCTAAGCTTAGTTGAGTTCAGCATTACCAATATGGCTCCCGCCAACGATTGGCTTCAAAACAGCGCTCAGGAGCAGATGGGTGACATCACAGATACTACGTCCATTATTTAAACAATCTATGCTTCCAATTCACCCACAAACAGCCAATATAGTCTCTGAAATCTTTGATCTTTTAAAGTCAGTTCTCCTTTTACCCTTTCAGACACCAGTGGACGCTCTGTGTGACACAACTGAAACTACACTGGTAGTAAGTGATTGCACTGAAGTCTCGACTTTTAGACCACTACTAAGGTACAGACCAGAGGGAGGAAAGGTGGAAGAATTTTCCCCACTCTACCTGGTAATGAAAAGCCATAATCCGCTGAATGAGGAAGCAAAAAGAGGAAAAACTTAGAAAACAAAATCAGTGCAAAAACATTCTAGCTCTGATTTGAGCCACAGCAATGTGCAAGGCGAAGCAAGCATGGTGAGAGCAAATGGGCGACTGCAGCGCTAAGCAACGGTGGTGAAGCAGAGAGGTTACTGTGCTGCTGGGAGAATGGACTACACAAGTGTTATCTAACACCTAACTGAACAAAACAACAGATGCATGGGTTAAGTATCCTCCTGCTCTAATACTGACAGGCTACCCACCAAAAGGGGTAACTAATGGAATGTGAGCAGACAGAGTGGTGGTTGTGGGGTCCCAGGATGTTATAGCGGCTAAGTGTTGTCCTGGGCAGCACAAGAGGAAAGAAGAAGGACAAGGTAGGGAGTTGAAGAAAGAAAACATCTCAGAATTTGAAGTATTTCAAGTATCAAGTCAAGAATGTGTGTGTGTGTAAATGTCATATTTCAGAGAAGCAAGCACAAATGGTTCATTTCTAATTAAGGGGGTGTTACTACAGCATCATTTGTCTCATGAATGCTAATGAAGGTAGACTATGCATCTTTTCCATCCATTCCAATTAAAATGAGTTCATTTATATTTGGTAATTTAATTGGTTGTCATTTCTGTAATTGAGCCTCAATCCAGGCCATGCTAATTATCTTTATAACAAGCTGAGAAGAAGCTCATTAGCTTCCTAGAAAACAGGCTTTCCACTAGCCATCACCACTCAACTACACTTATTTAGTTTCTCATTACATAAAATATTTCAATTCTCTTTTTTAGTTCTTGTTTCAAATTTGGATTTTCCCACAAAACAAGACATCCTTAAGATCCTCATATCAGGAGTTTACAAGAGGTTGCATCATAGAGGGACATAAATTCATCTTTTTAAAAATAGTAGGGAAACGGTCCACAGGAGCACTGAGGCTGTTTAGAAAGGTACCTATGGGGAGCCTGTTCTTCTTGTTGGCAGGAGTGGTGGCTGGGGAGAGCTGAGGGGTGTTGGAGGGAGTGAGCTCCAGACTGTTACTCTTTACAGTTCGAGACTGGGGCACGTTGGCGAGCAGGGTCTCCAGAGCCATGTGCTCCTCCTCTCGCAGGTGGTCCCCGGCCATCACACTCCGCACATAGTCCACCTGTGCAGGAAGTAGAGAACGTTATTCTTAAGGACATCAATCATTGTGAAATCAACAGTGAGTCTGACTAAGGGGCGTGAGATGACAAGTTTGTACATGTCAGAGTCATGTTTTAAGTCTATCTAAACTGTTGCTGGTGATAAATGTCAACTCTTTTGTTAACTGACAAAAGGAACCATGTGATGAATGGGAAAAAGGATTAAGGGAGGAGGCACACAGTATGTAAAATAAATGCTTTTAAGCTGACCTACATTCTGATTCAAATTTGACACAGACAAAATAGTACAAAAGTCGCTAAATAATTCAATCCTTTCTTTCTGTCAAATGTCTGCTGTTTGCGACTAGTTTATAAGCAGTTTAGACTGAATAGTTAGACTATTTTTACCTACTTAAAGGTTGTCACAGCAAGCTAGTGTTTCAGTGTTTGACACAAATATAATAAGGCTTTCACATTCACTTTCAAAAGTCATTCATGTAGTTCCCCTTTAACAATGCTAATCTTACTGGAGAGTGATTCAGAATCTCAAAAATCTCATCACTTAATCTTCAGGAAGTAACAAAGGTATGGTCCAAGCAGTAGAATCATTTGTTGCACGGTCTATTTCAGCCATAATAAGTAAGGCTTTTTTAACTGTATATTTGTATTGCATGTAGGACCTACCATCACGAGCAGCTGATTATGGGTAATATAGACCGCAGTCCTACTAAGGCCTTCGAGGAGGTTCATGGAGGACATAGGTGGGGTCTCAACTGCTCTTCCTCCAATCACCACGTCCAGAAAGGCAGCAACACAACTCTGGAGACACAGATGAAAATAGACATATAAGTATAAGGAGAACTTGGCTGCAGGGAGTAAATCAAACTCAGTAGTTCACCCACCTTATCAAATTTGGACAAACTGCTTTTACGTCTTGGGTCTGCATCGTCATCAGTCATGGCCAGCTGCTGCAAAAGCTGTCCCACCTGTAGAACACAGAAATATGCACTGTTACTCTTTACTATGGAATAATTTCTATCAGTGTTGTGCAAACAGAAAACCTGCTGTGCCACTGACCTGCATGAGATTGAAGCGGGCCACTTCATTAATGGGGGCATCTGAGATGATGCCGTACTGCTCTGGGTTAACTATAGCCGGGCAGATGAAGCACGTGAGCAGCAGGTCTGTACACATGGTGCGCACCTCGCCCACTTCCAGACGTTCCACACATGACAGAGTCTTGTACATCTGCGACACGATCCAGCGCAGGCTGTGAGGAAAGCAGTACGTGTTCTGCTTCAGGTAGCCGATAAACTTGTTGACCAGAGCGACCAGTTTCGCTTCGTTGGCCTCCACAGCGGCCTGCACTCTTTGTTTGTAGCCGTCTGAGCCCTTTTCTCCAAAGCGCTCCTGCTGGGCCGCAGTGAGGCGTTCTGTCACCTTGGCTGGGTCTGTCTCGAGGTGGTCTTCATCTTCCACCAGAAGCTGCATGATGGGTTCATGGAGGGTGGCAGTGAGAAAGAGCTTGGCTGAGTACAGGCCTTCTGAAAAGAGCTTGAAGAGGATGCTGAAGGCACAAGTTCCCCGCCTCAGCAGACGCCGAGGGTTGTCACTCTCCTTCAGCTCAAACTCGACCAGATATCGCAACACCTGGAAATAAAAAAAGACAGTTGACCAAATTAAGACAAGTTATTAAACTGTTCTGTAATGTGTAATGCCTCAGACAGACATGGCTGCTTACCTGTAGCAGGTAGCTCTCATCCTCCTGCATGATACAGTTGCCGTAAAGAGAAGTGAAGACTGTATGGATGACCCCCTGGGTGTGTTCCTGGTTCAGTCTCTCTCCTGCCACCAGACAGGACGACACCAGTCTGGGGTTCTCCCTCATCCTGGCCAAGAACTCGCCATAGATCGTCTCCTGGAAGCCCAGCGTCTTGTAGCCATCGACAAACTGAGTGTCTTCAAGCATCTTGGCATGTTGGCAACATTCTGCTGGAGAAGCCTCCGCACTGTAGAACAGCATTGTTTTATTACAACCACAAATCACAAGTATGCAACAAAAATAATCACTTCATACTCTAACTACTTCACATATTACAAGGTGTCTCTCCAACTACAACCTGAAGGAGTTTAGCATGGCATTCGCTGAGTTGCAGACAACACATCATCCAACCAAGACCTGACTGACATACATCAACCTTTAGACAAGCAAGTACATCCATTAGATTACATGCTAACTCTGCAGTCTTCTTTTTCAGGACGGCTGATTTTAAATGAAGTGACAAGGCTGAGGGCAAACAAGAACACCATATGATATCGTACTCACACTTGTGTCAGTGGCTCTAGGACTGTTATGTTATCATCAGTCAAGAGTTTACAACATCTTTCAATCCAAAACATTATTTTTCAGTGTAATTTTCTGAGAATTGTATTTGTTTATTTATGTATTTATTAAAAAGTAACTGAGGTATCAGAGGAAATGTGAGCATGATAATATGACAGTGGATCTGACCTGGTGAGAATAAGACGATCAAGGTTGATCCTCTGCTGCTTGGCGATCCATGCGGCCCGGTACAGCCTCTCAGCTGTCTTCAGCACATCACTGTTGAGCCTCTGGATCAGCTGCTTTTCCGATGCCACATACAGCCGCTCCTGCTTCAGGTGGTGGGCCAGAGTGTGGATGTCTGGCTTCACCATCTTCACCAGCTCACACAGGCCAAGAGCTAAATGACTGGAGAAAGAAAGAAAACAATGATGTAAATATGTGGGACTGAATGTAAACATATGCTTAAATAATATTATATCAACTGGAAGAGTTAGAAAAGAGGATTTTCAATTGTTGATCAGACATAAAAAAGGGGTGTAGAGTCTCAGAGATATAAGATTATGAAGCAGGGAGGGTCTGATGAAAAGATGCTATAGTTGCAATATGGAAAACTGCAGGATAAACAAAAGTTAGGATGGGACAGCCTCTGCTGCGTCAAACTTGAGATCATGAGTGTTCTGTAGGTTCCCTGACTTTATGGAAGTGAATAATAAAACCCTAGAATACAGTAACTTATTATAATTTTGTAGTAGGAACATGTCAAAGAGGAAAAACTGCATTTTTCTGTCAGTTTCTCTCGAACACAACTGCTGTAACTTTCTTGTAAGGCAGTCAAGCATGTGTAGCATTTGCAGCATATTTGCACTAAGATATAGTGTAACAAACTTTAAGATGTCCTACATTTTTTCCCATGGAAAGTTGTCAAAAGGAAAGCTGCTAAAGTTTCAGAAAGACAGATTATATGATCAAGTTTTCAGAGGAAAGTTTCACAAAGTTTCTGACTAAATACTAGCTCAAATATGAAGCTCCCTGTCATACAAGAAAAATCATTTGCATTCCATGTGCTTCACAAACTGGCTCGACGAGAACAGCAAAAGCACCCTTTTCACAAGCTTCAGGAGACTCTTCACAGCAGAATATGCAAATCACTCTCCCCTTTTCCAGATATACACAGCCAAGACATACAAACCAAGCCAAGTGCATCAAATCTGAATGATTTCTCGGTGAATCCTTTGCACAAAAGCCTCTTTGTGGCCGTGCTGCTAACATAGTAAGCACAGATTTAAGTGTGGAGTTATGGCTCGGGAAGGAGAATGAGACTAGACTGGAGAAAACTGCCTCACAGTGGGAATGACTGCAAGGCAGTGTCAGCGCTCACAAGCTAACAGACAAGCACAACACTGGTGTTGATATGCCTGACAAATCAGATTGGTTATGCAGATTTAAACACAAACTGATGAGCTCCACATTGAAGTCCTCTGGCAAGCCAAGAATATACAGTGATAACAGATCAACAATACGGTTATAGATTGTTGTCATGTTTGGAAAAATGCTGGTGAGACCTACATTTGTTAAATAACAGACAGACAGAGAGAAATGATTTCTATATGAAGGTGGCCTGAGGGGAGAACATAAGCTACTATAATACCCAAACAATAAATGAATGTAAATTAAGTTGAATATGTTTTATAGTTACTAATGATTGATATTGCACTGACACAGCACAGATTTTCATAGTAATTAATACTAATAAATTATAATTGTAAAAGTATCAAACATTTGCTCGAGACAGTTGTCAAATGTGCTCATTTATGATGTCATGTTATAATAAATGTAATGCTCGAGTCTCCAGGTGTTCACACTTCAAGAATCAAGAAAGACTTTATTGCCAAGTGAGCTCACACACAAACAAGGAATTTGATGTGGTGAATGGAACAGCGGTACTTAACAACAAGACAGTAGGGACAATAAAAATAGAAACCTAATAATAATAATAATCATAATCATAATTATAATCATAATAATCATAATCATAATATTTTTAATTTATTTATATAGCACCTTTAAAAACAAATGTTTACAAAATGCTTTGAGAAAACAAAGCGTGGTTCAGATAACAAAGTAAGCATTTAGATAGCGAGGAGGAATTTTACAATGCAAAAAAAAATGCAACGCAAGAGGTTAAAAAGAAAACACGTAAATTAAACAGAATGAAGTGGTGGGACAATAGACAAGTAAATCATTGTTGAGAGGTTTTTCAAGGGTAAATAGATACGATAAATAAATAAATATAAATAAATAAAAATGTATAAGTAAATAACAGCAAAATACTTTCTGTACAAAGAAGTATGAAAGCACTATCTAAAGACATAAATAAAACATTTACCTAAGCCAGAATGCACATATTTTAGCAGATGAATATAACAATAAATTACTTGATGGGTTAAATTACAATATTGCACATGGTTATTGAGGTATTGCACCAGAAATCAAAGTATTGTACATGTATGTGATATATCAAAGGAGTCTTAAGTGATTTACTGTTTGACACTTGCATAATGATTCACTGTTTTACAATTCAAGACAAAACCATTGCTTTAAAAGCCAAACATTAGCTGACTTATTAATAGAATAGATATTAGAATGATTTGCTTTAAGCATTAGTTAGCTATATATACATTTGTGCTAAATGTTCTTAATAACACACCTTTGAGTAATGGTGCACCTATGAGGAAATACAAGTGTGTGTACATGTCTGTTAAACATTGAAACTCCTCCAGTAGGAACCAATAAGGGATGGCTGTTGGATGATCAGATAATGAGAACAATAAACACTAACAGATAAAAGTCTTCATGGGAGAAGTTGCTGACAAATACTGTACATCACTAAATGCTAAAAATGTCCTTGTGGCTCAGTACAACTTCAATATGATGTCTTAGTTGTTAAATAATAGGTTATAATATGTTTATGTGTTGCTAATAAACGGTTACAATAGACAAGGAAGGTGTAATGTGATGGCAAGATGGACAGTGTCACAGAATACAGGTTATATTTAACACTTCAGTTTAGTCCTGCAATCTATGAGCAACAAGAACATGCAATGTACGATAAGATTGCTCAATATTCTGATAAATAAACAAGAAGAGTACATATTGGCTTTACCTCACAGTTTGTTAGTGTTTAGATGTTGTTCTTCATGCTTTACACAATGCCTGTGTTTTCATTTCAACATGACCTCCTGAACCCAAAATACACCCAATCTGTTCCTTAACAATAATGAATCTGAGGGTCTTAATGCATGGTCATTAAGCACCAGTCTCCTTCCAATACATTGTGACTGTAAGCATTGCTTGTTTACATAACATGTTTTATTTATTTATTTATTTATTGCGATAAATTCAGACTTTTGCAATGTGTTGTTTGCGTATGCTCACATCAACAATTTAATTGTAATGATTTGCATAGCTTCACTTCAATTCAACAACTTATCTTAAGATAACTCTCTCTGCTTATCCACTGATTGTCAATCCGTTAAGTGTCAGTAAGGTAAACATTGTTGGTTAAGATGTCCCTGAGAAGTCTTTGAATAGTCCAAACCTAAAAAGTATTTTTCCCCCCACAGAAAGCTGAGAAAAGCCACATTTTCTACATTTAGAACTGTGCCAAAAATGAAACAATGGGGGGCACTGTTGGCCTAGCAGTCTAAGTGTGCGCCCCATGTACAGAAGCTATAGCCCTCATCTCTAGGGAAGGCAATGATTTTCGATTATTCGTTCACTTAGTAAAAATCGAAGCGTTACTTTGAATATTTTCTCATTTTAAATGTACAATTTTTCATCATTTTTTCTGGTGCCTGGTTGTAATACGGTATTCCTGCCAGACGGTGGCTATAGAGCGTCTTAAAGCTGTTTGATAACCGCAATAAGTAACAAAAGAAGAAGAATGCTAACTGCATGAAATAGTAAAAGAAGACGAAAACATTAGCACAGTCACTAATGTTTTCCTCGTTTCTGAATCTCACACTCCTACACACGTATTTCCAGAGACTGGGCGTGGCTGTAAAATGTAAACACACACGCCCCATCGCGTCACAGAAACACCAACATAGAGATTGAGACAGATGCTGTCAGTGCCCGCTACTAGCAGCACCTCGTCCTGCTGCTGGTGAACGCGACTGCCACACAAACGGGTAGTTAACTGGACAGGTCTCTGTGTATGTATTTTGGCTTGAAATGCCCATCCCCTATTCGTCGCTGAGGTTGCAGGCTTGATTCCAGCCTGGACCATTTACTGCATGTCTTCCCCAAGCGGCAACCTCCAGTCCAAAAATATGAGTCCAATGCGGAAATGCTAAAAACTGCAGTTCATCAAGGATCCGCTTGAGGCTGGCTCCGGAAGTACCGGAAACCACATACACACCAATTCAAAAAAGACGATCTTTACAGCAGAAATAAACATGTTTACAGCCTGGTACAAAAGACGAGTGTAGTCTAGATAGCTCATTTCTCGATCGGCACACACTGTGGGGGGGAATTTTTTTCTAACGCGGCAATTTCGAAGATATTGAGATTACGAGTCTTCCAATGAGGCACAGCTGACTTGATTGGCAGGAGGGAACACTGTTGCTGTTGGCTAGGAGGCTCAAAGCCCGCCTCTTTACCTCACAATGGCTCGAGAGCAGCAATATGGCTGTCACCGACGATTGGCCTCAAAACAGCGCTTCAGAAACAGATGGGTGACGTCTAGGATACTACGTCCATATTTTATACAGTCTATGGCAGCGATACTCAACCCGCGGCTCGCGAGCCGCATGCGGCTCCTTTAAGACTAGTTGCGGCTCTTTTAAGTCCACTTAAAAAAGAAAAATCTAAAAAAAATCTTTGAAAAACGAAAAAGAAAAACATTGTCAGCAGAATTCATCAGCATTTCATTATCGCTCACAAGTCACACATCAGTCATCACACACTCAGTGCTTTATAGCAGCTGCCTGTTGCGTTCCTGTGTGACATTACGCAGCACTTGAACGAACTTAATCTCAAGATGCAAGGAAGAAACAAGACCGTGTATGAGCTCTACACGGCTGTCAGTGTATTTTCTGACAAACTGGAGGTACTCGAACAAAGTGTCCGTGGTTCTGATTACCGCTTCTTCCCCACCGTGCAGAAAGTGATGGCGATGCATGCAGACGCTCTCCTGCCCTGTCAATCACAATTCTGTGACGTGCTAACTGAGCTCAAGCAAAACTACACATCAAGATTCAACGACTTCAAGGACCATAGCAATATTTTTCTACTTGTGAAAAACCCATTCCTGGTTGAGGTCAATGAAATGAAGCAAATAAGCGACCAGCTCGTACTTGTGCAGCTTCAAATGGAGTTCGTGGAGTTAAAGAGCTCAGATGAACTTCAGCGTCAGTTTCGGTTTACAGATGTCGTGGACTTTTGGAAACTGGTGGGGCATCTCCCAAATATCTCCAGACTGGCAAGACGCATCATCTCAATGTTTCCGTCCACATACCGGTGTGAAGCAGCATTCTCTGCGCTCTCAAAAATAAAATGTTGCAACCGAAACAGATTGAGTCTGCAGCACACAACAGAGGCCCTTCGGATCGCCGTTTCCAGCGCAGAGCCCGACTTCAAATCACTTGTGCGGCAGAAAGAGTGTCAGAAATCACATTGAGTGTGAAGTAAGTGCAACATTACTGTTCTGACAACCCCTGCTGTCTAATATCTGCTGTTATATGGACAGTGATGATCAGTAAACATGCTGTCTGTTACTGTACCTGTTGTTATGGACAGTGATGATCAGTAAACATGCTGTCTGTTACTGTACCTGTTGTTATGGACAGTCATGATCAGTAAACATGCTGTCTGTTATCTGCTGTTATGGACAGTGATGATCAGTAAACATGCTGTCTGTTATCTGCTGTTATGGACAGTGATGATCAGTAAACATGCTGTCTGTTATCTGCTGTTATGGACAGTGATGATCAGTAAACATGCTGTCTGTTATCTGCTGTTATGGACAGTGATGATCAGTAAACATGCTGTCTGTTATCTGCTGTTATGGGCAGTGATGATCAGCAATGTGTGTTTTGTGGTTGCAGTGAAAATAATAAATCACAGTTATTGCACTGTACATTATGCTTTTCATTCCTTAGTAACATATTACTATTATCCATATTCTCAAATGCATAATGGTTTCAGGGAGGAAAGGAGCGTTTTTGGATTGTGGCTCTTGCAAAAATATTTTTTCGTCAATGTGGCTCCTGATTAGGACAAGGTTGAGTACCACTGGTCTATGGTCTTTCCCCACTCTCTACTCCCCACATGTCTTGTCTCTCTTCAGCTGTCCTATCCATTAAAAGGTGAAAATGCCCAAAAATATAACTTAAAAAAGAAACAATAATCAAACGTATCACCATCATCACCATTTTAGCTCTATAGTTTATGTGAAAAATTACAAAAAATACTTGTCAAAATCATTCTGGCATTGTGAATCTTTTATTTTTAGTAATTATATTTTTTTCCCTTAATCTTTTTCTACCTTTTCTCCCAGAAATGATGAGGTTAGAAAAACTCAGTGATGTAACAGCCTCAGGAAGCAACAGAAACACCTGGGCTGCTTTTATCACCTCAAAACAAGACACTGTGTGCTTTTAAACCAGGACACTTTGCAGGGGCTTTAAATTCTTATCTCCTTAGATCTTTATAGAACAGGAGATCTGGAGATACAACATGCAACTGAAAGAGAATGTCTTCCTGTCGTCACTTTTGTTTCAACTCACAGGTACCTGGCAGCCTTTACACCCAGCAGGGAGCACTTCCATGTATCTGATGGTGCTCTTGAATAAGCACATTCCTCACATACTTGGGAGGAAGTGAAAAAGCGACTAGCTGTTAAGTGGCTAGCAGAGGGGTTAACTTCCATTTGTCATGGCCTCCCGTGCCTGTCAACTCTGACAAAACCTCACCCGTTTTCAGCTACCTGGTGAGTCAGACACAGAGAGAGCTGAGGAAGTGTAAAGCAGAAGAGAAACCAAACAACAGACATTGTAAGGAAAGGCATCATCAGAAATCATCTGAGTAGTGTGAGAATAATAGTAGTTGCAATAGGAAGGCCGCTGATGTCTGTTAACATGAGGGACAAGAAGACCAGATAGTTCAACCATGACATCTGTGTAAGAAGATTATAACATCTGTAGCATGAGTCAAGAGACAGCGCAAAGGCAACACAAAGGATTTTAAACACCATGTCAAGTCCAAACACTTATGTAAAGTAGAAAGTGTGGAGGTCAAATTATTTTTGTAATGTGAAGAAGTATCACAGCAGTCAAGATAAGCCCTCTCCTCCCACTACATGATCTAACACACCCACACACACAGACCAACATATGAAACATGCAGCTTTTTATAGATATTCAAAGGATTTCACTTTCTAAAGAGGTACTCATGGTTCGGAGCCAACATCCTCTTCACACTTCCCTTTAGATAATGTCTTACACCACTCAGCAGTCAAATATCGTGCGTACATGAGACTAATGAGGGGGCCTCTTCGCCATGGAGGTGAGGTACTGACCCTCAAACTTTCCCACTGAAGTCTCTCGATATCATCAATGAGGGAGAACTAACGTGAAATGAAAGCTGGCTTTGAGTATATTTGGTCAGATCCTCAGATTCAGTAAGTGGGCACGTAAGTGGCTTGGAAACAAGAAGCTGTACTAGTGGCAAAAAATAGAAAAAACACACCACACACACTTATCATCTCATCTTCAGTGTTTCCACGCCAAGTACAAGATGAAGGGCAAATTAAGATCTGTGCAAGAGACTCCACCACCTTCAGTTTAGAAAGCTGAAATTACCTGTTTGTTACTCTGAATCCTGTTGGATATGAGGTAAACAACAGGATGTCATATGGAACTTCAAGGATAAACAGTGATTATAATTAACTCTGCACACTGTTAAGCAGTTGTTCATCATTCGCTGCTGAAGTGTAATGTCATTACTTGTGCAGGAAACTCAGGTTTCATGTAACCTCACACACTGTCTGCTTACTCAAGAGCAACTTACTATCATCACAACTGTTATAGCAGATTAGATCACACATCGTCAACCATGGAAACGCTGCATGTTGAGCATAGCTTTCAGACCCATTAAGGACCCAAACATTGTCCTGTCTCCCAAGATGACTGAGACAAACCTCAATACTAGATGAGTAGCAATAAATCGTTCAGCAAAGAGCACAATCAGACACACCAATAGGATATATGTGCTAATAAACCAAACCATGCATCAGGTTAGCACAAATAATGGAAAAGGGACAGAGGAAGGCTCTTAAATGTACCAAGAAGGTGTTGGGGTGAGCAGATCATTCAACTACAGAACACTGTGATATTTGGCGTAGAAAGTATCATAGTGGAAAAATGGGAAATAATGACTGTATCTGAAAAGTTATCAATCATAATTTCATCAATTAAAGCTTAAAGCTGCTGTTGGTAGTCAGAGTAAACATCTGTTCAGAGAGAGGGACTTCGTATGTCAACACTATCCCTCCCAACCAGATTTCCTCTTAGTCCCCTAACACAGATCAGCGTGTGCAGTCATGACAGTGCCGGACTCATAACCAATCGGAGGACGTAGTAGGGGCCGCCCCTTAACCAATCAGGGCGGAGGATTGGAGATTAACTATGATTGGTCCGTCATAAGGGGAACGAGAGGTATAATAACATTACTTGATATGAAGGCATTGGAAAATGCAGAGATTTCACAATAGTCTCAAATTACTCCACTTACCGATGAGTAACGATGGGCATTATGACCTTTTCTCCAAACACAGCAGAAAAAAAGGACAGTTTTTTACACCATTCCTACCAACAGCAGCTTTAAATGTACCAAGAAGGTGTTGTGGTGAGCAGATCATTCAACTACAGAACACAGTGACACTTGGTGTAGAAAATGTGTATCTGAAAAGTTATCAATCATAATGTCATCAATCAAAGCTTAAAGTAACAAGATAGCTTCTCTGGGAAACAAGAGGTACACAATAACATGACAGAAAACACAAATATTGGTGTTGTTCTGAATTTTAAGTTGATAAAAAAAGACTTGATTGATTCTGTTTTTACGCCCCTAAGCTATGGAACTCTCTGCCTCTGGACATCAAAATGGCGAGCTCTCTGTGTGTTTTTAAAAGTACGCTTAAGACGTACCTTTTTAATCTAGCTTTTAATTTGGAGTAATATAATTTTAGTTTTTTTAATTATCATTTGAATCATTGCTTTATTTACCTTATTTAATTATTTATTTATTTATCTATTTATTTCTTGTATTCATCTGATCTTGTTAACGCTACCTTATTTTTACTTTTCGTTCCACTCTTACTTATTTTCTTAATTTTACTGTTTTGATTTTATATTATTTTTAAGAATTCTATTTATAATCAGGCCATTTATATTTTTACCATTGCTGTTGTTTTCTGCCTATGTTATTCTGTGAAGCACTTTCGGCAGCATGTTTTTATGTATGAAAGGTGCTTTAAAAATAAAGTTGAGTTGAGTTTCATTAGTCTCATTATTTTCTTCAATGATTATGTACTACAGCCTTGAGGAGAGACAATAAAGGCACTACTAATGCACACAGAGTTAGTGGTAATATACAGTGCTTAAATATTTATGATGTTAATTGACAGTGAACTATAATTTGATGGCGTGATTGCCAACAGAGATTCAGCCAAACAGCCAGTCCAACAACATGGGCTGGGTTAGGTGAATGTTTGCTACTGGGTTAGTTTAGCTAAGATTACCACCAGAGCTGAGGATCGTTCACAAATAAAGCACCTAACTAACGTCATGTTGGCTTACGTTTGATGCTGTGAGGGAAACAGACACAGCCAGAGACAACCAGGTGGGTGACTTCTACCTAACGCAGTTCTATTTGCACTGATTTGAAGAATGAGCACACAGTAAACTGGCTAACATAGCTGTAGCTTGGTAAAACGTTGGCTAGTCAAACAGGCTGAGCTAACGTTAGCCTAGCTGTAGGCTACAAGCTCCTGAGTGTTCAAATATGCTCGATAAATCATGCCAACATTGATACAGTAACTTACCGAACGGGATTACCGTGTTGTGGTTGTTCTCAGTTTGTCCAAACACAGCTGATAAAAGGATTTCTCGAGTCAGAGGGGTCGTTTGTTGGCGGTTAGCCGTGTAACACTGTCTTCTGCAGGAGCGAACAGTGCTGTCATTTGCTGTCATCACGAGGAGACATGCGCAGCCCGCATGCGCAAAAAGGCTTGTTAAAGGGAAATTCCATGTAAAAACAGAAAACAGTGTTTGGGGAAGCTTCTTTGAAATTATAACAATGTAACATACGATTTAATTCACTCTTGAAAAGGTTGAGCTAAATGAGAGCCTACGAAGAGGATTAGAGCCACTGGAAAAAAAAAGTAAGAATTCTGATCTCAGATTTCTGACTTTTTCTCAGAATTCTGAGATTAAAGTCAGAATTCTGAGAAAAAAAGTCAGAAATCTAAATTTATTTTTTCATTATTATATTTCTCAGAAAAATGTCAGAATTCTGAGATTAAAGTCAGAATTCTGAGAAAAAAGTCAGAAATCTGAGATCAGAATTCTTACTTTTTTTCTCAGAATAATAATTTTTAAAAAAAATTGACCTTAATTTCTTTTTTTTTTTCCAGTGGCCCTAATCCTCTTCCGTACTCCAGTTATGTTGTTGGTCAAATGGACCCTTTTTGAAGTTCAAAAATTGAAAAAGGTATGAAACTTCTTCTGCCGGGCTTAATATGTGTGATCAACATATAAAATGAAAATGGTTGATTTCACATATTTGCAAAAAAAAAACCTGCATGTTTTTATTAAACAGATACTGATCGTGGGTTACTTTGACCCGGCACTCAAAGTGGAGGCCAAAAGGAGTCAGAGGTGTTGAATACTAGTTGTTTCTTTGCAACTGACATTTTCACCCAAATCACACACCTCATCACACGCCTCATCTGTAAAGTGCGAGAATGCTGTGTTGGCATGACTTTTGACGGGAAACATGATCTGTTAGAATTAGAGAACACCATTGCACTAAATATGGATTTAAATGGTTAGTAATGAATTTAATAAAGAGATTTAACAAATGTTTATTGGGATTTTATAGGGTACTGACACTTTTGGATTATTAAATATGCCCCGAGTCAAATTGCCCCGGGAAAATTATTGCTGTTCGTGAGAAACAAACATAACAGGAGGGTTAATTCACTCTAGAAAAAGTTGAGCTAAATGAAAGCCACTCAAAGGCAAATGAAGTTTGATTCTAACCATTTTGATTTAAAACGAAAGTCATATTTCATTTTTAAATTAAGAAGCCACTACTGGTGGTGCCAACAAATTTGGAGAAATGTTTTCAAAGTGGTAGTGAAAAACAAAAATTTCAAAACTACACACCCCAGGATATTTATTAGACAGTGAAAATAATTACATATTCAGATTTTAAACACTGGCTATATACAGTACCAGTTTTCTATGTCTTTAAGGTAGATTGCTGTACATATTTATTAAAGTAGCAAGTTCAGAACTGGCTTTCAATTTCGCAAAACAGTTTTCAAGAAGAATTTTTGACTGGAAATACAGCAAATGACCAAAAGTTTATCCATCTGAATCTTTTTCATGCAACTACATTTTATGGTACTGGGTAACTGTTTATGTAGTTAAAGGGTATTTTAAAAACCTTTTATTGATGTAAGCCTATCCAGGATATACTAGAAAAATACTGAGCCAAAGAGTGAGAAATAGGATGCTGCCAACCAGATATAGCTGACAAGCAATGACAGGCACGTTTCAGAGATAAAGCAGAGCAGTGGCTGCGTCTAATAGTTAAACAATTAATATGGATCATAAGCTCAACCTCTGATTTGCTGGAATTCCATAAATGGTAAATCCCTCATGTTTTGATTGTGTGAGCTTACTCCTGACCCCGGTGTGGGGACAAATACTCTAGCTATGTTATTGTATTCCACAGATTACGTTGCAGCAGAGTAACAAGCTGAAACCAGTAAATGCCATTGCTTCAGCATTTTATGGGACAGGTTTAAACTGACAGACTTAAAATGCATTCCTTGAAAGCTAATGAGAAAAAGACGGTAATTTATATATTCACACAAAATACAATAAATACACCAAAACTGTCAGTACATATCCATAATTCAGTGGGTAAGAACACATTTTTCACACCAGTTGCTCTCTCATAGTCATTCTAAAAAAATGCCCTATTTAAGTATCCATGAAAAATAAAAGCTACTAAAGTAGGGCATTTACCTGAACTTTATCCCATGACAGCTTTGTAGTATTACAATGTTTTAAAGTATGAGGAAATTATATTCATTCTGAAAATTTAAAGGGAATATTCTTCATCAAACAAAGTAAACTAATTAAAAATGATATTAATATGCTACAGTAATGTGTTAGTGTACGTGTGCATTTGTGTTCCAAGTCATCTCATCATCGTTCGAAGACAAGCCAATGGGTGTACAACACCTAATGCAGTACAACACCTACAAGGTAATACATGCACGCTTCCACTAGGTGGTGTTCTAATGACACTTTTCCTAATACACTGAAAATCCTTGTGTTATAAACCTGATACATTAACACGAATCAAATAAATAAAAGCACAAATATATTTTGTAAATATTTTTTTAAAACGAGATATTTCCATGCATCTGTTTGTTCAAGATTCAAACCACTGCTTTCACAAATAGAATAATACAACAGGGTATAGGGATGAGTTGAGAGAACATGATTGAAGCTCTGTTTTGACAGCAGCTAATACTTTGACAAATATCATGTCTCTATCGTTGTGAATAAACCTCTACATCCCCTTATTTCACCCTAAATTTAGTTTATCAAAACAGGTTGACCTTAAACCGCACAATCGGTTACTCGGTTACTAAGTAAAACAGGAAGATTTCACAGCTGGTGTTTTGAGTTTATGTAGTTCAGCACCAAAAAGACAAATAAATACTCCTACTGACCTCTCATTAAATGTTCTGTTCATAGTCAATTTATACATTTTAATGCAGAGGTTGATTTTCTTTTTTCATTTGTGCCATTAAAACAATATTCATATTCTTCGATATCCCAGCAGAAGAGGTACGAGTACAGATGTCTGGATATGTTTTTGTCTGGATACATTTGACATCAACTGCCTGCTACTGAAGCCATCTGAAAGAAAACTGCAAAGCCACAGGATCGCTTGTTAAATTCCATTTATTATATATTTATATATGGGTTATAAACATCACAAAATAGAAAGTTGAGGAAGGTCTTGCACAAAGATATATATCATCAAGTAAAAGAGCAACCTTAGATTAGTCAACATTGGCAATAGAAGCAGGCATGTCATCGTCATAACTGTGTTCAGTGCTGCAGCTGTGTTAAAGACATTCTCATTTTATCATTTAAGTTTTTAGTGCAAACAAAATCTTTGCAGCTTTTGGCTCCAAGAGAATATTCAATGTCATAATAAAATAGGAATATAGATAGAATTTTTAGAATACAGATAATAAGGTTGCTCTTTTATTGCATATTATTTAAGAACGTAAAGTGTTACTCGTTACAATAAGTTCATGATGTTCAAATTATCTTATATTCAATATATATACCTCTTAAATTTCTAAGCATCAAATGGTTTCTCATCAACATAATAACTTTAGTTTAAAGCAATATCAATATTAAAATACCTGAATATAAATTACATGCTTTGAGCAAAATAATTGATCATTTACAATGGTTTTTCAAACAACCTAAGCCCAGAGCTGTCAAGGCTTTACAAATAGCTTAACCTATACATTGCTTTGTGTCAAATGCATTTTTTTTTATCGACTGAAGGCCACTTTCAAACAAAGCAATTTACACTATGACATCAAGTCTTATCGTGAGATGAGCTGGGTTCAAACTAACATTTTAAATGAAGTGGGGAAACAAATAGGTGACCTGATTGTACTTCTTTAGCTTTCAGAACAATAACTAAAATAGGTTTAATTCAAAATATATCCACACAACTACAGTATACTTTGGAAATAATACTTTTTTAGTAAACAGCTGTGATATTACAACCACTGCAACAAGGTATAATATAAATTTCATAACATTTGGTAGAGAAATCAACAGTGGATGTCTTAGATTAGTTGGATGAGAGATGGGCTGTGCCTACTATTTGGTGGTGGCAATGAGGTGTCTCTGACATAAATATTGTGTGCTTCATACAATGTCCGCTGGAACCGCACAGATCATACATGTTCACATCTTAAACACCTGGATAACTGGGTTTGTGCCTAGTCTACATGCAGGCTATTTACTCTTCTGAGTGCAACAGGATCAAAATAAGCCAATAACAATATAGGACAACCTGTAAGTCTGTGTATACACTGTATGTGTGTGTCTCTGTGTGTGTTAGTCTTTGTGAGTGTGTGGTAACAGAGAAATAGAAGAAAAAGAGTGAAAGAAAGAGAGATTGGTCACATACAGTATATTATCATATTTCCATATCAGTTCTCAAGTTTGCTTAACCACACCATGTATTTACAGTATGTACATTTAGTGTAGTTGACATCATCATCATTACTAACTAGTGCTTTACTATATAATGTCATCCAAGAGATGAGGGGTACCCACCCAGTCCAGTGTTCTTGGCTCAGAAGCAGCCATGATCATGCACATGAACTGTTTCCCTGTTCTCTTATCTATGGGGTAAATCGTAGTCGGAGTGAACCTTTTGTTGCTCTCTACAAACTCACACAGCTGATTATAGATACTGGGGTACTCGTGGCGAAGGAACACTCCTCTGGTCCTGAGCTCACGCTGGATGTTGACAAAGCACACCTCCCTAGCTTTTCTTCCCTCCTCGCCCTCCTTGTCGATGTCCGGTGTGCCTGGAGGTGGAGTGAGGATGAGTGTTTCCATTTCACTCTCCTTCTTGAGCACCTTTTTGTCAGGGCTTGACGACGCCAGGGACACCTTTGCATATTTGCGAACTGTTGGTGCTTGGAACCTTGGTGAAGGTCTGTTAGGCACTAGTTCACCAACAGCTATTGATACATTCAAAAGAAAACATTCATTGGGGTCATACTCATTTCCTGCCAGCTGCAGTTCCTTGCAGTATTCACCAAGGTTGTCCTTGAAGCTGTCCAGCTCTCTGAGAGAAAGGTACGTGGGAGACATGAGGAGGCTCTCCAGCCCAACTTGCAGGAAGTTTTCAGCTGTCTCTGGATTAGCAAAACCAAGAAAGAGAACGCCTCTCCCTCTAGAGAGGTAGCCAGCTTTGGCAACCCGAGAGAAGGCTTTGTGGATCTCTGAATTCTCTCTGCAGAACTTGAGTGAGTGCCGACACACACTGTTGACTCGACCATACAGACATGTCTCTTTGTGGATCTCCCAGTCGTCCCTTCGACAGTTCCGTGAGCAGTAGAAGGTGTAGCAACTGTGGCATGATTTGTAGTATAAGCAGGCGTTGAACATATTCTCAGTCCGGTTGCACTTCTTGTTTGCACACACCATTGTGTCGTCTTCATCTGTGCTGTGGTCAGGAGAACATTCTTCTGCACTCCTTTGTAAAGCATCACATCCACTGTCAGGGTCTTTGATTGTGTCAGGACTGGATTTGGAGGACGGGAGTGGTGTGTTTGGACTCCCCAAGTTTTCAAGTCCAGAAGATCCTCTGTCTTTGTCATCATCTTCAGAAATTAGTTGTTTAAGCTGGTCTAAAATGTCTTCACTTGACTTTCTGCTAGTGGGTGGTTTGTAATCGATGACCAAATCAGCTAGGAGTTCATCCAGTTGCTCTAAACTCTGCTGAAGGGAGAAGTTGTTGTGTTTCCTGTCTTTGGTTGAATCTGTCATGTTAGATGTCTGCTTCTGAGGCAGTACTCTAGGAGATGGTGTCTTTTCCCTGTCCATCATATCCCAGCTGACAGAGTGCACATCACGCCGCTTGTTCTTGCCCGCACTTAGGTCATTGTCGGTTATGGTGATCTCTGGAGTCACAAACCAGTGCCCACTCTTGGTATTCCTCCACGGAATGTTTGAGCTCTTCTCCAAAGAGTTTTCAGAGAGAGAAAGGGCAGCGTAGCGCCTTGGTGAACTTGAGAGGTTAAGAATGACAGGCTGAGATGTGACATCAGAGGATGCTCCGTGCCTCGCTTGATAGAACAAATTCTCGTAGCTTCGTCCACGAGGCACTGATTGCTCTCTCTCGTGTCGTGGATACAGAATATTGTCCCAAGACTTGGAGTGGTTTCTGACCTCTGCTCCGAGTCTGCCGGTCTCCAAACAACTGTTAGTAAACCAAGGCGGTATACTGGGGTCTTGCCCCATTCTTGGAGGTGTGATCTGAGAGGACTGGTTGGAGTAACCAGATATGCTTGAGCGATACCAGTCGTCGGAAAAGGCCTGTGACATTCGAGGGCGTCGAGGGCGACCCTCTGTATGATATGGCCTCGGAAAGTACTGCTCCTCTGGGGAGCCGTACGGTTTAGGATAAAACAACCGTGAGCTACTCATGTGGTATGGATTGAACCGGCTCTCATCTCCATAGTAGGATCTCGACAGTGGAGTTTGAGAAAAGTATGATCCTGCCTCACTAGTGGAGTAAGGCCTGCTATATCCAGAGTTCACTGAATCCCTGTTTGAGGGCTGGTCCGTGTAAAATGACCTGACAGGAAGGGTGTGCACCCAGCGAGTCCTTGGATCATACGGACCAGTTATTGTACTACCATGGCTGGTGAGACTGGCCCGATCATCCTGGTAGTATGATCTAGAGTAGGGATGAACTGAATACCGAACAGGGTCCTCTGTATAGAAAAACTTGGTTGGTATATTTGGATTTGAGTAAGCTCTTTGTTCCTGACTGAGATATGGTGCTGTTGGCGACGGCATCCTGTGCATGTCGAAATGCTGGTAAGAGATAGGAGACATGCTGGTATAGTGGTATCCTGATCTAATGTCTCCACTGTAGCATTCGCTTGGAGTGGGCGTTGGTGAGGAGACAATCTGTCGAGGTACATATAAACCTCTACTGCTGGCCTGCGAGTATCTCTGCCAAAGATGGTCAGTCCTTAAATTGGGGACCTGCCTTGCTGTGTGCTGCAGAACAGAAGCATCTGGTTTAATGTCCACACGGCATCTGACGTGAGGAGTGATGGCTGGTTTATCTGGTTTATCCTCCTCAAAACAGTCAGACACATAGAGAGGAGTGTGATGTTGTAGTTTGGAAGGATGCACATCATTCAAAAAAGCCCTGTTTGAGGAATACGTCTCTCGTGATGTTTCAGAAGTCCTCACTGTATCTGACCCAGCCAGGGGTGCATCCCTCCCCTTCCCTGCCCCTGGAGGAGACACTGAGATGGGCACAGGAGTGAGGGTGGCCTTGATTCTTGGAGCACTTTTAGATCTTGTTCTCTTTTTAGAGTCTGACCATGTTAGATGACTGGGTTTGTCCTGGCTGGATTGCTGCTGGAACTGTCTGGTGTTGAACAGGTCAGGAGATGAAAAGCGGAGGTGCCCTGGTTGATCTAGTCCATTCCACATGAGATCTTTGTTCAATGCCTGATGCTCAGTCCTCTTATACGGGTACTCCATGGGGGAAGAGAGGGACCGGGGGTCATCCAGTGACTCAATAAAGTCAAAGCTGCGGCAGTGTCTTTTGTTAATGATTTCCGGTTTGTCAATCATTTTCAAGTCACATTGCTGAGAGGCCTGGAGAGAAACGGAGTGGTCAGACAGGGGATTTAGAGAAAAGTCCTGATACAGAGTTGATGCCAGTATATCAGGGGGATGGGTTCGGGTCATCTTAAAGGAACTTCAATCCTCTCCAGTCAGTGTGATTCAAGATCAACACAGCCTGCGAAAAAAAGAAAGAGATAGATAAAACAAATACAAATCAGTGCAAAATAGAGATGTGAGAAAAACGTCCTACTTAAGATATGCAGGCAAATTCAGGTTTTTGCATTAGTTTGAATGCTTAAGAAACAATTTTTTGTATCTTGTATTTTTTATGCTCCACTTGATTTGTGTGGTTGCCCTGTGTTTGTTTTTATGTCAGATGAAGTTCCTCTGAGCTGTATGTTTCTTAGGCACTAGTGCCCAAGGCAAATTTCCCCTGGGGTATGGCAAAACATATCTAATCTAATGTAATCTAATCTCTGATGTAAATGTACCTCCACGATTACATGAGACAGATGCCTGTAACAATGATTGTTTGCAGATTTACAAGATGCAGATGTTCATTTACTAACTTAGTTAATTACAACTCCACAGCAATAGTACAACTTTATTTCTAGGCTATGTGACAATCAAACACTACTTAAAAGTCCACAGTTGACTGGGGGAAATTCAGCACATTTTAAGAGGTTGTTTCTATGAGATACTACTGGCATTATCTTGATCTACTAACTAAGAGGGGATTTTCTGTTAAAAGCAAGTGAAAAGCATTTGCAAGACATTATATCTAAATGTATGAACAGAGAAGATAAGATATTCCTTTATTCATCACACAACGGGGAAATTACAGCAGCAAAAGACAGTGCAAAACAGTATAGGGTAAACAAGAGCATATAAAATAGTAATTATTAAAACAATATTAGCAATTAAAAAAGTTAATTAGCATATCTTAAGAAAAGTAACAGGTAAGCAAAATGACTCTAAGTTAGTTTTAGATCAAGTACGCTGTTTTATGATTTAGAACAAATCAAGGTAACAAGGCATTTCTATTCACTACCATTTGAATTATTCACAATAATATAAAGAGAAATAAATTCAATCTCTGCTTTATGGATATCCAAAGTATTTTTTAGGGTCTTCAAATATCATGGACAAAACGATGCCTTTTCAACAATGGAATTCTGTGTCATAAACACATGGGCTTCCTTGTTGGCACCCACCCACAACCTAACCCTGAGTTACCATCTGTTCACCGTGAAGAGAGAGGACTGACCAGCCGTCTCTCTGTCATGTCTCCACAGCACACCTAAATATCACGGCTGTTCACACACGACCAACCTCGACAGACAAAACAACACCAAAAAGGATTTTAATAAATTAGACACAGCAGCTGTACAGGCACACAGCACTTTTCTTTTCATCTGAAAGACTTAAAGATTCCTAGATTTTCAGTTGTGGGTAAAAACATTGGGAATGAACACCAGATTATATATGGGCACGATGAATTATCTTAACTTTATGTTTTATGAGTTTTTATGTGCAGCGTCAGCATTTCCATGTTATACTGCAAGTCTGTCAGCTGAAAAAAAGTAATTCAAGGAATAATTTTAAAATGCTACATTAAAAATAAATATAATAGTTTGGTAAGAAAGTATTTCAGATGAAGAACATTTTTTCCCCATCTTTTCAAATCTAATAAAGGTATTACTGTCCTCTGAAGTCAGCT
Organism: Notolabrus celidotus; assembly: GCF_009762535.1. Classification (NCBI taxonomy): domain Eukaryota; kingdom Metazoa; phylum Chordata; class Actinopteri; order Labriformes; family Labridae; genus Notolabrus; species Notolabrus celidotus. The sequence goes on along the minus strand of NC_048280.1, from coordinate 25,830,517 downwards.
GTTCTTAAAATCAAGTTTTCTAAAATAATAGACAGACATCTTATCATCATTGAGACTTTGGTCACTATAGTCTGATCGATGCCCGAATGCTAGATGATATGAGTACAACTCTGTTACTTGGAGGTCTGGAAATGTAAAAACACATGTCACTATAATACGGGGGAAAATCCTCTTAAGCATCTGACTTTCAGTGAACTTCCTCTTCTTCTGTGTCATACAAATGAAGTGGGTGTCAGCAAGATAACAAAGGCATTCACTTCATTTTGTTATTCATTATTATAAATAAAAAGGCCTAATAGGGTGCAGGCTGAGCAGTTCACTGCCTTCATTTTTCTTTAACAGCCACCCAGATTTGTTACATTAAGGGAAATGAACAATAGCTCCCACTATTGTTATGTAGAGGGTTTGCAAATATATTGTTGAATAATCAGCCTTAAAAGGCTACTGTTCAAGTCCTTGTAGGGATGCAACAGTGCCTGGATGATTTAAGAGATTAATCAAATAGTACAGTTAAGGTCTGAATCTACAACAGGACACCATAGACATCACCACTGAACTACACAGTTTAAGTCCCTCTAGAAATCTTTTGGGCCTTTTTCTCTGATTTGAGATGCAGTGATTTACTTTCACTGAGAGGGTAGAAAGTATCCTTGCACTAAGTAGGCACACACATTCCTTCCTTTACTCATCTTCATGGTCTGAGGCTGTTGTTCAATAGACAGACTGCACTTTTCTAGCACAAGTAGAATACCACATGCCATGTACTGTCTCCATGGCTACAGCAAAGACACCATGAAACACTCCTGGAGTTGCACACAGAGGGCACAATTTCAGTCTGAAAAAAATCATGGCATCATAATCAATACGGATGGCTTTAATGTTCTCTGTGTGGGCAAACTCCATCCGTAGCAAACAAGTGCGACTTTATACTGACCTTATCAAAGGCTGTACCACCGCTTTAAGAGCCTTTCTACAGGCATTAAGGCTGTATTTCTTGCTCTACGCTGTACATTAATATTGTAAGAGGTCGTTGCTCTTTAAAACTCTGATATTGATTCGGCTCATGTTAATTTGTTTTCCAATTTGTACCTAAAAGCAACTTCGACGCGCGTCTTCAGGCCTTTTTCTGCGAGGTTTTTCCAGACAATAACAAACGTGATGCAGATTCGCCTCCCCATGGAGCCACACCGCGGCGGCGCATTCAGCCTTGAAGCGTTACCAAATACTTGCACTAACGCACTTGTGCTCTCCTTTTTATTTTGGTGCTGCGGCACGAGCGGCCCTCCATCCTTCGTGGCTGACCTAATGCCTTTGCGCGCGGAATGACATCATTTGCGCTAAATAGAAGGAGGCAGAGGGTTCAAACCGGGACAGAGGCGGAAAAAAATGAGTTGGGCATAGTTTGGAAATGTCAGATTACAGAGAGTGAATGAGTTAGGGGCCTTACCGTATCGTCAGTGAGTGGATCCTCTGCGGTGGACATGGTGAAGCAGCAACCCGTTCCTCACCAGTTTCACCCGTTACCGCACCTGCCGCGATCCTCCCGGAGACGAGTCGTCCTTCATGCTGCCTTACATGTTTCCTCCTTCACCCAGCGATGCTCTCACACTCGCTTATGTCTTTTTTTGGTGTGTGTGTTAGTGTGTGTGTGTGATGGAGAGGAAGGAGGAGGTGTGTCTGAGCCTGCGCCTGTGCGCGTGCCTCTGGAGGCGTGGTTGTGCGTGTTTTTACGGCGAGGGAGGGTGGTGGTGCTGGAGGAGGTTGGTGTTGGTGGGAGGAGGTGGGTGTTCAGTCTCGAAGCAGCATTGCGGTCTCATCTTAGAATATGGAGCCCTGAGGACAACTGCATCCATGGGCACTTCCGGGGGAGCTGCTGCTGGTGTCGCGAACTGTGCAGAGAGAGGTGATTTGTAATCACATTCCTTCATCATGAGGCAAAACATCTCTGACACTGACATTTATGAAAAGTTTGCAGACAGGTTACACAATTGGCTGCAAACTTGGACCTCCCCTACGCATGTCAGGTCACCTGTGGTCTTCCTCCCACACAGTTGGATATGCAGGAGATGTGGTGATGAGGAAAACCAGTCTCAGAATACATAATATGCTTTGTTATATTTTGAGCATGGCGTAGGCCTGATTAACTCGCTTAATTTACCAATATGCAACTTATTTTACCAACTCATCCATACATTGTAATATCTCAAGAACACTGGGGGGAAAGAGCCAGTTAGAATTTCCGATATAGCCCAAGTTGACATCTTCAGTGACTTTTATTAATTGAACAAGACCTCAAAAACCTCAGAGAAACATTTATCATATATTATAAAGAAAGCATCAAGTTTTTACGTAAACGAGGCTTGAACTTGTAAATTAAATGGAATTTTGCTTGAAAAATGACGTTGAGGTCAGTTATCATTCAAAAAGCTGCCATATGGTTTCCACTGGTCTGTTCATTGATTTATCTTACTGTTGCAGCTTTATTGATATTGACTGTTTGTCTAAACTTGACCTCTTTGGCCTAGAGTTACTCTTCTCATTATAATCAGAGATGTAGCATTGGCACTTGACAAAATGCTCTTGTTCCCCATGGCAGAACTTTTTTAATCCCTATTGAATACTGTCACAAAATAATCAATACTTTTGATCTGGCAGGGAGAGATATACACTGCACCAAAGTTATTGAAAACAAAAATATGAAAAGATTTGAGAGCTTTGCTGTAAATCCTTCAATAAAGCTCCAGGCAGGTGGCATGGGCCCCCCTTGAAATCTTGTGGGCCACTCAGTGCCACCCCAAAACGTTAAACCTTGATTAGCTATCTACTTCATCAGAGGCAGGACTTTTGCTACAACCAACAATTCGGCCTGTGTTGTAGCAGGTTGCAGGTAGGGATTTCATGACTACTAATTTGACTAGTTGCCAAGTTTTTCAAAATACTAGTCGAATCGTCATTACATTACAAAGACGTAGACAACAGGTTTTTTAGGGAACAAAGAAAATTGTATTCAGTAATGTAAACAGCTCAAGCCTGGTGCTTGTGCTACTGTCAGTGCTAGCTGTCAGCTGCGGGTGTTTCATTTTGAGATGGTTGTGCATCGCAGACATGTTCTTGTTATGCTTCATAACAGAGATGCACAACTGCCATTTCACCTTAGGGATATAGTCATCTACGATGCAACACCTTTGAGCACCGACTAGTGGTGAAAGTAGTCCTCTAGTCGATTAGTTGATGAAACCTCTAGCTGCTGGTAGCTTCCGTTGCATTTTAATTATTGTATTATTAAAGACATTTTAATTTGTTAGTCATGTAATTGTTACTTTGGGCATGGTACATCATTTTCTGTCCTTAAAGAATGAAGCTAAGATGATTTAAATGTTGACACTCTGTTGTATTATATCTTTAAGATAGTTGAATGATAATAGTTAAAGTAGATATGGTGAGTGGATAAAGATTGGATGAATTAATGCAATGCATTGGTGTGTTTGTGCATGCATGCTCCATGCCACCCCTGCAGAGATCAATGCACCAGTTGGGCCACCCCAGTCAGAAGAAGAAGTATTGATCCCTGTCACAAAGATCAAGTGAAAACAGTCTCCTTCAGTGTTACTGGTGCATCCAACAGATGCTTCATTCTTTGATAATCAAAATAAAAAAATAACCCAAAAAAAGTTTGATTTGAATTCCACGCGGTAGACCAGTTAACTCTTGGAAATATGTCTGCATCTTCTCTAAACAATAATAGGCTCGAGCAAGATTATAGTAAAACAAAATGTTCCTTCCTGCTCTCACTCTATCTTTGTTTTCTGCACTCTTCCAAGGTTAACGATAGTTAGATTATGCGTTCCCTGTAGTCCGCCTTGTGCCACACACATCTGCCCTGGAGTCTCACCTCCCCTCAGCTTCCTGCATTGTCTGAATTGATGATGGGGACAGCTGGCTGTGAGCCTCAGCAGGGCCCGGCGAGGCATGTGACTGCTGCTGGAAAAGCGCTTACCGAAGCACTCTGAGGGCAGATAGAAATCACCTCAGAAGAACTGTGCTGATGGAGCTGAAGATGGCAATGATACTTAGCTTTGACAGAACTCGTTGTCGTAGAAAAGATATAGCCCTACACTGCTGGAGCACAGCCGACTATCACCACTCTTTATTATCTATACTCCTGCTTCTATCTCAGTTACAAACCTCTCTAGCTAACCGAGTCTCCATCTGTGACACACCACGTGTATGAGACATGATTCAGACTGACAGTACAGTGGATCTCACATTGTGCTGCATCCAGTCTCCCTGAGAGTGGGATCTATCTGAGCATGTGTGACTCACCCACTTCAGCTCAGTGCATTGGCATCGGTTTGTGTCAGCTGTTGGTGAGCAGGCATGAGTGTCTGTCAGCTGGCTGCTAGCAGGTGTCTCAGGCACCTCGTATAGGCTCTGTGGAGAGGAAATCAATGCCTCTGTGTTGATTAGAGGCCCCTCTGACAGGAATCAATCCGGCTTCTGCAACCACAAAGTAACAACATTCAAACAGAATCGCTGCCTCCGCTGCTTAAACAAGCTATCATGCTGCTCTGATGTATCAGCCATAATGAGCCATAAGGAAGAGTCCGGACGTTCGGCTTTGTTCCTACACTCATGCTGGCACAGTAAACAAACCCCTCAGCTTTCTCTGGTTAACTCCATGTTAGATTAAGAGACTCTCTACAAACTTTCTCTCTGGTTTTTCTGTGTTCCCATCCTGGGAAATTACATAAGAGATGCGGGGATGCACACACGGCCAAGGCCACTGCTTACAAAGTCCGGCCTAAAATAGCTAGTGTGGCAGCCTATTACAAAGCAACGCTCAGCCTCAGTTGTTTTGGACTGTAATGATATGTGAGAGGAAACAAGGAAAGCACATTAAACAGGGATGAGTAGAAAACACATTTCAGCGTTTCTCGTGCTTCACAAGATATCCCCAGGGGAGCTGAGGATGTTTCCTTTGCTCCCTGCAGTGGTGAATATTTTACACAGCCAGATTTAGAGCTCTTAGATAGACATATGTCTGCATGTGGGTGGCTCCTTAAACTCTAACAGGAACGTCTCATGCCCTGTATCAAATATGTAGATACTGTGATTCATTGGGGTGTTGAAGGCAGCGGTGGTGAATCTTAAGACTCAAGAGGGAGATGGACCCAGTCTTCCCTTAATCCCAAATGAAGCCTGATTAAATCCTCAACAAATTAAACCGCTCAATCCTTTCCTTCGACTTTCCCCACCGTAGAAGTAGTTTACGGTTGTGGCAGTTCATCTAGGGCAGTTGCCACTCAGTACAGACTGTGGGGTTTTTTTTGTGAGGATTTAGAAGCAGTCAAGTGAAGCATTTGGATGTTTTTTTGGCTCAACAGAGCAACTGAAGAGCAACACTAGTGCAGCTTTGATTCCTGGAGGATCAGACTAGATTAAAGTCAGTGGATTGTTAGGCTTTTCCTGCGAGCACTTGACTTATTAGAAACTAGTTTTTCTCATGTAGCTGGTGCTGCATGTTGTAAAGGTGTGCAATAGTAGTGATTTCATAATCACTCCCTGTAGAGGTGGCCCACATCTCAGAGAGTAGAATAAAATAGAACAAAATCATCATTTGATTTTCTTTGTTCCTCTGCTTATTTAGCAAATTATGTTTAGTTTGGCTGCACAAAAAAAAAGAACATTCCAGTCCACTCCAAGTAACACTCATAAACAAATTCAAGTACAAGCCAAACCATTTGGGAGCGGTATCCATGGTAACCCACAGTGAGTAGGAGCAAAAGAGGCTGAATTGATTTCAAAGGGAATGAAGTGAAGTACTGATGGGAGCCTTCCGTGGAGACAGTAAAAATCTACGTCACAAGGACGAGATGTAAGGTGGTGAAAATTGCTCGTAAACATTTCAACAGTCTTCTAGAGCACCGTCAGGAGTGACGGAGCTGTGTGGTTTCACTCTGTGTTCAGTGGAACATGTGCAGCATGGACGTCTCTCACGCCCCAGATTATCTCTATCAGGGATTGACAATTGAAAGTTAACATAAGGTTTGGCATAAGGAGAAGCCCAGAGGCAGCCTCCTGGTGAAAATAAGACCTGTGTTCACGTGGGCTCGCTCTCACTTCCTCCTCTCTGTAGGCTCCATGTAGGTCATAGTAAGAATAGTGTGGGTATTATTCACAGCTGCAGCAGGCAAACACAAACTCCTCTTTCCCCATCTCTGGAGTCACTGTAAGACATCCCGTGGTGAGTTTTAATTAAATCTTTACTGTACACACTCCTCTCTCATCCCTCATCATCTGCCATCTTGGCTCAGGAATCACTCAGTCATGTGTGCAGGTTTATTAGAGAGGAAACGTTTAAAAAGCGGCCTCTAGCTGTGTGCACTTTCTTTCCTGTTCTCCTGGTGGTGTGAATTATTTGTGGTTGAGCATTGTCACAGTGATACAGTTACATAACAGCACAGAAACAGAGCACAGGAATATTACAGTCAGAGCAAACTGCTCTGGCTCAGTTTCATCCGATTTTCAAACAGTGATTGAGGGCAGCAGGAGGTTTTAGAAAACAGGCCTGTCATTAAGGACGAGCTATTCAAGATTGGACGGACAACAAATCTTTTGTGCCACGCTGAGGAAGAATCAATGAGGTCCTTCTAAATATGGATATCTCTCTCTACTCTCCGACCCATAGCAGCACAATGCAAAGCAGTACTGAGTAGTACTAATTGTGCACGGCTGTGGGTCGTGTATAATAGCTCTAACAGCCACCGTTTCTCATTCAAAGACCTCCATGTGAGTGCTGAATGAACATCTGAATTGTACACTGACATTAGCATTTCTTTTTCTATACATAAAAGAGTAAGAATGACTGAAAACACTTGGTTATTCAGTTTAAACAAAGAAAGCAAAGGGGGGGTTGGCACCACTTCCATTAACATCCTGCATATAGTTTGCACTTCCACTCATCAAATCAAATGTGTAAATCTGTTTTGACACTTAATGTACATAATTACGTATGCACCTGTGCTCACAGCATCTTCAGGCTGTTTAAATGGGTCAACTCTCGAAATAACCCACTCAGAGAAGAAGTAGTAAGGGCCCCTCCCCTTTTTTCAGTCCACTGTCCACAACAGAGCAAAACTAGTGCCAGAAATACCCTTGAGTCCTTTTTTTGAGGGCTGCAAAGTCATAGGAATTGTGTTAGAGTGGTTAAGCCTCATGTGTATGAGTGTAGAGGAGAAAAGTCATATTTTCACTTGTCAATAAATGGCTTAGTATGACGGACAGTGATTAACTTTGTCCTTGTAAGACACTCAGCTGATTCTTCAGCTGGTGGAGGCTCTGAATTTGTAAGTATGAATAATAGTTTCTTTATAATACGATGAATTTCCTGGTCACTTTCACCACTAACCAAGCCTGGATTTGTGCAGAGTGAATGGTCTGGACCGCTGGGCTGCTAGATAAGAGATGCAAGCAAGCATAGAGAGCTGTAAAACCAGCACTGACCTTTCATGAGCTGCTATATAACATCCTGCCTGCAAATTGGATTTTGCACTCTGGACAGTTTTGTCCGCAATAAAAACTTTCGAGGGAAAAAGACATTGATCCATTTGGTGATTAAAATTGAGCTCTCACCCTCCTCGCTGCAGGAAACCAAGCAGCCAAAATATTTATACCAGGCAGGCCTTTTTATGAAGTTAAATATCTCAATTTTAGTGTTGATGTTTCAGCTGAAGTTGCACTCATTGATTTATGCCAAACAAGCCAATAAAACACAGTCGTCCTTTTGACTGTGGGGTGCATTATACTATTGGCCTCCCTCAGCTGCAGCTGCTGCATTCAGACCTTAATGAAAGCCCAGAAGATACTTGAACATAATACATGTGTTTTATCCTCAAACACCATGAATTAGGCCATTCTTGAAAGAAGAAAAGATAGCCTGAACTGTGATGAGTGGCATGCAGGGAGCCATTTGTTAATGTGTGCCAGATTAGTTTTGTTTAATAGGATTATGCACACATTGGTATTTGTGCTTTGTGTGTGATTATGACTCAGCATTGTGTAATTAAAATGTATGCCTCAGAAGAAAGAAGAAACTATGTAATTGAACCCACTTTGAAGGAGAAAAAATTCATAAATAAATAAATAAAATAAAAAAGTAAACTAGAACACCAAATTGTTTGGGGATTTTTTTTTTCCCATAGCTGGTTGAAAAGTGATGCACTTTAATCACAATCTTTTTCATTTTAATGTTATAATGTTATATTCTTATATGTACATATTGTAATTTGTCCTGCACACAAGCATGCAGCCTATGAATGAAGTGTGATGTCATATATAGTTCTGATCTTTCAGGTGGATCATTACAGGGTGTAAAATAAGTTACGTAACCTGATTAATGTAGTGCAGAACTGAAGTCTGACTGCAGGCCCACACCACCTTGTGGTCACAATAATATAACTGCTATTAAAAATTAATAGTAAACACTGATCTAAATGTTTTAAATTTGCATTTGGAGAAATGTGGTTTATCCATTTCACTGTTTTATTACTGTAAAAATCTTTAAAGTTTCAGTGACAGTTTTGGATCTCACATTTAGATTTCTTTCTGATTGGTCTACTCCTGCGTACAGTGCCAAGTTCAATAAATTTACCAGACACTTTTATCTGTTTGTAATGTTTTTTTGTCCCAAAGGGCTTTAAAGTCTGTACAACAGATAAAAAATCAATCCACAGACCATCAACTTGTTAAAAGGGAAACTATAACAGAAAAACATACAAAGTTCGAGGTGCAAATAGGACAGTCTGTCTCACACTCGAAGGGCTGCTGTGGCTGGTTGTAGAGTTGGTATTTTCTCATTAGAAGGTTAGCGGTCCAATCCCAGCCGATGAGTTCACATGCCAGTGTCCTTGGGCAAGACACTGAACTCCAAGTTGCTCCTGGTGGCACTGCTGTCAGTGTGAATGTGTGTGAACAGGATTTGCCATACCCTCTGCAAAAAGTGTAATAAATGGAAGACATGATTTTTGGTCAAATTTAGACTTGCAGTTGTCTTACTCTTTTAATTTCAGACAGAAATGACAAATAAATCAGTCACTGTTGGTCATAGACTTTATTAGACATGTGCATGTTTCAACAACATACTCATTTCCACATAATATAGCTACATTGCATATAACATCAAATATATTTTTTTTACATTTAATTCTAGATTCCACCATGATTTACATTATGCAGTATCTTATTTTTTGATTGACAAAAACCTCAGCTGTTTGATTCTTGCACTTACATTTATAATAATCTGGCAGGCATTGACTGACAATCAGTTCAACTCAAACTAAATAGAAGTTCCTCTTTTTTTTTTTCCACAAAATTTATTCAATGCATTTAGAAACAAGAAAACAGGCTGTTACAGAGAAAAAAGTACATTCACAGTCAAATGTATATCCACCATAAATAATGTAAACTTTTGAAAAGGAAAACTCTGTGAATATCAAAAACATAAAAGTACGTCTTTTTCACTCCTGTCCCAGCTCGTCCTGTCAGTCTCAGGAGTCGCCATGGCGATTGGTATGTCTTAATATGGCCTCTGAGTGACAGAATTTTTCAGAGTTAACCATCCGTGCTAATTCTGATGGCTCATTCTCATAAATTACACACTCAGTGCAAAACTAACACAAGGCTGCCCGTTCTGATTTTCTTGGCAGTCGGCTGCACCGCGATGAAACTGACGCTGAGTCATTGTCAAATTAAAAAATGAAGCCCTGAATCACTAATGCATAAACCAACAAGCCCCAGATAGTCCTGCCTCATAGCAAAAATGAAGCATGAATAAATTATTCAAATTAAGTTTAAACATAGGAGATTAAAGACGCACATAATATCAACGAGCACAATTAGCAGCAGGGGATAAAGGCGACAATCTGCATCACTCTGAGATCTGTACAGCACATCTATTTGGTTTGACCAGTTACAACAACATTCACACATTTATGCACTATTGAGCACAAGGGGTCACTGTGGCTACACAAACAGACTGATAATCACAGGCAGCATGGAGATTCAGCAGGGGAACCAGGACTCCTTAAGACTTTTGGCTATTGGGTCTTCTCTAAAAAGCATGATATTGCCTTACTACATCCACTTTCAAACAGATAGAACTCCTTCTGGAAGACATTTTCAGTGCCAGGAAACAGAACTGTTTCAAATTTTCAGAGTAGCGGTTAAAGATAAAGTTGTCGATGAGAAGTAAGGGGTTAAAGGAAGTGCTTGATCTACTGAAATCTCTACCCTTTTCAAACATTGTTGATTGATTATATATAAGCCTCTTAATCTACGGCGAGGGAGAAATCTCCTGTGCTGAATGAAACCGACTTAAGACTGGAGTTTAAGTGCAAAATCCTAATGCACCTACTTACTGCCAAACCCTGAAATCAGCCTGACGTAATCCACTCACTTGTTGTACATCCACTCAGTCTGTGGCTGGTTTACAGTCAGAAGTTTGTACATTACATTGCTTTTAAATAAAGGGAAATCAAACTATCTCTCACTAACTCTACCTGAACAATTCTCTACCCAACAAATGCTGTACCCTCCAGCACCGCACCTGCTCCTGACACAGCAGCACTTCAGGATGGGCCCTGATTACACTTGATGTTACCATGTGTCATAGTTGGTCTGATCCCGAGTGGACAGCTCTTGTTTGGTTGGTCATATCTGGTGTTTACACCTTTTTATACTGAACAAAAGTGTTTATGTGATATGAAACTTGATTTGATCATGAGGCTTGAGTTTTAAAGTTTGGTGGCGTATCAGTCGGTGTATAAACTCCACTGGAGATCAAAGTATGTTAACAGTGAAAAACTACATAAATAAAGAGATCTGCATAACTGATCTGCATCAGGGGTGCGTCTATATGGGTGGCCAGGGGTGGCATGGGCCCCCCTTGAAATCTCATTGACAACCCCTGGTGCCACCCCAAACTCCTACTTGATGACTGGCTGTGCTTCGACAGAGCGGGACTAATGTTAGAATCAGCGATTTGGTCTATGTTGACACAGACATTACTAGCTATGTTTCCACTTCCACTTCAGTGTCGCACATTTCCTTTACTTGGTATTTAAAAAAAAAATGATTTTGTCCAAACCTTTTGATACTATGTTTGGTTACTTTTTAAAATTATATTATGCCACCCTTGCACAAGTTAGTGCCCTAATTGGGCCACCCCAGTTTAAAAAAAAAGTCTGGACACACCCCTGTTCTATGTTTTAAAATATCAGTGTCCTCACCGTGGTATGTTTGCCTAAATTGTAAAGAAACAGCTCATATGTCACATCCCAAGTAATGTCATGACAAGCATGTGAAAACTGACTGAATGGATCAAAACAGGATGAACCCAGAGCTGTGGATACATAATATAATTTACATTTTCAATATAGATAAATCCAGTCCAGGTGCTGGATCAGTCTCCTCCTCTCCCTACACAGGATTGTTCAGTATTGAAAATAACATTCACTCTAATTTCTGGGTCAATGCAAGACACAGGATGTCCTATATTTTCAAGGACAGACTGCTTTGATGCAAGAACCATGTTGTCACGTGTTTGGTATGACAAGAAAATAAATCAAACTAGAGAGTTTCATGTCAAAAGAGACAAGAATGAAAGGTGTGTTTTCTGTTACTTGTCATAATCACTGTCATGAATACGAACATGTTGATAATTTCATTGTGGCCCAGGACTGTTTAAGCACGCACTACCAGGAGCTTGTCCAGAGGGGTGGTCAAGGGTGGCACTTGCCCTAGAAAGAATTAAGCTAATAAGATTTGTGTGTCGCCACTCTGTTATGTTTCTTTCCAAAGTCCAAAATTCTACATAGGAATAAAACTACTTTATGATACTTTAATAGTAGTTTTTAAAGTAGATGGTGAAGACAGAGAAGGTACATGCTACCCACAGATACCACAGCCACCCCAGCCTCTGTCAGTGCCGAAATTTGCCCTCATTCGAAAAGGTCAGGACACACCCCGACAAGCTACCAATGAAATATGTACATCAGACCACTCAGATGTGGCCCGAGTGATCAGACATTCATGTTTCCTTAACGAGTCTTGGATGCATTCACTTACATACTATTAGGTGACCAGTTGTGACTGGATCTGTCAGGACACATGTTAATACCAGGTGTAAACAGCCTCTATGTTGCTGCTTTGTCAAGAAACAGGTGAATAACCCTGAAAAAATAGACTCTTACTTCAGTCTGTGTCTCTCTATTCAAGTATTATATCGCAATATACTCTATGTGCAAAAGCTTATGAAACAATAAAAACGTTCTACCTCATTTAGATGCATGCTTTTCCTTCATTACTGCTTAAACAACATCAACGAAACTGCAATGGAAGACCCTCACCCACATACAAGTGTCACAATCAATTGGACATCCCTGAGACAGCTCCATTTGATCTGACGCTCTTGTTTGTGTAAGGCATGCTTTCAAGGTGGAGAGCTTTCAGGCTTTCTGTTCTTGTGGGACGAAAAAAATCGTGGAGAAAGTGGCAGCAACAACATCGTCACAACACCTACGAGCTTACTGCACTAACTAATGCAACTACGTGTGACAACACAGTTACAAGCGCAAATGTCAGGGAGTCGGAAAATGCAAACATTGCCTCCTGATGACATGCAGCTATGACATCACCATTAGCAGTCAACAGCTTGGACAGATCTAGCATTAGCTAAACACTGGTTCTCCTTTGTGCAAGGCTGTGCTTGGTTAGGGACTGTACAAAAATTATCAGGAGCAACAGGAACAGAAAAGGGGGAGGGGATTGTATCTTGTATTCTTTAAGAGTATTTCTTAATTATGGGAATATTTCAATAGAAAAAAGATTAGAAATTGAATTGAAAGATGATTTTAATATGTGCTATATCCTCTATATACTCAATGTGCACAGGGTATACAGGGTTTGGTTAAAGTATTGCAGTGCAAAACCCCTTTTCTTATTCCATTTTGTGGCTAATCCCGGTTCATTTAGCAGCTTCTTATTCAAATATCGAAAACATCTCCTTCTTTTGCTCTTTTTGAAAAGTCTGCAGTGTGATAATGTTATTTTGGGATACTGAATAACCAAAGAGGTTTGCCTTTTTCATAAAATTAAATGTAAGTATCAGCATTTCTGAATAATTTTCATACAGCCCCTTGATTCATTTGGTTGATCAAACCAACCAGCCAACCAAACTTCAGTCATAAAGATCATGTAACGGCATCAGCAAAGAAAGTTTTGCGCAGTCTTGCTTCTTATTCTTGTGTGTTTGTGTGTGATTGTGTGCTCATGCATATACAGGCTTTTGTGTTGTGTCATTAAGCGTGATGCAAGTAGATGACTTACTTTAGCTCGAAGCAAGGCAAGGAATGTTTCAGACATTACTGGCTAAATTTACTGTGTACTCTTCTACTTTTTGCTTGTTTTGAAAGATTGGACCATATTTCAGGCAGTGAGTGTCGAGTGTGCACATTATTCATATCAGGGTCAATGTACACAAATTGTAGACGGAGTTCTGTTGGTCCTTGTTAGTTGGGGGGGATCTGTCCTTCGGTTTTCCTGTCCATCTTTCTGTCAGTAGGAGGAAAGGAGGGATGGGAATGGGAGGGGAGGGGGAGGGGGTTACCGTCTCAGTCTGAGAAGAGACTGGCAAAAGATTTGCGTAGGTTGCGTATGGTTTCAGCCTTCACTTCGTCCTCGTCCTGGCTAAGGCTGGCTCGTGGCGCCGGGGTTTCTGGAATGTTGAAGGTATTGGTAAGAGACTGGGATTTGCTATAAAGAGAGGAAAACGGCAATAGAGGAGAGGAAGAGGCTATTAAAGTCATGCAGCAAACTCATGGAATGAAAAAGACTGAAGCACGGCAGGAGAGAGAGAGAGAGAGAGAGAGAGAGAGAGAGAGAGAGACAAAGAGAGGGGCTCTGTGAAGAAAATTAAAAGTGCACTCATTCTCTTTAGTCATTCAGTTTTACCTTATCATTTCAAGGTAGTTTTGATATGATATGAATACTGAATGACTTGTCAGGATGTAAAGAAAGGCATGTTTTTATCAGAGATTAATGATGAGTGTGAATTTCTCTTTTTAAAGACAGCACAATGCAATCCAGTGGATGTACAGTTTTTCCTAATCAGGATCAGTTGTAATGTAAAATGTCTTTTAATAGATATTCAAGTTTTGCATTCTGTTTTAATGCAATCATTAATTTGTTCATTTAAAGCATCACGTGCAGAATGTATTCACTGCAAAGTAAAAGCTGCAGCAGAAGCCTCTAATTAAACTCCATCATGATTTAACCCACACACAAAAATGTAGTGAGTTTAGCTCACAAATTGTATTGTGAATAGCAGAAGGTCTGAAAAGTTAGGTCCAATACTCAAGTGTCTAAACCCTTAATGGCCAACAGGAAACAACTTTACAGGCTGCAACAAAGACTTTTGATAGCACCCTATCTTTTGCTTGATTTATTACCTCAGTAAACATTTCCCTATCATTTATTTAGTATCGGAAAACTTGGAGCCCATTAACTATCATCCCTCTACACTATAGCCTCTGGGAGTGACTGGCAAATTCTCAGGGCTCCCAGTATAACACGCAATTCGTGATAGAGGACTTACTTTCCTGTGCATTGTCATGTTTTAACTAGAAACTTGAGTTTGTGAGACTTGTGTTGGTGTTAGGAAACAACGTCTAGGAGGGGATTGTTAGCTGAGCTTTCATGCAGACCTGTTTAAAGATATCGACTGAAGCTCAGTCACCGCCAGATTATGAATGCTTGGTTGCCATATTGTATTACTTCCAATGTGTTCTGCCTTTTTGCTCTTTACTCAAACTGTTCATGAGTACACAGCCAATGCTGACTGTAACGCTGGCAGATGATACTACAGCTTTCTGAAATGAAAAAATCTCATCTGTAAAGAGAGATTCTGTTCTTGGTCTCTGTGATGTTAATTTGTTGCATTATGATCTCATTTATGGTAAAATAGACAGAAAACAGGGTTTGCTTTTGGACATTGCTACAACTGAGGCGGACAGGTCACTCCCACGATGATATGTTTATCAAGATAGAGGCGCAGGAACGGTTATCTTTTCCAACTCAGCTCTCTCATCCAAATATGGGAACTTCTGCCTCTAAACAAGATGCCAACAGTAGAGATGCCAAACTGAAGGCTTCAAAATGGTTGTCTCAAAACAACGGGTGGTGTCATAAAGGCTGCATCCTTTTCTCATACACAGCGTAGGTTTTTTTGATTATATGTGACCAAAGTTTTTATTTCCCCTTTTTTTCCATTTCTGTTTTAATTTGATGGTTGAAAGTGATTTAGTTGTTTCATGTTTTTCTGCTTCCTAGGAGGGAAAAACAAGTTCAAGTTTTGTCGCCTGTGTCCTAGAAAACAGAAGACAGATGTGGGAGATTCATTATAGTAATGAACAACCACAAACCTGCCTTCACTTTGTGTTGTTGTTGTTTTATTTATGTGGAACAATTTCCCCAGAAAGTCTGAAATGTTTTGTGAAACTGCTGGAGAAATGTAAGAATCAATAAATCATGCACATTCAGGTGGATAATTTGTCAACAAAGAGCATGAATAGATTTCCCATGTGGCATGCATGTTTCAATGCAGGCAGGGGGAAGAGACGATCTTCTGTGCAGGTCAGCTGTGAGGTTCCCTTCATAAAAAATGAAAGGAGATGGATCCCACATTATTCACCATGTACAGTGACTTACTTCAGCTGTGGCTCCTGACTGGGCTTCTGTGGGGGCTGAGGCTTTTGCTGCAGTGGGGGTCGTCCACCTGGGCCTTGAGCAGTGGGTCGCGGCTGCTGGGTGGTGGCTGCTCCAGACCGACCTTGCTGGCCGGGACCCCTCTGTTGCTGGGTCCCCCCCTGTGACTGCTGCCTGGGGGGCTGGGCAGGCCTCTGCTGTTTCTGCTGCTGGGGGAGAGACTGTTGCCTCTGAGTTTGAGGTGAACCTCCTTGGCTTCTCTGAGGAGAACCCTGACCAGAGGAAGGTCTCTGGCCTTGAGTAGCCCCCTGACCTGCTGGCCGTGGCTGGCCTGTAGGGCCTTGGCTAGCTTTAGCACTGGGATCAGCAGCAGGGCTGGCTGCAGACTGAGGGGCCTGTGCAGGAGGCTGGCCCTGAGGCTGAGGTCGCTGCTGGGATGGAGGGCTTTGCTGAGGACCACCTATAGAACAAAATTGGAAGTAGCGATTACAAAGAAATGTTTTTCCACTGTACAGCCATGAAAAATAAAATTGAAACAAAAACAAATTCTATCATTCTTACTTTTTCTTTTGTGAAAAAGTCAAGTTCTTACCCTGAGGCGAGGGGCGTGGTTGAGCCTGTGGGACTCTGGACTGTGAGACAGGCTGTGGTGACAGTGCTTTCTACAAAACACGGGGGAAGAAGAACAGGGGGTATGTTTTTATCAAACAAAACACACAAGAAAAATAGGTAATACTGGAAAATACATGAAAGCATGTCAGATCTATCTACTATTAAGACTTGAGAAACCCTGGGACTTGTATTAAGTCTGCTATTGATTTGATTTGAAGTGAGCAGCAGCAGTTCAGTACAAGACTCAGCATGGGAACTGGGGCGTGTACTGGTACAGATCAGAGTATGGAGGTTGGACTAGTTGCTTCAGAGGTGCCAGCTTGTGGCGCTCATCTGAGTGGAGGCCCTTCCTCTCTGACATCTCTCATTTAATGCACGGTCAAAGGATCCTGTTGGTGCGTGTGTGTATATTTCAATAAGAGAGTGAAAAATGTAAATCCCCCTTAGGATTTATTGAATAATGTATAAGTATAAAGTATATCTTCTTCTTATGCTGTTTTAGTTAAATTATCTCTGAATATGATGCTAATCTCAACTGTCCGATGACCCTCAGTTATACTTAACCAATAAGTCTGACATTTATGCTTCAAACTCAGAGGTTATAGAGAGGTTATACAACTCTCTAACCCCTCAGGAGCATATGTCAGCTCGGTCAGTTAATCTGGAGTAAAAAAAGGGGAAGTTACAGCTAATAGGTATTGGTCCAGTCAGATGTGAGCATCGTTTCTCAGCTGTTGACCTTCATTTTAAAGACTATGACACTGCACAGACTAGAGCCTTTTCTATCCTTTGATAGAAAGTTGAATCTGTCTTTTTTGAAGTATTTTATAATCTTTTCCATGCTTCATTTTGGATTAAATATTTGTTTGATCAGTTACAAATATTCAGCACAAAGCACAAATATTACACTGAGGTTGACTGCCAGTTTTGAGGCTTGCTTTTATATTAATGTGTTGCATGTATGGGAGTCAAATACACATGAGCATATAAATGTTTCACTATGCATTAAATAATCTATAATTCATAGAGATACCGTATGAATGTGCAGTTCAGTAAATTATTAATCTAATGCAGCTGTTTCTATTTTTGTTCCTCATTTTTACTTTCTCTTTTAAAAAAGACATTCTGAGAAAGTTTGTGTGTTACTGTGATACCGAAACCAACCGGAGAAAAGTTGGAAAAATAAAGAAAAGCGACATCAGCAGGTATGAATACTCTGTGGTCTGAGCACCTGTGCTTGCTGTCCTGCAGAGGCACGCACCATGGAGGGGCTTGAGGAGTGAGGAACACTCTGGCTCATTTTAGAAACCACCAGCTCTGCAATCTGAACGCGGTCCTCATCCTGCTGGTCCCCAATTAGTGGCATCGAACAGTCATCAACCTACAAGTCGAAGAGAAGATGGATTTAAAGCTATCTCTAACGATAAAAAATAATAGTACCTTGATGTGATTATATTGCCTTTGAGTACCTCTATAATGTAGTCCTTTCCATCTTTACCATGTAGAGCCTCTACAGCACAGATATCCAGCCCTCCAAAGATGTCAGCACAAGAGTCCACCCACAATCTGTACCTGCAATAATGTGTTAAACAGAGCTAATATAATACAGTGAGTCATTCTAGGTTTAACATCCTCATCTCATCTACATTGATGATCTCTTACTTGTCTGACATGGCCACCTGCTCGAGCATGGATGAGCCGGTGTTGGTTTTCCAGTTTCCAGAAATGGATGTCCTCCTATAAATAAGAATTTTGGATTTTTTTTTTTAATATTGCTGTTTGCATTAGTGTAAAATCAAAGATGGTAAGATCCAAATGTCACTCACATGTAGGCTTTGTAATTGTCGCCAATCTTCTGGATGCGGACATCATACTTTGCATCGATAAAAGGCTCAGATGTGGCATACGTCTTGGTCAGTGCCACCACACTGGCAATATCTTGAAAATCGTATTGATTGTCCACTTTCACCTGGAGTATCAAAGGTAAGATTAGGAAGACATCGATCAAGAAAATCAGGGTTTATACTGAATCCAATGTTTAACATAATTAGTCCGTTGGTTGATTTTGACAACCATGATTTTTGCTTTGTTCGTTTATTTTAAGTGTTACTAATTATCCCGTCTAGGCCAGAGAACCAAATCAATCTTCATTTTGAAAATTGTGAATACTGTAATTGAGGACATCACTACACTTTCATTAAGTGAGCGCTAATATAGGCATACACAACCTTTACTTCAACCTTTCTTTTTCATACATAAAAAGGTTATTTTCTGAAAAAAAAAACATCTTAGAGGCCGTTTTTTTCTTTACAGCCCAACAAAAAACACCTTGTTTGAAATCATAAATATTGATAGACAATGTTAATACTAAATCTGAAATATCAAATGTGAATCATGAATATAACAAACATAAGAAGAGCTTTCATTCATCTCTTGTGTTTTCTTCAAACAAAAAGCAACAGCAGTTCATTAAGCTAAAACATGGGGGGGTTACCAGCCTACCATCATTAAATAGATGCATAGCAACAGGTATATTTATTGACTACTGCGATCAATAAGTTCCAATTATTTGCTTTTAAGCTGATATCCGTCAGCAGGGTGAGTGTCAGTCAATAGCAGTAAGCAGCCTTTACATCAGTCATCTCTACAGAATACACATTGTGTACTGGAACGTTTTTTAGAACCTGAAAATTGTGTTCACATGACGTCCTACCTTTCCCATTCCTGAGTGAGCGTGCCCCATCTTTACCACCACGGGGAACCGGGGGGAGGTAATCTGAAACAAGAGCATTCTCACATCCTCAGATTTATCACTCTAATGATTAAAAAATCTACTTCACATCCATTTAAAGCAACCAGGAGTGATTCATAGCCCAGTACTGTCAGCCTGTGACTGCAGGGGTGGAGATGTCTGCTCTGCTGAAGCAGTCTCAGTTTAACTGTACTGACGCTGCTTTGACACACAAACAATCAAAAGCTCGGCATCTACCCAGACTAAAAAAACAAAAAGAGACACTCCCAGGATCATTAGTTCTGCATCAGCTGCTACATGAGATGGAGTATTGACCTGAAAGTGAATGACCTTCTTAAAGTGTGACCTGAGAGCAGAGGGACGGCCTGTGTGCGTGTATGTGTGTGTCTCTTTAAGGCTTGTTAGCATGGAGTCATACCCATCATCACAAGTGGAAAAGCGGGTGGAGAGAGAGGAGGAGAGCAGATGGCAGAGAACTCACCATTTCCCTGTGGTTTGGATAGTAAACCTGTTCGATCAGTGGGAACTCCTCTGGGCCTAGCTGCTTGAAGACCCGCGACATTTGAGCAAACTGAAAACACACAAATGTTCAAGACTGAGCAATTGTGACAAATTTTTTTAACTGGTATATTAATTACAAAACAACATAGATCATTAAAAAAGGACAACATGATAGCTCTCCAGAACTGAAGCCAAAAACTGGGAGCTCCACCCACTGACTGGCAGGTCAGAAAGCCCACCTCCTCCATGTTAACAGATTGGAGAGACGTCAAACTTTGAACTCAAAATACACATCAAAATAATGTTGAAAACAACCTTGTTCTTTCACCATATCTAATTCTTATTGTGCTGATTTATGTCCAAGTCTTTTTTTGTTTCTTAGAAGTTTATTTTAATTAGTTATCTGATGCTAAACAATGGAGTATAACGCCACGACAGCTCTTGACAGCTCTTGACAAATGTGGCTCCTGCAGCACTTTGAGCACCGCATTAGCAAGGTAGAGGAGGAATGATAAAAAGGGACATACTAACAAATGCTAACAAAAGAGGCAATGAACTTCCTATAACCAAGAGTGTCTGCTTCAAACTGATGCAAGTTTCTGATCGGCTGTAGACTATGCTGACAGGGGGCATCTTTGCTGTTTAATCTGTAACTTAAATGTGTTTCTAGATTAACTGGAAGGACCGGACATCAATACTACTAGGAGATCCCTGCAACACAGACTATGGCTCCAAATGTGTCAGACATCAGTGCCTATCGCAGAGGGGAATTTGGCTTCACTTTGTACAACCGCAGGGGGTGGAGACATGCTGTTTACCTTTATATACTGCCAATGGATAATACTCACCACCCAGGGTTTGTCGCAGAAGTTGTAGACTGAGTGTAAAGAGTTAACACTTGGCAGTCCAGCATACTGCAGGCCAATCACCATGTTCCGGTGGTCTCCATTTTTGTCCATGCTAAATGCATGCTGTCTGATCAGCACAAAGTCTGGCTTAAAGGACCTGGGAAAGTGGACATTAGGAAAATATTAAACTGCAGTGCTGGACAAATAGAGCAGTGGAAAGGCACTTACTCCTGAGTGATGTTACAGTGGAATTTCCAAAAATTTTAACTTCACAGCAAATAAACACTGGCTCTGTATCATACAACTTTTTCACTACAAATACTTTGCAGTCAACTTACTTAGTAACCTTATGTCCATTCCTGAATGCATCAATGTTCACGTTGTAGGTGCCTGTTGCATTGGCCACAAGGTTGATTTCAGAGAATTCTGCCTAAAAGGAAAAGCACTAACGTTATTATCTAGATATAAAATATGATCAGCAGGAGGACATTTAATGACCACCTCTTCTATATCAGTCAGGTAGAACTGGGCACATTAATGACATGGTGGACTCAAGTGTGTTCCTCATTTTAAGGAGCCACAGGGGAAATAATGGAAACCCAGACACAACGTGAAGTAGAGGGACAGAAATAGGAAGGACGGAAAATGCCTCAGGCAGAGAAAATATTTCAAAACTTTAAGGCTCTCCTTAAAGTCTGCTGGGTGGAATGATGAACTAATCACTGACACACTATATTGGTAAATATTCTCATTAAGCTAAACATTACTATTTACATTTCCACCAAAAAATATGAATGGTCAGTTCCTAGTATTCATAGACAACTATTTTATCATCATGAATTAAAAGTTACTTAATCCGGATGGTTTATAGATGTATCTGCTGCTATCATTCATTTCCATGTGGAGTAAAGAAATGAATGATAGCAGCAGTTCTCTTTCTGTCACTGGATCTCAGGGGATTTAGCTTTCAAAGGGCTCTGTTTAAACACAGATACAGCCCCCGTTGTACTAAATGAGTCATCTGTTCTTTCGTGAAAAAGCACACATTATTTCTGTTGGTATCATGGCTGTGGCAGATAAGTGCACCTTGAATACAAGTAGATATATTTGTAAGATTCACCCATCAGAATGACTCACAAAGTGACTACAGATGACACTGATTCTGAAATAAATAGAATACAAATTCAGGATTAAAGTGAAGATATTTATGAGCAGAGGTGTTTCTTTCCAAAATAATTAGTCTCAATATGCATAGATCAGAGTAGGTGTAATCCTAGGACAAAACTGACTTTGAAATAGTAATGAAATATTCTCCAAACAGTCTCAGCCTTTCATTAAATTAAAGTAAAATTAAAGATTTTCAGAAAATAAGTTAACAGTTGTATTTGTGGTGACCTACCTGTTCTATTTTGATGTCAAATTCACCATGGACCTTTCTTCCCCTGAAGACCTTCACCCTGCGTGTGAAATGAGGATTTAAGCCCAACTCATTTTTGAAACCCAGACATCAAATCTAACTTTCAATTTAAACATTTCTCTTATTATTGACAGATGACATTTCCTACTTCATTTGCATAACATTTCAAAGCTGTGAGAATATGCCTGCAGTAGAAAATGTGAAGTGAAAATATTGGCTGACATCAAAAGAGCATAAGTCAGGATTTTCACCACAATGCTGACCAATATAGAACGTTAATGCAAGCTAAGATTTCTGCCACAGTGTCAACAAGCAGATGTGAAACGTGCTGAACCCTTTTCTACAGACTGATTTGGTACGAGTGTGATCAGGTTCTTAATGTTGAAGATTCTGCTGTTAAGAATCAATCACAGTCATTATGTGGTTTTGACCAATCAGAATTGAGTATTTAACACAGCCAGGTATTAATGCCACCTGATGTAGATACTGTGATATACTGGTGTATTGGCGAAAATTTGCTGCTCATTGTTATTACTGTAAGTACTGGCAACACATCAAGATTAGGTTTCAGACCTTTTGAAGGAACAATGCAACATAGCAAGATCAATCTGAAGTAAGCAGCTGGGACATAGGGAAATAATTACTGGATAGAGGTACATAAATACATGGTCCTGCAGCATAGAAGTATACATACACACACCCCATGCATGTTGTAACCATAGACTCTATAAATGGTTGTAACAGAGGAGACTGGAGAGCTTTGATTTCCTAGTGCTCAGATCTGTTGAGTTTATCATCATCTGGGGTGTCATTTTCATATAAAAATTCAACATTTTATCACCTCTGACTGTGCATAAATGTTGAATTAGTATGCATAACTTGCAGTGGTGAAGACAAGTGGCTGAACGTGCTGCATACATATTTGCTGTGCATTGTCCTCACATGCACTCCACCTGAAAAAACCTGAATCATCATGGTGGAATCAGCCCACCCTGTGCGCTCGTTTCTAGCGTTTCTAGCGTTTCTGTGTCAGAATGAACAAAGACTTCGACACATGCAACAGCTGACCGTCTTAAGAAAATGGCTCCTGCTGTGCCAGCAATCTGTTGCGCTTTTTTGTGGCATTAAACATATCTGCAAGGTATTTGTGACCAGAGGAAGACGCCAGTGGGCTGCCACACGTGATATAGGCTACCTCACAGCACTGAGTGAATCATATGACCTTCTAGATGTTAGGCCACTGCAGCCCACAGTCTGGCACACATTTCAGTCTAGACGATGCACAGATCTGGCGCTGCGCACTGCTCTTACCAGTCGGTCTGCTGGTCATCGAGAACAAGGAGGATCTTGGCACTGCTGGAGACTCCTGCGCGATCCGCTGCCTCTGATAAGGTGGCAGCCGCAGCAGCTGTAGTCTGTTTGACAGCATTAGAGATGGAGGAGAAGAAGCCTGAGCCTCCACTTCCTCCTGTGGGCTGCTGCTGCGGCTGCGGCTGCTGCTGCTGCTGCGGCTGCTGCGGTTGGCTGGTGGACTGGCGTCTCTCCGTCGGCCCAGGCGACACTGCGGGGCTCTGCTGCGGCTGCGGCGGCGGGTCGGGGCGTTGGAGATCCGTCATGTAGCCATTGGGCAGGTTGGACATGAAATTGCTGTCCGAGAGTCGTCGACGCAGGTAGTTCATGGTGAAAGCTTAATAAAAAGACGAATAGGGGTGTCCAAATATCCTCCAACTGGATGCGATTTACAACTTGGTGTTCAGTTAGAAATTGGGATGACTAGGCTACTTTTCCATGAGCAGATGGAGGACCAATGATACCTAAAGAGAGATGAGTCCTGTGTTATTCATTTGGATCATATTTTTAATATCTTATCAACAGTAGTAAAAAATCGTGACTGATTAGCTCAAGGGGCAAGCCTTGGTAACGTTAAAGCAACCCATCAGAACGATTCATAAAAATATGGTGCTTCCCTGAATCGAATGAAAAATAAATAATAAAAAAATATTTTCCATCCATGTCAGTTTAAACCGGATTTCTTTAAAGAAACTCACCTATCAAAACAACCACCAATCAGTAGTAAGTGCCATAACAACCTACCTGGGAGTGTGTCCTTAACTGATCCGCCCCACAGCTGAGTGGATGATGCTTGGTTATTATTTTCTCTCACAGGAAGTTCTACACATATGTGAATCTCGTGTCCTCTACGCAAGCGGGCATCGGGCTCGAACCTGTGAAATCAAAGCTCCAACCCTTCTTGCATCACCGCCGTTCATCTGTCCTTCCCCTAAAGTCCCCGTATTTTTTACCGTCTGCCCTGCGTCACTCCCAGTCATCCTGAGGGAGAGGAGCCTGTGAGGCTGGACCACGGTCAAGTTAGGCAGTGTGCAAGAAGTAGACTTCCGGATAATACTTTCAAAATAAACGTATGTTAATTCGGAAAATGTCGAAATATTTTTTCAATTTTTTCATTTGTAGCTTAATACGAATTTATTGGAGGACAAATCATCTTTAAAATGTAGCCTAGTTGAAAATCTGAACTTAAATAACAGCTCACTTTGGGCTACACTTTTGCCAAAACGACAACCTCCGGTCTCAAAATACGAAGCCCATGGGAAGTGTTAGAAGCGGCAGTTCATCGAGCATCCGCTTGAGGCTGGCTTTGGAAACACCGGTAAACCTCATACACACCAATTCAAAAAAGACGATATTTCCAGCATTAATAAACATGGCTTGGGTCTGAATCAAGCGGCAACCTCTGGTCTAAAAATATGAGTCCAATGCGGAAGTGCTAAAAACTGCAGTTCATCAAGGATCCATTTGAGGCTGGCTCCGGAAGTACCGGAAACCACATACACACCAATTCAAAAAAGACAATCTTTACAGCAGAATTAAACATGTTTACAGCCTGGTACAAAAGATGAGTGTAGTCTGGATAGCTCATTTCTCAATCAGCACACACTGTACAGGGGTGAATTTTTTTCTAACACGGCAATTTCGAAGATATTGAAATTACGAGTCTTCCAATGAGAGGCACAGCTGACTTGATAGGCAAGCAGGAACACTGTAGCTGTTGGCGAGGAGGCTCAAAGCCCGCCTCTTTACGTCACAATCGCGCAACAGCAGCAATATGGCTGCCGCCGCCAATTGGCCTCATAACAGCGCTTCAGAAACAGATGGGTGACGTCACGAATACTACGTCCATATTTTATACCGTCTGTGCTCTGAATAGCCAATTTCTTTATCGGCACACATTGAACAGGGGGTGAATTTTTTATGACTTGGCAGTTCAGAAGATATTAAGATTATGAGTTTTGCCCATTCAAGGACATGACTGACTTGAGTGACAGGCGGGAACACTGTAGCTGTTGGCGAGGAGGCTTAAGGCCCGCCGTTTTACCTCCCACTAGCTCGACAGAAGTTAGCAGGGTTCCCACGCGTCCTGGAAAACCTGGAAAACCTGGAAAACAGTTGACCAGTTTTCCAGTACTGGAAAACGCCTGGAAAATAGGAGAAAAAGTCAAATGTCCTGGAAAATCACATATAGTCCTGGAAAATTATTCCATCATGGCTGCGTGTGACCTGATCCTATTAACAAAACACATCCCCATTCATTGAAAGTTGAGTGCACGCTGTGCTGGAAAAGACAGCGACACTGCACAACTTTTTTCACATCTTTTCTCCTTCACTTGGTCATAATCATGCATTCACAGAAAATGGGGGTATATTGTTTATGTTTTATGGTACATTAACCTTGTAGAGTGCTCTTTTGATTCAAAGAGTTATATTTAAGTTATAGTGTGACCAGTGGAGTTGGGCAGAGAGCTTGGGGGTCTGTGCCTCACAACTTTCTCTGCAGGCTGAGAGCTCAATTACCATACTCTAGCTCAGTTGTTCTCAAAGTGGGGTCCTGGGACCCCTGGGGGTCAAGACTTATAATTGACCAATTTTGTGCATTAGTCTGTTACAGAACCATTCTTACCCTAACCCTAGGGTTGAATTAGGGTTAGGATTAGGGTTAGGGTTAGGGTTGTGATTAGGGTAAGGGTTAGGGTTGTGATTAGGGTAAGGGTTAGGGTTGTGATTAGGATTAGGATTAGGGTAAGGGTTAGGGTTGTGATTAGGATTAGGATTAGGGTTAGGGTTTGGGTTAGGGTAAGGGTTAGGGTTAGGGTTAGGGTTGGGATTAGAGTTAGGGTTAGGGTTGGGATTAGAGTTAGGGTTAGGGTTGAGATTAGGGTTAGGGTTGGGATTAGAGTTAGGTTTGGAATTAGGGTTAGGGTTGTGATTAGGGTTAAGGTTATGATTAGGGTTAGGGTTGTGATTAGGGTTAGGGTTAGGATTAGGGTTAGGGTTGGGATTAGAGTTAGGGTTAGGGTTAGGGTTGGGATTAGAGTTAGGGTTGGGATAGAGTTAGGGTTAGGGTTAGGGTTTTGATTAAGGTTAAGGTTATGATTAGGGTTAGGGTTGTGATCAGGGTTAGGATTAGGGTTAGGATTAGTGTTAGGGTTGGGATTAGAGTTAGGGTTAGGGTTGTGATTAGGGTTGTGATTAGGGTTATGGTTATGATTAGGGTTAGGATTAGGGTTAGTATTAGGGTTAGGATTAGGGTTAGGGTTATGATAAGGGTTAGGTTTGGGGTTAGGGTTGTGATTAGGGTTAGGGTTAGGGTTAGGGTTAGGGTTAGGTTTAGGATTAGGGTTAGGATTAGGGTTAGGATTAGGGTTGTGATTAGGGTTAAGGTTATGATTAGGGTTAGGATTAGGGTTAGGGTTAGGGTTCTGATTAGGGTAAGTGTTAGGGTTAGGATTAGGGTTAGGGTTAGGATTAGGGTTAGGGTTAGGTTTAGGATTATGGTTAGGATTGGGGTTAGGTTTAGGATTAGGGTTAGGTTTAGGGTTAGGTTTAGGATTAGGGTTAGGATTAGGGTTAGGTTTAGGATTAGGGTTAGGTTTAGGATTAGGGTTAGGATTAGGGTTAGGGTTAGGATTAAGGTTAGGATTAGGGTTAGGGTTAGGTTTAGGATAAGGTTTAGGATTAGGGTTAGGTTTAGGATTAGGGTTAGGATTAGGGTTAGGATTAGGGTTAGGGTTAGGTTTAGGGTTAGGGTTGTGATTAGGGTTAGTGTTAGGGTTAGGATTAGGGTTAGGGTTAGGATTAGGGTTAGGTTTAGGATTAGGGTTAGGGTTAGGATTAGGGTTAGGTTTAGGATTAGGTTTAGGATTAGGGTTAGGGTTGTGATTAGGGTTAGGGTTAGGGATAGAGTTAGGATTAGGGTTAGGTTTATGATTAGGGTTGTGATTAGGGTTAAGGTTATGATTAGGGTTAGGGTTAGGATTAGGGTTAGGGTTATGATAAGGGTTAGGTTTGGGGTTAGGGTTGTGATTAGGGTTAGGGTTAGGGTTAGGGTTAGGTTTAGGATTAGGGTTAGGATTAGGGTTAGGATTAGGGTTGTGATTAGGGTTAAGGTTATGATTAGGGTTAGGATTAGGGTTAGGGTTAGGGTTCTGATTAGGGTAAGTGTTAGGGTTAGGATTAGGGTTAGGGTTAGGATTAGGGTTAGGGTTAGGTTTAGGATTATGGTTAGGATTGGGGTTAGGTTTAGGATTAGGGTTAGGTTTAGGGTTAGGTTTAGGATTAGGGTTAGGATTAGGGTTAGGTTTAGGATTAGGGTTAGGTTTAGGATTAGGGTTAGGATTAGGGTTAGGGTTAGGATTAAGGTTAGGATTAGGGTTAGGGTTAGGTTTAGGATAAGGTTTAGGATTAGGGTTAGGTTTAGGATTAGGGTTAGGATTAGGGTTAGGATTAGGGTTAGGGTTAGGTTTAGGGTTAGGGTTGTGATTAGGGTTAGTGTTAGGGTTAGGATTAGGGTTAGGGTTAGGATTAGGGTTAGGTTTAGGATTAGGGTTAGGGTTAGGATTAGGGTTAGGTTTAGGATTAGGTTTAGGATTAGGGTTAGGGTTGTGATTAGGGTTAGGGTTAGGGATAGAGTTAGGATTAGGGTTAGGTTTATGATTAGGGTTGTGATTAGGGTTAAGGTTATGATTAGGGTTAGGGTTAGGGTTAGGATTAGGGTTAGGGTTAGAACCAGAACTAAACTTAAGCAAACAGAACCAGAACCAAACTCATGCAAACAGAACCAGAACCAAACTCAAGCAAACAGAACCAGAACCAAACTCAAGCAAACCCAACCAGAACCGAACCAGACCAGAACCAGAACCGAACCGAACCGAACCGTACCAGAACCGAACCGAACCGAACCAGAACCGAACCAGAACCGAACCAGAACCGAACCAGAACCGAACCAGAACCAAACCGAACCAGAACCGAACTCAGGCAAACAGAACCAGAACCAAATTCAAGCAAACGGAACCAGAACAGAACCAGAACCAGAACCGTACCAGAACTGAACCAGAACCGAACCAGAACCGAACCGAACCAGAACCGAACCAGAACTGAACAGAACCGAACCGAACCGAACCGTACCAGAACCGAACAGAACCAGAACCGAACTCAAGCAAACAGAACCAGAACCAGAACCAAACTCAAGCAAACAGAACCAGAACAGAACCGAACCAGAACTGTACCAGAACCAACTCATGCAAACAGAACCAGAACCAGAACCAAACTGGAGCAAACAGAACCAGAACCAAACTCATGCAAACAGAACCAAACTGGAGCAAACATTATTAATGTCCTCAGGTTGGCATTGAGAAAAATCAGATGCCTCAGCTTGGATGGGCTGATCTGATTTCTCCTCTCAGTGAGAATTTGACCGGTCTTCAAGAAGACTCTCTCTGAAGCAACAGATGTAGCCAGGATACACAGCCTCCCCTCCATCACCTGTATCCTATATCCTCACATGTGATTGGCCGCATGGCCGCCATGCTGACCAATCAAAACAAAGTTCTGGTGTGAGCAGAGCTGGTGCTGAACACTGTGAGAGCTAAGCAGCGAAAGGAAAAAAGTGGGAGCTGGCTCTCTCTCTCAATGCGAGCCGGCTCTTCTGATTCACTATAAAGCATCGGCTCTCAATGCCGCAGCTTTTGATCATGACACATCACTAATGTGCTTAATCTGTGTTACAATTATGAGGGGGCCTTGGACAATTTTCTCACCTGTAAGGGGTCCCTGGCTCCAAAAACTTTGAGAACCCCTGCTCTAGCTAGTAGGAGTCCAAATCCCAATAGTGAAAACAGAACAGAACAAAAAGAGCTGCACAGCTGCACAGAAACTCCACGTTGTAGACATCGCTGATCATAATAGACATCGCCATGCAGGAAGACAGTTTACATTTTTTTAAATCTCTCAGAGATCTTCAAATATAGAGTGCGTCTTTACACCGGTGCGATTTTTTCAGAGTTTACGGTAACTCAAATAAAAAAACGTGACATTTGCTTTGTTTTATATCGACCACTTAGCAGGATGAATATCATGATTAAGCAGGTATATTTTGAGTTTGAGTTGAGTTGAGAAACATTTGAGGCCATTTTTGTCATTCAGTTCGATTTAGGTCATTAATGCACTGATCCTCTGATCATTATTATTATTTCATTATTTCAGTAAGGCAGCTTCCTGATTCCTTTGCTGGTTCTTTTGGGGTTTTTTTAGCTCATTTTATATTTTTTGAGAAAAGAGAAAGCTGAGATGTTTCCCATCATTGTTACTTGGTTGCACTAATAAAGTGAAGTGCTGTACAGCTGTGGTTGCATTATTCTATTATCAATTTGCCATAATTTTTAAGTGTGTAAGAGATGATTTCATTGACTATAGACTACATGTCTTTCAATGTAGACTTCCACTGAGAGGAACATATTAGACTATTTAGGAACTAAATTAGGAACTAAATTTATACTGTCGTACCAGCTTGATCATCAGTGAAAATGTCCTGGAAATGTCCTGGAAAATGATCTCTGGAAAAGAGTGGGAACCCTGAGTTAGGTTGCATTCAGCATTTCCAATATGGCCCCCGATACTGTGTCCATTATTTATACAGTCTATGCTGCAGTGGCTAAAGCTATTGCCTCACAGCAAGAAATACCCTGTGCATGCCTGTTTACCCAAATACTCCAGCCTCCCACAGTCCAAAGCATGTAGATTGTATAATAAACTGGATGCAATATGTGGTCCCTGACTGTAATGCACTAAAATTAAGATCTTCCCCTACAGACCGGCTGCAGTATAAGTCATAAACCCCTCCTCCACTGTGTTAACAGATAGAACAAATAAATAAAAAATATTTCAAAAATAGTTTCTGTCGTTATAGTTAGTTCTTATCATACTGATGTATTTCCAATCGTTAATTTTTCTGAGAAGTTCAGTTTTAATTAGTTATTTCATTTTAAAGCACTTCCGCATCAGTTTTATATTACAAGACCTGAGGATTTCTGCTTGTGATTGACTGGTGTTTTGGTTAAACTAGGGATCCTGTTCGCAGGCATCTTTCGACTTAGTGCATCTGAGGTTGTGGTGGTTAAAACAGCTGAGAAAGAGGATAAGTAGTTGTCCTTGCAAATGCCTATTTGTGTGGTTTTTTAAGATAATCACTAATTGCTGTAATTATGAAAACTAGAGACATACAGACATATTCAACTTGACTGAAACAATAAAAACGGTCCAAGCTGTACCCCCTCACCCGCCCCTGCGAGGGATAAACATAGTGAAAAATAATGTATTTATGTAACCCAAACAAAGGTCTCTTCATTATCATATCATATAGAATGAGCCTACTATTAGAGTTAAAGCAGCTAACAATCCATTCTTCCACATCTTCATTCAAATTCAACCCACTCATGTTACTCCAATCCAACAACACTCTGGCAAAAAAACTCTCAAATATAGGGCAACACCAAAAAAACTTGAACCTGTTTCAGAAAGCCCACATCTCTCCCTGAGATATGTTGTTATTGGATTAAATAGTTGTAAGTCAGTCTGTAATTACAGCCTGAAATAGAAGCACTCAACGAAAAGAGTAACAAACCGTAAGTCTTTTAATCTTTTAAACCTCACATTATTCTACTTCCTGTCTTCTCCGGCCTGTGTGTGTCTGGCTTGACGCAGCTCTGAGCTTGATATGATGCTGGTGCTGATGAGAGCAGGGTGACAGGGGCGTCGCTCTCTGTCAGACACGAGCTTGCTGTTTACTCCTCAGGGTGCAGGTAATGTGATATTGCCTCCTGGTGAGTCCAATAAAATAGCAGTGGCACCCTCACTGTTTGGCTTTAGCTGGCATGGGGTGTGACTTTTGATTTCCAGCAGAGTTAATACAGGTTTGTCAGGGATGCGCCATCTGTTGGTGACACCCAGGGCCAGTGATCAAAACAGAGCCCTGGAGAGGCCGACTGTCCCAGACCTCCCACTATGGAAACTGAAAAGGAATTGGACACTGGTGAATAACGTCATTTCCATGTCTTATGTAAATAAGCTGGAGAGTTCCTGGTTGAGATAGGTGCTAACAGGGATGTCTAGATTTTTTCTACTGTGGTGAACCTACTGGGGCAATGCTTTGGTAGCATTAAATATGTGTGCACACATAGACAACCAAATAGCATTTATTTACTCTTTCTGTCCTTATCATATCTTTATCTATCTATATATAAAATTGATTCTGATTTTACAAATGGCCGGGCAGAAATCCAGAAGTCCCTTGTGGCAATATTTTGATGAGCCAAATATTTTTAGTTTTTTTTTTTTTAATGTTCATTATGCTTCAGTTATTGTATTATATCAAATGAAAAAATCAACTACAACAACAACAAGGCAATACCGGCACTACTACATTGATCATCAGCTGACTTGCTCTCTAATTATCAACAACAGCCAATGAAAAAGCGATATCAGTTGACCACTTTCGACTATTACGACACATTAAGGTAAAACCCAGATGTTGTTTTAACACAACTAAGAGGCAACATAAACATCTTCGAAGCTTAATTTTTAAGGAGTAAAAAAAAATGTTTCTCCCAAGCCACAATTTAAAGTATTTTGACAGTATCGTCCATTATTTAACATATCAAGGACAGAAAATGAACTTATTTCAAATGCAGATTAAACAACTAGCAGTAGCACTGTCTCAACACAGTTAAAGTTAACTCCAAAAGTCATAACCAATCATAGTTTTGGATTTGAGGGTGGCCAATCAGATTTTTAAAGGGGCCCATGCCCCCGTTGCAACTCCTCTGGACTTACCCCTGGGTGCTAATTCTTCATTCACAAAAGGCGAAAAAAGAAAAAGCATGTACCATTTAAGGCACCTAGAGATACAATTTGTGCAGAATAAGCTTATAATGAGATTTCCAGAGACCTTTTGTGCAGTAAATCAATGAATGATCTTTATTTTAATCTTAAACCCTTTATCATAATTTTTTAGTCCTATTTGTATAATTATTTTTTGCTAAGGTGGGTTCTGGGTTGTAAATGCCGGTTAGTTTAATTGATAAGAAAAATATACAATTTGTCATCATGTATTTTTTCTTCATATATTTTCTAACAACAAGCCTAAACAATCTTGATCTGAAAACTGATCATGATACAGTGTAACAGTTGAGCATTGTTTTATTTGTTAAAAGATCCAGATAAGCATTTCAATTCTCCTAAGAGAGTATCATGTCTACTGTGCTTAACTGGTTTAGACGAAGTACGAAGTCTGGTGCATTTAAACCAATTACAGTGTCAATATTTGAAACGAAATGATGGCTATTCAAACTAAACACATGCTGCTTTGATATAATAACCACATTTTTGTTCCAGTTGGAAGGCAAATGAAAATTGCATCACATTCAATTTAACAAAAAAATGTCTTAGCTGTGCGAAAAGCAGAAATGAGGTAATACCCATGCATGCCTGTGTTTTCCCAAATACTCCGGCCTCTTACAGTCCAAAGCATCTAAACTGTATAATAAACTGGATGCAATATGTGTTCACTGACTGTGATGCCCCAAAATTTAAATCTTCCCCTACAGACCAGCTGCAGTATAAGTCATAAACCCCGCCTCCACCATGTTAACAGATATGTTTTGTTATGCATCATTTTCAATTTAACAAAAACATTTCTTAGCTGTGCGAAAAGCAGAAATGAGGTAATGCAGCTTGAAACAAGAAAAACACGGTTAGATTCTTCTCATTGAACTCAAATTGTTTACATTTTGAAATGTGAACATTGCACTGAATCTGTTTGTGAGCAAACATGTTTTTTGGCATTACTCTGTAATAAACTGCACTTTGGTATTTTTATTTCACTCATTATGCATAATGCAGTACCCTTGAGTAACTTTGATGGCATGTTGTTGTGCATAACTGTAGGTGGCAGTGTTGAGTTTACATAGAGTTCTATGTAACACTTTTCATGCATGTATTCACAGCAAGACCTTTAAGTGCGCAGCTATTACTCATTTTCCAAACAGTCTAATTGTTTGGCAGCTGCTACCCCAGTAAAATAACGACAATTGCAGTACTTTCAAATGTAGTGAAACTACTTAAATATTCCAAAATACAAGGGAAATGTCTGCCGATTCTCAGTCCTTAATATAAAAATAATAATTATATAAAAATTACTGCCATGACTGCATGACCTACATATTAATTGCAGTCTTTTTTTCCCAGCCCCAGCATCACAAGTCAGTGGCCTCCTCCTTTCTAACTGTGTCTAAACTCCTCAATGTACCCAGAGCAAGATTGTTCTCATGGCAGCAACATTTCCAGGACTTAAGAGTCTTTGTCTGGCCATCAACAAAAGCCTTTGGATTACTGGTGAGGCAGGCTCACAGTGCAGCTGCGTGCGTGTACAGGCAGGTCAGAGGAATGACTGGAGCTCCGGTGGGCTAAGAGCTCGAAAAAATGCTGTTTGGTGAGATTGCAGATTAGGTGGGAAGAAGGAGGGGGAAGAGGGAAGAGGGGAGAGGGGAGGGGGGGACAGGTGCTGGATCATGCTGGGAAACAAAAGGTTGACTTTACTTTATTTAAGGCTCAGGAAGGATTATAAAGTGGGGTTTTTTAAAGAAAAAAAACATTTATGAATAAAAAAAGTAACAAAAAAGAAGCAAGTGTGGATTTTGTGTTACTTTGACATTAATCTACTCTACTTTCTACCTTTCAGACACCTACTTGTGAGCTCATTCCTGTAGGACAATAACAACACTGACCAGATGAGGCCTCCTCATTGGCCCAAGACAGCAGCCAATCAAACCCAAGGAGCGAGTCACAGGGAAGTGACTGCACCTATCTGCACTCACCTGATCCTTTACCTGGCCGAGCTCAGACGCAGCATCTCATTACCTTTCCAATACAATCCATAACTGAGGTGCATTGTGTGTCAGCTCACTCCTGGAGTCAAGGTGTTCCCGTGTGTTTAACTTCACTCAGACAAAGGAAGACGCAGACATGGCAGTGGCCAACTTCCACTACATCACTCGGATGAGCAGCGGCTTCAAGGTCTACATTTTAGAAGGTAAGATTGATTTTTGTGTTGTCTTTATTTCCTGACGTTTGTTCTGTGAGAGTGAATACTTGTGTTACCTTGATCAGGGCAATTCAATCTCTGCTTTTGTTATGATCTAAAAAAAAAACTTATATGTAATGTGACAACCTTTAATGATATTTGGGTTCACATCGGTGGCATGACTTTATATTATATATTTATAGAAACAGAAAAGTACATGGAGACAAACAAAACTGTCATGACAGTTACATGGAAGATATAAACAATTAAGAATCTTCAATATTTAAGATATTCTGTATGAAATAAATGTTGTTTTTATTATAAGGGAAAGACAGACAGATTCAATACCAGAAATGTAATCAAAATAAAAGGAAAGGCTCTGTTGTATACATACATGGTTTAAAGGTCCTTGAAATTAAACTAAAATTGTGTAAACTGTTCCCAAATATTGCCGTCTTTCTGTTCCACATTCATAAAATCGTATAAGAGGCAACAAAACACAAGGTCAGGCTGCATATTCCCGCTGCTAATAAGGAAGAAATACCCATGCCCGAGGCATTAGAAAATCAGTATAGGTGTGGTTATACCTGCCCCCTCCCTCTCTCCCCTCCACAATGGCACCCTGTGTGAGGGAGCAGCACACAGGTGTTGGAATGATTAGACAGTACGAAATGCATATTGGGTTAAGCACTCAGGGTGTGAAGACTCAAAATAACAATTGTTTTGTTGTTCAATCACTCACTTGATAGATTTAAATAAGATATGTATATGTTAATGTGACTTCTTTCAGCATTGAATGGCAATTTGAATACAGTAAAAGGATGTCTGAAGGCCCACTCACTGTGGATTGTCAGCTGTTAACTGAGCATACAGTCAAACAAAGGAACAGATTATAATTCAGTTGCCATTCTTTTTAGAAACAATGCTTTTTGTCTGTTGTGAACATGTGAGTTGAGCACCTAACACATATGAAAAGATCTCCTTTATGGTTTGTTTTGCAATCTGACTAAAAGTGACTTTCTCTTACCCAACACACCCTGACATCATCAGCTTATGCCGATGTGTTTCAACTTGTGTATTGCAAAAATCCAAACATTGTTTCCTCCTGAACAGCCCTTTCAAAAAACAGAGCGCCGCCCAAATCAGGGTCCTTGAACCCTAAAAGCCCTCTGATGTGTGTCACTCACCCATCACCAAACCTGTTGATTGTGCCCTCTTCACCGTGTGACGGGCTGAGTGCCAAACATCATGCAGAAAAACATCATTTACCGTTAGCATTGAATCAGCTGTGTTGTGTGGTAACGCCCGCTGATCAGGTAGATCGGGTTCTACAAGTTAACGGAGTTTACAATTAACGGTGACAAAAAAGAAAAAAAAAAGTTTTCCCACGAATTGCTGTCATGCAGGTCGGTGTCATGGATCAAAACAAGAGTGAGTCATCACACGGTGACACAAACTACTACCAATGTAGTAAAATCATCAATGCCAGTAAATGACTGGTTGGTCCTGGATTACGTGATCCAGAAGATGGACAAAGCCAAATCAGTTGAGGGATGATTGACAAGCCTTTTATTCTGACTCTGCACTCTGATCTTTGTTTTTAGGTCAGCCCCACCTCAGAAGCGAGGACAGATACAGACACATCACAAATGAGCGCGCTCGAGCCCCAACCGTGTATCCAGTCAAACGCAAGCGCAGCCATGACAGAGGTCTGACTCTGGAGGAAAGGTGGGTAAAACTTGCTTCCAGTCATTATTCTATACCACATTATAAATCCAAAGCCAAAGAGATGTGACATTGTCTGACACTCAAAATGTTTCAGGCGAGAGCGGGTGCTGAGCAGAACTGTCGGTAAAGCCACCCAGAGAGCAGCAACACTACCAGCACAGGCCATCTTTAACAGGCCCCAAAGCCCCACATCCACCTGGAGTCCAACCCCCAGCCCCACCAGCCCTCTGCCCACCCATGTCTACTACACACCAGTCATGGATGAACCACTTGCCCTCATCAAGAAACCAAGAAAAGACCCAGAGAGCACAGAGCAGAAGGCTAAAAGCTCTGCTAACACTCAAATCCAGGTAATGAACCAATACACAAGCACTGCTTTGTCCAAGATGTATTTTTACCAAGAAAACTGATATGTGGGCCTTTTTAATTTATGCAAGTGGTCGTACTGTATGCCCCTTTGAAGTCAGTGTAATGTAGCTTCAGGCTACCCACAGCAAGTGGTACATCTCCCATCTGAAGTCTGAGTTTAACAGGCCTAAGCTTGTCCCAGCTATGCGATCCAGCCGGATTCAGGGAGAAAATGTGAGCGATGGAGGGAGGAATGCCATCAACAAGACCAAACAGACTGTCTCTTTGACCCGCATGTGCTACCACACTGGGAGGGATCTGTTTTTCCATGGGCAAACCCAACCTGTTTAATCGCTTTTGAAATCTTTTTTTCCTATAATTGACCTTTGTGCACAGTCTGGTTTCTGTGGAGTGGAAAGAAAACACAAACCTATGTTGAGGGAATATAGCCTGTTGTATGTGTTTCTTAATTAATAACCCATCTTTTTTTTTCTTGTGTTCCAGATGCGTCCCTCTGTGATCACTCGTGTCTCTTCGTCCAGAAACCCCTCCTGCAGGTCTGACACCCACAGAAGCCCCTCATCAGGTCAGTCATACACTTTGTAAATGATCTCATTTCCAGCAGACGGTCACTCCCTGATTGTAATGCTCACAATAGTATTAACCCATCCGCTTACTTAAACTGACTCACTGAGGTGTGTATCTAAAGTTTGTCATCCATCCTTTCTCTTCCAGTGATTTCAAAATCAAACTATGACCACGTGGTGGATGAACATTTCCAGAGAAGCCTCGGAGCGAACTACCAGAAAGCCGCTCGCTCCCAGCAGCTCTCCATCAGCGTTTCTGTTGATGACCACTTTGCCAAGGCTCTGGGGGACAAGTGGCTGCAGATTAAGTCCAAGTCTTCCTCCTGCTCCTCCACACCTCCCAGCAGCCCAAGTGTCACCCACTCTCCCACCTACAAAGAGTCCATCAGCTGCTCATCGCCAACTTCCAGCCACTGGTCCGTCAATTAAAAAGCATGAACATGTGAGAAGAAACTGAACTTTGACTTTAAACATTTCAGTGCGTGCAGCTCTGCTTGTTCAGCAACAGAAAAGCCAGCGCTTGTATGGAGAGGGCGAGCTCACCAGTGCTGGAGCGCTGTCACCTTGGACCACTGTGTGTCCAAGTTTGAGACGCAGACAAATGTAGCATGAATCAGGACGTCCTTTTTTGTTACATTTCTCTCCCCATTGCTTGTGGATAGCATCAGGATAACGAGATTCTGTAGATGGTGACATGGGATGATTGAAAAGTATCATCAGTAATCCTTTACATTTCTTGTTGTGTCATTCCTTTATGACACAGTTGTATTGTATTATATTTATAATCTGATAACTCTGGGTTCCTTATAGTCTCAGCAACCTGCCTATCTGCTGTATGATATTACACTTCTAAGCTTTACACAAAACGGAGACTTTTTAAAAAACTTTGAAAAATAAAAATGTCCAAAATTCTGCAGCATTTTTGGGTGCATGTTATTTGTAACATTTTTGGTTGGTGTCATCTGAAGAACACAAGAACAGTTTTGTAAATTTGTGAAAGTAGCTGGAGAAAAGAGTTGCTAAAGACATAACAGAAATAAATCACATCCCTTGAAATTGAAGGGTCATAAACGCACTTACACTCAGCAAAAGCTGGACAGGGTGGTGCACCAGACAACTTAATTTCAGAGTGAGTCAGGTTGTGTCTGCAACACGTCCGGCACACACACTGCATTTTACTTTCAGACTTGTTGCCACACACTGAGTGGAAATTAAATGGTTGTATGAGCAACTCATTCTGGGCTTTTTTTTCCCTGTGAGTTCGGGGAATGCAGGATGCATGTTGGAGCAGGTAGCAGGCCTTGTGCTCTGACATTCCTGTCTCCTGAGAAAATGACTCTGTAAGATCCTACAGATCCTGTTTGGCAAGAGATGGGAGGGAGGGAAGAGGGAAAGGTAGGGTTGGGCTGACATAGGCCTGAGCATGAGAACCAGCAGAGCTCTTCGGTTACTTATTTGCATGTCCTATCTTGTCGAAGTTTAAATATGATAAGCAACTTTAAATCAAAACTAAAGCCTCTGTCTTTGAAGTTGCAGAGTTGGTCAATTCTAGATCAGAGATAAATTGTTAAAATGTTCTAACATTTGCAGAATGCCAACTTAATTTGTTTTTATATTAAAATCATTGGGGCAGAGGAGTATATATGTGCATTATTAAGTCTTTTTGTGGTTTGAGTGATGACATTTGCTCAAAACCTCTTAAAACCCAGTGTACAGTAACCTAAAGTTTATGTTTGCAATATACTGAAGCAAGCACGCACAGGGACATGGTGATCAAACTGCAGTCTAATACTTTTGCTCATTAACTGTCTAAACTGGTATTTCCACATGGAGTATAATCATCAGCCAATGTAACCTGAACAGGGGCATTGATGCCATCTAGAGGCCCTAAAGGTACGTAAATCTTTAAAACAGACAACAGCCTCAAAGACAAATGGTCTCATGTTGCACGATGAGCTGCACAAACAGATAAAAACACAGCTCTGAGGGTGAGCTGGTTGTCAGGTGAGAGAGCTCGCTTGACAAGATGACCTTTAGGGAGTAAAGACAGAAAAAAAGAGAGAAATACTTCACCAGTTCAGTGAGTTCACCACGAGGGGGCGACTGCACAAAAGGCTGTGCTTCAGTCTTCATACATAAACTCTTAATCCCTTGAACAACCAACTCATGAAACACTTATGGTGCTGTTCATACCAAATGTAGCTTGACATGTGAGGGTTATGACGAAGACTGGATTATCCATTATTCTGCGAAAATTTAAAGCTTAAATGTCCTTAACTTCAATTACAGGCTACATTATATGAACACATTATCTGTTAATAGTCAACAATTGATGCCCAGCTCGCAGGATCAGATACATTGAGTTTGATAAGACGTTAAACAGGTTGAGTTTATACTGAACAACTAGTCATGAGAATGCAAACAGAAAAAACTTCTCAAGCAGATGCACAAATGCACATCATTGCTTGAGGCAACAATAAAAGATAATTATAATCCCGAGTAGCTCCAACATGACAGAAAACATCATTTAACTGCATTTGACTGCAGCAATAGTAATTAAGTTTTTCACTAAAGTGCAGACGATTGTCTGAGCCCTTGGGAAAGTTCTCCCTCTTTGTTTCGTCTGTCAAAAGTTTGATCACTGACAACAAAGCATGAAGCATTTTGTAAATAATCAAAATTACAGCTCTAATCTCCTGAGAACATGATTGCGTTGAATGAGTGTTGCAGAGCATTTCAGAGCTTCTTCTTCAACCTCTCTGTATTTAAACGATCAAGGATAACTATGTAATTGTTTCAATTATGACCGCTCTGTCACAGACAGCTGCTTGTTTCCTATCCTCAACTAATGGCTGTGTTTAACCATACAGTGTCATGTCCATATGATTTGAAACAAGCTGTTTGAATCAGCTTTAAGCTAATTCCTGGTTTTGGTACATGTGCTTCATTGCTTTGAATAAACACATGTTTCATGAAACCAGAGCTGGAGCACAAAAAACCTCATGAAGATTGCTCGTGAAAATTTGCTCAGAGTGAGATGAGTGACACAGTACAGCACCAAAGGTTTTTTTTTCTGGGAATGAGATAAGTAATACTGAGAGCTTTTTGAAAAGTTACACTATCCCAGTATGACATGACCGATTCAATATCATACTAAAGTAAACAACAAAACAATTACTGAGGTAAGGTAAGTTTATTAAACAGCACATCTCAGCAATTCAAAGTGCTTTAAACCATCATGAAAGAGGCAATTAAAGAGGCTATTAAAAATCAAATCAAAGAGAAGATCAAATGAAAACAGAAGAATAAAGGACAAAATATGAAAAGAAAACATTGAAACACAAGTGTAAAAGTAATAGTGCAGTGCTCTATAATTGAAGACACTTCTTTACAGTTGATAACTGCCCTGACAGACTGATAGCGTTCACACTCAGACACAAGTGTTGTTTCGTGTTTGCCTTTTCTGTTTAGACATAAGCCTTTTTTTCCCCAAGGACACCTCCTGATTTTGTAATTATTAGAATCTGTCTTCTGAATGAACTTTTCAGTTGCACTTATTATTATTCTTTTGAAGAAGAGGAGTCTAACCTCTACTCTCACAAGGAATTTAAATCTACCTTAGGACTCCAACCTCTGTATCAAACTACTTATCGATTAAATTGTAGCCAACCTGGAAAGGGTGGTCACTTTGGAATAACATATGGGACAGTGAATGGATCTTGTGCTGTGTTGTGTGTGGTGTATTGTTTGTATTGTATTTTTGTGAACTACTGTCTGCGAAGCGAATTGCCTCTCAGGGACATTAACGTTATGCTCTACTCTACTTATAAATATCTTGATTATGCATCATGACCTGCTTGCTGAATGAAGATCTTGATTGCTGAGCATGCGTCCTCTCATCACTTCTCCTCAATATGTTCATTACTTCCCTACTTCTGATTGTAAAAGGTTAGCATATCTCACCTTCTTTGATTACTGATGAGCAGCTTGTAAATTGAACCCCTTAAAGTTTAATACAGTCATACAAATTCTGGATGTGTATGTATATTCCATTTTGTGTTATCAAATCTGAACCTTCAAAGCAACAAGCGATCAAAGATATCAATTAACTGCAGTATAATTTAAAGAAAAGCACTTGCCTCTATATTGTAGTGGATTTTAAAGAAGCACAAAGTACTCTGGTGAACTTGAAGAACTTCAGGTCTGTATTGAGTGCAGTACTGAAAGCTCTTGTGAGGAACTTTGAGTTTCAGTCAATTACTGCTGCCCCTCTGATGGTTGTGTGAATGTATCCTATGTGTAAATAATGTTTTTAGACACAATTATATCTTATCCTGCTTCATTTCAACAGTCTACCACATCACACAGTATGAATCATGGCAAACTTATAAAATGTAAACC
Organism: Notolabrus celidotus; assembly: GCF_009762535.1. Taxonomy (NCBI): domain Eukaryota; kingdom Metazoa; phylum Chordata; class Actinopteri; order Labriformes; family Labridae; genus Notolabrus; species Notolabrus celidotus. Next base: position 25,789,134 of record NC_048280.1, on the reverse strand, counting down.
TTGCATTTTATATTTTTTATTATCATAATTAATATTAACATTTTATTATCAACATTGCAGTTTATCACTTCTCCTAACACTATCCCACAGCAGTGATATCAGGCGTTGAAAATTATATGAAAACAACAAATGTGATGGTCTTGTGTTTGCTTTAGTAGTTCATGTAGAAGCATCAGTATTTATTTCATTTCATATGTTAAAAACCTTTCACGGGAACTTAAAAGTTAAATCTCATCCCTGTGTTTCTTTACAATATGGGTGCTGAGGAGGAAAAAAAAGACACATTATGTAACACCTATAAGATCAGCTGTTAAATCTCAGCATGACAGCCAGAACTCCATGCTAAAACATAAACTGTGTGCTGTTCATTTAACATCAGACCAAACCCAAATATAATTAGATTTGATATGTATTTAGGACAAACAGGCTAGATCATTTTTATTCTTACAAAATTTTCTATACTTTATAACTTAGACTCAATCAAGCCGAATGATTCCTTTATTCTGTGACTGCCAGATATGTAAAAGCGACTGTTTCACAATTCAAGACTGCCGTTGTTGTTGTTTGATTTATTGCATATTCATGGATGAGAGAACATACAGAAGCATGCAGAATCATTCAGTATTTGCTTAATGACCTGTTTATGTTTCTTGCAGTATTTATGGAGTTGGGTTGTAACACACTAACATAGTCCTGTATATATGTGTATTCAGCATGAGCATGGCACTTAAGGAGTGATCATATCCATACAGTGTAAACCTGGATTTTTTGTACAATCGCAACTGTTTCTCCACGCCTACAGAGTTGTAGTGTATTAGGGGTGCATGATGGTTTCATTGCATACTGGCATGGATTTAAGGATATTGTGTGTATGTAGTAAAAAAATAAAATAGAGCAATGATTTAATGAATGCCTGCAACACAATTCAACATTTGACAAATGTGAAAGTTAATCTGAAAAAAATGCTTTGCTTGTTTATGTCACAGAATGTGCTCATTAACACCCCTTTACTTTAACTGGAGCGTGTGGTATAAGTTCCTACATAATGCAGGTTAATAATGTGCTGAATTTTTTCCACTTACTTCACATTTCCTTTCATTAAGGCTGTGAGTCACCGCCAGACCTGTCACATTAGAGAGGTCACAGTATTCCACACAGGTAGCATATGTCTGCAAGTGTTGACTTGTCGGATGTCACAGACCCAAACTAAATCATTCAACAGGTGCTAATACCTCTTAATAAATGAGTAATCAGGAGGAAGTTATCAGCAGATTTGGAGGCAGTGTAGCAGTTCAGAGAGTAGACAAATTGTGCTGACGCTGAAGGAGGCCGGACGGTCTGCTGAAGCTGCTCATTTAAGAAACCATTCATGTTAAATGACAAGTTGATCAGTAACAAAGTCTGTAAGTGTTGCTTCATGTTCTGCTTAGCAACACGTATACAGGTGTTTATCTATAACACTAACTTGGGTTATATTTAAAGTTTTAGTCTTATTGATAACTCAGCCTGAGAAAGAAGCACCAGGACAAAAAAGCATAGGAACATATAGAGAATGTCCTTCTTTCTATTTGAAACCTTTGACAGGATAAAAGCTGCAAAAATGTTTGCATTTTAAGTCTACTTCCAAACAGCTGTGACATGCCAAACTACAAAATAAAGTTAAATTATTATTATTATTTTTTTAAATAATAAAAAGTTTCCATCATTGTTGGACCTTTGCACTTTTATCTAATCCATTTTTGGTTTTTATTTAAATACAGTAAAATATTGCAGAAAACATTAAATAATGCATGTCTGATTATTCCAACTTGAATTAAATAACCTGTGTAATGGTCGTATAACAATGACTGAATGGTGTTTTAGATAGATAAATAGACTATCTTTTTTTTATTATAGTACAAAACATTATTGGTTTGGATAAAGAAAGATATTGCAGGACAAAAGAAAACCCTGCACTTCTGATATTTTAATTTATTGCGTTAGTATAAAGTATGGCCAGTAGATGGCACCAGAGTAAAGGCCATGCAGTTAAATATTAAGATCACCTGTGGTCAATTTAGCACAAATTTTCTCCACATTCAGTTTCTTTATTTATTTTAAATAATTTAAACTATACATAGCACCCAGGAGTATTATGGGAATATTACACTGGTTTTACAAAAACAATAAATCCACATTACTATAAACACATTATAGCCTTAAATACTATAATCGTTTCTTCTTCAGGCACAAGAAGGAGATATATTCAGGCACAACAATAGACATTTTTGTCTGCATGGGAGTTTTGGGGAAATTTTGAGGATTTCGCGTTCAAAGTAGCATAATCTCTGAAAACAGTCATTATTTCTCCCTGCCTACAAACACGTTAAACATTAGCTTTTGGGCAGCAGTGGTCTCATGACCGGACTATGAAGGCGTGTACTCCCTCAGCTTATTATATAAAGCGACCTTCAACAGGAGCATTCAAACAACAGTACAGTCTGCTGCGTTACCTTACATCCTCTGAGTTAACATTAAACTTCACCAGGCTGGTTCCTACCTGTGACGTGGACCCAAGCATTGAACGCTTCACCTCGGTCTCACCTGTAAGTGTCATTCATTTATTATTGCCTATTTCTACTTTTTTTATTGTCTTTCTTTTTTTAATTTTCTGCTACGTGGCTCTATTTGAATTATGCAAGAGCAGCTAAGCAGATTAACATACCGCTATTTTCTATATTCACGGTGAGTTTGTCAAAATGACTCCAGACTGCTCTGAATAGATTCATTATTCACAGCTTAATAAGACCCTGAAGACGTGAACTGATATTATTGTTGTTTTAAGGTTTTTTTTTACTGTAACTACGTAGTGGTCGCTGTGTTAGGGTTAGACATATACATAATTAAAGACAGAGTGTTACAAAAGTCGTTACATTTGTGTTACATAAATGGATATCGTCTCACTTAAGTCCTTGCATTACTGCACCAAAGTCTGAGTAAATCCTATTTAAACACCCCAGAAGACTAAGAACAAGTTAAAGTGCTTGGAATTAAGTTGGTGGAACAATATGTCTCTATGGAATAATTGACAAAAAATAACATTAACATGTTGTACCCATTTAAAATGACAGTAATATTATTTTATTAATGCTTGATAGGACCGCATGTTGCTAAAAAAAAACGTTATTCTGAGTCTTTCACTTGTTTGTAATATGAAGGTAAATGTTTGACTGGTTGAAACAAAATGTGCTGCCCATGTGGAACACTACCAGTGGATTCTGACAGTGACTCTGAACTATGTTAAGATTAACTCAGCTCTCCACAGTCCCCCTGTGCAGACAGATAACTCAACAGTAATGCTGTGCTCTGGGCGAAACCACATTGTGGCTTTACACCACTAATGACTTATTACTGATATAAAACACTACATCATAACCACTTTCCTCTGCCGCAGCACACTGCTGTAAATCCTGTTTGTGGAGCCACAGTAAAGATGCTGTTTGGTCTAGCCAGTTTTGTTAATGTGTAACTTAACGGAGGGGTTGTTTGTGAAGCAGTAAATAAGGAGAGCTAACCAATATTTTGTGTGTTTTTGCAGTGTGTATCATCAGAGGCTCTACATCATAATGGATTTCTCTTCTGTTTTTATATGCTGTCATTTTATGATGAAGACTACAAACAAATACTGCTTATCAAGCTCCCAATGCAGTATTCGTTTCTCCCAATAGCACATTAGCTATTTAGTTCTTTAGCCTTTTTAAAAAATATATTTATAAAACACACATTACCTCAAATCTTACTGTAAAAACAATCAATTGGCTTTATTTGTATCTTAATTATCTTAAGAAATAGTTATAATGGATTCGACAACACTAGCGACTCTGGCTGCTGGCACCACAGTGGCTCTGTACTCTCAGACTGACATGTCAGGATACTTGTGGCTGCTGGTGATCGGCTTCATCATCGCCTTCATCCTGGCCTTCTCGGTGGGGGCCAACGATGTGGCCAACTCCTTTGGTACTGCAGTGGGGTCTGGGGTGGTCACCCTGCGACAGGCCTGCATCCTGGCCACCATCTTTGAGACGGTGGGCTCAGTGCTGCTGGGGGCAAAGGTCAGCGAGACCATCCGACAGGGGATCATCGACGTCCAGATGTACAACGGCTCTGAACATGTCCTGATGGCTGGGTCCATAAGTGCAATGTTTGGTAAGAGCTTCCAGACGTTGCATCAATATTATCTTTTAATTTGATGAAATAATATGATGAGATTAAAGTCTGTAGGATATTTGATTCTCAGGTTGTGAAATCTGTCATGTTTTTTCCCTGCAGGCTCTGCTGTGTGGCAGCTGGTTGCATCATTCCTGAAGCTCCCCATTTCTGGAACTCACTGTATTGTTGGAGCCACAATCGGCTTCTCCATGGTAGCCAGGGGTTACCAAGGGGTCAAATGGATAGAGATACTACGCATTGGTGAATATATGTTGCTAGCAAGGACATTTCCAATTAAAAGTTGTCAAAAAAGCTCATCAGTAACTTCTCCTTTAAATGTCTTTTGTTAAAGTGGCCTCCTGGTTCCTGTCACCCTTGCTGTCAGGGATCATGTCAGGAATCCTCTTCTATGTTGTTCGAAAATTCATCCTGAGCAAGGTGAGCCAAACCAGTAGTAGTGAAGACCTGTGAAGAGTTTGTAGGTGGTTATGGAACAGACTGAAATAATTAAGGATGACTTTCTATGACCTAAATAACACCGTCAGCAAAGAGACTGATCGTTTCTGTGTTGCTTATTTTAATGTCTGCAATCTCCGGGAGAGGTTAGGTGTACAGCAGGTTACAAAACAAGCCTTTGATTACATTTTCCACTGCAGAGATTCAAATTAAATGGCATGGCTGACAATTCAAGAGAGCAGGATGAGATTTTTTTTTGTCAGAAAAAAATAGCTGTGCTTTGTCAACAGGGGGCGCCAGAATCGACACAAGCCAAAACTCCCTCACAGGGGCTTTAAAGAAGCAGTGTCATAATATAAAATACCATGTTATAAGTCAAACTCTGCATTTAAAGTAAATTATTTTAGCACACAGGCAGTATCATTAAATTAAGATCTATCCAAAGTACAAGTATTAAAGGTGACATATCATGCAAAATCGACTTTTTAATGATTCTCTACCTGAAATTTGTGTCCCTGGCATGTCTACAAACCCCCGAGAATGAAAAAAAAAATTCTGCCCCTGTTCTGATTTCTCCACCTTTCTGTAAATGTGTGTCAAACGAGCCGTTTCAGACTTACGTGTTTTTATTACGTCACAACAATATCCGGTCTGTCACGGAGTCACATCTCGGAGCTTGTTCAGCCCATAGACTGTATAAAATACAACTCAACTCCCCCTCCGTTTTTCATTACCTGCACACATGTGTGCTAACAAGGAGCTTAGGAGGGAGGCATGCTAGTTGTAGGCTGCCTTAATAAACACAAAGGTCGGTTTTACTCCCCACGTCTGCAGATTTGAAGATCTAATGGATGATTTTTATTTGTCATGGAAAAGTGCTAGCGCTAGTTAGCATAGCTACATGTCATAGCTGTAGCTGTGTACCAAGACACACGTCTACATACTGACAAATAAAACAACAAGTAACACAGAATCTGTGACCAATCCTTCAGAAAGGTCCCGCTGCCTTTCTGGCAGAGGTCGGTTTTACTCCCCACGTCTGCAGAATTGAAGATCTAGTGGATGATTTTTATTTATCATGGATAAGTGCTAGCGCTAGTTAGCATAGCCACATAGCTACATTTAGGATGATCAAATATAGAAGAGTGTATGAAAGAAAAAAAGTATTGTTACACCGATCAGTTAAATTTTAAGACTTCCTGCTAATCCTAGTTCTTTGTTTACTTTGACGTTAATCACTAACACTGGCCTTTCGGGCTTCAAAAAGTCAATAACCTCAAGCTATCAAATCTGAGGTATTTCAAATGCTTTCTTAAAGTCCTGTTAAGGCACCGATTTTTATACAGAGTGCTCTTAGGGGTATATCCCTGAAAGGTTGGAAACAACTGGTTAAAAGTACAACGTTTTAATGTTACACTGCTCTCCACAGGCTGACCCTGTGCCAAATGGCCTCAGAGCTCTACCCGTCTTTTACGGCATCACAATGGGCATCAACCTCTTCTCCATCATGTTCACAGGAGCACCATGTGAGTAGCATTTACAACCATTACACCCATGATTCATTTGATTTTCACTTACTAGTACACTACCGCAGCAGCTGTTGAACTCCTCGGAGTGAGGTGAGGTCTGATTAAGTGTCTCTGGAAACACAGAGAAGAGTTGTCTTCTTAGGACAAAGTAGGTGACGAAAGAGAGTTAACATTTCATTTCAGATAAATCAGATTGGTGCTTTGATGGATGTTTTTGATATTTCATTAACGTTTTAACTCGGGAACACACTAATGAAACAATACTGCAGAAGACCAAATCCAGCTAACACAGCAAAAATGACTAAAAACAGTTGAATGGGACTTTTAAAGAGAAAAACAACTATTAAAAAGACAATTCCACTCCTTTTTGTTTCATTTGCAGGATTGAACTTATCAAGAAGTCAACTGGCCTGGGCCCTTCACTGAAGGCTGCAGGCCGGTGTGTGTGGGTCAACAGATATAACACACCAAAACTCCTGCTTTGCAAAATTACAGCATAACATAGCACGTCTGTGCTCTTTTTACATCTTTACTGCACACATGTCCCTGACAACATTTTATCTCTGCCACAGAGATCCAGAAAAAGACATTTTAATTCTTCTAGAAATAAAAAGAGATTTCGGCTATCTTCGCAGTTCAGCTGTATGTTGGTGGCTATTATACCTTCACACCCATGTTTTTACCACATGGCCTTAATTTGTTGTTGACAACCTTCTGTTGTCTACAAGAACAAACAGGTAAGTTGATTCTGTGAGAGAAAACTCAACTTTGTCACACTAACCTGCAATAAGACATCTTGCTCTATACATTGGTGCGCTACAGTTTAGCTAGTCTGTGTTAGCATCACAATTACAGTTAAATTCCTCAGAGTGTCTTTAACAGAGTGTACTCAGTGTATTATCACTGGGCTGCGAGACACGTGCTCCTCTGTCACTCACTGATAGGAGTGTGTAGTGCATCTGATACTGTTTCTGTTGGAATGAAACACTGAAGCAGTTCATTGAGACATTTTGTCTCATCTTTTTTTCTGACAAATACAGTTTTAGTGGGTCTTACCTAAAAAAAGGCATCACATTTTAAATGAATCAACTTTTTTTTATTTTTCTTGAAACCATTAGTTTCCTGCTTTAAAATCTCATAGATGTTTTTGATGCTACAATGTGTCTGAATGTGTACTCAAAAGAAATTTTTCGACCGCAGAAACTTTACCCCGGAACTACATGCGTTTCGACCAGAGGAACCAGGGTCTTAATTTAGTTCAGGTATAGATAATTTCCCCCCTGAAAAGCCCCTGCTTGGGGGGTAGTACTAGGTCCGGGGACTTTCGGTTGAATGTAACAGTGTTTGTGGAGTTTACACAGTTGTTGAAACACAGAGGGAGTTCCTGGGAATGCATACTAGTTTAGTTTTTTATTAAGATTTTAAAACATTATTTAATATATATATTTTTTCTCCATATGTCACTGGCCTGATTTGCACAATCTACCCGGGACTTCAGCCCGTGGTCGAAATGCAGACAACCCTGGGGACACAGGAACCTTTTAGTTCTGGGGAAAGTAGTTTTGGGGGCTAAAAGACCCCGGAACTCTTGGTCGAAATGCACCTTAAGTGTATCAATATTAACACTCAGCAGCAGCAAACAAATGAAACAAGTAGTATAGTCTGTGTTTTCTCCTCACCTGAGACACATCTCTCCCTCTCTGATGTGTCTGTCTGTGTGTCAGTGCTGGGCTTTGACAGAGTGCCGTGGTGGGGGACTCTGTGCATTGCGCTAGGATGTGCACTCCTCACAGGCCTCGTTGTTTGGTTCATTGTCTGTCCACGGCTCAAGAAGAAAATCAAACGTAAGTCAAGCCTACACCATCACAAAATTCATTTTGGATGAAAAACACATCTGAGTTAAGTGTTGATACAGTAAAGTTTAGAGTTTTTCTCGTGCATGAGGTTGGTTCATTGTTAGATCATCTGAAGTATATCTGCTTATAATGCATTTTCTTTAGCTTTTTTTGCAGCATGTGTTATCATTTGCAGAGTTTTTATGTTGTTTTTATTTGTCTTTAACTTTAGCATGTGTTTCCTGTTTTATCCTAACGAAAGATGTTTGATCCATTGCAGCATGTTTTGCCCTTGTTGGCCACTTTAGTTAAGAATTGCACAAGAATGCTTAAATAACATAGATCATCGATCAAAGTAGAGGGCAACATTTAACCAAAGGGGTTTGCATTTTAGTTTTTCACAATTATGATCTCAAATGATCATTTTAATGTTCTCCAGGAGAACTTGCTCCCGCTCCCTGTGAGACTCCCCTAATGGAGAAGACCACCAGCAAGCCTGCGCCTGTAGAGCAGCCGCCAGTACCGCAAGACCCTCAACCTCAGAGTCCCCCTGTGGACAATCAGAAGGTGGCCTTCAAACTTGGAGGCTCCGAGGAAACTGATTTGGACAACAACGACATGGACACCAAAGATTTGGATATGAGCAATGGTGAGGAATGATGAGTTTTAAATGAATAAGCTGATTTGAGGCTACTTTGACTTTTAGATTTAGTTCCAAACTGCCCTTCAATCAGCACTTTATTTTGTAGGGCTGAATGGCACTGTAGGCCCCATGATGATCACTGATCCTCACAGTGGGCGCTCCCACACCATCCACAAAGACTCCGGCCTCTACAAAGACCTGCTGCACAAGCTCCACATGGCTAAGGTCGGAGACTGCATTGGTGACACTGACACAGAGGAGCGACCCATCAGGAGGAACAACAGCTACACCTCTTACACCATGGCAATCTATGGCATTCAAGGGGATCCTAAATACAAGGATGTTGAGGGTGTTGCGCTGCAGAGGAGACCGAGAGTGGACAGCTACAGCAGCTACAGCTCTGCGGTGACCAGTGGGAGTACGGTCCAGGATGGAAGTGTGACACAGGAAGCTGGCAAGGAGCTGGCTCTGGAGGAGGATGAGCTGGAGGTGGATCAGCCGGCTGTGTCTTTGCTCTTTCAGTTCCTGCAGATCCTCACGGCGTGTTTTGGCTCTTTTGCTCACGGAGGGAATGATGTCAGGTATGCACGTGGAGTTTTCACCTGAGTTATTAATGTAAGTGCTGTTTATTAAGAGGATTTACACAAGCTGTTTTTATCACTAGCAATGCGATTGGTCCATTGGTGGCTCTGTGGCTTCTATATGAGAGCGGCTCTGTGGTATCCAATACACCAACCCCCATTTGGTTGCTTCTTTATGGTGGAGTGGGAATCTGTGCTGGACTCTGGGTGTGGGGACGAAGAGTGATCCAGACCATGGGCAAAGACCTCACACCCATTACACCGTCCAGGTAGTACAGATGTCATTTACATCCTAAAACCATCAAAAATGAAAAATATCTTGCAATCAAAGTGCAGCAATGTTTTCTGTTTTCTCCCAATGTAGTGGATTCAGCATTGAACTAGCCTCAGCGATCACAGTTGTTGTGGCGTCCAACATTGGTCTTCCTGTGAGCACAACCCACTGCAAGGTAATACAACTCAAATCACTTCAGCCTCAAACAACATAGATACAAATTAGAGCTGTTCTAATACTAGTATTGGTATCAGCCTGTGTGGCGTATCTGTGTGTATGCTAGTCAATGCTTCAATTGGGAAACGTAATAGCCACAAGGGATACAACAACAAACAAGTGACAGCAGAAAGTTTAATGCTATCAATGCCAAAGAAAAGACAGTTATCAGCGTTTTTCTACCTCCATTATGTGTATCTTTTTTTATTTAACAAGTATTGGAGGGGTGTGAGGTATCAACATTGGTTTTAGGAAGGTACAAATGTTATCAGAACATCCCTCATAAATAAGAATCTAATTTGATTTAGTGGCATGTGGTCTAATCTGTAGTTTCACTATATAACCATCTGATCACAGGTGGGGTCAGTAGTTGCTGTCGGGTGGCTCCGCTCAAGGAAATCAGTCGACTGGCGTCTCTTCAGGAACATCTTCATCGCCTGGTTTGTTACAGTTCCCATCTCCGGGCTGATCAGTGCCGCCATTATGGCTCTCTTCATTTACGTTGTTCTGTGAGCCTCTTAACGGTGCAGCTACACTGTGACTTGGTCTCATGTACTGCTACACACACAGTTTCTAATAGCTGACAGAAATCTGTTACTGGTTCAATTTGGTCTTTGTTAATGATATTTTCAATATCACTCGATGTCAGCTCAAGCCATAGATGTTACCTGACAAGAACATGTTACTGCATGATGGGATTCAAATATCCACAGTCTGTGATCCTGTATATCTCCATGTACATTTGTATAAAGTTATGTTTTATGGAAAATCAGAACATCACATTTTTGATAAAGAATATCAGTTTAATGTTTGAATATTTTGATGTAAAAAAAAACAAGGAGTTTCTTGATATACCATGAATAAATGTATTTTACTCTATTAAAGATTTTTCACTGAATCTTATTCACTGTGTGTTTATGTATGTGGCAGAGATGGGTAATATAAGACCAAATAAAGACAAAAACATGTTTTTGTGACAAAAAAAAATACTATTACAGACAAGGATTCATTTTGTATGAATTTAAACCAACACAAACACATGGTCAGTAATCTTCTCACCTCATGTTGTTAATGGATAGTTACAAAAAAAATCTGTTCAATATTATTATCTGTTGTTTTAAAACTTAAGCCTCAATACAATATATATACTATTTTCACAGGCACACAATTATTTTTTTTTAAATTAAAATGTCAGAAGTGGTTTAATGTGAATTGGATTCATAAATATCACAACAAAAAATGTATTCATCCTATTATTATTTTTCATTTTTATGTGTTTGTGAAGTATGTGTAACTGTATTTAGAAAAGTTCTATACAAAAACAGATTATTTTAGTTATTATAAATCTTTTGTTTATAACTACAGACAGCCACATGATGGAGATGTTCTCCAGATTATCTTTGCTCTTTCTTGGGTTTGAAGGTGGATTTATATTCTCCATCAATGTCAGATTTACTGTTCAGTAGTTTACTGTCTCAATGACCCCAGACTCTGAGAGGCGGGTTCTTTGAGTTTTCTTGCCAAGCATGTTGACAAAATTATGAGTTAGTCAATATAATACCAAAATAAAGGGGAGTATTTTTCTTCTGATTCTCCATGCTTTATGATTTCCTCAACACATCAACATTATACAGTTTACATCAACCTTTTAATACTACCAGGAAGTTTAGACAATCATAGTGTATCACATTCACTAATAGCTTTACTTCAGATTTTAGTCAAACTGTCACAGAAAGTAGCTATCCCCTTTATTAATACATGTTTGTTTATATGTACATATGCCTATATTTACTGCCACGCCTGCTAATGTAAGCAGCCTGGTATGTGTATGGCATTTAAGGTTTCATATACTTCAACATTAAATCAAACTGACCTTTAAATAACGATATAAGATGAACAATTTGTTCTGTGTTTTTTTTGTTTATCATTTTTTTCTTTTAATATTTGCATCAGGTTTTTTTCTATTACATGCCCTGTATGTACAGTTTATATATGTACATAACTTACAGGTACAGTTATTTAAAAAATGGTTAAAAAGCAATGCTTATGTCCTTGCAGGTTGGATTCAATTTGGCATTTAACATGGTTTCTCCTGGGTAGAATATATACAAGAAAAAATGTATGTATGTACAAGATGAAAAGTAATTCAGATCCCACTTTCAATATTATACATTTGTTTGACCCACTTATAGTGAAGTCTAAAATTCCTGCTGCATTTCAAACAAAAGCAATATCAGTGTCAGATGTATGATATTAAAATGTTCCCACATTCCATTGTAGGTACATTATTTCGGCAGCAGGTGGTGCTGTTGTAAGATATTTTATTGGTCACAGTTTTCCTCGAAACAGTCCTGTCAGTCACATTTGTGAAATTCACACCAATTTTTATTGCAATTTGAACCAGTATCCATTCTAACCAACCATAAAATGACAAGCACTAGAAGTCAAGTCTTTCATGCAGAGTTCAAATAAAATCCTACCTTGAAAGACACTAACTGATTTGAGAAAAGACACACTGCTGCCTAATCCTTCCATTTATGTCACGCATAAATAGCCATATTTTTTGCATTTTATTCAGACCCAGCTCAAAAGTTAGTTTTTGTTCAGATTTTCAGGTACTTAAGTGATACACTAACAGGATGAGTTAATGAATAAAAGTAGTTCAAACAGGTATGTCACATCGTTAACAGTTTCTCTGGACAACATCAGAGCAAGACTACAGGGTCACAATCCACATCCAGAGGCGTGTCCAGACTGTTTTCTGGGGTGGCCACACAGGGGCACTGACTTATCAAGGGTTGCATGAAGTATAATATACTTCATGGAATATAACAGAAAATTGTTATATTCCTGTGAATAGATTTTTTGCTTTAAAAAGACAAATAAGCGAGGCAACATGAATATTCTACTACAAAAAAAATACAAGCAAACTCCTGCACACTTTCTATCTATCAAAACTACATAAGTTGGTCATTTTAGTATAGCCTCCTGAAACACTGACAAACACTTGACAGTAAGACAATGTGCAAGAGCTCACATGCATTATTCAATGAATGAGTTGTCTCCTACATTAATGTTTTATGGAATTAACGTGTGATTTGTGTTTCTACAATTAACGGTACCAACCAAAGAAAATGTGCATGAATCTCATGCATGGGAAAACTACTAACAGCCTGTTGCAACACAATACAAGTAGATGCTGTCTGCATTATACCCACATCTGATGAGGCAGATATCCAATCATTTAGAATTCAAAGGTGGCAAATCAAGTTTCAAGGGGGCAAAGGCAACCCCTGCACTTTGTATTGCTCTGTAGCTATGCTTTATGAATGAACTTGCAGTGCATTCATTTCTGCTTCTTATAAAGGCTTACCAGCATCCCTCTGTATGCCACAACAATTACAGTTTCAGTTTAAGCAGGGGGTCTTCTCTTGATATGCCATAAAATTCACCTAATGTCGATACAAATATTTAATTCAATTCTCATTTACATTTTTAAATTATTTTCTTTATGATTTATTTGGCAAAAGAGCGTTTTTTTTCCCAACTTTGGTTAATGTTAACATCCGGTATCTCTTTGTCTATTACGCTTCACTCTGTTTTCAGAGTAATCGTGTCAACTGAGGTTTTATTTTGAAATCTCATATCATACCGGAAGTGAAGCAGTTTTGTTTTCTTGATATTGACACTTTTGATAATTTTCCACGGCCAACCATACAGGTGCGCTTGGACATTTGTGCGTGATTATCGGGAGCAGGAGATGCGTAATGGCCCTCTGAATGCATGCTGTTTGGCGCTATAGGCAGAAGACCTCATGCACAGCACAGAGTGTCTCTGCACATCAGACATTGAGCACCGAGCAACTGGGGCATGCACCCACTTTAACACAGCGGACCAACAAGCTGCTGTAGTCTGTGGCATATCCACGAGAATAAAACGACGTATTGTTTTTTTCTGCAACAACACTGGATTACTGGAGCTGCAGGAGGAGGCTCTGGAGAAACATTTGAGCTCTACGGACAAACGGAAACGTACGAGTCACAGCTGTGAACGACAGGTGCGTTTTCACATTTGCACCTCGTTTTTTTCTTTTGCAATCTGATTTTCGGTCGGAGCCTGAGATGCAGCCTCTACCTGACAGATGTGTGGCAACATAACTGCAGCCTACAGGTTTGTATCGACACAATGTAGTCTTGCGTGTTATGCATTCCACGAAAAAAACAGATGTTTGTTTTGTACTACAGTGATTTCATGCCATTTAGATATCTTAAAAGCATCAGAGAGTGCCCCTTGCGCTTCATTTACTGTACCTGAGCAGCTTTCTATGTGCAAAATGTCTGATATTCCGTCTGTTAGGATTATGATCTGGCTCTTAATGCACACTGATTGCCCCCTTCTACTCCAATCTGATGGCAATGACAGTTATTTTGCTGCCCAGGGGTGGCTCATGTACAATATTTGTCACTGCACTTGAAGTAAACAGAATTGCCTAGAGGTACAGGCCACTAATGGGACTCTGGCACAGAACTGGCCATGTTTTTATCTCCTCCACAGAGACATAGTCTGTCTGATGAGAAACAACTCAAGGGAGAAATCACAGAATTTGTTTACCAGGATGTTTCTGCTTCTTGTCTTTTATTCAGAGAGCCTGTCTTCCTGCTGCTGATCTACTGTGGTTGGCTGCTGAGCACTGAGACTGCTACAACTGCAAATTTTATCATCACCTTCATCATCAACGTCTGCCACTTCAAACACGGCAAGACTCAAGAGGACAGTGGCTGCTTTTTGGCTGATCAAAGCGCCAGCAGTCACAGAGTACCTGCAGACGATGGCTCTAGATGAGCTGCTCGCTTGAAAGCAGCATGAGATAATTGAGGACTAACTTGTTTAATTGCTGATTCAAGCTTTTTTCTCTGTTTGGCGCTGATCAACATGCTCCAGTGTGTCAGCTGACTGACAAGGTTGCAGTGCTGTTCGAGCCAGGGACAAGCTCAGTCACAGCAAAGGAGATGGCTCGTCCAGGAACAGGGCTGCTGGCACCCGTAAATGGGCTGGGGTACCCACCTCAGAATCTGGCCCGGGTGGTGGTCTGGGAGTGGCTGAACGAACACGGGAGATGGAGGCCCTACACTGCAGCTGTTTGCCACCATATTGAGAACGTGTTGAAAGGGGACGCTCGGGGTACTGTAGTCCTGGGGCAGGTGGATGGACAACTCTCCCCTTACGTCATTGACCTGCAGTCCATGCACCAGTTTCGACAGGATACAGGTAAGAGATGTGGAAGTTTCCTGATTGTGTATGCAGATGACACTGATTTGGGTGTCAAAGGAGATAATGAAGATGTAAACACAATAGTCATCTTTACATTAAGTAGTTGATTCCCCAGTGGCTCTAATGTTTGTAACACATAGATTAATAGTTTGTGTTTGCTACCCTCACCTCAGATCATGTCACTCTGTGACCATTTTGAACAGAGCAATCTTTGTGTGGTTTCTACACAAATCTTATGTAACTTTCAAGAGAATAAATCACAGTCATGGGTGTCCCATCTGCTTTGGGATAATGCAAACGAGCCACAGGTTGAGTTTAGAGGTGTTTCAACAAACGGGACACAAAACAGCCAGATGACAACATTGTGACAATAAATTATTCACCCTGGAGTGTATTTATGCGGCTGCTGGAATGCCATGACCTTGCCAAATGTCACCATGTTGGAGGGGCTGTGCGTTCACCAGGCAGATGGGTGCTGGAGCTGAGTGAGATGCTACACACGCCGCACAGATTATTGTGTTAATCTGAAATTATTAATTTCCTTTTAAAGGACAGGAAAAATAACAATGATTGTTTTGATAGTTACTGTACATTATGGTATGAAGACTCATTGCCTGTGATTCCTGCCTATTGCTTACTCCACAGGATGCAAGAACTATAAAATGCATGGAAAAATCGTACACATGTAAGACATTGAACTAATATCCGTCATGATTTAAATACTAGAAAGGTCCTTTAAAAAGTCTCATCAGTTTTATATTTACAGTGAGTTCTTCTTGATAGCATTAGACCAGTATTTTCATTTGGGATTTAATTATACATCAAAGTTGGGATAGAATATGATTCACAATGCTGAGTCCACAATACAGTTTTTCGCAATACATTTGAGGGTGTTTATGTTCAAGTTTTAGAGAAGAGATTACTTCATTTAACTGTTATTTGTGATGCTTTTATTTTGCCTTTTTATTGCCTCACACCTAAATTGCTTTATTTTCTATTTTGTTAACATGCGTGCTTTTAATTTGAAAGGACACCAGAGATACTCCTGCCATATCGTGAGGTCACAAAGTGAAAACAGCAAAAAGAACAAAAACAGGAAAAAATGTTTGACGTGATAGCACACCCCAAAGAGGCATATGCTGTTATGTAACGTGTGTTACTTCTCTCTCTCTCTCTGTTACCTGCAGAGCAGGTTTAGACACTACTCATGACTCATCTATGAGAAGTCGAGAGAGAGTGAGAGAGAATGGGAAAGGGAAAGATAGATGGATAATCAACTAGTTTACCTATGATGGATGACAATCTTGTATGGATAAAAAAAGAAAAATGCTAAAATGCTCGGACTACCCAGGTGTTGCCGACTTGTGGGAAACACTGGAAGTGCATCCTCACCTGCTAAACCTTCGCCTGCTACCACCATGCATTTGTGCACAAGAGTATTAAAACATAGATAACACCCTCTGCTGTTTTAAAATGGTGTCACAGTAAATTTTTCATCTCACTGATTTGAATCATCCCACATTTTATTCATTTATGGATAGATTACTTTAGAAGCAACATGTTAACAGCAGTAAGAGACTTACTTTTGTCAAAGTAAATGTATCTTAAATAAGTAACAGAGTTCTGTATTCATGTACTTGGCAATGGCTATTAGCCAATGACGTAAGTGTCTCAAATTTGAATTAATTGATTCATTTATTTTCAATTTCTTTCCATTCTCACCAGTATTTCTTCAAACGTCTACACTAAAACCACTCCAATAATCCTCTACAAATGAAATTATAGCACCTAAAAACTCATTTGCTTCAATTCAAACCTGGCAGGAATCACCTGGAGCCTTAGCTTTGTGCACACTTTGAGACAGTCTCCATGTTAGAAATACATATATGTAGTATACATAATCCCTCTTCTACCTGTTGTGTCAAGTAAAGAGAAATCAAAATCCACACATTGGCTCCAACATTAATAACAACAGTAGTAGTAAATGTTGCTCTGGAGTAAAATCCACCCAGCAGTCTGTGTTTGGTTGATTGTAATTCTCCCTAATGGCTGCTGCCTTTTTAAATATGACCAGATGTTTTCGCTGTACTCCACCAAACCTCAACACACACTCTGTGTTTGCCTCTGTGTGTGGATTCACCTTCCTTCTGTTCCAGTGTTTGAAGCAGAGATATGGGGGAGGTTTCAGACATCTGTTAGAGGCAGCCTTGGACAAATCTCAGCTGCTTGATTTATTCTTCACACCTGACTCGTCTACACATCACAATGATGGAGTCGATTGTAAAAAAAAAAATGTGTCTGATTGTGATTTTGCATAAGGATTGTGGAGACAGGTTATGTTTGCTTGAAAGTTCTCCTTCAGAGTCTCTCAGTTGAAGGTGTCATGTAACATCAGAGCCCCGAGGAGGTACACTGAGACACATGGGATACACAGAAGGTGACCTGGCATGCACCTGCATTATGTCACCTTTTATCACTTTAAAGTGGTTCATTTACATTTGATACATATCTGTTGATTGAGTTCACATTGCTTTAAAGAAGAAACGGCATAGGCTACATACAGTGGGGCAAAAAAGTATTTAGTCAGCCACTGATTTTGCAAGTTCTCCTACTTAGAAAGATGAGAGAGGTCTGTAAAGGTCTGCAGTGATGTTTTGGGGCTGTCGCTGGGCAACACGGACTTTCAACTCCCTCCACAAATTTTCTATGGGGTTGAGGTCTGGAGACTGGCTAGGCCACTCCAGGACCTTGAAATGCTTTTTACGGAGCCACTCGTTTGTTGCCCGAGCGGTGTGTTTGGTATCATTGTCATGCTGGAAGACCTAGCCACGTTCCATCTTCAATGCTCTCACTGATGGAAGGAGGTTTTGGCTTAAAATCTCACGATACATGGTCCGTTCATTCTTCCCTTAACACGGATCAGTCGTCCTGTCCCCTTTGCAGAAAAACAGCCCCAAAGCATGAGGTTTCCACCCCCATGGTTCACAGTAGGTATGGTGTTCTTGGGATGCAACTCAGCATTCCTCTTCCTCCAAACATGACGAGTTGAGTTTTTACCGAAATTTCAATTTTGGTTTCATCTGACCACATGATATTCTCCCAGTCCTCTTCTGGATCATCCATATGCTCTCTGGCAAACTTCAGACAGGCCTGGACATGTACTGGCATAAGCAGGGGGGCACGTCTGGCGCTGCAGGATTTGAGTCCCTCTCGGCGTAGTGTGTTACTGATGGTAGCCTTTGTTACTTTGGTCCCAGCTCTCTGCAGGTCATTCATCAGGTCTCTCCATGTAGTTCTGGGATTTTTGCTCACCGTTCTCATGATCGGTGCAGGTCCACAATTTTCTTCCTGGTGTCCTTCGACAGCTCTTTGGTCTTGGCCATGGTTGAGTTTGGAGTCTGACTGTTGGAGGCTGTGGACAGGTGTCTTTTATACAGATAACAAGTTCAAACAGGTGCCATTAATACAGGTAACGAGTGGAGGACAGAAGAGCTTCGTAAAGAAGAAGTTACAGGTCTGTGAGAGCCAGAAATCTTGCTGGTTTGATGGTGACCAAATACTTATTTTCCACCATAATTTACAAATAAGTTCTTTAAAAATCCTACAATGTGATTTCCTGGATTTTTTTTCTCATTTTGTCTCTCATAGTTGAAGTGTACCTCTGATGAAAATTACAGACCTCTCTCATCTTTCTAAGTAGGAGAACTTGCAAAATCAGTGGCTGACTAAATACTTTTTTGCCCCACTGTAACAGCCCCTGTCTGTAAAATAACTGGCAAATTATGCAAATTATGGACAAAACTGTCAAACTAAAATTATTTTTTCAGCTACATAAATACACACAGCTGTTCTAAGTTCTAGCAGTGTATTTTCTTCTGTGAATGTTTTTATGGAAACCCATTTACAGATGGGTGTAACAGACTAACACAAGCTATAAACTCTGCGGTATGTGGTCTTGGGAAAACTGTGTACTTTCCCCTTTTTAAATAACTATAGCATCATATTTTAAAGAATATAGTGTCAGTATTTTTTTTTTTATTTCATCGGATGTGATTCACTGTACTTACTAATTGACTATTTTTCTCTGACTTGACAAGGAGGAAACTCAAGAGTTGTTATAATGTCAACTAAAGGTTTTATGCATACAAGGTACATCACAATTCTTACCTACTCAACACTTCTTTATTGGTCAGCATCTAAGAATACAGTCAGCAGTAAGAGTTTTGAAGAAAACAGGCATGTTCAGTAAGACAAATATTTCTAGATAGTGTAATAAAGTACATTCTATTCTATTCTAATGTTAGCCTAAAATCAATATGATGGCTAACGTTAGAATAGAAAGTGAAAAAATGCTAATGTTTGCTGTTGACCAATGTTAGCCAACTGGTTGATTTGTCTTTTTTTCAAGGAATAATGGCCTGCACTCCTGCCATTTATTCTCAATCTAGACTTTTCAGTCACTGATCAGTTGGGAAACGGTAAACTTTGACTTTTGTCACATTTTCTAAGTTTATATTAGGGATACACCGATCCCACTTTTAGGTCCCGATACTGATATCAATACCTGGGCTTTGGTATCTGCCGATACCGATACTAGCCGATCCAATCCTGGTATTGATTTAACAGTCTCTATTCCTTAATGTGAGGATAGAATCATGTTTTGGCAACTTCAGGCTTTTCTGACTTGATGGTGAACTGCACCTGGGTTCCAAGTGCTAAACCAGAGGCTGAAATCCCTTATTTCAAGGATCCGGAAAATTTAAATCCAATATCCTGTCCATTTTTTCACACTTTGAATCCATTAATAGAAGGTTTCTTGCTTCTTTGCAGTAGGCTACAGCTGACGTAAACTTCTTCCTTTGGGCTTCCATTATATTTTTCAGCGTGACTGCCATCCATCGAAACATTACCGCTGCACATGTTGCAAGTTTCCGGCGGAGTTGTTAGTAAAGAAGCGTGACATGTATCTAAACTGTAGAGCCTTTTGAATAGATCTGCCTTATAGATCGGCACTATATATCGGCCCCTTGTCACCGATATCCGATCTAGCTTTTTGAGTCCGATCTAGCCGATATCTGATACCAGGATTGGATCGGTGCCTCCCTAGTTTATATGACTTGCAGCCTTATTTTTGTGTGCCACCAGAGAAAGGTGGCACATAGACCATACCTGTAAGTAAAGGAAGCACAACATTAATTAATAATGGTTACACTGAACTCAAAACCAGAATACTATTTTCAATAAAGACAGATTCTAATTATTTGTGTTATGGCTTTATTTCATATAACATCAAGAGGATTTTACCAGGTAAAAGTGGTCACAAAAGCACCAGATAATAGTAAGTACACACCACAGCATAATAAAACTATTCTCAATCAGTCACTGCTCAGTTGGGAAACAGTAAACTTTTTGTGACATTTTCTAAGTTTATATGATGTACATCCTTATTTTTTCTCAGTGTTGACCCATTTAGAGGGTCATTTGCTATATTTAAGCTAGCCTATAGTGTTCTTAGAAAAAGGGTAATGTAGACACCAGACAAGTAGTAAGTGTTCTTGTTTATATATAACACACAGGTACGAAAGCAGGTGTGAGAACTATAGATAGCATGAAGAGGGCCTGGATCCCAACTTAAAAACAGTATACAGCCTATACACCCTCTAAACAAGCCCTCTGTTCTTTATGACTGTAGGTTCTTTTGAGTTTGAAATGCTGACTCTGACACTGGCTGTGTTACTGCATGACAGTCAGGAAGTCTTGTAGTATTAGGATCTGTCTAAGTGGATTTCTGCTGTCCATGTCGGTGTTATCCCCTTTGATAGAACATAGCACAGTGCAACACATGTGTCTGGGGTTGATTGGCTACAAGATGAGCCACCAAACCCTTTGTCAGCCATTACCAGAGCCCAGAGGCCAGGCCTGACGTTTATCGGCCCTTGTGCCGTCGGCTGTGTTACCTTCCCCCTCGGCCAGGATAAACCTGTCACTGCAGGGCCTGACAAACAGCAGCCCAGTCGCCTGCTGCCTCCTATCCCTACTCCCCCCCCCCCCCCCCCCCCCCCTCCTTCCCCCAAACATGGGCTAACTTTTGTCATGCCACAACCATCGATTTGAGCTCCCATGAGGCCTAGCTTGCAGGCTGTGGCGATGTTGCCCTGTTGTTTGCACAAAGGGCCTCGAACAGCTTGTTTAAATGCAGAGTTTGATGTAGCTGTTTCACAACGGATGTTTGTTTTATTTGTAGCTCAGCAGGTCACCCGCAGCCACTTGCTCCGCTGCAGGCTTATGGAGTGTCCCTGTGGGGAAACCCCATTTTGTCATGAAGCCAGTGATCTCGTCCACTAAAGCTGTGTTTTGGCAAGAGCTGTGAAGAGAGTTATGAGTGCTCTGTGTCCCCTGTATGTGTGTGTGGGTATGTGTGTAACTTTGCTGACGTGTGTGACGGTGCACCCTGCCAGCTGTGTTACTTGTGGCTTGGTGTCCTTTCCCTGCAGGCTGTGTCGGGGTGCCCTGCTCTCCTGTGGGTTTGGGAGGGGCTCCTGTGGGTGGGAAAGAGGCAGAGTAACTCTGACTAATGAGACAGCAGCCATAGTTAATCTCCATGGCTCCCTTTAATCACAGCATCATGACGACAACACGCACCACAGACGATGCAGCAGGCCCCTGTCTGTAGGGAGTAAAATAAACACATCTGTATTTAGTTTGAAATCAAAAACACAGGGCATGGAGCTCCAGGAACTACTACTGGGGAAGAGCCCCAGTCTGTTTTGAAATCCTGATCTCCTGTGTTCTGTATATACAGTATGACTGAAGGCTTAGAGGCTTATATATAGTGAGGATGACTATCTGGCTGAAGGCAGGGAGAGGATTGGCTCCCGGCCAAGGTGGATCGATCCATTCTCCTCCCCAGAGGGGCCTTTGAACCTCTAAACACTGCTGTGGACTGATCCCCTTTCACTACACCCACTCCCATAGCAAAACACACAGGCTTATCTGCCATCTCCATCACTTACCAACACTTGTGGCCTGCCTGATGGATTTCACACTGCAGCTTTGGATTCTGCTGCCTGGCTTTTAAGCATTTCCCACGTAATTTTTTATTCTCATGATGGAAAGGTGGCACATAGACCATACCTGTAAGTAAAGGAAGCACAACATTAATTCATAAAGTTTACACTGAATTCAAAACCATAATACTTTTTTCAATAACGACAGATTCTATTTATTTGTGTTACGGCTTTATTTCATATTACATCAAGAGGATTTTACCAGGTAAAAGTGGTCAAAAAAGCACAAGAAAATAGTAAGTAGACATACCACAGCATAAGAAAACAATACATTCACTTCACAAGAGAATATATTACTTACCTAGCTAATGAAACTGACAATATTATCAAAATGCACCTGCAATCACATCAAACATGTCCTACCTTTACATTAAATATCTTAATCTTCAAAGTCAAACCTAAATTAATTTTTCGTTTTGAGTCTTTGTCTCATACATTATAGTTTTCCTAGGCAGGCAAACCCCATCGCCCAAGTTTCAACAGCAAGAGATTACCTAGCTGGCGGAAGCAATGGTGTTAGCTGTTGCTTAGTCCGGCAGCACAGAGAGTACAGAACTGGTTTTGATTGCATTTATTTTTTTGTTTCCACAGCTTGAGTCATGAATGAGCGATGTAAGGTTAACAGCAGCTTTTACACAAGTTGTGCCTTCCAGTGGAAATCAGTGCTTCTGCTTGTAAAATAGAAAAACCTTCTACTGACATATAAATAATAATCAAACAAACAGACTATTTAGTACAAAAAGCATAAAAACTGACTGAACACCACCTGCTAACTACCAAACAGCACAAAGACAAAGTGAGCAACTAGCCAGTGAACTGGACTAGCTAGCTGCTAAAGAGCTAAGGCTCAAGGCAAGTGATGTTGCACAGAAATGCAAAATGCACTAATGGAACTTTCACTACCCTTTAATCTTTAAGTGAAACTAGTTGATCAAAGAAGTTTCAAGTCGATAACAGTTAGTGGCCAATGCTTTGTGGGAATGCTAAAGAAAGTGAAAAATGCCTATCACTAAAATATTTGACTGGGACATGTTGGAGTGCACCACAGAGGGAGATGTGCACCATTTAGCAGACTTAATTTTAATCTGGAATATGTTGTTTTTTTAATGTACCTCTTAAATACAGTTTGTCTGTGAATGGGTGTGTTACATTTCCTTACTCAAAACAAAAGTTTAATTCATGTCTAAAATCAAATTTAAAAAGACCGAATGTGCACATTTTTTTTTTCTACGTCTCTGTTTGTGTGTCTGCTGTTGTTCTGCTCACTACCGTTACTCCGTTCTGGCTGTTGTGTAATGGCCCATGTGTGACTACAGAGATAACCCCTATCAGCAGCTGTTGGCTGCTGTGTTGTCGGAGCAGAGCTTTGTTTGTTTTGGTTCCACAGGCGTGAGAACCTCCTCTCCTCTGGCTGGTTTCCCTCGGCTAACGGCCCTCCCTGACTAATTACTGTGAAAAGTGGCAGAAGAGAAAGAAGAGAGTAACGTGTTCTCATGTCTGTTTTGTGTGAAGCTGGCAAACACCAGCCACTGTGGTTGTGGTCTGGATACCTGCTGGTAAACTCGCAGCGCATGCAATGCTGCAGATTGTTGTAGAGGATGGTGCTTTAGGTTGCTTTTCTTTTATGTTGTTTGGTATGTAGTAAAGTGTGTGGGAACTGTTTTGGTGGTCTGTGGGAGGAAGCTGTAAAAAGGAGTCCTGCTATGTTTGTACTAAAGGTCAAGTACTGTATGCATCAGCTCTGACTGTGAAGTCCCACATGCGTCAGAAGAAAGCAGAATGAGCAAAGAGTGGAGACCAAAGCCTCTGACTTATACATTTAGACCAGAAATGTCAAGAAATGAGAAGGAATAGAAACGAGACGGGGCATGCAGGTATTTTAAAAGTGAATGTACTTGTAAAATTGAATGTGTCTACCAGTCTATACAACACAGACCGCATGTAAAAAGTCAACATAACCCAAGCGGCAACCTCCGGTCTAAAAATATGAGTCCAATGCGGAAGTGTTAAAAACTGTAGTTCATCGAGGATCTGCTTGAGGCTGGCTCCGGAAGTACCGGAAACCACATACACACCAATTCAAAAAAGATGATCTTTACAGCAGAAATAAATATGTTTAAAGTCTGGTACAAAAGGCGTAAGTAGTCTTGATATCTCATTTCTCGATCGGCACACACTGTACGGGGGGTGAGTTTTTTAGCGAGGCAGTTTCGAAGATATTGAGATTACGAGTCTTCCAATGAGAGACACGGCTGACTTGATTGACAGGCGGGAATACAGTAGCTGTTGGCTAGGAGACTCAAAGCCCGCCTCTTAACGTCACGATCGCACACATCACAGCAGCAATATGGCTGCCGCCGATGATTGGCTTCAAAACAGCGCTTTCAGAAACAGATGGGTGACGTCATGGTACGTCCATATTTTATACAGTCTATGACATAACCTCTAGTTTGAAAAAGTCAGGCCAATGAGTAAGTGCCTAAAACCTGCTTATTTCTAATGGCCAGCAGGGGGCGACTCCATTGATAGGATAAAGAGGTAAAAAAAAATATGAATCCATGTGAAAAGTAAATCTACTTCTGTGTTCATTTTTTGCTTGGGTAACAATTAACTCTATTAAGTTTATCATCTTGACGAGCTGCTAAATTACTTTACTGTGTAGAGTTAAAGGGAGGATAAATCAGGGTATACTTAATTTACTTTTATTATGGCCTATGAGGGATAAAATCATAATGTGTCCTCCCTGATGTATATATGGTCGCTTCTGCGTTCAAAAAACAACATGGTGGACAAAATTAAATAAATAAAATCAGATGAAGTAGCAACAAGATGCAAACGGGCAAAATGCATCACTTGGGCTTTGTTAGAGAGTTCCACATAGCAGCGGATGACGTCAATATGGCGACCTTCACCTATTGTACAGTTTTGAGTGCGAACGCAGTGATGTTGGCTGACACACTGTATGTGTTTTTATATGACTGAGACAATGTAATTATAGGAATTATCAATCCAAACAAGTACCAGACATGCTGCATATGATGCTCTACTGATAATAAGCACGTCCCTCCCTCTTGAAGCTTTTTGTAATCAGTGTAATTAGTCATTAGCAGAATCAAAATGGTGCTTAGCCAAAGCGAGAGTGTCACTGTACACAGGGGTCCATTATAGCCCCAACCAGCTGGCTGAATTCCACGTGGATGTTGACAGGAAAGGGATTGGAGTGGTGCTGTGGAGAGGGAGGGCGAAGAGGGCGAGCTGACAGAGGTGAGGAGTGAAGAGGAACAGAGGGAGAGGTGGAGCATTTTCCTGATGGAAAGTGACAAACAGGGAGGGTGGGGGGATAATAACACCCTCAGCTGTACAGATTCTCCGGTCTTTCACTCTTGCACGAATACTGCAAATATGCTTTTGTCCTGCTGCTGTGAAGCCTCTCTTATTTTGATAAATAATCAATTATGGCAGATTTTGTCAATAATCTGACTAAATTGTTTGTTTACTGAATAGAACAAACAGAGGTGGATGCCTTTCGTAAGCTTCAAAAGTCATTAATGAGGTCTGACCTAGCAGCAACCTCCGATATCGATAAATGATGCTCTGCCGAAGTACTAAATACTTGCAACTTCTAACTTCTTCTACTAAGGTTCCACTTGAGGCCGTCTGCAAAAGCCAGGGAGACTCTATTACCAACCATTTTAAAATGTCCCTTTGTACAGCAGAATTAACATGTGTACAGCCTGGTACTAATACAGTTTTGGTCTGAAGAGCATCATTTTTCTATTCATACACATCGTACAGAGAGTAAAGATTTTTCAACACCTTTGTTCTGAAGGTATTTTGAGTTTTTATAGATACCGGCATGGCTTCCTTGACTGACAAGTGGGTGAGTTGTACCCGTAAGCCAGGAGGCTTAAGGCCCACCACAACTCCTCCTCTTTGGCTTTTTGGTACGTCAACCAAAAGTAAGTTTGAGTCAGTATTTCCAACATGCCGACCACCATTTGGTTTCAAAACTCTGCTTCAGAAACCAGTGGATGACGTCACTCACATCCATCACCTACATCCATGTTTTATACAATGTGTGGGTCTGACCAGCATCTTTTTTTCTAGTGATACAAAATGGAAAAAAAAATGATGCACATCTCAAGTAGTCTTAAGTGGTGAAATACTCTCAAATACTCTGACTTGACAAATTGCTGAAATATCTCAGGCCAAAAGGAAAGAACAGCAAAATAACACATTTTTAAAAGTGTTTTGTTTGACCTTTCAAGCATTTTTCACATTTACTCATTTTTTGTGTTTTTTTATAAAATGCCAAACAGAATTCCTAAGCCTGAGTTGCTGCCATCATATTACTTGACTTTTCTGAACATAAACAGACCGTAAAATTGCAACATTTAAATGAGGACAGCCGTAAATCATCATAATGTTAAAAGCTAGAAATAGCAAAGTTGTGGCCTTTTTTCCTGAGAAATGACTAAATTAATTACTTTAATTTAAATGTCTGTTTATTAATAAATGTTAAGATCAGTTCATCTTCATAAACGCTTTGTTTAATCCCTCGGTCATGTACCTGGTCCTACTTTCAGGCGGTTTTGTTCCAGTGTTTTAGCGCTTTGGCCTACTCTGTCTATATCCTTCTTGTTACAGTGATGAACATTCTGCACAGCCTCTGGCATTGGTAGCAGAGCTGCTCTCCACATCTCCTTTTAACTTCTAATCCAGTCAGTCAACACTTTTAACTTCTAAAGTGGATATCAAACTCTTTTATCAGTGATTCAGCTTTAAAGCTGCTCTCTGGTGTGCTTGCTTATCGGGCCGTCTCAGAGGTCAGTCAGATTGTCGTCTGCCTCAGCCCATCAGCCTGCTGCTGCCAGGATGAGAGTGAAACATCCTCTTTTCAGTGTCTGGGTAGACTGTCCTCCTTCTCCTGGTTACATTCACTGACACATCACTTGAAATGTGAACTAAATTCTCATGTGTTCTCTCTTTCCTCCTCTGTTAATGTGTAGTGGTAAATAAAGAACATTTTCCTGTGACTTGAGTTGACAGAAATGTTATGAGCAGGGCCAAATAGAGTTGCTTTTAAGAAAATCACTTTGCACAGTTTAAAAGCACAAGTGTTCTTCACTTTACCGACTAGATGTTAGGTAGTTGTCGCAGTGAAAAGAGACTGAGTGTTCTCACTGTAACAAATGGGGTGTCTTTGATCTACTGGAGTGTGTGGTCTAACGTTTACAGAAAGCCTCGTTCTTTGGAGAACAGAGCTGAACTGAAAGAACTCAGCCTGCCAGGGATCACACCGAGCTGCAAACTCAAAGCCTCCTTGATCAGGCTCGGTGAAAACACAGAAACACAGTGTAGGACTTTTTGTTTTCAGTCTCAGCATTTTCACTCTCTTTGCAAAAAAAGCACTCTTAGCCCACTTTGGCGCAGTTGCAGCATGACAAATCGCTAAATCCCAAAAACTGGGGTGGCTCTTTGAAAGCATCTTAGTGGTAAGACGTCGTCATTGTTCCACACTGAGCCACTGTAATGGCAAAAAAAGATCTTCACAAAGTGTGAACACACAGGCAGGAGTCCCAACTCTGCTGTGAGCCCTTTACTGCAACACTGTAACAACCAATTTATCACATTTACTTCTATTGCAAATGTTTTACCTATTGAGAGTTCACATTTTGTTTAAAGATCAGCTTTATTTTACACCAGACTGTTTGAATTAGAATGTACTCATAACAACACACAAAACATTTAAACAGGGAGAGGTATGACTATTTTTAAGGGCAATGCTAAATTAAAAAAATGCTGATTAGCAGATTTTCAGTCACGCTCAGGATCATACATTCATATAAATAGCACTTAAAGCTAGGGTTGGTAGTCACGGAAAACTAGCATGTATTTCAATGTAGCATTTCTTCAGGACTCTGTCTACCCCCCCCCCCCCCCCCCCCCCCCCCACACACACACACACACACACATTATGTATTGATTGCCAATTGGGACATAAAGATAATTTTAACCAGTATAACAAAAGGTGTATCTAAATCTGACTACCAACCCCAGCTTTAAGGAGGTTAGCATTGTTTTTGTAAGTACGCTAGCAAGCTGCTGTTAGCCTTTAGCCATAAGCACTGCCCTTAGCAGCTGCTAGCACAGTGGTAGACGCATAACATTTTAGTTAGTACTGAAAGGTTAAGTTGGCCAGTATAAATCTTAATATACAAAGTTTGAATCCAAACATTAATGTAATTCACTGACTTTCTAAAGAACAATATTTCATTCAGTGATTTCTGCCCCTCAAATGTGAAGATTTCTCAGTTATTAGATGCTGCAATCCAACATTAGTGTTTAATTAATATCTAGCCCATGTCTTGGTATAGTGTGGACATTGTTTGTTAACTAGTTCTTGTATGGAGCTGCTTGCATTCTGCATACTCGGTCACTGTCTGGATAATCTAAAGGAAATGAGAGGAAGAATTACTGCGACAAGGCTTTAACCGAGCACATGTATGCATATAACAGCTTCTCATTCCCTCACATTGTGCCTAACCCTCCACACTAAAAACAATCACTTATTTGGATCGTTTGCAGTCCGGGCACTCTGCAGAATATTAATGTGAGCCTCTGTCTTTGTCTCCCTCTCTTCTCCTCCCCTTGCTGCGTCACCTGTAAGTGCCTCTAAATCATTGTTCCTGGTGAGAGTCCAGGTCCTGTGACTGGTCAGTGTGAGGAACATCCCGCTGAGCCTGTGAGGTGAATAATATTTGCCAGGTGCTCCTGTCGGGGACCCCTGTAACCCTGACTGTTGCTCCTCGAAGGAGCCACACACACACCATCACTTTTTCTGACATTTCATTATTAATGAGGGCTCACAAACTCTCCAAGGATTTATAACACAAGTGCCTCAAGGTGAATTTTTACCAGACTTCAGTGGTGATTGCTTCTGCTCTGTTCTGTCCTTTATATGGATGCATTCAGTCAGAGGGAGGTTTATCAATATGAAAGGGAATGAAAGGCACCACAACAATATATTTTAAGTTGATGTATGTTGTTTATGGCTTATTAATTACTCCATTAAATAAAAATCTGAACCACATAATAATAGAGAAAAAGAGCTGGAAGCTTCACACATGCATTACAAAATTCTCTTAGATTCTTTAGAAATGTGGAAAGAAGTTGAGTAAGATTAAAATAAAGCACACAGTGGATTAAAATACTTACAAATCGCATAATTACCTGCACATCACCCCATCAAAATAAGACATTCTTCGCTGACATTTCTGCTTTTGTAGTCTTCAATAAATGACTCCAACTATCAAAACTTTACTTTAGCTTATCTCAAATGTTTGTGTTTTTTTTAAAGGAATTTAAAGGCTAGAACACCCAAGATAATCAATATTGCAGTTGAAGAGCAAAGTACATCCAGTTCCCTTTCAAGGTGCAGATTACCTACCAAAGTAGCATGCATCTTCAGAGATGATCAAGAGCGAATGAAGAGCAAATATTCAAAAAACAGTGGGACGGTCATTTTTCTTCGACACAGCCTGTGTTCATCGTTAGCTAGTTCTTGTTTCTTTACCCCGTCTTATATCTCAGCCACTGTTATGACAGTGACAGTGCAGCAGACGGAGCACAGCAGGTAGACAGTCAGTGTCTGAAAATTTCACTGAAACAATAACTCTGTTACCAGCTTTTCAGAATGTGAGGGATTGGAGTGTTGCCTGAATGCAAATAGTTGAAACTCTTTCAGTGTGAATTGTTGTTAACGTTAGAATTGGCAGCTTTTACGAAATGTCACATATAACACAGCTTTTGTGTTTTTGTCTCCAGACAAAAATAGCAAGCTCAGAACGAAGGGGTGTCTGTAAATTATAAAGTGAAATTAGGTTAGAAATAACCAAACTTACATCAACTCTGTTTCCCTCTATGAAATGTGAAATCTATGAGTATACAAACATTGTTAGTTTTTAAAGTAAAGCAGGGAAAGATGGCCATCTCAGGAGCATATTTTGATGTTCAACGTTTCCACATTGTACAAGCTTCAACATGAACCATCATTGGCCTCCGAACTACTCGTGATATCACAAATCATGCTTGAACGTCCAAGTCCCAAGCAGAGTCTGATTTTTATATGAGCACAGGCAGACTTCCTCCCCTTTGTAAACCCACCAGTAAGCACCGGTCTAATGTCAAACCTGGCCAGTATATCACTCTGCCCACTGAAGGTCAAACATCTAAGTAAAGAGAGAACTATGAAGTGATTCATGGGCTTTCAACTTGTACTCATCTCTTGCTAGCTATAAAGAAGGGTGGTATGTTTGTAGTTTTGTGCTGTGGCAAGCATGTGTATGTACCAGTTACAGTGAATTCCAGTTGTGACCAGGTATGACACTGCAGACCAGTGGTAATAATGCTTTTGATGCTCAAAAAACTAAACCACCATGGTGTCTTCAATAATACTTTAGATGCCCAAACAGCTATAACAGCATAGTCTACTAAAACAATACTTGAGATAATCAAACTACTCTGGCAGCATTGTCTATTTCAACAAATCTTAACAAATCTTAAAGTACCATTACAGCATAGTCTACTTCAGTCATTCTTTAGATGCTCAAACTGCTGCAGAATAGTATACCTGAATAATACTTTAGAAGTCCCATGATAACTGAAGTATAGTTTACTTCATTATTACCTTACATCATGTCACAAACTACAATTGGACCATAGTTTATTTCACTAATACTTTAAAGGCTCCAACCTCCATTGCAGTATTTTCTACATCATAGACTGTTGAGATGTTTTAACTACTCTTGCAGCATAGTCTGCTTTAATGATACTTAATCAGCTTAGACTACCATATCAGCATAGTCTACATCAGTGATGTGTTAGATGCTTAAAGTACTATTGCAGCATAGTCTTCGTAATACTTGAGGAGCTCCACAACAATGGCAGAACATTTTACTTCAGTAATATATCAATGACTTAAAATACAAATGATCATAGTCTTCTTTACTTAATGATACTTAAGATTGCCTGAACCTCATTTGCAGCGTATTCTACTTCAGTAATGGTTTGGATTGCTAAAATAGCATTCCAGCATAGTCTGTTTAAACAATACTTAAGCTTCTCAACCTACCATTGCAGCATGGTCTACTTTGGATGCCTGATTTACTTTTGCTGCATAGTCTTCTCTAATAACACTTTTTCTTCTCAAGCTACTATTGCAGCATGGTCTACTGTCCTGATTTATCGCCTTTATAACCCTGAGAACAGGGCCAACTCAAGCGTCCAGCTGAGCTCCTTGTGGTAGGTCTCGGAACAAAACTTCAAACTTTATTGTGAATGGTTCATTACTCCAAGCCCAGTAATCCCTCCTCCTTTGAGTGCAACAAAAATTGAATTTCAAAGTTGACCCTCATCTGCTCTCGAGTAATTAAGCCCTCCCATAAAATCAGGAATGATTTATTCAACATAGTTTTATATAAATTATGGATGCTTCTTGCAGCTATTAGAGCCTAGAGAGCATGGAGTCATCTGCTTGAACTGACATTACCCTGTAAAACATCTTTCATTATAAAACAATATCAGACTGCCAGTAAGAAGATCCTTCAATGCACAGTTTAGCGTGACACTATTAATCATGTTTCAGCAGCTTTCTGTTCCCTCTTCTTCACCACAACTGTCGACTTTTGTAAAAGTGGATTTGGGAAATTAGCTTCTCCACAGGCTTTGACCCTCAGAGTAAATGCCTCACCGTTACACCTCTATAAGCCTTGATAAAGTCTGTCATACTCGTGTTTAAGCCCAAAGCTTGAAAGAAAGCTTTGAACAACTTTAAAATGAGGACATGACCCTGATTTTATTCCAGTTCCTGACTTTTAGCCTCGACAAGCTCAAGTGGGCGACCTGAATATCCTCCGTTCCTCTCAGTGGATTTAACAATCAAATTCAGGAAAAGTGTACATCCACAAATGTGGCAGTAAAAATAATTGAGCTATTAAGATGAGCTATTAATACTAGAATGAATGGCTGTCTCCATTAA
The DNA here is from genome assembly GCF_009762535.1 of Notolabrus celidotus. NCBI lineage: Eukaryota > Metazoa > Chordata > Actinopteri > Labriformes > Labridae > Notolabrus > Notolabrus celidotus. The sequence continues at coordinate 25,757,035 of NC_048280.1, read as the reverse complement.
TTTTGTAACGCAGAGGAGATGTGATTATACTTGCGATTCAGCAGGGAGAAGGTCTGGGCTTCATAAAAACTCCTTGGGAAAGTAGAACATATTTAAAGAGAAGTTGTGTTTGTAAATCTATTACCTAATCTTCCTCTCCGCAGGGGTGATGCCCTCTGACCTCTCTCACACCACTTTACTGCTGATCATTGCTGACTGGTGTGGCCTGGAATGATGACACTGTGCTGTTGAATAGCCAGACGTTTCCTCTGATAAGACCTGACTGTGTCTGACAGCGGTTATAAAAGCCTGTCTCAGCAAACTTATTTGCTGCATGCTGTTCGTCTCAATGAGTCAGACGCCTTTTATTGTCAAAAGTAATATTCGGAGAGTATTTTTCCCTCCCATGTGTTTCCCATGAAAAGGTCTCAATGCTATGTTGTAATTCGTCAGAAATGGGTGTCCTTGTTTGACTGTGTGGTTTTTGGAAACCAACTTAAAATGAACTCTACTTCAACAAACTGTAACAGATTAATCATGCTTCAAAATAAGTGCATAAGTAATGATTGTGTAACAGAAATATTGGCAGGTATTGAAGGGGCAGTCTGGGCTTGCGGCATTGGCTTGTTTATTTTTTTGATAGATGCTGTTATGCTATGTCTTTTCTTAAGACAATATATACCACAAAAAAGAAGTACTGATTTAAAATGCTGTCTTGACACAGTTTGTCCATTAGAGAATGATACAGCTCCATAGTTTGTAATGCTCTGAGCATTGTCTGTAGCACACCGAGCAGAGCATCACAGCTGTCTGTGCTGAAAATGGCTGACAATGTGAAACAGTGTAAAAAAAGTAATATTACATAAAAATTAAATATAAAATGTAAGTTAAAGAAAGCAGCCTTTCCAGCAGCCTTTTGCACATATAGATTCATAAAATCGTCTGAAACTCAAGTAACCATGAAAAGTTGACCCCAAAATATTACTTTCCTATCATTCTCAAGAATCCAATATCAGCAAAGCTCTAATGATAAGCTAATTATATTTATGTGAGTAAGTATTTGTCCTTAAATTGAAAAATTATCTATATAAGTGACATTTCCAATTGGAAATTACCTACGTTTTACAGTATTGCGTTGCAGTGTTTTTGGACCTGAATACCTCCTATTCTGCTGTTTTTTTTTTTTTTTGGTATACCACCACTAATTACACTTTCCAGAAGATTCTTAGAGGTCCAAAAAATGCTGAGAGTATGAACATATGAACAGTATATAATAATCACAGAAATGTCCGAAGGTTACATTGAAGTGATTCAAAATTGTATGACGTCAGAAACACTCAACACACCATCATACGTAAATCAATCAATAAATCAGTCAACCAATCTTTATTGTGCTAATTCATAAGAAATGTTATCTCAAGATACTTTCAGAGGAGCAGGTCTGTACTGTACTCTTTGTTTTATTTACAAAGACCCAACATCAAGATAAGATACGATTCAATCTTATCTGAGCAGAGCACTTTGCAGCATTCAGCAAGTCACAGTGGTGAGGAAAAACATCTTTTTCCAGGCAGAAACCTCAAGCAGAACCAGACTCAGTTGACTGCCTTGGGTTTCAATCGTGGAAAACTTCCTCTTTCTACTCTTTGACCTATGGTGCTGCTGTTTGCTCAGTTCAATTATCACACAGTGACGGTGCAGTATACATGCACTTCACAAAGTGTGATTGATTCTCAGTGCTGTCATATAGCCGTTAGCGTTGCATGTACAGCGTGGCAGAGGTCATCCGACGGAGAGCAGCGAGAGCTACTCCTTAAAGTCTGTCTGTGTGCGACCATCAATCAGCCCTCTGCTGAGCGGGCAAAACGGCTTCACTGATGTACAGTCTGTGAAGCTGCTGTGACGGCTGACATGAAATATTGTGTGTTCACAGATATCACTCTGGGTGCTGCATGTGTGTGTGTGTGTGTTACTTTCCCTGTATTAAATGGAGGGTGCAGAGATGTAGTCTGCTTTGCAAGGTCAGCTGCAAGGCTACATGATGTGTTCAGTGTCATCAGTAAAATTATAATATTAGTACTGATATCACATTCTTGTCATGACATGATTTATTTATATTCACATCACACATTTCATGAGTCTGATAAATGTTACAGCATGACATGAATGCATAAATCACAAAGTAAAATATGATCATACTGAATGCTGTTATCAGTCATATATTACATAATAGTTTTAATGCTGCACTAGTTACACAAGTGTCCATGGCTTTTTAAAAAAGATCTGATCCAGATTTGATTTAGACACAAAAAATGTATTGACTAAAAAGACAGGCTTATAATGTGATTTTGATTTCATAACACTGAACCTTTATAAAAATCTCTAAGGGTCATGTTTCAGGTAAAATATCCAGCCCACATCCTTTTTTTAATCTGCAGAACAGTGTGTTAAAAATCAATACTTTCATCATTAAGTTAAGTCAAAGGGTAAAGCAAAGTGAACATTACATTTTACTTGCAGAGGTGAAATAAAACCTTAAAAATATATGGAAATGTTTTATGTTTTCATACATTTCATTTCAGTGGCTTATTTTTGCAAGATACAACATTTCTGAAACATTTCTCTGGTTTGAGAATCAGCTCTTGTTCTTGAAGACAAAGCAAAGAAGCTAAATAATATCTATTGAAAACTATGTTGTAACGAAGACACTCCAATGCCGACACATTTACACATTATGAGATTCAATATTAGGGCAGACAAATAATAGAAGCAACAGTTCAGATTCTTGCAGAGAAACCAGTGACACTTAAAGGTGACATATCATGCAAAATTGACTTTTTAATGGTTCTCTACCTGAAATATGTGTCCCTGGCATGTGTACAAACCCCCCGAGAATGAAAAAAATCCATTATGCCCCTGTTCTGATTTCTACACCTTTCTGTAAATGTGTGTGAAACGAGCCGTTTCAGACTTCCGTGTTTTTGTTACGTAACAACAATATCCGGTCTGTCACGGAGTCAGAGCTCAGAGCTTGTTCAGCCCATAGACTGTATAAAATAACACTGAATCCCCCCTCCGTTTTTCATTACCTGCACAAATGTGTGCTAACAAGGAGCTTAGGAGGGAGGCATGCTAGTTGTAGGCTGTCTTAATAAACACAAAGGTCGGTTTTACTCCCCACGTCTGCAGATTTGAAGATCTAGTGGATGATTTTTATTTGTCACGGATAAGTGCTAGCGCTAGTTAGCATAGCTACATAGCTACATGTTCATAGCTGTAGCTGTGTACCAAGACACACGTCTACATACTGACAAATAAAACAACAAGAAACACTAAATCTGTGACCAATCCTTCAGAAAAGGTCCTTCTGCCTTTCTGGCAGAGGTCGGTTTTACTCCCCACATCTGCAGATTTGAAGATCTCGTGGATGATTTTTATTTATCATGGATACGTGCTAGCGCTAGTTAGCATAGCCACATAGCTACATGTTCGTAGCTGTGTACCAAGACACACGTCAACATACTGATAAATTAAACAACAAGAAACACTAAATCTGTGACCAATCCTTCAGAAAGGTCCTGCTACAGGCGCCTCTCCGTCAGGATCAGATTCTGGATCAGATTCAGAGGGTTGAAGTAACGCTATCTGTGAGCAGCCGTGTATATTATTCAGCCAACATGTAAACATTAGATCAACGTGCTGGACAGCCGAGACCACATCCACTTCCCGAGGGGGCGTGGTCAGAGAGAAAACAGAGTGTTCTGAGGAGGACTGAAGAAGAGGGCTTTTCAGGCATGCCAAAATCTGATTTCAAAGTGTTTTTTTGAGCATAAACTTTAAAGACATGTTTTGGGGACCTCTTAGACCAATATATTTTGATGAAAAAAGCGTGATATGTCACCTTTAAGCTAAACAACATAAGGTGAATTAAGTCTTTCTACGGTTAGTTGCAATGTGAGGGTCATTGTTGTATGAGCACATATCTTATGGTCATATTAGATATTTGCATTGTTAAAAATTCTGTAAGTTGAGTAAAAACACCAGATGAGCCCTGGTCAAGTAACCAAAGAAACTCACTCAAGCTACAGCTCCAAGCGAGGGAAAGGCTAATGTTAATGGTTTTCTAGCAACTTTCAAGCTAACTCCAGCTTTACTGTAACAAAGCGAAATTCATCTTTAAGTTAGAACAGCTTTTAGGCATCACTCAGTCGTTAAAACAGAAGCTACATTAATTGCTGCAGTCTGTGTACATTTTCACCGCGTGACTGGTTTTGTAAATATTTGTATATTTACTTATTTAGTTGTGTATACACGTCGTAACATATGCTTATTTTTACTTATTTAATTTTAATTGCTATTAACTTTTTAATATTTGCTATTTCATATGCTCTTGTTTACTTAATACTGTTTTGCACTGTCTACTTTGTTTCTGTAACACTTTAAATTTCCACTTTGTGGGACGAATAAAGGAATATCTTATCCTATCTTAGAATACAACATAAATGTTAAAAAAATGAATACTTGCAGGAGAATTGCCTTCCACATGTTTCAGTGACTCAGCTAAAAATGGCATGGAGAATGTCTGCTGTTAGAATTGTGAGAACCATCAAACTCAAACTTTTAGCATTAATAAACAGCAACTTGTGGTGTTAAAAAATGAGGACAATGCAGGAGTGCAAAAAAGTTGAAGTTCCTTAAGTGTCCACATGAGACTGCCAGCAAAAGCCAAGGAACAGATCATGTAGTTATTCGTGCCGTCGGTACGGGAAGCAAATTTTTCTATGACTCATTCATTCTGATTATATTGAGGCTTAGAGTTGTGCATAGTTTTTCATAATTAGGGGCGCAGCTGAGATTACTAACAGCTGTTTGCTGGGAGGCTTATAATCAGATTAAGCTCTGTTTTGCCAGTTTCTCCGTGAATGAAAGTTAGGTCAAGTCAGAATTTCCAAAATAGTGACTGGACGTTATTTTATTTCATTATTTGATATTTAATGTGTCACGCCTAAGAACGGCATGCATCAGTTATTTTAACTTCACTCTCAAATTAACACCAGTTGTCCACATAGCATCATTCATGGTAACTTTAGCTATCATGTATCGACTGGATTCAGCTGGTGTAGTCTTAAATCACATAACGATTGGCACAACAGTCTTCATGAAGTTAGCAATAGATGGGGTCTAGATAGAAAAGTTAAATAGCATCAGGCTGAACTTTGATGCTTTTGGTTTGAACAAAAATATTTTTAAGTGTTTTTAAAAAATTATAAGTTTGAAAGTTTGATATCTAATTTTGCACATTATTGATGTGGTACAGGCATCCAAGATTTGAATATTCACATTTTAGAAATACTTATCTTCCATTCAGTTCTTTAATATGTCGTGCAGCATTACTTGGCAGCACTTTGCTCAGATTGGATTGATGCCAGAGTGAGAGAGCTCTGTAGCACGCAGGCATGAGAAGGCAGCTGTCAGAGAAGGGAAGAATGTTGTGATATAATAAAATCCTCTGAAGTGCACAGAGGATAAGCAGGCAAGAAATCCCAGATAATTACAAGAAGTCATACGTCCAAATGAAATGTTTAAATGTTGTCAAAAGCTGCGTTGACCAAATTATCTAAGCTGTTTGATGAGCCAGATTTGCTGCCTTAAAGTTTGCATTAGCAGGATTGTGTTTTACTGTCTGAAAGTGACTCCTCTCTGCTAACGAGAAACCTGTTCAATGTAACCCTGCCGGCCTGTGACACTGAGCCAAGGCTGCAGGATTGTGCACGTGTATGTGTGTCTGTGTGTGTGTTATACCCGTGCCTGGAGCTGTGCCTCCATCTCCTTCGCCCCGGTGACTCGACTGCTCGGCGCTGACACACTAACGAGGTTCCTGCTGGACGTGATGAAGGCTGAAGTGGTGTGAAGTGGAAACACACATATTTAGGAGCGCTCACCTCTTCAGCTTCACACACGCAGTCACACGTGCATGCTGCTTGTTGTACACACACACACACACGCTCACACACACAATGTGAGTCATCCAGCCTCCTTGGCAGAGCTGAAGCTGCTCAGCTGAGTTTGGTCACGACATCCAGCGAGTCAGAAGGTTGTTTCAGGGTCTGTTGCTTCACCGCAGTGCAGGAGCTGGCAGGTGGACAAGACTGTAACTTCATTTTCTCAACATCTTTTTATCCGCCTTGTCCTTTTTTTTGTTACCTTTAGTAAGTGCAAACTCGGCACAAGAGCACGCTACCTGGCCAGCTCCCCGGGCCACTGTGTGGGAGAGTTTGGGAGGTGAAAGGGGCTGAGGATGAGGAGGGTTGCAGATGGAGTTAAGCTGCTTTTCCTCACCTTTTTGTCTTGCTGGCAGCAGAAAGTGTATTAGTGGGGCCTGCTTTACTGCAGTGGAAGCTGGGGAAGAAGTGAGACATCCTCTTTTTTTGTTGTTTTTTGGCAGGAAACCTCCACTCATCACATGCGTCCTTCAGATTCTATTCCCTCCCTCCTTGCAGTGCGTTTCTTCCTCTTCTTTTTCTTTCTCCTTCCCTTTGTCTGACCCTTATTACTTGCTTATATCTCACCCCTCCTCCCTCTCTTTAATCTTTACTTCTCTTCCTTCCTGTCCTTTTTTTCCCCTATGCCCTCCTACCATCCTCGTTCTTTCTCCCACTTTACTTCTCCTTTCCTCCTTAGCCCCTTTCTTTCCTTCTCCGTCTTTCTCTTAACTAGCTTCCCCGCTTTTGTTCATCCATCATGTTTTGCCGACAAACCAGGACGAGCATGCTTCAGGGAATCCTTTACGCTATTCACTACTGTAACTCATCATAAAGAACTGCATTCTGGGAATATCAAAGTGTCATCTGAGTACAGGAGATGAGCTTTAATGTGTGGTTTTTGTGAGAGAGGAGCAGGAGAGCTACATTATTGTAACTTACAATGCTGTTAAAGCAGCTTAATGCCAGTCTGTCATCCTCATTATTATGGTCTGTGATCTCTGGGTATTTGTTAATGAGCAGATAAGACTCTTACAGATCTCTCACACTTTGATGTACAGGTACGACAACGTCTTTTTGACATCTAAAGCCTCAGAGGTGCAGGAGTTCACTTCTTATCTTGTTCATTTAAGTGTAGTTTCAGATCTGTTTGAGACAGATGTTTCCTCTCAGTCTGTGATGCATTTTTAAACCGCTCTGCAGCATTCTGTCTCTTCATCATCACTAATAGCCAGCTCGGGTTTATTGTTTGTGCAGCCCTTTTTGGGAGATGAAAGTCCTTTTTTCAAGCTGAGCTCTAGGGTTTATGTGGAAACATCAAAAGCGCTTCAATTATTTTATTTCCCCCCATACAGTACAAGTAATTAGCATATTCATCATGTGTTCACTATTCATATGTAGGATATTATGAAGGCTGTATGATGGTAATACTCGCACAGACGCTGCGCTGCACACAGCTCTGTCTGTCTTTTTGTTTGAGCGAAAGCTGATCGACTGTTTTGTGAAATGAAGGGGAGCTGGAGTTCACTGAGAAATTAGAAACTTGTGTTACAAATAATGTTCTGCAGAGGAGGGCTTGTGCTTGTGCCTGTAGTCATGTGTATTAAAATGTTTGGAGGGAGTTGCAGCCGAGTAAGAGTTATGAAACTAAGAAAATAATGTAACAAGACTTAACTTGTTTTCGGATTAAAAACACTGAAGCGTTCAAGCAGCGCTGAGGGATTCATTGATACGGGGGTGTTGTTTAAAGGGAAAAAATCAAATCCATGACACTCAGTAGGTAGAAGCATTTCTCATGAACTGATGCAAAAAACAGCTGCTTTATACTTTGTTTTAATCACAGAAAGGATTATGCTACAACTTTATTTTTAGAGCTTTGTGAGAATTTCTGTAGAGATAGTTTTCACTGTATAACAAAGTCATATATATAATCAGGAGTACACTGCAAGTGTTTGATCAGCCAAAACAACACTTGATATTTATCATTTGTTAATTAGGCCTCAAACACAAAGTAGGTAATGAGCATATAGGATGCTAGTGCTACATTACAAGTTAGAAATGGCCCAGGTTACATTTCATCCTCATGGAGACATGAATGCCTGTTGGTCTAAAGATCTTCAGATAGTTTATTTGTTAATGTAAGCTTTGAAATCAAAGTGCTGCTGGAGCAAAACTTCTTACAAGGGACATTCAAAAGCAACTTATTTCAGAGTTCATTTATTTACTAGTTTACTTCAGGTCCATAACAACTGTCTCCACTTTTAAAAAAAGACTGAAAACATATTTATTTTCTCAAGCGTATGAACGATATAATGACCGTTGTGACTGGATGCATGTGCTGCAACAATCACTGTTTGTTTGATTGCTGTGTCTGATGTATGTTGGGTGTATCTATTGTTTTTCTGTTTTTATTTATTCTATTTGGAAAATTGTCTTTATGTTTTTAATTCTCCATATAAAGCACATTGAACTTACGCATAATGAAATGTGCTTTATAAATAAAATTGTTATTTCTATTGCTATTGCAACTTTTATTCAAACTCAAAACACGCTAGCCTCCAGGTGAGAAATCACTTAGAAGACAGTGAAAGTGAAAACAATTTATTTAAACTGGCAAAACACAGGACCACAGCCATTGGGAGCATTAGAAGAGCTAGCACCACCAGCCTTCCTTGCAGGTTACCTTCATTGCTCCAGTGAAGTGGTTATGCTGGTTTAACCAGACACAGCCTACATACAACTTTATCTCCATTTTCTAGATCAAAATACTGCCAAACTATGCTGTGCTACGAGACGACGTCTGTCATCTGAGCTTGTCTGTCTGGTCTACAACAATACAAATATTAATAAATTGTTTAACTGACGGAAAGTTCAAACATCCTTGCTCTGTGTTTGATAGTTGTTGAAACATATCATTTTAAACAAAACTCTCAGGGGCACCACTGGACTGGGCGTGTGCCCCATGTACAGAGGCTGTGGTCCTCATCACGGTGGTTGCTAGATGTTAAAATAAAAAAAACTTAAATTTTGTGGTTCTTGTGTAAGAGTCTGTAAATCACTAAAGTTATCAGAATTTATTCCCTTGGAGACATTACAAGTCTTTACAAAATTACATTTAGAGCTAGCCTGGCCTACTATTTTTTTAACTTTCAAATATTGATATCAATGTCAGCCTCATATATCTAATATTGTTATTTTGGTTTTCAATCTATAGACTACATTTCTGCACTGACTGACTGAAAGCTTCTGCAACTCATGTCAGCACCTGGATATCGGACTATGAAAAAACAATGTTCAAACGTTTCTATACATTGATAAGACTCACTGCATCTTTTCACATTTTTGATTGTCATCCATTGTCTTAAGACAGCAATTTTCTACATCCTGGATTCGATTTCAACAGGCCTTCAGAGCAGAAGGACTCTCTTCTTATCGTAGCCCGAGAGAGTTCAGTGGAAATATCATGACAATATAAAAGGGTTCTCTGGTAAAGTAAAAGTGAGAAAAGGGTGAGAACAATGCTGTGGTGTACTGTGCCTCGTTGTGAAAGAACAAAAAGCCACTGAAACGGGAGGTGTGCTGCGTCTCACACAAGACACAAGCTGTGACTCGTAAGAACTGCTGCCAATACAGAAAGTGAATTTTAAGGAAGCATTTATGTTCTTTTGTGGTTCAGCTTATTCATTGCCCAAATTTGACTGAAATTCAGGCTGAACTTAGCATTTTTTGTATACTAAGTTGCATCGCAGCCATCCTGAAGACAGACCTAATGTTAATAGATATAAACTATATAATGTGGATTATTCTGTTTTTTCATCAGTTATTTAACACAGCAAGCCTTTTCTGGTTCTTTCACTGTAGTGTAACGCTTTGTGACCTTGTTATTTTTTATAAAATTGAAAATTAAAGGGTTGAAATCTGGAGATGTGAAAATAGACTCAATCGTGAAACACTTTGGCTGTCCTCCCTCATCTATTTCTCTTTCCCTGGAGCAATGGGCGACTTTTCTGGGCTTCTGGTGTAGTCAGCAGTAAGGGATTAACAACTTCTGCCTAAGAAACTTCATAACCATTCTTTGTGGTCTGAAAACCAACTTGACAAGCTAAAAAAGTTGATCTTCAGACACAATGTCTAAGAGCCAGTTTTTAGCTTTACTTTCATGAACATATCTGTTTGAAGACATTAATTAAAGCCAAACGGTCTCTAGATGACTACCGATGGGTTTTGGGATTACATTAAGGCAGATTGTCTTTCACTGCTTATGCTTTCTGCATGGACTGTTTATCTTTGTACGGTCATAGCCCTCTCAGATTGAATCGCTAGTGAAAGATGCTGCAATGAAAAGACATGGGAGAAGCACTGTTTTTTAACAAGTAACTGCTTTACTCTTTTTTTTTAACCTTTTAATCACCAGGTCAGTTTGTTTTGATAGGAGGATGCCTCTTTTTAAATTCATAAAAAAGTCATAAACCATGCAAATCTGACAGGTCTCCACATGTTAACCAATAAGTTAGATGTGTGTTATGGTTATTGGAGAGGATGGGGCATGGTTTGGCCGTGTTCATGAGTATTCAGGCTTCACTTTTGCACAACGCAAGGAGTTGAAGATGTCTTGTCCATCTTAATAAACAGTCAATGGCTCTACTGTAGTGTTGGTTTTGTTGCAGCACTACTTTAGGGTGACTACCTTCTCTCTTCAAACACTCAAATTCATGCTATGTATATATTTTTAATAGTTACAAAGCCATGGCAATAATTTCACATAAATACGTTTCTTTCTAGCATACAGTTTCTTCTCTCTGTCAGAGGTCTGCAGCTTTTCTAGCAGATGAAGTGAATGAGCTGACTTTAAATACCTCTCAGACACTTTGAGCCGTATGATGCTGGACCTGTTACTGGCCTCTCTCTTTCTGTAGTTAAAGAAAAAAATGCAGCACTATGTTTTAATAAGCTCAACGCAGCCTCTGGGAAACTGACGAGGCTTGTCAATTACAAAGATGTATTATAGAGCCTGATCCGGGCGCCTCTCGTACACCTTTCTTCCAACTGCAGCAGTGCAAGGACGAACATGAGCTCCGAGGTGATGTGAGCCTCGATTCAATGACACAGATTTCGACTCTCTGTCCGAGCTGGAGCGTGGTGTGAGAGCAGGACGGGGTCCAGTGAGTGACAGAGTGGAAAATGTGAAGAACGGCTCAGTGAGCGTTGGTGAGGAGCCAGGAGAGACGGAGGAGAGCGAGGGGGAAAGCTGGCGTCAGCAGCAGATGAGAGGAGGGAAAGGAGTAGTAGAAACATTCACATACGAACAGCTTCCCCTCCCCCGTCCTCCCCCCACTACTCCCAGCCCAAGGGACAGTTTTCGTGACAACAAAACCTTTCCCCAAGTGTTTCTGTGACAACAAAGCCAGAATCTCATGCATTTTGTAACAGCAGCTGAGGTATTACCAATGGTAACACATCAGGTGCACCTCACGGACTGTATTTTCCACTTAGGGTCTTTTTACCTCGCTTTTCCTTCTGCCGACACAGAGGTGTGAGCGAACTCACACATCAGTAACCACAGCGGCTGATTTCAAAATAACAGCTCACTGTGTGGACTCAATCAGATTACATTTTTGAAGTGTTATAGTTTGCTCTGCAGAATGAAAAGAAAATAGTTTTTTCTTGAATATGGGTTAGTTTTGTTCAACCCCTTATTTACCACAATGCAATATTCCTGAAAAGTAAAATACTGTCAGGCTATAGTTGTCAATCAGCTAATTTTCTGGAGGATAATATCAAAAGTCACAATAAAAACAATCAAATGCCCAACACCATGCTCCATGTTGGATTTGTGTAGGGTAAGAAGATGATCTGTATTGACTGGACTGAGCTCCATACTTAAGACTGAAGCAGATTTACTCCAAGATCCCTAATCCACAACCTCAAAGTGAATTCACTCCTTCTTTTATCAGTTATATTATCCTTCAAACGCAGCGTACAACTAGAAATGAAAAGTCGTGTTTGCTGCTGAACAAAAATAACAAGATGTTGCTTTTTTTCTAGAAGTCTGCATTGAAATAAAACTACATCTCATGCTACATGCATATCATTAAAAGTACACAATAAATGTATTATATGCATTACCCATGCCCAGCCCAGATTATCTAGTAATGTGAGGATTTACAGATACAATCTTGACCTCCGGGACAGATCAGAGTTGAGGCCACCATGATAACATCAAACATTTTCAATATTAATAATTTCAAAATCTGGATTAGTACATGAGAAGTTAGGAGACAGTGACCATGATGGACGATGAGAGAGAGGTCTACCAGGAGATGAAATGGTTAACAGGGTCTCTTAGTTATACATTACATTATCCTGCTTATCACCCAACTACCATTGAAAACTATGAACAAATTACTGATTTTAAAAGGATTTATTCATACACCTAAAAGAAAAAATGTCCCTCCAATCGCAGCATTGGTGGTACTTTCATGGCAATAGATTCCTTCAATTCACAGTCAAATTAAAAATGTAGTCTGGTTATTTATTATAACTCATACCAAGCTAACATTTTATTGGACGTCACTTCAAACAAGATCAATGGGACTTCTACAAGAATATTTATGTGGATATTTCTGTCCACATTCGGCTCTTCTTCTTCTTCTCGGGGCTTTGCAATTGACACCTTGAAACAGAAATGAGGCAAATGTCACAACTTATCAATGTTGCTTTTGCTACCGATTATGGTTAAAGTTGGTCAATAGCCATGCTGTACTGCAGATTCCTAGATTGCAGGACATAATCTAATATCACAAATATCCTCCATGTTATCTACCTATTTAGGATGCTTATGGAAGCTAATGTTTTTGCCACAGTGTTAACAAGTAGTAATGTAATGTGCTTGACTCATTTCCTCAGATCAGGTTTTCCTGGCTGGTGCTAGCTGTGCTTTTGAGAATTAACCACCATTGTTATGGAGTTTTGACCAATCAGAATCAAGTATAATCACATTTGAGTAATAAGCAGTGGATAAAATTCTATCCATGAAGCTAACGTTAGCTAGCATGCTACTTTTGGCAGACAACTAACTTCAGAATCTCACCTTTCAGATGCTTAGGAAAAGACAACCAGTTCTGACTGAGTCGCTTTAAACGTGCTCTCATCAAAAAGTGATAAGCCCTCTGCTTTTCTTTTTTCGTACCGCCAATCTTCTCTTTTGTTTTGTTTACAACTGCTCCGCCTTGAGATCCTGATAGCTTATACAACTTGTGTTGAGTGAGATAGTGAGCCTACGTTTTTCCCTCTGGCACAGACCATACTCTTGATTTTATTTTACTATATTAAAACTTGCAGTGTGCCCATGTTTGGAATAAGAGGGAAACATATCTGCTAAGTTTTTCTCCCTGTGCGCGATGCAAACTGATCTTTAACCCGGATAGGATTATGAAACTCTGGCCTTGGGTGACACATCTGATATAAGAAAATCAGCCAATATGAGCTACAAAGCAGGAATAAGCCAATCTGTTTCCTTTCCAGGCAGCAGCCTCAGAGGACATCTGAGGATGTCACAATTTAATGTTTCATGTCCTTCCTTTTAAAAGTCTGATTCAGACCAGGCCTTCCTCACATCCAGAGGAAAAAGACAAAGCTTCAAAAGGATGGAGACTGGCACGGCCTCATGTGGTGGACCGACTGCAGGAAGTTTTACCTCCCAGCTAAGATGTGAGAGGGCAGCCAGACTCACCCTGAACCCACCTGGCCCTGTGTGACACTAGGGTCAGAATCCCACTGCCGAGCCTGATGTGTTAATACATCACGCAGTTACAGCTCACCCGAAGGGGACCCCGCTGGTGTCGGAGAAGGACAGCTGGAGGACATTGCAGGAGGGAAGACGATGAAGTGAGGGAAGGGAAAGGCACGATGGCTCCCAGTCACACAGGGTCAAACAGAAAGTGTCCACTTTCACTGTGTTTCCTGTCGGGAAGAGAGGTTGCAATGAGAGCATCAGAGACTTTGGTGGAGGCAGGTTTATTTAAGTCCCAGGACTTCTGTGTCGTTGTGGCCACTACTCTTACCTTTCAAGGTCTCCTGGGGAATTCAAAGACTTAAAGAATGAGAGCTACTCTGGATTATTTTTCAAGTTATTCAAAAGGCAATTATGACAAAATGAGCTGCAGTCTGTGATTGAGCGCTGGTTTAGCTCAGTTGGTAGAGCAGGGGCTACGTGTACAGAGGCTACAGTCCTCGCTGCACTGGTCGTAGGATTGATTGCATGTTGTTCCCATGGACTGTAAAAGGTTGTTCCCCACTCTCTCTCTCTCTCTACATTTTCTGTCTCTCTCAGCCTGTCCTGACTAGTAAAAACAATCTTAAAAAAGTGAGACTGAAACAAAATTTGTGAAAAGAAGTCATGCAGGAAAAGTAACAAGAATTCAGACAGTCATATACTTTTTAGGTTGTCTTTGTTAACTTGTTATTCATGGTGCAATTAAGGCCAAATATTAACATTTATTTTTTAATCACCTGCTATTCTGTCCCTTTCGACACACCGTAGTTAAGCCGCTGAAGCAATTTCCTTCTGCTGCCATGATGGAAAACAATAACACCACAAGGCTAAAAAAACTCCCTGTTGGCTCTGTTGACAAGTTAAAAATATTCACTTTATGACAAAGTGAATTAAAATATCACAAAGTACTTTGAGTTTGAGCTGCCACCTACGAGCTAAGCATACAGGTGCAGCTTATCAGACTGATGTCTGCAGTACTTCATTATAAATGCCAGTTAAATTAACTTCCTATTTGCTCTACTAAAATGCAACCCTGCATATTTCCTAAAGCGTAACAGTGTTATACGTTAGGAAAAAAAAAAAGACTATTTCACAGAAGAAGCACTTAGAAGCTGACTCATACCACTAAATCATGGTTTCAGACCACACATGATGTAGCAGTGCAGCATTTATCTGAATGATAAACCTCTCAGGAGGTCGAGCGTACAGCCTAACCTGGCAAGGATAAGCTCTAGCCCAAACAGGCTTCTCCTCCTGGTTCTGCCTTCCGTGTTTTTTTCCTTACATCTTACTACACTCTTCTTTTCTCTGTGTTTTGGGTTATGGGGCCATATGGTAGGGTAGGTTGCATCAGTGTTGTGGAGCTTGTGGTGCCTGGGTCCGTTGAATGTGGCAATGCTGTATGGGTTGTGTTGTAATATAAAGAAGTTCTGCAAGTTGCCTATGATGGAGGGTGGGAGCTGTCATGGAGGGGGGAGACTCTGGGACACCAGAGCTAACTGTTAAGCCTATCTTAGGTGTAACTTAACAAAACATCAGTGAAGGGAGGTGCCCACTTGAAAACCTTCTCATCATAGTAAAGTATGTTGTGTTTGTCTCAAATGAATCTGCAAGGCAAGATCAGTAAGTACGTTTTATGTGTTGTCTATCGTTTTCTACGATAGTCCTGTTTGGATTTATACATTTGTCTGCTTGTGTCTGGATGTTAGATACTGCTGTAGTTCTGAGAGGATCTTTTTCTTTACACATGAAAGTCAAAATGCTGACCAGTGTTCAGTCGCCACACTCTGACTACACCCAAGAAATCTGACTGCCAAACACCCAGCTCTTTCTCCGAGCCCGCTGGACTGTTCTGGACAGATCTTTTAGCTGAGCACATTTTTCTGCTTCAGACTCCAACAGAGCTCTCGTTTCATGAACAATTACCAGAACAAACAGGCTTTCAGAGCCACACAGTGTTTATCTTTGCTAACCAAAGTTGAGATGTTTAAATTGATGCTGGGGAATGAAACATCTCCACATGTTCAATTATTTACAAAAGTTGTGTTAAACCAACCACCGAGCGAGACTTAGTGGTAAGAGCTATGTCACTATTGATCGAGGCCCGAAACATGCAGCCGCGCTGAAACCGTTGAAGCTAATGCATCCCGGAGGAGCTGCAGTGATAAAGGATCCAGACGTGTGGCTCACCATCGTTGGGCATTCCTCCACCGTGCTAAAAGGACAAAGAGCATGAGTGACTTTCAGAGAAAGAATGAGTGCTTTTATTGAAATCTAAAATCAATGGTGTAAGCGAGCTGTGAGCAGGTACGGATGCAGCTGGCAGAGAAGGTTGTGCACGGCTGAATGACTGAAGATGTGAGAGACACAGGCAGCTGGCTCACTGAGCAGTCATCTGTGCGTGTGTGAGTGTCGGTGTGTGTGGTTCTCAGCAGCTCCAAATGAAATTAGCCATCAAGCTGAGTCCTTTAGCAGCAGTCTGCAGCAGAGACTCAAGGTCGGACTCGCTGATTCTGCTGATGCATTTGATTCTCCCGAGCCAGCACCCTGCTGCTGTGTGTGGGGAGACCACTGCCCACCATCCCCTCTGCTCATTCCCAAACTCATTCATCCTCTACACACACTCCCATCCCTCCATTATCACTCTGGTCCTCCATGGCAGGGTGGGGGTGTGCATTTACCCGTTAAATTAGGTGGGGGATGGAGGGGTTGGCAGTCTCTGCTGGACAGAGCGCCTGGATACCCTCGCTGATGTGCAGCAGGGAGATGGATAGGCTAAGGTGTCCTGATTTCCCATGTGACTACAGTAATTGTGTTATAATGGAGGTGGGAGCTGAGTAGCCATCAGCAGAGGGACAGAGGTACAAAACTACCAGGTTCGCTTCCCCCTCCTTCATGTCGGCTCACAGAGAAACGTCAGAAGCAGCAGCAGATTGTGGGTTCAATGTCTGTGCTCTTGCAAATATGCACGCATCTGATTGGAGGGACTTTTTTACCAGCGTGTGCACCATGGCCTGTTACAGTTTGCGTTTGTTTCACTCTTTAGACACTAACTCCACAGTTTGCAGCCGTGTACCCTCAGGCTAGAAGTGAACTGTTACACCTCATCTCCAGCAGCTGGTCAGGATGCTGTCTCAACAGTCATCAGCCGACTTGATGAGCTCGAAAGTAAAGCAGCATTAAAACTGCATCTATCCTCAGGCTAATGCCACTGTACGTCATCTTCCGTGGCTTTTTCCTATTTATCATTTACACAGTTACTTTTTTAATCAATTCATTTACAATTATAAAGACATATTACCTCCCGAAGATAAGACTTTTAATGAAATGAAGCCCAGAAAATCAGACTCATCCCATTTTCTGTCTATGGACAACCAATTAATTGCAACACAAGAGAAGGACACTTCAGTGATTTTAAGCAGAGTTTCATTAACTAGTCATTAATAGCACTAATCAGAACATTAAAACAGAGATACATCATCTTCTCTAAAGGATTGTATTAAAAAACTCTGATAAAGTTATCAAGGCACCTAGTTTTCAGTCTTTACAGTGATTCCCAAACAGGGGGGGGGGGATATTTGGGGAAACAAGGCTTCATAAAATCATACCGTTGTGCAGTGCTAGCATAGCTTGGCAGATTTTGTAAAAGGTAAACATAAGACTGGAGATGAATCTACACCGAAAGTCACAACAACAAACAGGGTTCCCACGCATCCTGGAAAATCTGGAAAACAGTTGACCAGTTTTCCAGTACTGGAAAACACCTGGAAAATGGGAGAAAGAGTCAAATGTCCTGGAAAAGCACATATAGTCCTGGAAAATTATTCCAACATGGCCGCGTGCGACCTGACCCGATTAACAAAACACATCCCCATTCATTGAAAGTTGAGTGCATGCTGTGCTGGAAAAGACAGTGACACTGCGCAACTTTTTTCACATCTTTTCTCCTTCACTCGGTCATAATCATGCATTCACAGAAAACGGGGGTATATTGTTTGTTTTATGGTACATTAACCTTGTAGAGTGTTCTTTTGATTCAAAGAGTCTTATATTTAAGTTATAGTGTGACCAGTGGAGTCGGGCAGAGAGCTTGGGGGTCTGTGCCTCACAACTTTCTCTGCAGGCTGAGAGCTCAATTACCGTACTCTAGCTCAGTTGTTCTCAAAGTGGGGTCCTGGGACCCATGGGGGTCTGCGAACCATAGCATGGGGGTCCGTGAAATAATTTGAATAAATTTCTAATAAATTATAAAATTGTGCTGTGTCATTACAAAACAGCATACACCATTGTTATGATACCATTTGGTGGCTCGAAGGGATATGTGAGTCTTGCTACTGTTAATTTTCTGAAAGTGTTTAAGATCAATTACTTGAAAAGTATAAATGCTGTCATGTTGAGTCCACAAGGAATTAAATGACCCTCTGTTTTAAAGTATACAACTTCAAATTGAAGTGTTATCTGTTTATCACTTTGGTACAGGTCTGAAGTATTTACATTGATACGTTTTACAATACAAATAGTTCCAAGGGAAACTAAGAGTGCAAATGGTAGTAAGCATGTGCTTTAGTGATGGGAAGTTGGGCTCTTTTCAGAGAGCCGTCTCTTTTAACTCAGCTCCCAAAGAAGAGCCGGCTCTTTCGACTCCCGAACGGCTCTTAATTTAGGATCTTTTGTTGCCGTATATTTTACCTTAACTTTGGAAAACATAATGGTTTCTGTTGAAAACCCTTTAAGGTACCGTGTTTTTAAGAGCAGCCTTATAATTGCCCAATTTTGTGCATTTCCAAACCATTCTTACCCTGATCCTAGGGTTGGGGTTATGATTAGGGTTAGGGTTAAGATTAGGGTTAGGGTTAGGGTTAGGGTTAGGATTAGGGTTAGGGTTAGGGTTAGGATTAGGGTTAGGGTTAGGATTAGGGTTAGGATTAGGGTTAGGGTTAGGGTTGTGATTAGGGATAGGGTTAGGGTTATGGGTAGGGTTAGGGTTCAGGTTAGGGTTGTGATTATGATTAGGGTTAGGATTAGGGTTAGCGTTGTGATTAGGGTTAGGGATGTGATCAGGATTAGGGTTAGGGTTGTGATTAGGGTTATGATTAGGGTTAGGGTTGTGATTAGGGTTAGGATTAGGGTTAGGGTTGTGATTAGGGTTAGGGTTAAGATTAGGGTTAGGGTTAGGGTTCAGGTTAGGGTTGTGATTATGATTAGGGTTAGGATTAGGGTTAGGGTTAGGGTTGTGATTAGGGATAGGGTTAGGGTTATGGTTAGGGTTAGGGTTCAGGTTAGGGTTAGGGTTAGGGTTAGGGTTATGGTTAAGATTAGGGTTAGGATTAGGGTTAGGGTTCGGATTAGGGTTAGGGTTAGGATTAGGGTTAGGGTTGTGATTAGGGTTAGGGATGTGATTAGGATTAGGATTAGGGTAAGGGTTTTGATTAGGGTTAGGGTTGTGATTATGATTAGGGTAAGGATTAGGGTTAGGGTTGTGATTAGGGTTAGGATTAGGGTTAGGGTTGTGATTAGGGTTAAGGATGTGATTAGGATTAGGGTTAGGGTTGTGATTAGGGTTATGATTAGGGTTAGGGTTGTGATAAGGGATAGGGTTAGGGTTGTGATTAGGGATAGGGTTAGGGTTAGGGTTGTGATTAGGGATAGGGTTAGGGTTGTGTTTAGGGATAGGGTTACAAAACCATTCTTACCCTGATCCTAGGGTTGGGGTTATGATTAGGGTTAGGGTTCAGATTAGGGTTAGGGTTAGGGTTAGGATTAGGGTTAGGGTTAGGATTAGGGTTAGGGTTAGGATTAGGGTTAGGATTAGGGTTAGGGTTAGGGTTGTGATTAGGGATAGGGTTAGGGTTATGGTTAGGGTTAGGGTTCAGGTTAGGGTTAGGGTTAGGGTTATGGTTATGGTTAGGGTTAGGGTTCAGGTTAGGGTTGTGATTAGGGTTAGGATTGTGATTATGATTAGGGTTAGGATTAGGGTTAGCGTTGTGATTAGGGTTAGGGATGTGATCAGGATTAGGGTTAGGGTTGTGATTAGGGTTATGATTAGGGTTAGGGTTGTGATTAGGGTTAGGATTAGGGTTAGGGTTGTGATTAGGGTTAGGATTAGGGTTAGGGTTGTGATTAGGGTTAGGGTTGTGATTAGGGTTAGGGTTAAGATTAGGGTAAGGATTAGGGTTAGGGTTCGGATTAGGGTTAGGGTTAGGATTAGGGTTAGGGTTGTGATTAGGGTTAGGGATGTGATTAGGATTAGGATTAGGGTAAGGGTTTTGATTAGGGTTAGGGTTGTGATTATGATTAGGGTTAGGGTTATGATTAGTGTTAGGGTTAGGATTAGGGTTAGGGTTATGTTTAGGGTTAGGGTTAGGATTAGGGTTAGGGTTAGGGTTAGGGTTGTGATTAGGGTTAGGATTAGGGTTAGGGTTGTGATTAGGGTTAGGGATGTGATTAGGATTAGGGTTAGGGTTGTGATTAGGGTTAGGGTTGTGATAAGGGATAGGGTTAGGGTTGTGATTAGGGATAGGGTTAGGGTTAGGGTTGTGATTAGGGTTAGGGTTGTGATAAGGGATAGGGTTAGGGTTGTGTTTAGGGATAGGGTTACAAAACCATTCTTACCCTGATCCTAGGGTTGGGGTTATGATTAGGGTTAGGGTTCAGATTAGGGTTAGGGTTAGGGTTAGGATTAGGGTTAGGGTTAAGATTAGGGTTAGGGTTAGGATTAGGGTTAGGGTTAGGGTTGGGATTAGGGTTAGGGTTAGGATTAGGGTTAGGGTTAGGGTTCAGGTTAGGGTTCGGGTTAGGGTTAGGGTTAGGATTAGGGTTAGGGTTAGGGTTCAGATTAGGGTTAGGGTTAGGGTTAGGATTAGGGCTAGGGTTAGGGTTCGGATTAGGGTTAGGGTTCGGGTAAGGGTTAAGGTTAGGGTTAGGGTTAGGGTTCGGATTAGGGTTAGGGTTAGGATTAGGGTTAGGGTTAGGGTTCGGATTAGGGTTAGGGTTAGGGTTTCGATTAGGGTTAGGGTTAGGGTTAGGGTTCGGATTAGGGTTAGGGTTAGGGTTCAGATTAGGGTTAGGGTTAGGGTTCGGGTTAAGATTAGGGTTAGGGTTAGGATTAGGGTTAGGGTTAAGATTAGGGTTAGGGTTCAGATTAGGGTTTGGGTTAGGGTTAGGGTTAGGGTTCGGATTAGGGTTAGGGTTAGGGTTGGGGTTTGGATTAGGGTTAGGGTTCGGATTAGGGTTAGGTTTAGGGTTAGGTTTAGGGTTAGGGTTCGGATTAGGGTTAGGGTTAGGGTTCGGATTAGGGTTAGGGTTAGGGTTGGGGTTCGGATTAGGGTTAGGGTGCGGGTTAGGGTTCGGATTAGGGTTAGGGTTAGAACCAGAACGATACTTAAGTAAACAGAACCACAACCAAACTCATGCAAACACAACCAGAACCAAACCAGACCGGAAACAGAACGTACCAGAACTGAACCAGAACCGAAGCAAACCGAACCAGAATCGTGCCAGGACCAAACCAGAACCAAACCAAACTCAACCAGAACCGAACCAGAACGTTCCAGAACTAAACCAGAACCGAACCAGAACCGAACCAAACTCAACCAGAACCGAACCAGAATGTTCCAGAACTAAACCAGAACCGAACCGAACCAGAACCGTGGCAGAACAGTACAAGAACTGAACCAGAACTTAACCAGAACTGAACCCGAACCAGAACCGAACCGAACCAGAACCGCACCGAACCGAACCAGAACTTAACCAGAACTGAACCCGAACCAGAACCGAACCAGAACCGAATCAGAACTGACCCAGAACTTAACCAGAACCGAACCAGAACCGTGCCAGAATCCTACAAGAACCGAACCAGAACCGAACCAGAACCGAACCAGAACCGAACCAGAACCGAACCGAACCAGAACGAACCGAACCGAACCAGAACCGTGCCAGAACCGTGCCAGAACCGAACCAGAACCGAACCAGAACCGAACCAGAACCGAACCAGAACTGACCCAGAACTTAACCAGAACATAACCAGAACCGAACCGAACCAGAACGAACCGAACCGAACCAGAACCGTGCCAGAACCGTACGAGAACCGAACCAGAACCGAACCAGAACCGAACCGGAACTGAACCAGAACCGAACCAGAACCAGAACGGAACTCAAGCAAACAGAACCAGAACCAAACTCAAGCAAACATTATTAATGTCCTCAGGTTGGCATTGAGAAAAATCCGATGCCTCAGCTTGGATAGGCTGATCTGATTTCTCCTCTCAGTGAGTATTTGCCCGGTCTTCAAGAAGACTCTCTCTGAAGGAACAGATGAAGCCAGGATACACAGCCTCCCCTCCACCACCTGTATCCTATATCCTCACATGTGATTTGGCTGCATGGCTGCCAAGCTGACCAATCAAAACAAAGTTCTGCTGTGAGCAGAGCTGGGGCTGAGCACTGAGAGAAAAAAACGAAAGGGAAAAAACTGGGAGCCGTCTCTCTCTCTCGATGCGAGCCGGCTCTTCTGATTCACTATAAAGCATCGACTCTCAGAGCCGCAGCTTTTGATCATGACACATCACTAATGTGCTTAATCTGTGTTACAATTATGAGGGGGTCCTTGGACAATTTTCTCACCTGTAAGGGGTCCCTGGATCCAAAAAGTTTGAGAACCCCTGCTCTAGCTAGTAGGAGTGCAAACTCCCGATAGTGAAAACAAACAGAACAAAAAGAGCGACACAACTGCACAGAAACTCCTAGACTCCTAGACTACATGTCTTTCAATGTAGACTTCCACTGAGAGGAACATATTTGACTATTTAGGAACTAAATTTAGACTGTCATACCAGCTTGATCATCAATGAAAATGTCCTGGAAATGTCCTGGAAAATGATCTCTGGAAAAGAGTGGGAACCCTGAAATGATGACAAGTCATACCTCACCCTCAGCTTCATCTACGCCATCAGTGAGCTACCCACACATTCAAAATGGGTGGGCATGGAAGTTTCATGTTGCAGTGTCACTTTATATTGCTTTTTTGTAAAAGTGGGTCATTCTTTTTTTTTTTTTTGTTTGATGTTACAGATGAAGTTGCAATTATCCGTTTTTTGCAGACAAATGGGCGTATCTGATGATGTGATTTACTGCAGATGGCCATTAGACATGTTTTTATGTGTCACTGTGTATGGTAATGGGGAAGGGGTGCTTGAAAATATGTTCACCTACTACAAGGGGCCCTGCAGAAAAAGTTAGCGCAGTAAGGGTCAGCAAGTGAGTGATATGACAGACGATATGAGCCTGCATGGGAAATGTATAGGACGTTTTTTTAGCTTGACCCATACTAGAGAATACAAGTCCATCTTCTGCAAGTTCTTCAACATTATGGTGTACAATAGCTGGACGATATTTCTAATGTTTTTAAGTCGATGGACTTAGATCTGGACAGCTGTCAAACATGCAGAGCATCAGCAGTCTTTGAAAAAAAATGAAGGACTTTATTTTATGATTTTGGTCTATTCTATTCAGCCTTTGCACATTTACCTCCTTTGTTCTGATCCTAACAAACACTCTTCCCTTTAAGGATTAAGGAAAATCAGACTTGTCGCACAGGTTTTGTCATATGGGTTCTAGCACATAGAGCAATTGTCCTCATGCCTCTTCTCTCTCCTCTCTCTTTTCCTTAAAGGGACCATGAGACCGGTACAGAGGAACTTCTACGAGCCGTCGTCAGCTCCGGGTAAAGGTGTCGTCTGGGAGTGGGAGAATGACAATGGCTCCTGGACACCGTACGACATGGAGATCTGCGTGACCATCCAGAATGCCTACGAGAAGCAGCACCCCTGGCTGGATCTGACTTCTCTGGGCTTCTGCTACCTCATTGACTTCAACAGCATGTGTCAGACCAACCGGCAGAGCCAGCGAAAGAGACGTCTGCGGAGACGCATGGACCTGGCTTACCCACTCATCATGGGGTCCATTCCTAAATCACAATCATGGCCTGTGGGGGCAAGCTCCGGTCAGCCGTGCTCCTGTCAGCAGTGCATCCTGGTCAACAGTACAAGAGCAGCCTCCAACGCTATTCTAGCCTCTCAGAGGCGAAAAGTCTACGGAGGGACGGGGGGAAACTCGGGTGCTACAGGGACCCTCACTGGAGTGAGGCAGAGCAACACCTTCGCTGGAACCTCTCTCTGGTCCCCGACATCTGCCTCCTCCGGAACAAATAACAACAACATTAGTGTAGGAGGTGGGCACACCAAAGCCGAACAGGTGCAGTCCCCACTCTCCTCTGCCAACTTCCCCTGTTCCCCTGTGATGCCGTCTCTCTCATCCGCTCATGGCCACCATGCTCTCACCATCAACGGACAGAACAACTTGAACCGGCCAGGGACACAGCGCATTTCCATGGGTACAGCAAGAGGAGCCATCCCACCAGGGTAAAGATGTTTGCAGTCATTTATTCCCCTTGTTTTTAAAATTACCTTATTTAAAACAGAAAGACGTGGACAGAAGAAACTACACTTGATTACCTTTTTACAGTGTGGCTCTTCAAGAGACTCTTTCTTCTTTAACCAACATTAGCTTTAAATATTTACAAATGAACATGGGAAGCTTTCGCAGAAGATGCTACAAAGAGGTTGAGAAAGTGGCAAAAAATAAAACAGAGCACAGAGAAAGCTTTTAGATGGGAGAAAGTAGAATCACAAATCACATTATATTCTCATTAATTTACTCAACTCAATTACATGAGCCATCTGGGTTTAACACACTCTGTCCACTCGGTCCAAATATCATAAATCTTTCCTTTCTGGATGTTCTTTCTGGAAAATGAAAGCTATATTTTTTACATAATTTCTCTCCATTTATCAGTAGTGGTCGGGTTAGATTTTAGTGACAGCTCTTTTGCTTGCTGGCAGAAATATTTGTTAGAGTTTCATCATCATTTACATTCCACCTAGTAGATAAAATGTCACCTGAATTTACTGTATCACACCTCAAAGGGATGTCCTCATTTTCCTCTTACTTTGTAGTTTGGATATCCTCGGGTCTGCAGCCACCTGTTTCTTCTAATGATACTCAGGTTTAGTGTAATTTTCAGCCCCAGCTGAGGCACTGAGGATATAAAAAGCAAACAGACAATCTTTGTTTCTGCATGTCTGCTTCACAAAGCTTCAGCCTGCAATGTCTGGAGTATAATGCTGTCGTTTTCTCTCCTCCTTCCCTCTTTCTCTCTCCCTCTCTTTGCTGATTTACGACTCCTCTTGTTAATGTGCTGATCAATGGATGTGCAAGAAAGCCTCGGGTTTCTTTTGATACTTCTTTGCCTGAATCCCATCCTTTTCATATGTGTGTTTGCAATGGTTACTTCCCTATAATGAGCTTATATTGGCCCCAATAGGCGTGAAATACTGCAGCTCCTCCGATCATTCTGCTGCTTCTGCTTTGAACTCATTTGTTATGATCACACTACGATGCAGTCAATGTGTCATGGGATGCAAATAAAGAAGTCTGACGTTGAGCTTGGAGTATCCAGATCTGTGCACGTGTGTAAGTGTGTCTTAGTTTTATGTGTATGGTGAGGCATGTGTAGCTGTGGAAACCTATTTGCCGTGGAGGCAGAGCTCCACTGGGGAAAAATGAATAATGGATCAAGGAAAAATGGGAGCTTCAGCAGAGCTCTGTGACCTCAGAGCGATTCAGCGAAAGGGAGCCGAGGAAAAAGAAGTGTCTGGCATTGTAACCGATACTTCAGTCCCTTTCTATCCTGCTTTCTTTTACTAAAATAAACCCTCTCCTGATCTAATTTCATTCCATTTTATTCTCTCTAGCTCATGGGGAGAGACACACTTACTGCATTTTTGATTATTCCCGTCCTTCACCCCGACACATGCTTTCTCTGGCCTAATTCTGTGTCACTGAAAGGAAACATGTAGGGCTGCAGCTCGTCATGGAAGGCTGTAGCTTTGTTCTAGGTGTGAAATGATGTGTCTTTGTGTGAAGGCAGAGAGAAAAGCAGTGTAGGAAGACCAACTCCGAGGATGATATTTGTATTTTAAGAATTCAGTGAAAGCTCAGATGCACGTGGAGTTATGTATGATATGTGACTCTTTCACCTCGCAGCACCAAAGAGATTTTGCGGAGACAGAGAAAGCATGAGTGAGAGAGAGAGAGAGAGGAAGAGAGAGAGGAAGAGACAGGGGGCGAGGCGGTGTGCATCGGTTCCCAGGCGAGTGGCTCGACATACAGGATGAGTGTGGTTAACGTACGCGCAGAAGGACACGAGAGCTCGCAAACACAAACACACGCACCCCAGCTGAAATGTGAACTCCTCCTCGTAAATTTCCCACAAGCACTCTGCAGACAGATAACAGAGGAACCCACACATAAAGTACAACATCAGATCTGTTTTTCACACACCCACACCCTAATGTATCTGCTGCATGGGTGCATGAAAGGTATCTGGCTTGTTTAAATGAGTTGTAGTTGCTGCTTTACGCACACAAACAACCACACATATCTGCCTGTAATTCTTCTACATTGATATGTAAATGTAAAGTCAATTTACACGGATACTCTTCTATATGATTAGAAATGTGTTTTCTGGTCCATTTATAACAGAAGATGAAGTCTGTGTTGAACGTTGATCCTTTTGTCTAAAGAAACCACATGTTGTCGGCTCTAACGGGGGTTGACTTGTGTTGCTTCATACGTCTAACTCACGTGTACAAATATTAGAAGTGGCACCATCTGCTGGTTTATGTAAACACATCAGTTTATCTTATTACAGCGATGACACAACCCACTATATCACCACCTGCTAACATGCTGATCATGTGACCAGATGTAAGCTGAAGGCCTGTGGTTTGTGAAACCAGGTCAGGCAGGCTGCTATAGATTTTTTGAATTATTGAGCTCACACAGCATTCACACCACTGCGTGTGTGGGAGGATGCTATGCGTTGTTTCCTTTTGTTGTACAGTATAACATAAAAACGGGGCTGCAGCTGAAGATTAATTATATAATTTATTTGTCTGGGGATTATCATCTGGATTGATTTGCTAAATTGTTTGTGCTCCAAAATATAATAAGAGTCCCAAAGTGTGGCTGCCCCAGTGAGAGCGCAGGTTGACTCTTTCACTGATGAGGTTTGGTAAACCTTTATTTTATTATGAGCAGTGTCCACAAACACACCGTGAGAGCTGCACACAAACACAACACAATGAAAACACATTTAAGGCAAACATAACTATTACAAATGTCACATATGCACCGAAAATACTACAAATATTTAGAACATAATCACACAAGATGTTTTTAAATGAGGGATTCTGTTAGGTGAAGTAACAGTTTAAAATTCTGCACACATTCAAGTGTGAAAAACAAAGGTTAAACAAACCGTTAACAAGCAATTAAAAAGTTGCAAAAAGAAAATACAGCCAATTTTATATTATATTTCATATTGGGCATTGAAGGCCTTATGTACAATAAGTTATGTTAACAACCCAACATAAGCCCAGGCCTTAACTTAAAAAGGGAAAGTCTAAACTAGGAATTAGCTAAAATAAGAGTTAGCTAAGCTCCCTCCCTTCACAAATGGCATTTTAAAAACTCCTGTGAGAAGTTTGTAGCTTGTCATGAAGCATTAAGATGAAAACTGATGCCTCTGTATGAACTAAAGGTAGGAAAGTTATATAGTTGTATTTATTGTCATTTTTAATGCTTGTAACTACTTAAAGCAGTCAGGTGTCATGTGAGGCGATTAACAGCACTCTGCTGAAACCTTTTCTATCCTTTGATTTGAAGATTTTTGACGACTGATATGCTTGACTGACAGCAGAAACACTTTGACAACACAGATTATAACAGCATTATTAAACACTTATTTACACGCCCTCCTTTTACAAATAGTGTATTAAAGCACTACATTAATATTTAGGTGGTATTCATGCCTGTCAACATGTTTTGGTTAAAAGGTAATGAAATATAAACCGCAGTATCTGGATGTGAAACTTTTTGAAATCCCATTGAAAAAGAAGAAGTGAAAATATTAGAGTATTCATCTTGGTATAAGAAAAGGAGAAGTGTTTTTGTGAAGGATTTAGAGCCAAATAATCTGCGGATTACATGAGTTCTTTTCTGTTCATCAGAGCCCTTCCATTTTTGCACTTTTACATTCAGTATAGTATTTTACTGATTTAAAATCTGCTCTTCAGGAAAACTGTCTGTGCATTGCAGACACTTTTGATATGAGAGGCAGAAGAAGCCCACTTCATTAAAAGTAAAGAGGTGTGAGTGTGTGTACCATCGGCTGTGTTCACGAGGATAT
Organism: Notolabrus celidotus; assembly: GCF_009762535.1. Lineage (NCBI taxonomy): Eukaryota > Metazoa > Chordata > Actinopteri > Labriformes > Labridae > Notolabrus > Notolabrus celidotus. Next base: position 25,728,993 of record NC_048280.1, on the reverse strand, counting down.
TTACTCCTTGTGTTTAAGATTGCTCATCTCCGATCTGACTGCAGGGCTGTGTGTTGAGAGCAGAGATCATTATCCCTCAGTAGGGCCGTTGCACCGCTCTGCTCTGGCACTCACCACAAGAAAAAAAAAAATACTGAAATTAATGAATAAATCATGACAGCTCATCTGGACTGAACTGATGCAACTTTGAAATTCTCGCAGTCATTACTGCTTCTTCAAGGAGCATTGTAACCCAAGTTGTAAAACCCCCCCGTCAGTGTATCAGGAGGTAGGATTTGTTCTGCCTCCCGCTACATGCATCAATATGCGATTGAGCTCTCCAGGAGATCCTTCCCTGCTAACCCCCCCTGTCGTTATCTACATAATAAACAGATGAGTATTAGTCCTCTGTCAGCACTTTCCTAACCAGGCCTAATGTCTGCGCTCTATTTGGGGAATCACATCGTTCGGAGTCTGATTAAGTCCTCGGGGCAGGCTGGAGATTCCCTCAGGAAAGAAAGGAGGGAAGGATGATAGTGAGCAGGAGACAGAGGAGGGGGAATAACCCTGGTGCCCTGGCCTGACAGGGTCCGTAATTAATGTGGTGTTAATGGGTCAGACATGAAGGGGACCAGATTTATCACTCAACTGCACTGGTTTCAGGTCACAAATGACATCCTAAGGTGTGAAAAATGCAACCGCTGGAAAAATCATCAGCAGTATTTTTTGCAATACGCAGTACTGTCCTCTATTGTGTGCTTTTCACACTGAGAAGATTGGACAAAAGGGAGAAATGAGTAAACACAGGTCAGGAGGAAGGGAAATGAGAGTTGACGGGGTTAAAAAATGAGGAGGTGACATGGGTCAGTCTGGTTCGTTGAATGTTTCTTGTCAAAATGTGAGCACAAGAGCTGCAGTGCTGTGGTAGAATAGTGAGAAGTGAGAAGTCTGCATGTTCACGCCGATGATGGTTGCACGTAAAGTCTGAGAACCAATGAATTTAAGATCATTTGACACTGTATTTTTTTTTTTCAAAATAATGATTGTATTGATGGTTTTCATGATGGTGTTTTGGACGCAGAGAAGGAGAGGAATAAGCAGCAAAAGTGAAGAGTTTAAGTAGGAGTTAAACCCTTAAAGCCGTGCAGCATTAAGGATTGTCAGCAGAGTGTGAGGAGGTGGCATGTGTCGAAAACCCCGGGCGCCCCAGGCACAACCAGGACAGACAGGGTCAGAGCCTGCAGAGGTGCACATTTCTAAAATAACAAGGAGAGAGAGAGAATGAGCCTAGCAATGTGCACACCGGGCTCCAGTTGGCTTCCTGTTTAAGGGTGCAGATCTGTGCAGGAACAATTTTTGCAGTGCATAGATAGCAAATCTCAAGTTTTACTGAAATAATGAAGTGTAGAGCAGTGGGAAATTGCTTGCACGATGTGGATCTGTGTGTGTCTGTAAAAATAAGCACAGTGTAGATATGTGTATTTATTTCAGTGCAGCAGATAATGATCATGTGTCGCTGTGGTTGGTTATATTTGTACTTTCAAACGGAATGCAGACGTTTCATCCACATTGCATATTTGGTATGTAGTATGCTCTCAGGCTGATAGTGAGATCTTGAATTGAAGAGCATTAAAGATGAGAAGCTTTCTAATTAATGTTGTGTTATGGATCCTTGGCAGATCTTCTGCAGAGTGTGTAGTTTAGGCGGAGAGTGCAGAGAACACACAACGAGATGGGTTTAAGGGCTCTTGTGTTGTTTTTTCACTTAATGAAAATTATTTGTTTGATCACAGCGCTCTCTGCGAAACAACCTCAATTACACATGCATCCATAAATTGTGTTATCTTGTTCACTGAGAGTTTTGATTTAATTTAGGCTGGAGCGCATGTTGAAATGAAGGAGGAACTCTTGTTTTGATTTAGATTCTGCTCCAGTGTGTCACTGATTTTTTTTAAATGTCTGATTTTGTCCCTTCCTGTGCCTTCCATGCTCTCCTCAGGAGTGAAAACAATCAGACATAGCAACCTGTCATTTTCTGACTCAGACTGTTTCTTTCTGTGCTGTGATGGACAGCTGGATGCTGCAAAACACGGACTGGTTAGCCTTTCTTGCAGGCACTGACTGCAGGTATGTTCCCCCAACAAACCCAGCCCTTGCTGTGGTTTAATGTGTGAAATTGCTCGCTGTAGATTTTATTTGACACTTACAAACATGACCCCACAACACGGTTCACACCTGCGAATTCAACATCCTGACAAAAGATGTTTATCCCAACATCAGATCACTATGCTTTTTTTTTATTCACATCAGTCTTGCTCAGAGCTGGAGTCACATGATCCTGGTCTCCGGTCCTCTGGTGTGAGACACAAAGTGTCTGAAGTACCTACCAGAGATGAGATAGGACACATCAGACTCAGCCGGGCCTCGTGTCCCTTTTTGTTACTGCACTCAGCTTATTGCAGGGCTTCCCCTGGCACAGGATCAGAGGCTCTCACTAATATCAAAGTGGTCTCTTGATGCGGATCTGTGAAACGCCTTAGAGCTACAGGGCCAAAGATCTCAGTTGCAAATCATCAAGGGGGCAGAGAGATACAGAAGTACATGTGCAGTTGTGCGGGTGATGAAGGGTGAATACTCACAATTAGGTCCAGGGTGAAGCAGATGATCACTGAACAAGATAGATGTCTCGTACTCTGAATGTTTCTATAATGATATCTCACTGAGTTCTGCAGGGTTATCATTTTACGGCTCAAGGATATAGGTGATATAGAGATGGAATGTACCTATTACCATATCTCTGAGTGTTTTATACAGTATATGTGTACAGTATTAGAAATTAGACCACAGGGGTGCTGTGGAGCATTTTTAAAGGGTATGACCCTGTGTTCTGTGTTTATTTGGCGAACATAAAAACAGTGTTGGGTAAAACCCTTGATAGCCATACTTTGATAAAAGTTCAGATATCATACCAGAACATGAGTTTGGTTAAAGTGAAAATAGGCTGCTCTCTGTGTAGGTGGGGAAAAGTGTTAAAGTATCAGATATTTTCTGCACTGAAGTATCAAAAGCAATTTTTTAAAGATAATTCAGTTTTTCAGTTCTAAAGTTCAAATTACAAGTAAATGATGTTAATTAATTATAAAGAAGTCTGAATACTGAGAACATGAACTTTATTATTCACCAGTTTTAGTAATTTGGAGGCCTAAGGCAAAGACCAGCGCGTGGCTTCCCCAATTAGCTTGAATCAGTCATAGCTACAAACAAACGTCATTCTGAGAGGTCTCTTTTCAGTCAACAAAGCCACTGAGCTTATGAATGGACCTTAAAGTGAATCATGAAAACACACACACATTTACCCACCAGTACTTCCTCATGACCTGTACAAGAACAACATAACTCACAGTCACCACATCTACACAGTTTAAGTTCAGAGGACATTAAGATTTAAGAGAGACTTGAGTGTGTTTCTTCCAATTATGGAACGGCCTTAAGTTAAAACTGTGAAGCTGTCTGTGGCCGTAAACTGTAGACTAAATAATTATTGTAGAGGATCTGTAGAAGTAAATCTTGGCCTTCATTGACTGACTGTGTGAAATGGACCAGTGGAATCATGTATTCATTTTCAGATACAGCATAATGTCCGCACTGTTTACCTCTCATCACCTGCTGATCCCTCTCTGTCTCCCACTCTTTTCTCCAACACCTGTTGGTGTTTCCCACTTTAAAAAACCAACCTATATCTTTAGGCCTTCATGCTAGGTGTGATGATATTTTAGTGGTTGAGACGGTGAAGGTTACAAGGCCTTTACAAGCAGGGTTGTTGATTTAAGTCATTGTGTGGCCTCTTAGCTGTAAATGCATCAACAGCATATTCTCTGCTTTTAAGGTAAATGTAGTGGACAAACAGTTGCCTAATCTAGTATTCAGACATGCAATAATGAGTGCTTTTTAAAAAGGAAATTTTCCTGAAGTTCAACATTTTATCTTTCTTGGTTTTGTTTTCGTCTCCAAAAAAAAAAAACAGTTCTTCTAGGTGTTGTGTTCACTGTTTCACAGTCAAATCTTCACTTTCTTTTCGCCTCATTGCTAAATTAATGTTAGTTTTTATTTTAAGTTACAGATTGCTCTTGCAGTTTCCAACATTTCCATCAGTTGTCCTTAACTTCTGTCAATGGTTGTAACTTCTAACCTGAGGAGAGGAATGCTCTAAGCTCCTCTGTTCTGTGGCCCCTCGCTTCAGAAAGCTTGTTGAGTTTAAGCCTGGCCCCCCTGAAAACAGACTCACTGCCCTGTATGCTCTTATTGAAGCCTCGAGTGCTTTATTCCGCTCTGCTCCACAGATCTTGAATAGTGCTCAAGTCAACTGTCTCTGTCGTCTGTGTTTGCCATGAACTCCAGCCTCTCCAAATGTCATCCTGAATCAAGCTCTGCTGCATTGCTTTGTACATGAGTCAAACTGTCTCATCCCATCGCTGTTGACTCTGTCTCAGTGGTGGAGCACATGTGACATTTAACTCCAGTGTTTTTATGGCACACAGAGCACAATGAGCTGCTGTTTTGTGACCTAACAGGCAGCAGTGCACAATCAGGACCATTTGCTGTTTATTTTCAAGGTCTGGGGTAATTTAAAGACTGTGGAAAAATGGATTTACTCAAGTTTTATGAAAAAGAAAAAGGGAGGAACATATTTAGTCAAACAGAGGAGATGAGTGTTGCTAACATATGTTTTCTGTTGACCTCTGTGCCTTTGAATGACAAGACAGGTGATAGTTTTATCCCTGATTTGAGCAGTTTATTTTCTGTGCTCATGAGATTTAAGATACATCCGTCTAAAACATGTTTTTTTTCTCTCTTTAAGGGTTCCTGCTCTCCCAGTAAAGAACCTGACTGGATCTGGACCCGTGCATCCAGCACTAGCAGGTTAGACCACACTCACTTTATACGATCCGTTCGGAAAACAGCGACCAAGAGTGTATTTGTGGTCTTCTCTTAATGATCTTAATGACAATCACATTCAGTGCCTCTTTTTCCGCTCTTCTGTTTGTCTGTATGTCTGTGTGTTCTGTACATTTGCATCAGGTATGACAGGTATCCTGATGTGCGCTGCAGGTCTGCCAGTTTGCCTGACCAGGGCCCCCAAACCCATCCTGCACCCACCACCCATCAACAAGAGTGACATGAAGCCTGTGCCTGGGATCAATGGCATGCGCCGCAAAACAAAGAAAAAGCACCTGAGAAGAGGTAAGACAGAAGACGAAGACTATAGGAGAGGAGAGAAAAGGAGGGCTTTAGTGAATACATTTGAAATGCTCTGAGGGGGCAACAAGTACAAATACTGACAGTGAGCAGACTTTCTCTGTCCTGCCAAGCTCTCCGGCACGTTTCTGTATCAGCTGTCTATGAATCTGTTGTTTAGCAGGCAAACAAAACCCAAAGCTGTGTTTTTCTGTTGTGATCAAGGGGCTGTAATTGTTTTTTAAATACCTCCAATTAAAGCTCCATAGGTATTTCAACAAATCTATCCTCACCCAAGGTAGCTGGTGATTAGTTAGGAAAGCGTTCCTGTTCCTGCTATAAAACGTAATGAAGAATGCTGTCTCAGATTTATGAGCACATGCAGCAGTATTTACAGTAACCATTTCACAGATGTTACCCTACATGCAGACTGACAGAGGCAGTTGTAAGGAAAGCAATTAACATGGGGAATGTTGTGTGAGCTGGAGTGAGACAGGGTCTGGTGTTTAGTGTGACTGCTGGGTTTGAATAAGTATTGGTCGATGGAAAGCCGCAGAAATGCTCGGGTCTCCCGAGGGAGTCTTTGTTGTAACTGATGAGCGACGCTGTTGGGTTCCATTTCTGCACTGGGGTTGTCCATTTCAATCTATCAGAGCGCTTTATGTTTCTCTTCAGCCAATAACTCAAAGGAATATGCCACTGCTCAGTTAAATGGAGGTTGATGTAGCAGCATTATAGCATGTAATTTGGTATTAAAGAAAATGGAAAAAGTGTTCAATCTGTTCTTTAGTGACTTAGAGCCTGTCTATAGGCACATTTAAAACACTGTTAAGGATGAATACAATGATTAATAATACATGCATCAGTAATAAATACATGGTTTGGTTTAAATAGAACTGTTCTTTCTGGAAGATTTCTCTAAATATGACCACATTTGACAAACTGGACCCAACCAAAACAGAGCTTCTTCCATGCATGCACCATCATTTTAACATCAGTATGCTAACGTGATAGACAAACATCACCTTCCCTAAAGCCACCTTGGAATCATGGCTCCAAAGTCTAAAACGTTGTCCCTCTTTTCTTGATAATTAGTGTCAAAATAGAAAACTCTTTCCAAGAAGTGTCCTGAAATGAATGTCATAATGTGTTAACAGATACTCTGTAGACTGAAAAATGAGAAGGCAGCTACATGTTCAACTCGTGTTTGCTGTCTGCAGTCAAAGCATGAATTGAGAGATGCTGGAAGGCTGTGAGAGGAATAAAGATGTGTTGTTTCTCATGCAGTGAGATTTAGACTCATCCTGCTTTGCTTTCTGTACAGAAAAAGGTCAGAGAGGCTTTTGATCCTGCTAATGAAGCCATCTAAAAGCAAAAAGTGTTAAATGCACAATGGAGTCTCTTCTGTATTCCTTTCTCCCCTCCCAGTCCCCGGCCTCCTCCTGCTTCCCTCTACCTTTTGTACCTTAACATGTTTTTTTTTAGCTCTCTCTGGTTCTTGTCACTGCTCTCCCTCCCTCTGTTCACTGGCTGTCCCTCAAATGAACAAACAAAGGCTCTAGGGGAAAAAGAGGTTGCCTTTAAGCCTATTTGGGGTGTAAGCTGTGGGTGTGCTTTCAGCCATGCTAGCGTGGTTGCACACAAGGATTATCGGAGAAAGCGGGGATGGCTGGTTGTTATCTGTCAGTTTGAAGGTGACCTCCTCTTCAACATCACAGACGTACATACTCAGCTATACTTATTCACAGGCCACACTCTTTAAATGGGGAAATAGTCACACCCAGGTCTGAGTGTGTTCAGAGGTGTTCAGATTCTACTTAGTTCTGTCCCACACTAATACCTGACCCAGACTCAAGTATTATCCGATACACATATCCATCTGATGTCAATTATGAAGTATGCATGATATTACTTTATCAACAGCTATTTATTACAAAGACTGTTTGGTGTGGTATGATTTCCATGATTGTTTTATAATAAAGTTTGATTTAATTTGGCAGTTCAACAAAGTAGTATTTTTTCTGGGAAAGCCACTGGGATAAAAATATACAGCGTCTTTCATATTCTTTCCTCACAGTATGTCTGTATAAGTTATATAAGAATGCATTCTTTTTGAGGGTATTTTCTTAACCCTCCTGTTATGTTCGTTTCTCTGGAACAGCAATAATGTTCCTGGGTCAATTTGACCCAGGGCATATTCAATTATCCAAAAGTGTCAGAACCACAAAAAATCCCAATACACATTTTTTAAAATCTAATTTTTATCTCCATTACTAACCATTTAAATCAAGATTTAATCCATTGGTGCTCTTTAATTCTCAGACTCGTCACTCGTTTTTCATTCAAATTAATGTTAAAACTTTTTTTAATATACATTGGAAAGCCCTAAATATAAATACAATAGTTTTACATGATATAGGTTTTTGTTTATTTTATTTTACACTTTGAATTATTTACTTTTTTATGAAGTGATGTTGATAAATTAACCTGACACCTCCTCTGTCACATGCTGCCCGATTTTAATGCTGCATTTGGCTGGTTTTGAAAGCCTAAAATAGCCTTTAAAAAGGGTAAGTTTGACCCTCAACATAACAGGAGGGTTAAAGCTGACTAATTATTATCCATAAGTAAAGTAATAATTTGCTTTTATTTTAAAAGGGCATTGCCAGTAGGAGGGGAAGTGGAAACAGTAAAATGGCATATTTGTGTCTTCAGAAATAATAAATAATGATTTATGTCTCTGCTTTGTAAATTAAAGGAATTCTAACCCTTCAACAAGCAAACACATCTCAACATGCTAAGTTAAAATTAGCAGCAGCTTTACTCACAGCAAGGAGGACGGTCAGAGGTTGTTTGAGCTCACCTTGAAATCTGATCAGTCACCCCGAATGCCAACTCTAAATCCTGAACTATGATTGGCTATTTGCCTTGTCAGAAGCTGGACATATGTCAACAAACTATTTGGGCTGTGTGTAGCTCATATAGTGAGGTAATAGTAGCTTTCCTTATATTTAAATGTGGCACATTTATAGAGGCAATACTTTAAATTGTGACTTTTAAGGAGATTTGTTCATATGTTGCGACTCGGTTGTGTTACTTTTTTCTGTTAGAATCACAGACAGTGATACATCTGTACAATACTTAAATGTTAGCAGTTAAAGTCGTGAGCACATGCAGGGATGGAGGTAGAAGTAAATAATATATACCACCCCTGCATAATATTTCTGTTTTACAGATGTGAATTACCTTAACTTCAACATAAAAACACAAGCTTTAAGCCTAATGGGAAAACTGATAGCTGATGTTAAGCTAGCTTTGACTAGTATACTCCCTCTGCTAGAATCACATATTTGTAGAATCACTTCTCCCTTGCTGCTCTACAAGAACTATTGCTAGTAATAGCTACAATACTTCATTGTTCTTTGAGGTCTACAGACAGCAGCTTCTTGTGGTCCCTAAGACCAGGTGGAAAACAAGGGGTGGCCATGCCTTCTCGGCAGTGGCCACCAAACTGTGGAACGAGCTACCCCCCCAATGTTGGATTGTCCCGAACATTACCAACTTTTAAATCCTGTCTTAAAACATATTTTTACTCCTTGGCTTTTAATCCAGCATGAGAGTTGTGTGGTCTCTGTCTGTTCTTTTATTGGATTTTTGATTGCCCTTACAGCGTTTTTATTCTATTTATCTTTTTTATTATTTTTTTTTAAAGTGTTTTATTTTTTTTATCATGATTCTTTTCTTTTATTCTATTTTATTTTCTGACAGCATTGTATGTTATGTGTGTTATAACTTATTTTACCTCACTGTGAAGCACTTTGCTAAACTTGATTGTTTTTTGTAAATGTGCAATATAAATAAAGTGGATTGAATAGTTCTATAGCCTGTTGGGGAGGGAGAAGATATATTTTTAACTGTTTTGGTATTTTATGGTGCTGAAATGGTATATTGACTGGTGTACTCACCATACCTGATCAATCACTTTATGCTGTTTCTGAGATATTTCTCATACTAGTATTGCTATCTGAACAACTCAAGATGAACAATTCATGTGTTAAAAGTAAATGGCAGATTACTTTCTCTGGCTTATCTCCTTCTTCTTTGACTTTTTCCATGACAAGGGAAAAACCCAGAAGATGTGGTGCGAAGATACACAGAGAAGATAAAAGTGGTACCAGATGAGGTATGGAAAACACACAAAAAGAGCTTTATGCCCACGAATAGCTGCACTTAGTCACCTGACAAAGTGTTAAAAGTCTCATAAATACACAGTCATGTGGAACGGCAGCTGAAGTATTTTTGTCGGCTATTCCAGGACTGTACCATCTGCATGGAGAGGCTGGTCATGTCATCCGGCTACGAAGGCGTCCTGCAGCACAAAGGCATCAAGCCAGAGCTGGTGGGCAAACTTGGCAAGTGTGGGCACATGTACCATCTGTTATGCCTGGTGGCCATGTACAACAATGGCAATAAGGTGGGTAAAGGCTTGTGAGCCAGACGCAGTTATGATGTCACTCAAGCTCAAATTATAACTCGCAATGTTACACAGCTTGACTGTAGTGGACGTCAGTGGCAGATGATCAGGATTCAGTACTGTTGGATACAGATGGGATCTCATATAGTTTTATCAGATCAATCAGATTTGTCTGAAGCACAATACTTTGAACAGATCGTGCTCACCTCAGTGCAGTTACTCGCAGGAACTACAAACGTACTGCTTGCTAAAGCAGAAAAGTCACATTGGCAGCAATATTAAAGTAGTAGAGAACATTAAAAGCAGAAGTCACATTGCCTTACTTCTAGTGGTTTCTAGGTTTGGAGATAGTTTTGGTTTGATTCGGTTTTGAAACTTATTTCTTTGAGATTTATGCCCCACACTTCGTACTTTTCAAAGAGAGATTTGTTTGATAATCTCATTGGCATCTTCTTGAGAACTCAATCCATGTTTCGTGTGGATGATTCAAGTCCTGTAAGCTGTTCTTTGGACTATGTGTCCACAGACTGTTCCTTAGAAAAGGACTGGGACATTGTTTCTGCAATGAAAGAAAGACGTTAGTGTTGGTTATTAAAGCAATATCAAAGTACTTTTTCTTTGGACACGCTATATAGACATACAGAATAAAAACTGTTATCTGGCACACAGGAGCAAAAAGTTGCTCATAAGCAATGGGAGTTACAGATAAGTCATTCATGTTTCTTGCAACCCAAAAAATATCTGCTTGAAGCTCAAGTTGGGAAAATAATTTCTGTTTAGCTTCTTCATTTTATTCCTGGTTTGCAGGCTACTTTTGTGTTTGCTAATTAGCTTACATTGGTGTTTCAATTTGCTCCCTGAAAACAGCTTTCTGATGTAAGGGTGATAAAAACAGTAAACATCAACCAAAACATTATATTTTGAGTGTGAAGTACAACAACAAGCTAAACAAACACTGCATGGATGTGAGGTTAGCTGCTACGTAATAGTTTGGATGGTAGATAAGAAACAGACAGATGTATCAGTGTATTCAAGTAAGAGAAAACTGAATGGCTGCAAACTATTAGAGACTCAGTGTGAACATGTAATTTTGTTGAACTTACTCTTAAAAGCAACATAAACATTAAATGGCAGTATTATCAAATTATTTAATTATCACTTTCTTTTAACCAGGATGGCAGTCTTCAGTGTCCAACATGTAAAACCATTTATGGGGAGAAGACAGGCACGCAGCCTCCTGGGAAGATGGAGTATCACGTCATCCCCCACTGCCTGCCAGGCTACCCCGACTTTAAAACCATCCGCATCGTCTACGACATTCCTGCTGGGATCCAGGTCAGAGCTCAAATCCTTCACTAAATCCAACATGCTGCTTTTGTGCCCTGATCCACTGTCTCTCCTCTGTAAATCCATGCCCTTTCTACACCTACTGCTTATCCGCTTAAGTTTGAAGGTTGGTTTTTGGAGCAGGAAGGTGAAGTGCTGTAGCTGTGTAAGTGGAACCAGCATTATTAGGGATACTATGTAATGGTTTTGGAGAAAGAAAGACTTTCAAAATCTAGGAGAGCCGCTGTAATTATATCATCTCATCTTTTAACTTGCTTTTATATATATATTTTATCAGTAATTAAGAATACACTATATGAAACACAGCATACGGTTTAAAAAAGAAGTGCTGGACTGAATGCAGTGAAAGGTTACTTTCAATCTATAACCCATTGCATTCAAGTATAGAGCTTGTTTTGTAACCTGGGTTTGTGCTGGCAATATAAGAAGGTCACATATTTCATCCTGACTGCTGAGAGGAGCTCTAATAGAGTCAATAAACTGACCTTTTCCCTCCAGAGGAGTGGGCTCAGCGTCCCAGGGGACAGAGAATAGCAGGGGTCACCTGACCACCCAGGTCCGCAAAGCAGCAGGATTTCCAAGAACACTTTCTTTGGGTCTCTGTTCTCTATCTTTTTACCTTTCTCTACCCTCACTCCTGCATAATGGACTTATTGGATAACAGAAAAAGCAGAATACGAGTTTAACAGTCAGCAAATGATTGAGTATTAACTCAAAATTTGTCCTGGGGAAAGTCCCAAGAAGATATCTTACAGAGTAATTTATAAATTAATTTTTTTCTGCTTCACAGCGTAGACACAAAGAAGGACAGTCAATGAATAAATGTGTCATTTTAATCTGCTTAATTAGTGAGCCTGATAGATGCAGAACAAGCACAGAAAGAGGCTGTGAACGGCTACTTTTTAACAACATAATTTCAGCCTCACTAGAAATAAGGGAAAAAGGGGAAATTATGTGCAAAATGTGTCATGACAAGTGAACTGTAACTACACGTGTGTATGTCATTGCTAAAGGTGGGGGTAAATCTGATGAGGGTGCAGGGAGTGTTGCAAAGCTGGTTGCCCATGGAGGGATTAGGAGTATATCAATCAGGCTCACAAAAGCCATGATATTTAAAGAGATAGTTGATATTTACAGTAGCATATCTGTCAGATTACTCACACAAAGGGCCATTGTAAGCAGCATAAACACTGCAGCTCGTCCCGTGGGTGCTGTTGACATTTGCTGGACGATTAAGTCGTAATTGGAACAGAAGGAGATGTTATGTTTGTTTTTGTTCTTGACATTTTCTTCAGACCAATGAACACCCCAACCCTGGAAAGAAGTTCAGTGCAAGAGGGTTCCCCCGACACTGTTACCTCCCTGACAACGACAAAGGCAGGAAGGTAAGCTGCAACAGCCTTCCAAAATAATTGTGGCACAGAGCAAAACTAGAGAAGCATTACACCAATGCTGCGATCAAGTGCACATAAGTTGTCTGCTGTAGTCTGTATGTATATAATTTTTTGGGACCCTGAAGCCCACTGCATGTGGTATGTAGGCCTGTATTTTGTTACAGAAGGATAGTAATTTCCTTGTGCAACTCTTCTGTCTTGTTAGGTCCTGAAACTACTCATCATGGCCTGGGACCGACGCCTCATTTTCACAATCGGCACGTCCAGTACCACAGGCGAGTCAGACACAGTGGTGTGGAACGAGATTCACCACAAAACAGAATTTGGCTCAAACCTGACCGGCCACGGTTACCCCGACCCCAACTACCTGGACAATGTCCTGACAGAGCTATCGGCACAGGGGGTAGGCGAGGACAACCTGAAGGACTGATATTGTCTGGATACAAAGGATCCACATCCCATCATGCCTCACCGTCTCAGAACAGAGCCTCTGAATGACGGACCAACATGCAGCTGACAACTCTTTACTCTCCACAAAAAAAACAAAAAAAAACAGGAGCAATGGAACCAAAATAATCGACACGGTTATGATCAGTTTTTTGATTATAATAACCCCCCCCCCCCCCCTGCTGTTTCTTGGTCTTTGCCTGGAGCATGTCAAGTTCATGCCAAAAATGTTCAGAGGGAAAATGATGCAAAGAAAAGGAGAGATTTCTCTCTACATGTTTGTTGCTGTGGGATTTCAGTTCAAACTAAAGCTGCACTTGGAGTAAAATAACAAGAGGCCAGAATTATACAAAGGTATATCTCTAAATGCTTAACTCCAGAATGCATGGCCCAGACTAACGCTGCATATCAATGTTAGGAGAATTTCTGCAGTAGGGTGAGGTGTCGATAGATCAGTCGTTGCTTGTTATTGTGAAGAGAAATTTGTATATGAGAACTTCAGTATTTTGGATAAAATTTAATCCTAATTGATCAATTATGTATTGTTCCCCTTTGTCACTTAAAGTTAATGATTGTCATGTAACAGATGGTAAAACTTGAATACAATTGAATTGATGATATTTTCCACTTCAGATTACCGAGGCCAGTTGTTGTGTCAAGTGGGAGTGTTTTGTAGTGCATGAAGCAATATCCAGAGAGCTTTGAAATATTTAGTGTTTGGTGATAAACGTATGTTGTATGGTTAACCTTGCAGACTGTCTAAGAGAAGAGGCATGGAGTAAATGAAACAAGCATCTTACCAGTCAGTTTGAGGCTTGTTACGGGCTGTTGTGACGACAAAGGCGGAGGTTGTGAAGCGGAGGTTTGCCACGCTCCAAGGTTACACTCATTTGTTTTGTTGACACACTGATGACGCTGACCTCTGCGATTATAAAGCCTGCATTAATTCTCTCCCTGTTGGAGCACACCCTGGCGTTAGCACGATCCATCATGCTGACCATACATGAGGGGTGAGTGTGTGATTGCGTGCTCTGAGGCGTTAATTTAGCTTGCTTGGAGTCCTTGAGGAGAGAAGCCCAGCACGCTCCTCACAGATGGACGTCCGTCTTGTAAACACCAACAGTTTATCCCTGGAGACGCAGCTCGGGCAGCGCTCCCGCACGCCTGTGATCTACAAGTCTCTAGTGAGCGTGTTTGCTGTAGGCAGTGTGCAGAGCTTCACGGCATGGATGGCCAGCAGTGAAATTTCTTAGTTCCAGAGCGAGCTCACACAGAGTTCTGAAGGCCGATCCTTATGTATGGACATGACCCTACTCTCCTCCTCCTCCTCCTCAGCAGCAGAGCTCTTCATCTGAAGAACCAGGCTAATGCTGGGCTAATATGTTGTTAGCTGGGAACTGTTTTTCCAATGCTCTACTGCTCCAGATCTTATGCCTGTGAGATAGTGGTTTTGAAAGGTCCTTGGTGGAGATCTTGCGATATTCCTTTACTCTGAGATAAAAGATAATCCCAGTGCTGCATAATTATCCATAAATATACCTGATCAATTTTAATGAGCAGGGATGTGGATGTAAAGTTTATTATATGGGCACCCAGCTGTGAGCTTAATTTTGAATTAAATCATGGTCTTCCAGTGCACGTTGGTGCAACACTTTTACCCGGTCAATTTATTTTTAGAAACATGTCTTACATTGCAGCTAAACCTGTCTTTTTTGAGTTGATGTTTATAAACTGGCTTGCAATGCTTTAAAAATACAAATAATATACATTTGCAGATGTGATAAACCTTTAGATTCAAGCTCAGTTTGAGTCTATAGTGTAAGTTTAATTTATTTTTTTACTCTTCTATATAGAAAATATAAAAATATACTGACTGGCCCACATATCTATACACCGGCACATGTTAACATGAATACATAAAATCTGGCAAAGCTGAATTTGTCAGTATGTCAGGGACTGTTGAAATATGTACGACATGTTATGGACGTCTTATATTACAAGTAGTCTTAGCGTATGCTGCTGTTGTTACCTTAATGTAGAATCTGTGTAGTTGATCCCAGTGGGACCCCAATAAATACAGTAAATGTGTCTTTATTATTGGTGGGGGAGCTTTAGCAGCATGAAGATGGCTGTCTCCCCACAAATGGGCAATTTCTCTTTTCCTACTTGACCAGAACATGGGAATGGATGCAGTCAGCAATCTTTGAGCAGTCTAAGGGTAAAAATATGACACATCTGGGTTAACAAGAAGCTACAAATGATTCTTAGTGTTTGTTTTAGCTTACTAAGCTATAGATTAGTGTTAACCACCAACTGCCCATACAAAATACACCAAGTTCTATTCTTTTGAAACCTATTTTCCATTCATCATAAGACAAAAATTAACACAATTCAATTGTATTCCCGTAAATTAGAGCAGTTTAGGATATCTTGGGTTAAAGCTGTGTATTTTGCCCTTTTCCAATGTGTAACATCAAGGTTTGACATTTTCATACAAATTTCACTGCTAACTTCATAGCAGACTAGCATACGATACTAGGTAACTCAGGCTGGTTAGAGATTTTTCATGCATAAGATATCCTATGTGGCTGGTTTACAACTAACAGATTTGTCACTTGTGCCCTTGAATTTTACATAAATTCTGTGAGCAAGGTTTGCAATTCGACTGCACAGGCTACAAATCAATTCCCACAGATTCCGGATCTGTATCCATGGGTTACACACAAGCGGCAACCTCCGGTCTAAAAAACATGAGTCCAATGCGGAAGTGCTAAAAACTGCAGTTCATCAAGGATCCACTTGAGGCTCGCTCTGGAAGTACCGGAAACCACATACACACCAATTCAAAGAAGACGATCTTTACAGCAGAAATAAACATGTTTACAGCCTGGTACAAAAAACAAGTGTAGTCTGGATAGCTCATTTCTCGATCGGCACACACTGTACGTGGGGTGATTTTTTTTCTAATTCGGCCTATTCAAAGATATTATTACGAGTCTTCTAATGAGAGGTACAGCTGACTTGATTGACAGACGGGAACACTTTAAGTGTTGACTAGGAGGCTGAAAGCCCGCCTCTTTACGTGACAATCGCTCGACAGCAGCAATATGGCTGTCACCGACAATTGGCCTCAAAACAGCGCTTCAGAATCAAATGAGTGCCGTCATGGATACTGCACACATCTGTAACCAGATGTACACACAATCTTGCAAACTGTGTGCACAGATTTGCATAAAACTCCTTTTTTTCTTTTGAGCTGGTACTCAGGGGGCTCTGAAAACATCAACTCTAGCTGATATTGTATGCTACTTGGATTGAAATATAAACCAGCTCTGAGAGTGAAACTCTAAAAAAAACTAACTTTCAAACCAGCTTGAAATGTATTTTAGGTAAATGTTAGCTGTAAACCAGCCACATAGCTTACATTATGCATGAAAAATCACTGACCAGCGTTGAGTTACCTAGCATCATATGCTAGTCTGCTAAGATGTTATAAGGGATATAGGAATGTAAAGGTTAGCTTCCTAAAAAAATCCAACTTTTAATCAAGCTAGCAAAACAGGCTTTGTTCAGGTTTTAGCTATACTGTCTAACGGTTGAAAGCTTCATGACAAAAAATCTCATTTTAATGTAGCTAGCAAAATATGCTTGTTAGGTTGAAATGTTATAGCTATTTGATGGATAAATTGTTAAAATAAACATAAACATTGAGGCTTGCAAGCTCTTAATGTTGGTTGGCTTCAACAATAGCTGCAACTGAGCTTTTAATGGATTAAACTCTTAAAATTCTTAATAAACATGAACTACTGTTTGAGCAATCACCCACTTTGGCACTTAATTTACTATACTACTATTTAATCATGAGTATTTTTGACAGAGTTAAAGGAGTTAAACTACCTTTTTGCTATTCACTCAAGCTTTCTTTCACCTGCTCAGGCTACAGCAAACAACTAAAGTGATTTGTATGCTTGATTAGGACCCAGGTGTTGAAAACAGTCTTTGTTTGGCTTGTTCCATCAAGTTTTCTCACAACCTTTTCGACTCCCTTTATAAAACGGGACAGCTAAAGATGATGCTTCCAATCTATCAGGGAACCTTTTCCATGTTGAGTGAAGTTACATTGCTAAGAGAAGTCCAAATCTTTGCTTCTTCTTTTACTTTCAATGATCGGCCTTGATGTATGAAGGATGTCGGCCGTTTAGATTTCAGGTGTGTACAGACTTATATGGAAATAATTAATAAAACATGGTTTGGTATTTGTCAGATAAAGAAAGAGAGAGGTGGTGTTTATGCAATTTACTATTTTTAAGATATTCTATATGATTTATGTGTAGCAACAAGGCTTATTTTTTGTTTATATGACTATGGATGTTTTCTTTATGGGGTGCCTACCTCCAGGTTTTTAAACAAAGGGGTTACAACCCGAGGATGTCCACATGCTATGTGTTAGAAAACATATATTTTTTGATGTCTTCTTTTGAAAAATGATTGTCTCTAAAAGAAATAAGACATTGCTGTATTACTCTTATGATCCATTCCATACTATTTTCCATTTGATGAAAAGTGGCATAAAGAATGATTCACCTTTTCTTAACATATGGAGTATATACAGTTGTACTATCAGATAGCGTCAGCTGCGAACTGTACTTTTCTGATGAAACAATACCTTAACATTTTCTGTGGGTATACTGTAAGTTTCTTTCTGTCTGTGCGAGTATGTGTGAACGTGTGCTGAGTGTGCGCCTAGTAAATGAATCTTAGGTTCATGTCCTTTAAAGATACAGTAATGTTCTCCTAGAGGTGCATGTTAACCAAACTGTGAGCAGGTTTATTGACAATGCATAGCTTTTTGCGTCAGAAAAAATCATAGCTTATTTAGAGAAATCACCCAGGTCTTCTGGGGATTTAGCACTGTGGTTTTGCATCTTTCTCCAGATAGATAAAAAGATTTTTTCCTCTTTCAGGTTTGATTTACACAGATGGGGAATGAAGCAGCGTTTTGCTGCTCTCCTCACTGCTTTTACATGTGAAACATCTGAATGTTTTGCATTTTAAGTGCCCATATTAATTGACATTTATTAAATCATGATTTTTGTGATTTGATTTTAAGCAGTGTCTACATAATTGCTAATTAATGGTTAACACAGAGAAACTGAGATCAACTAAAGGCAAGATATAGAGACATTGATTAAACTATAAAGGGCTTCTTAATCTATCAGTCTTTATTGAATTGTGATGACCTTGTTGCATGTTTGTGTGTTTCTTGTGGAAAAATAAATGTGCCCTGGACAGGGTAATTTGTTTGACCTTTTTGTTACCGTGCTTCTTTCTCATCAGCCCCCTACACGCACACACAAACACTCTGTAACATGTCCACCTTCATTTAGCGTCACCCTTCCCCTCATACTTGGCAGCTTTCTGCTCTACGCCCTCGATATGTGGATATAAATGAGCTTTGCTGAAGCTGTGCAGTGCGACAGAAACAGTCCTTACCTGCAGTAAATTTGCTTAATGGTCATTTTCTGTCACTAGCTTTGGCATGTCGTTGCTGCGGTGAAGAGATGTGGTTGGTGAATACTAAAGCAAGTCACTCAACAAGACCAGCAGGAAATCAGCTTCCTCTTCAACAAACACTCATCTCCCTCCTTGCTCTGACACGGCAGCTCAAGGGTCAGTCTCCTCCTGGTTCTGGTACCCAAACCTCTGACCCTGCATCCTATCATGTCTAATGAGAGATCCTGCAGGGAGGCACTTCTGCATCACTGCTCTCATTAGCATTTAAATAAGACCAGGAGGAGGAAGCGTTGCAAACATTGTTTGTGTGGAATGATTTAACAATACATTGTGCAGTTATAGTGGTTTGATTAGATTTTTCATTGGACTAAGAGGCCGTGTGATAACTATGATACTTCAGGCGGATCCTGGATCTCTCACACATTTAATGGTATTTCCTGCAAGAGTGGAGTGTATGACAGTCCCTGCCCTTGTTAAGTCGGCCTGATATATATCATTTCTGCTTTCAATTCTGCTGAAGTAAACTAGAAAAAAAAAATTGCATGAGAAACGAGCTGAAATAAGAGTTTACTTAATTTTACAGTTGTGTTTAATTCACAGTTACAATTCACTTGGAGCAAAGCAGCATGGTGTTTTTTCAAAATAAAGTACAGGCAGTATAATTTTTTCTTCAAAATAAAAGTCCCCACCTGGGGAAATTTGGAGTTTACAAGAAACGTGTTTACTCTGGTTTTACAATTTTTGTATGATAAATGATAAATTCAATTTTGGTGTGCAGAAAATACAAAAGGATGGATGAATAAAGCTGTTCTAATGCAGCTTATTGATCGTAACGCCTGGCATGTGTACAAAGGAGTTAAATCAAAGATGGGAAGAAAGTTTCACGGGTCATCTTCTAAGAGAAAAACAAAGGTAGTACCTGTACCAGAGGATCATCTACACAGCTCCAGAGGCAGGTTGGTCTGCTAAGGTTATCAGAGAGATCACAGATCTGATCTTGATTACACTCACTGACCTCTATTTAAGGAGGAGACACAGGGACTACTTATTTTACTAGAAAAGGCTTTACAGCATGTCAAGGTACAGTTTTTGTCTAAAAGATGTCCCCCTAAAAAAAAAGTGTGATATGAACGGTTAAAATAAAATTTTGTCACATTTTCCAGCAATAATTTGGCATCTCATACGTGTCCTGACACCCAAGAACCAAATATAGTGGCACCAAATTTGTAGGAAAATATAAACTTATCAAGACTTATAATTTTAACTTGTATTGTCTTATCAATGTTAATGATTGATTCATTATGCATATGGTTCCTTAAGTCATAAAGGTAAATATTACCTTCATGACTTCAGGAATGGCTACTGCAAAGAGTAAGAACAGTTTAAATATGTAATTATTAACATTGGATTGAAACATTTAGGTTGACTGGCCATAGCACCCAAAACAAAAGCACATTGTTTAGTATAAAGGGACCAAAGCAACAATGAAAAAGCTTACATTTTGCTCACTGTACAGGCAGCGTTATGCAGTGGCATGTGCACCAGCTTTTCATTAACTCATGGTAGTTTTGACCTATAATATTAATGTCACCGCTACACTGTGATGAAATACCTTATTGAAATACAAAACGCTGATAAAGCAATATCAAAACACCTTACATTCATGTAACGAAGATAACACTACAACAAGCTTTTTGCATAAAAATGTGCGACCGTGGTCCTGTACAGTATTTCAAAATATAAAAGCTTCTTTTCACATTTCACAACAAGTGGGTGCAGGCCATGCAAGGGATTGCTTGTTATCTAGATACAAAATATCAAGTCAGATCATGCTTTAAAGTCCCCCCCACCCCCTTTATCATCAAGTATCATAATCACTCCCTGGCGCTGCAGAAGTCGGTGGCACTCAGCGAATACAAAAAGATTGAAAGTGGCAGAACTCCCTCTGCTCTTACAGCGGGGCAAATGTACTAAAAGGCTGGAGGAGGTTTCACCCTGTGGCCACTTTTTAGTCCCTGACGATCAAGAGAGTCAACATCTGATGTTCACTCATGTCGGTACAAGATGCAGGGGCGTTGGTGGATCCCAGTCTTTGTCTCTCTGTGGAGTTTAGGGATTCAGGATGACACTAGTGGAGTCCTCTTTTTCTCTGCGCTGGAATGTGGCGTGAGTCTGCTCCAGATCATCTATCACTGCTAGCAACCGAGGAGCAACACTCTGACCTGTCTTCATCTGATGAACATTGGATCTTGCACCACCTATGAAACAGATAGAATGCATTAAAATGTGATGAAACCAAAGTACAGATGATCATTGTTTATCATAATATCCTTCCTGGGCAGAATTCTGTTTTTCAGTTTAAATGAACAAAAAAAAAAGTAAGATTCTAATAAAATAATATACATTTTGTCTAATCAGTGACGAAACTGCTCAATTTTCTTCAGTGAATCTAAAACAAGCGGTACAATGAGAGTTGGAGGGGGTTAAAGTTTAATTGTTGTCAACAGCTATCTTTTATCCTCTGGCCAGCATTTTTAACAGTCCTGTAAAAGAGAGACCCTTTTGTTGATTTGTATGCGTAGGTATGTACAAACTGCAGAATCAGTATATAAAATGTCATGTATTGTAAATATTGATACAGCAGAATTTTAATTCCATTTAATTTGCTGAAACTAGAGGAATAGATGTGGTGTCAGCTTCTTCACTGGAATGATATATATTCTTAAATAAAGGCAAGATTTGGATTTAGCATTAAAACATGTTACTAGCTGTTGGAAGTTGGTGTGAGATGTTCAGTGTAGGAAAGAAAATACATTCATTTCTATTTATTTTATGTCACTTGAAAAAAAAAAAAAAGAGGAAACCCATTTAAGCTAGGTTTAATGGCCTTATCAGGTGTTGCCTCCAGATAGGCTGGACTCCAGGTGATAGCTAGGATACATGCTACGAAAATTTAATAAAAGTGTCACCTTTTAACTCTGTTAAAAATAAAAGATGAATGTGTTGATGCAGTGGCTGCAGCCTCACCTGGGTGTCTGTCAGTGTTGATCTTTACTTTGTTGCTGGACGTCTGATCAGCAGCTGGCACCTCCAGATATTTTTTCCTGCAGTATCAGTCACATATATTAGTTACATAATCTCAGTCTTTTCTCTAAAAGCTGCTTTGTCTTTCTGTGGAGTGATACTCTTATAATTGTGATGTCATTGCGCAGTAGCAGGAGATAACTGCAGTCCTGTGTTGCAACAGAGACCTCTAGTACCCACTTAATGAACTGCACCCAGACTGAAGACGCTCCCACACTCTTTCCACCACCCACCTGAGTTTGTCTCTGCCGTGGAGAAGCTGCTTGAAGATGGTCTGTGTCTCTACATCAGGATCAAGAGGGTCACTCCAGTCCCCCAGTGTCACCGCTGAGTGAGTCCTACTGCAGCCTATAACTGAGAAACACACTTTGATTCAACAGTGGTGATCCAGATACTGAAGTCTCCTCACATAGGTACATATAAATCTGCAATGTTTTAGTGCAGGCAGCATAAGCAACAATAAAATGTAACTGGTCAGAGAAAATCACATTATGATTCTCCAAGCTCGCTCTCCACTGGAGCAACAAAAACATGGCAGCTACAAATTGAGGGTTTAGTCATTAAATATGGATCACTAGGAGCTCACTCACTCGCTCTTTGAAGCCTGCTACAAGTTAGTCGGGCGGGATAATGTGAAGGAGAAGTAAGCCTGGATTCTGAATGACAAAACTACTTATACTCTGAGTTACTCTTCATTCCTGATGATGTTTCAAGGGCAACTAGTGCGTAATTTTACTCATTTGTACAAATGGATCTGATCTGAATTTCTAATATAAGACAAGAAAAGTGCAATAAATGATAGAGTCACATAAGCCCCTTCCTGTGTCATTGTTGAAAGTTTTCAGTAGTGGGAATAGGATTACCAGCTCGGTCTGCTTGAAGGCAGCAGGTCCACTTGCCGCTGCGATGAGCCCCTGGGTGGAAAGAGGGCAGCATGCGCTCATTGTAGATGCTGACTTCCTGATTGCTGACAGCCACTGGTTCAGCTCATTCACATTCTATTCCAACAAAACACAGTCAGTATGAGCTTTGTGGCTCCTCAAAGTCATATTTACATGAAAGTATGTTTAAATTTGCTTTCCAAAACTGTCATTTCAGAAGTATTAAAATGAAGTTGGATCAAATACTGTCATGTAGTTGTATTATACCTTAAGTGAACACTGCCACATAAGTTGTTTGATTCTCAAAGGGGTAAATGAATAAATGTAGCCAAAAAAAATAAACTTTTTACGATTTCTAAGCAAAACGTCTTCATTGATCTTTAAACAATAACTCTACACGTGTTACAAATTATTATGCAAGTTGCATTTTTGTGAAATTTTAAAAATTATGTTAACAGTCGTTTTCAAATTTGTTAGGAAGTCAGATAGTGAATATATTTCTTCAGTTGTGTGGTTTAAATGATGCTTTTCGGCTGTATTTTTAAATAAATGCAGAATCTGCAGAAATGAGCGTGCCAAATTATTATGCAAGTTGGTGATAAGAGCATATAACTTGTGAAAATTAAAAACTAGGCACCATTTTAAACATTCTATTGATTGAAAATAATAATATTTACCACAACTGTATTCAAACTTCAACAAAATCAACAGTTTTTCTTTACATTTGTATACAAAACAAAACTGATAATGTTTTGAAACATTTCAAATCTAAAGTGTTTCTCAAATGTCCAATATAACCTCCTTTTCTTTCAGTGAGGGTCAGAGGTCATTGGTAAACTGATTTAGTGAGGTTTCTGATGACTTCTCTGCTGACTCTGTGAGCTGAACCTTGTATGGCTTTCCAAAGATGTTCTTTTGGGGTGTTGAACTCTTGCCATTACTGTAAATTATCTCTTTTAGTACTGACCACAAGTTCTCAGTTCGGTTGAGATCAGGTGAGTAGGCAGGCCAGTTCAGGTGGCCGTTTTAACCACACAGTTGAAGAAATATATTCACTATCTGACTTCTTGACAAATTTGAAAACGACTGTTGACACAGTTTTTAAAATTTTCACAAAAATGCAACTTGCATAATAATTTGGAACATGGTGTAAATTATGTTTCCGTGTCAACAAAATAAGTGATCATGGAAACAAAGTGCAGTTTTTGCCTAAGCAAAGAAAACAGCATTTTTGTATCAAACTGATGAGATGAACTCTAGTGATGACTGGCTGATGTACTAATGCACCTTGCACTGGATGTACATGGTGAGCAGCTGTCCGTCGTTGTCCTGGGTGATGACCTGCATTACATTCGGCTGCTGGAAGGCGTTTTCATCAACCCTCTCCACTGCACACACACACTGAATGGGGATCGAGGAGCGCACCTGCAACATTTCAGCAACAAACCACAACTCCAATTAACATAAGTATGCACAGGCTGCTAATGATGGATCATGCTGTAGGCAGTTTCACACTGGGGTTAAAGTGAAATGAAAGTGACACTAGATCACAGAGCAAATTAATGGAGCTGTGTCTGGTAGTGAAATATTTTGCACACATTAGACGAAGAGGAAGAGTGTGAGGCAAAGAGGAAATGAAGATGAGATCAGCACAGCAGCAAAGGGCACTTTAAAGTGTAAATCAGCCACTTCCAACGGGACCTCGCTTCTCCCAGACTGGAGTGCTCCAACATGGAGGAAAGGAGCCAGGACATTGTCTGCAATCTGATTTGCAATGTTAGCATGAATATCCACAGCCTTCAATTAGCTCTCGCCTTTATTCCACTCACACAAAGCCCAGGCCGGCTCAAAGAGGGAGCTTCTTTTTACTGGGCTGAGGAGAGAGAAAGACGGCTACCCTCTCGTGCTCTCCCTCTCTCAATCTACGGCTGGTGAATGAGAGGAGATCATTATCACGAGGTTAGGCACCGAATGATAATCACACTAATGATGTTCTCCCAAGGAGATCAACACAAATACAATAAGGAGAGGACTGGGGATGACTAGAAGGTTCCCTTGTATTATGAGCCGAGCTGATGAACGCCCTTCAAAGAGCAGACACAGCGGCTAATTCATCATCAGCGGGCGTATCAGCTTCTGATAATGGATGAGTCACTTTCACATGACTTTGATTCAAGTTTACTCATCTATTTTAAGCTTGTAGGAGAATAAGCACACATTTATCTTGAAGACTCATTTTCTTAATTGAAATCTCACAACCCTGCATCCACATGGAGTCTAAGTAATGAAAAAAACAAGTTTTCAGGATTATTCATGTGCAATCTACCTCAAATCGGGGAAAGTTGGATACAAATTTTGGAAAAGATTTACAAAGTTGACAATTTATTTCATATCAAGGAAAATAGTGGACCAAAGTTAACACAAGCTTGATGATGAAAAGTCCAATTTATTCACCTGGATTAACTTTTTGTTTCTTTTGTTTTTTTTTTGTTAATTTGTATTAATTTGTGTTTGTAACAGCAAGTTTCTGTCAATGCAAAGTTACCACCTTCATGTATAACCATCAAAATAAAATATACATCTCTTGATTGCATCTGTGTTGTTTCCACATTGTGGCTTTAAAGCTGGGGTTGGTAGTCTCGGAAAACTAGCATGAAATTGTATGTAGCATTTCCTCATGACTCCGTCTAACCCCTCCCCTCCTCCCTCAGAGCTCCTCCAAAACGACCCCCCCCCCCCCCCAGCTTACATGCACGAGCGCCGCTGACTTGCAACCATATGTTCGTGACTGATTCAAAACCAGTCCTCACCAAAACATTATCATAGTGAAAGTTAAAAACACAAACAAACATGGCTGCTGTTAGTACTTACAACTGTCATGCTAGCATTATCCAGTTGTACCGGTGACACGATATCAGGAGAAAAGTTATAACATATATAATACTGTAACAGCTCTACTGTTTGTTAAACGTGTTCAGTGTAGATGTTCTTAATTCCTACAGTGTTGACGGTTAGTGAATGCATCAGGAGAGGTGTAGAGTGTGCGAGCGGGAGAGACAAGAGGAGAAGTTCTTCATTCATTCAAACATTGATTGTTGCTTTGTTGGTTGTCGTGGTAACGGCCGACAGTGACCGGTTATTAAAACTCAATGTGTTCACGAATCGGCTCGTCATCCCTACAGAGTCCGGACGGGCGGACGCTACAATACATCTACATTTCTGTAGGACTTACTAAATGTCATTAATTCTTTTGCTTGTCAGAGCCCCCATGGTGAGAGCTTTTTAGACTCTGATCCGGACTACAGTCCTGAGCAAAGCACCTCATCGGGCCAGAGAGGACAGGCCCGAGGTCGGCCGAGAGGGGCAGTCAGTAGAGTCAGGGGAAGCAGAGGCAGGGGACGGGACTCGGAGTGCAGGCTGGGGAAATGTACGCGCAGGAGGCGGGCAGAACGGGAGGATGGGATTTGAATGGTTTAAAATTTTGGGTCCCAAAAACGGTGATTGGTTGGTGTTTACTCCAGGTTTACTCCGGCTTTTTTTCACTCTTTTTTAGGAATACATTATGTATTGATTGCCATCAGGACATAAAGATCATTTTAACCAGTATAACAAAAAGTGTATATGAAGTTCAAGCCTACCTGTTCAGTACCAACCTGCCACTCAGGGGTCTTGGCGTAGGACAGCGTCTCACTGGTCAACCAGAAGTAGCGTTTCTTAAAGGCGAAGCGGGACAGCAGCTGGGGTCCCTCTGTTTTGTGTTTATGTAAGAACCCTTCTTTAACTGTGACTGAGGGCATAAACACAGCTCTTTGTGGCACCTCAGACACTGCAGGAGGAAGATGACACAAGGAACTAGTGAAGCACATGCACGTGTAAAGGACTTTTTATGTACACAGACACTAGGTGGTGCTGTATCAATAAACAAACAGCGAGTTCCATGTATTACTACAGTTCAAGCCTTCATTTCAGAACTTTTTCATTAATGGCACCTCAGCCTCAGCTTAAAAGAGAGGTCCTTGTCAGTCCACCAAATCCATCCAGATAGCATTAAATGTCAAACTGGCTTTTAAGAGAAAAGAGTGGGCGTGATGAAGGAAACATGAGACATCAGAGGGGGAAGATGTTTCACAACAACAGACGCCAAGACATGTTGGCTAACCACCGCGGGCGTGCGGTTTTTCACTCCAGCTCCCTGCCAGCTCATTAACCGTGTCATCTCTTTTCTAGGCCTCCAGCTCGCTATTAATTTTTTAACTATAGAGCTGCTGTATTGTTTCATTTAATCCTAATATCAGCTGGAGGCTGCTGCACTAGCAGCTGGCCTGTGGGTGTTCAGCTCAACAGCATGACCTCCTTTCTTTACTTGATTATATGTTTAGTGGTGTGTTCACTCGTGTCAGCCTCACCAACGTCGTGATCTATGTCGATCAATTTGTCCAAGAAGTCTTTGACGGAGGCCACGCTGCGCAGGATGATTGGATGAAGAGGTGCCATCCACTGCTCCTTTCCATGGCCTAGCTGAAGGCCCAAGTTCCCGACGCTTTGTAATGCCTGGCGACCATCAAAAACACACCATCAACTCACACCTCCGACACATCAAATCCACACTAACCGACAGAACTCAGTGTGAGTGACTGCACATCTCAAAGTTCGAGATCAAACGGGTCCCTGAGGCCAAGCATGCTGTGAGGCCTTTTGTCCAGCCCACACCTGGCCAAGGGTGAGGAGGAAGTCCCTTAACACCCCTCTCTGAAGCTCTGCTTTGAACCCCAGTTACACACAGACACACATACAAGCACACAAACAAACACACACACACGCAGACAGGTAAAAATAGCATGTTCCCTCTCTTTATAGCGGACCCATGGCAACAGCACTTCAGCACCATGGACAGCGACTACAGAAACCACATGTGGGAGAACAACGAGGCCTTACTTTTGCTCTGGTATCTGACCATGACAGACTGTTTTTAATCATATCCATGGTGCTGGTTTAAGTGACACTTTGGGGTATCATCATCTGTTAGATTAAGACACTATGGGCTCTAATTTGTAACCTGCTGCACACCTTTCTTGCCGCTCACAAAACCTGCGTACGTTGGTTTTTCTTTTGTAATTCTATGTATTTCACCTGAAACTGGATTATTGTGTGGGGCGTAATATGAGAGGGTATTGTTTAAAGTTTTATAGCAAACAACTGTACATTTAAATAATGCAAACTTGGCAAAGGAACCTGTTTTAAGAGGGTCTGTGTATGATCTTCAGGTTTCTATTCCAACCACTACTCACCTTGCAGTATTTTTGTCATGGAGTAGTCATGGATTAATTGATTTAAATTTTTTCCTGTGTTTATAATAGAGCATTTAAACATCCAGGCAGTACACTTGTTCTATTGACATAAAGTAATATTAAGTAAGATAATGCTGAATAATCAGCATCAAGTATTGACCTAACAAGGTGAAAACAGCGAGCTCAGCGCTGTCTCTGCTGATATTGATCATCAGTAGTGCTGCCTGAATGCACAGTATAAACATTGCATGCTGTATTCCTGCTTTACGTTTGTCCGTCTAACACTTGCTCATTGAAATTCCTCACTGCCGTCAGACAGTATGTGGCCTTGCATCCAGTCCACCCGCTTCTGAACTGTTTGTTTTTGTAGCCCATGAGTGTGATGTCTGGACTTGAATAAATTATTCATGGTGTTGTCTGTGTGTGTGTCTCTGTGTTGTGATGCGTACCTTGGCTAATAGTAGCAGCGTTCTACTAGTACGGGTATCAGCGTGTTGATCCCTCAGCTGGAACAGTTTAGGTGTGAGGATTGCAGGGGCGAAAAAACGCAGGAAAAAGAATCCACTGATGGCAAGATACTTCACGTCCTGTAATAAAAATTACATTTAAAAGGAGTAAGAGTAAAAATCTGAGCACAGTAGAAGAAGTTGAATAGATAACATGTAATGGTTATGTTAAAGCAAATAAACAAGCCTTAGAGAAACATCAAAATACACTAAAAGGATGTTCTTCATCATGGTTTTTTCAGCCTGACCTCATTCTCTGGTTCAGCAAATTGCTCCTCCACTCTCTTGTGTAGCTGTTTGAAGGCCACTCTCATAACAGGAGGACACTGATCGACTGAGCCAACAATTGATTCAATGATGCTGGTTAAGTAGCTTTGCAGCATCTCCACACTGCTGTCCCGCACCTCCGCCTCCGACACTGCACCCTTGAATGAAATCCGTCTTCAGGGAGAAAGACACAAAAGAGAGAAGAACGCATCTCTGAGAAAATATTGAGTTTAAGATAAGGCACCAGTTGTGTGGTTTAGATAATGCTCAATTGGGTAACATACTCAAGATGTCCTTTAGAGTAGATCTAATGACCTCTGTGTCCCTCATTATGTCCTTACATGTGCTAGCATGCTATCTCACACGTTGACCAGATAAACACTGACTCAGAGCTCTGATCTAAACCTGTCCGGACACATTTATAGACAGGGTGAAGAGGAAACAAATAATAATGATGTTAAGCAGATCTACAGCAGACAAAGAGCGTGTTAGATCCTGGTTCTCCCTCCATGTCACAGATAGACATCTCAGGGGGCTCATAGCAGTTGCCTGGCAACAGCCATCCCCCTTTTTACAGCCTTTTTTTTTTTTCATTTTCTCTCATTGATGTCTTCCTCTCTAGAGTGAAGTGTTGAGGAAGTCTCCAGAGGCAGCTTTTCCATTTGACCGTTTTAGCACATAGATTTGTGAACTAACAAGCCCAAGCCCCCACTCCTCATTTGTGGCTTCACACATTTCCTCGTAAAGCAGATCACGACTATTTTCAGGTCAGAGCATGATCATGGTTTTGTTTTACCTGGTGCGGTTCAGGTCGATCTTGCAGGGGTCGAGCTCGATGTATTTTTTCTCATCAAAGATGCGGTTGATGATCGGCTTCAGTACCTCATGCAGATACAGCATACCAACAGCCTGGCAGCAAACAAGACCATATGTTTAAGACGCCTCATTTACATCTTTGCTACAGGGGTTCTAAATGCATGTGTAAATGTGCAAAAGAAAACAAGATACAGCAAAATGCAGCAGGGAAACATATGACATGTTACTACATAGTGGATAAAGAGAATGTACAGGGAGAGGATGGCAAAGACTGACCAGAGGTTTAGGAATAACTGTCATTAAAGTCATGCTTTGAAATGAAGGTACAGACAGAAAAAGCAGTTATTCACAATTCCTGATAGAAAAAACATTACGTCAACACACCTTCATGAATTGTTCCATGGCCTTGGAGGACAGTGAATTGGAGCGAAATAAAGTGTTTGGATCAGCTAAGAGAGAAAAACAGAAAAGAGATTAGGTTTACAGTACACAGCAAAACTGAGCAAAAACATATCATATAATGAAACATACATACTCATAACAGGGATCTGATAGCTTATATTTGAGCAAACATGAATTTGATCAAAACAATTAAGAAAACAGGAATAGTTTCTGTTCTCTGCATTGCTGCACAATTAATTGCAATATCACTGATTCCATAGTGCATCACCATAGTCTGAAATGATCTCAATGAATGAGTATAATTATTATTTCATATCACTCAGCATGCATATATTGTACCTGCCGAGGCCTCAAAAAACAACCATGCCATTACACTATTGTAATCCAGTCAAATGAAGCGAAAGCTAGCTATCAGTCAGTCTCAGTCTTTTTGCACTTCACATCCTTATCACGATTTTGAACAATGTAGTCCCACATCACATATTTTTCTCATTTCATGCATGACTAGTTGGTTCCTCATTTCATACAACATTCACGTCCGTCCACACTGTAGTGTCTTTTGTTTGCATCTGGCCATTCTCCATGTCTTTCCTGTCTCCTTTTTACATGTATAATAAAGACGTTTAATTCCTAAAGCTTCCTGTAAGTAGCAGAATAATCTTTCAATGACTGTATTAAGAGCCCCCCATGGTTGTAATGAAACAGAATTATCAGGGAAATCCTTCATCAGGCACATAATCATGCTGAATAAATATCAGTGAGGTTTAAACATTGCTTCATTATATCAATTAAAAGCTTTTAGCGTGTGGATCTTTTGTCCGTTTGTGCCTTTTGGTCTGGCTCCAGGGTTTTTGGGTGGGCATGCTCTTTCTATTCTGTTTGATCTTTTATTCACCAGGAATTGATCTGCTTTAGAGACACAGCACTCGGTGTCACAACTCAACAGCCTGTGTTGTTGCAGCCACATCCTTTAAATCCTTCAAGGTGACAACACTGAAATATCCAAAGTGACAGAACTGGGTCGCCAGGTAAAATATTTCATATCTGAAGATCAGGATTTATGAGGAAAGTGTCCGTTGTTTCGCAGCACAGTAGGTGTTCAGTACATTTTCCCTTTCTCTGCCCTTGTGCCTGACTTCACCGTCTGGCTGCTTTCGACCATCTATTCCTGATCAAGCGGTTACTGTTCTGATCATGTGGAGTTTCTATGGAAACACAGGCACTATGCTTATTATCTCAAGCTACACCGACAGAAGCCAAAGACCAAAACACAACTCTGTGTGAATTAGCAATGTGGATGTGATGTGGAGGCAAAAAAATAAGATGACTAACACAGACCACAGAGCAGCCAAAAAAAGACTGCGGGGTGAGTAAATAATTGGCGTCAGGTTAGTAAATATAGTGTGGGTTGACTTGAGCTGCCCACACACAGACCATGGAAGTGTTGTTCAGAGACCTTGATGTCAATTCAGTGTTAAATAGAAGCAGGGATCAGGTCTCTGGAGAGAGAGCAATACAGCAAACTGGCAAGTCCCAAACTCTGACTAATGGAGATAAATTTAGATCTTACGCACACTGTGTGTTACATAATCTCAGCGGTTATGTGACATACATTAATGAAGTGAAAAACTCCAATAGTTCTTCTCTTTTTTACTGAAAGACATCAGGACACCGAGAATGGCTGCTACAAAGGCAATAATAAAATATAGTTAAAGCCAGTCACTGAATGAACAGAAGACTGATGGAACAAATCACCTTCTCCCCGAGACATCAGGAAAACATACTTGAGGAATTCTGGGAGAAGTGAAAATCATACATTCCCCAAAAAATTATTTATTTGGTTGAATGTGTTAGTTATAAAAACTTGTGTTTTCATATTTGTATCTCCTCTTTGCTTTTCAATAAATGTAAAATACGTTTTCTTTATTTCTATTTTTTGTTTGCCTTGATTGATTTTAATTTTGTTTAACATTTATACAACAAAAAGATGAAGAGATAAACCACTCAGGAAATAGTGATCTAAATCATTCTAAATAAGATTTTTTTTTTTAATAAATACATAGGAAACTGGTTGTTAACTTTATCTTTGTTTGCATGTGAAAGATTTAGAGGCTATCCAAAGTCTAATTTCTATATCTCAGGCATCACACTTCACAGTATATCTGACTCACAATGGCTCCACATCTCAAACACTTCTGGTTTTGTTCTTGTAATCTTACTGGTGTGGTTGACCTCCCGGGTGTTCAGGTAATCCAGAAATGGCACCACCAAGCCCTGACCCAGGTAAATCTTCACCAGAGTCATCGACACATCCTGCCGGCTCTCCACTGTGGTCACCTCCTCCAGCATTGTCAGAGCACTGCTGTCCTCCACCTGAGGAGAAGACTCATAACATGAGTCTGACACGGACTGAGAGTTTTCTTTTCAATCTAAAGGCCAGCATTGAAGCACTCTCAGAACTCATCCTCTAGGGACTGTTGCTGACGGTATGTCTCTAGCAGCTTCTTAGTATTGCTGGTGTAGCTAGCAGTTAGCAATAAAGAATCCCAGTCACCACTTTCTTTTCCTTGCACTTCATTTTTTACAGTCCAAGATACTATGTCCAACAAATACAGACTGTCACTTCTTGATTCATTAAATCGTTTAGACTAGTGCTCAGTCATCTATATCTGGTTAGTCTCAGTTTCACTGTAAATTAAGACATGGGCCTCATTCTGGCTTACCTAAAGTAGTACCATCCTGAAAAACATTTTCTTAAGTTTGCTAAATAACAAGATCATGATGCAGGTATATAAAAAGTAAAACGTCTATCTTGTCAGGTTTGTAACTAAGAGAAAAAGAAAAACAACTTGAAAATGGTTGTTTGTTGGAAAAAAGGTTGATCGATCATTTCTGATGCGTTCAAGGGAGTCTGGAAATTTAAATGCTGATTGGCTATTGCAACACAGCGAGCAGATTTATTGCTCACATTAAATTTCTGATCTAGAACAGAATGTCAGCTGCACTTGCACAAAGATTTCTCTTAATGGAGACATATGAATCTGTGTCAGATTATGGCCAACAGGCGCCAGGGTATCATCATTGTCCCTGCTTTGATCTCTCTACGGACTGTTTTTCCTGCGAAAATCTGCTAACATCTGATTCATCAATATTACTTATACTAAAAACAGAAACCAGAACACTTCGCAAACAAAAGTCCTGCCCTGCATCGACAGATTCTGCAATTTGTGTAGAGTCTGTAGAGATAACGTGTCCGGGAATTAAACTGGTAAGGTCAAGAATATACCTCTGTGGGCGAGATGACTGACTCCACAAGCAGGTGAATAAGAGGCTGATAGTACACAGATGGCAGGATCCGGTCCTCCACCAGCCGCACCTTCAGACGCAGAGCTCCCAGCTTCCCACTGACAACAGAGAAAACACACAGAGTATGAAGAAGAGAGCATTTCTGCACTGCATGATGTAGGAGTGAGGTAAGGCCTCACTGAGTTATCATGGGAAGAAGGAAAAACATCTTCCATGACTGGAACAAGAGCATTTATGAATTTTTCAAACAAACACGAGGGCTTTAGACTGAACAAAGACACCTGACTGTCTGTTGCTTTATTTCATATGTGCATTTCATTTTTTCTGTTTAAGTGAGTTTTTATCTGCAGGTGAAATTCACAGAAGTTCTGAAAAAGCTGATGTGTATGTTTACTTAGATTACTAAGAAATCCTCCTTTTGAGATTCTCTTTCCTTTGACACCATCCTGAAGTTTCCTTATCTCTCTTTGTTTTAAAATTACATCAAAGATCAGATGCTGTTCGACCTGCTTTACACCAGCACATGTTGATTTAGAGCACAACAGAAAGCAGATGGGTAACAAACACTTTTCTTGAGGGCACATTAAACACTGGATACGCTTTCATTTAGTCCTTAAAATAGTTTAACCCAAACACAAACTCACCACACTGTACAAATAAGCACACCCATAATCCTCACCCAGCATCAACCTCATTGTTTCCCAAGGGCAGCAAACGAAACCAGCCCTCTAACAGAGGTGTCTTGAGTAAGCACGCAAAAGGTATCTCCACCTGTGGGGAAAGAGAACAAACGAGGACACGATGCAGGTCAGGAAAATAACTTCTCAAGGAATCTTACAATTAGAAACACTTTACTTCAAGTAGAGGAATATGTCAGAGTGATGTGAAATCTATTAAATATGGAATATTCGTATGTCTGAGGCTTCCTTACCTTTCCCAAGAAGTCATTCTTGCCCACCATGTCCCAGTCCCAGACCTCCACAGTGATGCTCCCGTCTTCACTCAGCTCCTGTGGGTCCAGCTCCAGCTCCAGGGTCTCTCCCCAGTGAGGGAAACGGGTCTTCTTTATAATCTAAACACCAGCAGGTTGGAGTGTAAGAATGAACAACAACATGAAAGAATGATATTTATTCATTTATTTTAATTCTAGGTTATTTGATTCTTTGGCGACTTGTCTACTATTTAACTATTTTTATTTTTTTCTTCATTTTCTCTCCTCATTAAGTAACTTGTTCAGATCCAGATGTCTAGAGTATATGTAGTGATAGCAACAATAGGAGTATTACTTTTGCTATTGATATTGTTTTTTAACTCTCTCTGCTCCTAGACTATCCTTAAATCTTCCATAAACTACTGTAACTCTTATCCTTTGTGTTGTCACTGTATACAACGTATGTTTTTTGGGGGGGGTTGTGTTCACTGTCACTATGTTGTCAAGTTAGGAAAAACAAGAAAAACAAAGACTTAATACTTGTGGCTTCTCTGACACTGGTACATACAGTACATGCACACATATCCAGCTCACCGAGGTCTCTGCACTGTGGTTGTTGAAAATGACTCGTGCAAATGGATCAGAGGTTCCAGATATGTCTCTCGGAGCTAAATCCCTGTGGGTATCAAGAGACCAAAAGACAACAGAAGTGATCAATACACTTAAGAGCCAACAAGCTCCTGTTACCTCTTCTGCAAATTCAATTAGTTACAGAGGGGCGGAAAGGGGAGACAGAAAAACAACTACTTTTCACTTGACCTTATTCTTTCAGGCTTAATTCACATTCAGTGGAGCTTGTCTGACGAACGCAGTGTCAAACCCTGATTGACATGCTCATTAGTGCCTGAGAGGGAGAAGCTGCAGGCTGGGACTCACAGATGGGGCAGTGAGTGGTGTGATGGAGGCAGAGTGAGTCAGGAGGGGAGTGTGGAGGCCTGCGGGGTGCTGGTGTTAACATTTCAGCACAGGAACAGTGATAGCACTGCCAGGTCGCAGCTACAGAAACCCAACTTCTGCCTCATGATCAAACTGCATTCAAGTTTTAGAGAGTTTTATCTCACAGCATTCACTTACACATGATTCTAAGATCCACAAAAAGTCCTCTGATCCAATGTTAACTTTCTCTTTGTCCTCACCTCACTGTTCTCTTATTATAGAGCTCACAGTTTTCCTACCTGGCCTCAATGACTTGACATCTCAGGCTGATCTTCTCTGCATCTTTGAGCAGCAGCAGATTCAGGTGGATCTCTCCCTGGACTTCTTCATCTGGATCCACCCTCGTCAGGTTCACCCAGCTGTCTAATCCTGATCATACCACAAACAGAGAGAGTATTCATTGAAACAATGCTCCTGTTTGCACGTATTATAAAGAAGGAGCAGTTAAGTAAGAATGCATGTTATATCTTTCCTATTCACAAACCTTCCTCAGTTCTACGTGTTAACTTGTGGGGATTTTGTCTTTGTCTAAGTTCATAATAATAAATCAGAAGTTTTGTTCAAATACAATTTTGGTTACGATGTTGCAGAGAGCCACTGATCCACAGCTTTAGATTGGGCTGTTAAGGAGAAAGTTAAGGGGACCTTAACTTGCAGTGTAGAGCGTCTGATCCCTTGTGCCTCTCACTGCTTTGTTAAACCTTTATTCAATTAGTGAAATTAAAAAATGAAGGGGATTTCACTGTTTCTTTCTCCTCTAGACCACACTAAATCAGGTCCTGATCCAAAACCACTACACTGAGACTTGTAGGATCTGGACTAGATTATGCCAGCGAGGCTACAGACTTTTTAAACACAGCTTCAGATTTATGAACATTTACTGTGGATTAGGACTAGATCCAATTTGGTCTAAAAGCAGTTAACTCTCCCTCTTTTGCATTTTCACAAAAGAATAAAGGTGTCACAGTTTGAAACTATGTTTTTAAAAGTCTGTGGACTCTCTGACTGGTGTAGGTATTTTGGTTTTGAATCAGGACCTGGTTCCCTTATCTTTCCCCCTTAAGGCCAAATTGAAAGCTGCAGATTGAAAGCTAACCTCAGCATAGTCTTTGGGGGGCCATTTAAATACTTTCTAGTATTTCATGGAGTCATTTATTGACATATGAGTCGTAGTATTTGTTTTTGAGTATGTGCATATTTTTAACCAGTTTATTTATTTCACATAGGTCCATAATCCTGGCCAGTGCAATATAATCTGATAGCATTAAAAAAAAGTACAACAGAGTCCTAGAAGGTCTGAAGTGATTTGTTTACATTTTAGTGATGTGAAATCTACTGTTTAATTATTTAACATTAAAAGACATGAGCAGGAGAACGCTGAAAAAACTCCATTAGGAGTAACTGACTCAGTGCATCGTGTAGCCATGAATCAGTGGAGTGAAGGCTGTGATGCCAGGTGGCTCTCAGGAGAGATGCATCAGTATGCAGCCAACATGCCCCGTAAACACTCTGAGCAATTGAAAAAACTACAACAACATCACGACACACCATATTTTAAACGCAGTGGGTTTGGCCAAGACAGTGAAGAGACAGCCGGAGTTCATGCTGAGACGGACGTGACTGAAATCTTTGATGTCAAAGCCTCCGTCTGACATTCGACAGTTTGAGGTTATTTGAGATGCTGTCGTCCTCATTTATGGCACTTTGGTCTTCGTTTAAAAAAGGACGGTTCAAATGCCAAGCAAACAACAAGCAGTGTTTATGTAAACAAGCCCCAGGAGAGCCATTACTTATTCATATATATATATATGGATGTCAAATTGTCTTAAATGTTACCAAATCAAATTAACCTTTTTTTTTTTTTTACAATGGACAGATTTTTGAAGCACTTCCATTGCAGTACTTATCTTTGTATAACTTTGTGGATTCCAGAAACTACATCATAACTACATGAATTCAAAATGGCAGAAGAAAAAGACCAAAGAGGATTTTTATGAGGGGTGCACCATATCATCAGAATATTATTGGTATCAGCAGATAAAAGCTTAAAAAGTTAATTATCGTATCAGCAGATATGAAAATGTCCACCAATGTGCACATATGATAAGGTGACCCATTGATTATGTGCATGCAATGACCACAGACTGTAAAAAAAATGACACATCCACAAATAGTTTCATAATGTCTACAGTGTGGGAGACATACAGCTACATAGATATTTGTAATGCTTATGAAGCACAGGTGATGCAAGGAAGTGTAAAACAACATCTAAAGAACCATCATCCTGAACAGTATCAAGAGTTTCTGAAAGGTAGAGCAAAAATGCGCCAGCACCAGCAAAAACTATTTGCGGTAAATTGAAGCGGACATCATTAATGTACACTGACTGTGTAGCCGAATTACATAGAGTCCCCCCCGCTGACTGGCGTCATTAAAGGCCAACCCCTCCATTAATAGATGTGACATAGGTCAAACTATGAATTTAACATAGGTTTCAAATACATTTTTCTCAAAAGTGGTATCTGTCATTAAAGCTAGTTCTTATCATGCTGATTTATTTGAATTAAAGTGTTCATTTTTTGTAAAGTTTAGTTTTAATTACATAGTTGATTTTAAAAAGCTGATTGATTGACAGCTCTGTTTACTAATCTGGGCTCCGTGGCGTTCTGTACTGGATTAGCAAAACAGAGGAGGAACGACAATACAAGCCGTAACTAACACTAACACAAGAGTTATTGAACTTTCAAAGGCCATGCATGTCTGCTCCAAACCAACACAACAATCAGATCTGCTGTGGACTGTTGACTGTGGTTGAATGCTTGTCTTGTTAGGGTTTGACATCAGTCTACCAGTCCTGTCACTTCTGCCCATGCCTTGGATACACCAGCACAATATGTCAGCACCCATGGAGACAGTCTTTGGCTTCACATCTCACAATGGGCAAAAATGAAGGCATGTTGTCTATTCTATATGCAGTCAATGGTTAAAACCTGTCAGCTGCCTCTACTGCAGTCATTCGACAAAGCTAAGAAATATAGCAGCGACCACCCAAAGGTAAAGGAATTTAACATAAGAAACATTGGATTCATTGTGCTCATGAAAACCAGCCCTTCAGCGTAGTGGAAGATGCAGGCTCCTGCTGGCTAGAGATGTACTTGGATTGGTCCCAGTATTGGTATTAGTTGAGTTTGAAAATATCTGCATGTCGGCAAAAATCCAATATTGTGAATCCCTAATATTAACAAAGTACCTCAAGAAAAACCTTTTTAATCCCTCTACTGTCATTAAACAAGAAAGATAGAATACACACATTTCAGTAGAATATGATTCTTTTCTGATTTTACCTTTATATTCCCAATTTAAATGTATGTATGGGAATATTACAAATGTGGGACATGACTACAAAACATTCCCAGAGTCTCTGTCTAAAAATAGGAATGTCTCATCATTTAGACCTTTGACTCGGTCATGAGAAGCCATGTGTGTTTAACCTTTGATCTTTGGTCCTGTAACAGACTGGTGCAGTTTATTCAATCATACCTTTAGCTTGGGATCCGATGGCATCTTTGGTCAGAGTTATCTTTCCAATAACATCATCATGTCTGTAGAAAGGGACAAAGATGATCAGATTCATGCTTTTCAAACACAGTGTAGCTTGCTTGATCTTATGGGAGTGATATGAGATGAAATTGAAGACAGTTTGAGGAGATTGCTGGTGGTCACGAGAAGAAGAGAGGAAAACAACCTTTAATCTCACTCAATCTGGGCGGCCATCTGCCTGACCATGTTTGTTTATTCAAAGCCTGGAGTTTTGATTCCCAAAACTTTTCAACTGTACACAAGGTTTCTCAATCCAAATATATCAAATCAAGAGACAGCTAAAGCAAACATTATGACGCTGAAGACTTTAAATCAACTGCCAAGCTCTGTCAGCTACGGTTTAATACGAAATCATTTTGAGACAGATTTGTTACCCGATTGTGTCCTCGTCCATGACCTGAAAGGAGAGTGAGTGGAAACCCATCGGGAGGTGCAGTGTGTACTCTTCACCCCAGAAAGGATTAAGGTTCTTCCAGACTGTGGCGGTCCTGAAAAGAGGAATTTAAACACACCTTACACAGAAATATGTCTCCGATTTGTATGCAACACCATAAACTAGTTTAATACAGAGAGGAGGCAGACATCAGTGAGAATGTTGCAGCGGTTAAAGACCTCACCTGAGTGTAGACAAACTGTTTTGCTCATCAAGTTATACAACAAAACACAAAGGGGTTGCAATCCCTCCAAGGAATCTGGATGATTAACAGCATGGAAATTTGAATAAAACCAGCTGCTGCTGCAAAAATAAAATCAGATTTTTCTGTCTTTTTTGTGAAATAAATTGTTTAGTTTTTTAAGCCAGTAAAATGTGAAATAAAATGAATTGGGAATTCCATGTTTGGTTTATCAAATCACAATGTTGTGACACTTACAGCATACCAATTATTTGAATGCACCACAGAAAGATTGGGGGAACATTCAGTACTAACTTAAATTGACCTGCTGTATTCAGTAAGCTTTCTGTGTGTAGTATTCTA
Organism: Notolabrus celidotus; assembly: GCF_009762535.1. Lineage (NCBI taxonomy): Eukaryota > Metazoa > Chordata > Actinopteri > Labriformes > Labridae > Notolabrus > Notolabrus celidotus. The sequence goes on along the minus strand of NC_048280.1, from coordinate 25,689,549 downwards.
TAAAAGGTTGTAAGGCAAAAGCTTCCCATATAAGAACAATGAGAGCTTTGCATTGATCTCTACAGGCAATTTTAGAACCTTGTATTGTTTTTTGCTAAGAGTATACTGCACTCATTATTTACCACCACAATCTAGCAGCCACATCATCCATGAACATCACACTTGTGGAGTCAGTTGGCCAGAAACACTACAAGATAATTAGTGTGAGTATGTGCAGTGAATCATTCTGCCGTTTTCCCACATGACCCCAGATGGAACAATAGCCTCTAAATCCAACCAATGTTTGTGTCAAAGCTGACAAAAAACTTGGCTTGCACAAGCAATGGAATCAATGCTTTCCAGGAAAACTGCTATTAAAAAGAATAATTCAATTCATGAGAATACTTGAGGGGAAAAAAATCTTCTGTACTTTTGCGCTCCAACACCTCTGAACTCTGCACCCTGCTTACACCAGGAGCTCCCTGCAATAATTGATGCAGCCTCTCCATGGTTACCTGTGGCTGTTTTAAAGGCCAGACCAGTATCAGGTTCTCTGTGCTGGAGGGGCCACGCTGTGGGCACCTCCACAGTGATCGTACACACTCCACCCTGATTACATATGTACAGAGTAGCAGAGCACAGCCAGAAACTAACACAAGGCAAATATCTCAACTGTGATGATTAAGGCTATTCAAGTATTCAAATAGGAGCAATTAGCACTACTCAGCTGTTGGCCTAAATTAAAGGAGACCCGCTTCATGCACATAGCCTACTATTTAGATATTTAATAAGCAGACAGAACTCACCTGGCCACAACTTCATTGTCAACTTTAACAATACAGTATGGATCACTGGTTCCGGAGCTGAAGATGAAAAGAGAAAGCAATGACAGCATGATAAATAGTACCACAACACGGCAAGCTGTATCTTGACAACGTGTCTGAGGTCTTGACAAATATAAATGACTTGACTGTCTCATTTCTGTTCAACATTTTACATGTGAAAACGTACCACGAATTGGTTTAAAATATAGGTTTAACTTTTCCCTATTAACCCTCAAAAATAGCCTCTCAATAATGGTTAGACTGCAGGCTATACTGCAGCTATATTGTGAGAGCTGGGCTCTGAGCACAGCAGCACATGTCATTCAGGTATTACTTACACGTCTTTGGCCGGGAGGTTCCTGCCCTCGACAATTCTAAAATAAAGAGATGTGTTTCTGGCCATTTTCAGTCGAGTGAGCTTTTAATCCAATTCCTCCTATGTTCCCATACGCGCTCTTATAAATAGTGCTCTTCCCCTCCGCAACAGAGTTTTCTTCATTTCGTGGCACCTTCAGCGCGTGACAGCGCACAGCCCACCAGTAGCGCGCGACACAGACGCGCATTCAGCCTCGTCAGTCAGGCAGGTTAGACCATAGGCTGGGTTAAACTTAAACACACTGGACACACAGACTGGGTTAAACCTAAACACACTGGAGCCATAGAGAGGGTTAAATGGGTTAAACACACTGGACCCATAGACTGGACCACAGCGTGCTCTCTCAGGCTGGGTTTTGGCATTGTCACCTTAATAAAGCCTCGAATTTCAACTGGAGAATGTGCTAATCATCAGGTTTTCCCATTCTGAAATAAAAGCATAAATTATGTAGTTTTCAGAAATGGAGGCTAATTAATAAAGACATCATACTTTTTGTAGACGTCATTGAATTTTAGTTATCCTGTCATGCTAATTTGTGAAATGTATGGCCATACCTGGTAGAGATATGACGTTCATGAACGAGTCGGTCCTTAGAACGGCTCTTTTAAGTGAACGATGAGAACCGATTCGCAGTCCCGTTCATTTGGGATCCGTTTTTATATGCAGATTGCCAACGCTGCCTTCATGTGTCACCCGCGTGCCCCATGAGTCTTTTGTTCACACTTATTGTCTACACTTTGTTATTGTTTACATTGTTTTGATGTGGATTCGAGTCAAGGAGCTGAGCTCCTGTTTGTAAAGTAGTTCAGGTGTAGAAACACCAGGTGGGGTAGTACAATTTTGCATTCTAATTTTTATAATGTCCGAATTTTGTTCTAGTTGTATTTATATATTTTTTATATACATACATATTTATTCTTATTTACTATTATTATATATTTTTCAGTTTTGTTAAAATGTTCTTGTGTGGAAAATTTTACAGTTAAGTTGTTTTGCATGGAAGTTATCTGTAGGCTGCCACAAAGTTTTTTAGGTGAGGGGAAATTCAAGATAGTGATCTCCCTGTATATGCATGGGGATATTGCACCATCTTATGGAATGTTTACAATGCCAAATGGAATTGTAATCAATATTTCAGAATAATTCCCACCAATAGAGTATATATATATATTTTATATATATATTGGTGGGATGTGTAAGTTTGAATTATTCTGATCCAAATCTTATCTTATAACTGCTACCAGTGATTGTTTCCTTGATAAAAACGAGTTACCCCTGGTTGACTTCTAAAAAAAAATATATATATATAACAATGAGCCAAAGAGCCAGTCTTTTCAACAGCTCTTTGAAAGGAACGGCTCCTCAAGATCCAATTCCCTTCAAAGAGCCTTAAATCCCATCTCTAATACCTGGTGAGTATCTCCTCAAAAGCATCCTTTATTTGAAACAATGCACCACATAGTGGATACTTCGAGGTAGTGCATTTATTATTACAGACAGGCATCTTCACGGATACCAATGAGGGGTCCTTACGGAGGGAATGGAAGCTAATAGTTACGAGCAAACTCGCAACATCAAAATAAGCTTTCTACATGTAAAATTCGCCTGGAAACTTTAAACCGTGTTGTTTAACTTCTCGACCATTGTCAGATGCAAACTACTGTTGAATAAATTACTATTTAGTCTCCCTCCGGAATACAAAGTCGTGTAATTAGCTAACCCGCACTTTTAGCTTCTCTACCTGAAAGTGTTGACTCTCGTCCTGTTACATCTTTCCCGCTGAGGAGATGGATGGTTACCCCGGAGGAGTGTTAAGCGGTGATTCAACTAAACAACAAGAACGACATTACTACCTATTATCTGAACTGCAAACATTAGTTAAAGATTTGCCTAGGTAACGTGTAATTGTCCTCTGAGAAGACTATGTTTACAGTATTCAAATCTGGATGCAAATGTCTACGTTTTAGTTGTGAAGTGGATTTATAACTACAAACTTACTGGGTTGTTTTTCTCTCTGGTTAGCTCTTTCCAGCAGCGCCTGTCCTACAACACACTGAGTGACCTGGCTCTTGCCCTCATAGATGGGACGGTTTATGAGATAGTGCAGGGGCTACTGGACATTCAGCATCTGACAGAGAAAAACTTATACAACCAGAGACAAAAGCTGCACTGTGAACACCAAGGTTGGTACTGTGCTGAACTGAAAACACAAGTGGAACATGGTTAAAACAACGAATCAAACCAAAGCAAGCCCATCAGTGTTACCTGAAAACTTCATAGAAGAAACATTTACTGAATCTTCTCAAATCAACCTAACCTGCCTCTTTGAACAGGCCCTCTGTGCAGGGTTGTAGCTGTACATTTCAGTGAGATGTCGACTGATTATTCCTTTTGTGTTTAGCACTCAAACAAGACCTTTTAAAGAAGCACAAAGAAGCCTTGCAGTCATGCAAGTCTCACAACCTTGCACTTCTTAAATCAAACCAACAAGCAGAGTTGGAGGTAAGGTATAGAATACCCACCAACTCCAATTACTAAGAGGTTCATTGTTATGTCTTTGTGCCTTTCAGTTCTCTAATAGCTGTGTTTTTTTTACAGGCTCTGGAAATCCGTGTGCGAGAGGAACAAAAAATGATGGATAAGAAGATTGTAGCAGAAATGGATCAGAAAGTGATAGATCAACAGAACACCCTGGAGAAGGCAGGAGTCCCTGGCTTTTATATCACAACTAATCCTCAGGTTAACATTTACACATGTACCCTCACTATTGTTCAAATGCGCACTGAGCTCACAAATGGTTGTGTAGCAAAGAGAAGAGAACACTTTGTAATGTAGACTTATCTCCAGCAGATGGCGATGTTTGTTCTAGCTGATCACACTGCTGCTGCTTTGTTCTTTCAGGAGCTGACTGTGCAGATGAATCTTCTTGAACTGATCCTCAAACTTCAACAAAAGGAGACACAATCTGGAATCATGTGAGATATGGCTTATTGTGCCAGAAGAGAAGAAAAAGAATGCTGCACCGGCCACAGACAGACAGTGTTGACATTCCTGTAACTGTGAGATAGAACGTGTTAGCTTTGTTCAGGAAAATGTGATCACTTGATCACATGAGTGTTATTTTCACTATCTTAACCTGCAGGAGATGTCTGGTTGTTGAGCGTCAGACGAAGACTTTCAGCCCTTGAAGAGGGCAGTGGCAAATGTGTCAACAGGGTTGCAAATCTTGAAATGTCATATCATTGTGTTCCTCTCACAGCACATAACACAATGCTTAAGCTGAGTTTTGAGAGGTAGAAAGAGAGAGGGCAGGCTCTTCCAGATGTGAAACAGAAGTAGGTTAATGCAATGCGTCAAAACACGGAGAAGACATAAAATGGATCAATGTGATTCTCCTGCAGTGAAATGAACTCCTAAAGAACCACTGGAGGCCTTTTAAAAAGTCTTCACTACTTATGGGAGATTGTTTACTTCAAGGAAACAAGGTGTAAAAATTACAGTTCCAGCATTTTGAATATTGAACAAATGTTTTATTTAATTTATTTAGACATATTGTGGTACATTTTACTTTCTTTTTTTACTTATTTTTAATGAGAACATCTTGTCCGTTCAGATTGCATTGTTGTGTTGGTTAAAGGGGTTCAAACTGTTGAGTAAACCCCTTTGCATTGACAGTGGTATTTTTTTCAGGTAGCTACTTTGGTCATTACATCAATACATAAGTAAATAATATAATGCCACAAAATGTGTTTAATGTGTTGTATTACCTCTTCCTTTTTGTTTGTTTAATTCGTACAGCTTCAGAATAAAAATGAAGGTGTTTCTTTGATCAGCCCACAAACATTAATCTGTACCTTGAAGTAGTATTATAGCCATGTTATCCCTGTTGAGAACCACTGCTCAATCCAAGGCTGGTGTGTCTGAATCTAGGATGCACATTACCAGCTATGCTTATCTGATCCCTAATGGACTACATCCCCGATTACAAAATAGTTGGCAAGCTGTGGTAAGTGTTGATAAAGACAGAATTTAATTGCTTGAGAATCATTTAACACCAATTTTAATTGGAAATAATTTCTTAAAATGTATTAAGTGTTGAAACTGAATAGTTTTATTGTTTCATGAACCATTTCTGCTTATTTTACATTTGATGCCAGCAACACATTTCATAAAAATTGAGGCAGTGGCATGATTACCACTACATTACATCTCTATGTCTCACTTTTGCATGAAACAGTTTTAACCTTGATTTCAATTTTAATCTTATCTCATCTGTTTATAACCAGCCATTTTACTAACCAGTCTGAAATTAACCTCATTAGTTGGAAGATATTCCTCCAGGTGTTCTTTTGCAGCACAACTTTATCAGTGTTTTGCTGTCTCTGACCTGACTTGTTTGAACTGTGTTGCTGGCCTCAAATTTAAACTGAGCAGTTAGTCATAAAAAAAATAAAGCCTTTCAGTTATATCATTTGATTTACAGTTACATGTTTTTTTATCAGTGTAAAGTAAGGACATTTACTCAAAAACTGTACTTAAATCCAATTAGCTTCCAAATTTGACATAATTATCCTATGAAATATGATGTAGTGTTATAAACAAAAAGCCTCACATACTTTGGGTGGTGTTTTCTTTTATGTTGCTGAATTGTAGTTGAAGTTTTGCAGAGCAATACTGGGACTGAGGGCATGTATGCCTATTATTTATAATGACATATGAAGTATCCCATAAAATAACCAACTGGAGAGTACTTCAAATTTTTTGTTTGTTGTTGACAAGTTATTGTTGGATTGGTGGGGGAAACTTTTTATTTTTATTTTCAATAGAAGGCTTTAGGTAGCCTAATGTTGAAATCATCATCACTGTAAAGCAGGGGTTCCCAAAGTGGGGGTGGGGGGTCGTGATATGTATTCCACAATGGGTTTTTTTTCTAAAAATAGTACACTTTACCCACTAAAGTAAAAAATATCAACGAAAATATTAGCTAACCTTGAAATAAAACCTTGAAAGTAGAAAATGTAATGAGTTTTCTGCCTTTCTTTCTGCCAGATGACTCCTAAATTTAGGGTTAGTGAACAGTTAATCATCAAAAGCATCAGTAACAGTAGGTTAATTCATAAGGGCACAGGAAACAGCCGCCACATGCTCATTTAGGTAGGTTAATTTTCTGCAGACCAGCTAAATGGAGCCACATTAAATCACTTAGAGGGACAGTGGGGGGGTCGCAATTCTTTGGCACCTATATTTTGGGGGTTGCGGTCTGAAAAGTTTGGGAACCCCTGCTCAACTTAATATATTAATAGAAAGTTACATTGATGCTAAAGTTGGCTATTTGACAAATTTAAAGGCATGTCACATTGTATTCATGAAACCCTCTCCTCTGCTTTGATCAGAGTAATCCTAATTTATTGTGATCCATTCTATCCAAATCCCACACAAGAGTTTAGAACAATGCACACATTTATTCAGATTCAAAGCAAAGATGTATAACGTGATCCAAATTTGATTTGACTTTTTCTTTAGGACAACCCATATTGCATATTTCATCCAATCCAGATCACCCTGACCCTGTTCTGCTGTATTATGGGTGGGGTGCAGTGGGAAAGCCCTTTCATCAGGAGAGTCGAGGTGACTGTCTCTTTAAGAAACAGTCCAATGCCTGTATTATTCCTCCGTGTACCTTCTGCTGCTCCATCACCAGACGATGCATCCCAGCAACTTCTAACAGCACTCAACCTGCAGCACAGATGGTACACACTGGAAAGCAAAGGTAAAGCGTTAATACACTTTTTTCTAATATTATAGGCATTTTTCATTATGAGGTTACAAAGGAAACCCCATGGGCACACCTTAAGTATAAATAAAAGAGTGCGATATCGCTCTGCGTATTAAGCTCATCCAGGATGGAGCACCATGATATCCCACTAACGATCCTCTTTTGCGTCCGTTTCCATTTTGTCATAAATTATTAATATTGCATTCAAATGACGATTAGGTTCATATTTCCGCATGTAATAATCCGTGACCATGTTCCTGACAATAAATAAAGCGTTAATATTCCGTGTGGTTTATAGCAGTGGTTTTATTATTTCTGGAGGGATAAAGCGTTACGTAATTATAAGGAAGGCATCCTGTTGTCGCCATATGCCCATCGAGGGCTTGAATCGGGATGTTGCACCGCCCGGTTTAGGAAACAGTACCGGTGATACGCCTGAACCTACTCTTTCCCTTTAAACTAATGCATTGTAGGCCTTAAGTGCATTTTTTTTACATGGTCACTGCTCTTACAGAGCACCGTAGACCTTTGAGATGACGTGGACTGAGCTGTAGTGAGATGTGTTTCCAGTGCCGCACAATAAGGCCTCCTGGCAAAAACACACCACAAGACATGACATATGACTACTTTTAAAGAAGGTGTGTTGGATTATGAGTTTCATTTTAGATTATTTGTTATATAAATTATGCTGTTGTTACAAGGATATACAGAGCATAATGTTATTTCTACAGCTTGTAGCTCATACAGCAACAGTAAAGTATACTGTAGACAACAATTCAGGGTATTCAGGATATCCTCACAAACCAACTACATGTTTCCATAATCACAATGACAAAATCTTTATATTAATTCTCTTGCTATAGAAATAGAAATAGAAATAAACATCAAGGCAAAATGTTTTGTGTAACTATTTGTTTTTCCCAAGCGGCAACCTCCAGTCTAAAAATATGAGTCCAATGCGGAAGTGTTAAAAACTGTAGTTCATCAAGGATCCGCTTGAGGCTGACTCTGGAAGTACCGGAAACCACATACATACCACTTCAAAAAAGCAGATCTTTACAGCAGAAATAAACATGTTAACAGCCTGTTACAAAAGACAAGTGTAGTCTGGATAGCTCATGTCTCGATCGGCACACACTGTAGGGGGGATGAATTTTTTTCTAACGTGGCAATTTAGAAGATATTGAGATTACGAGTCTTCCAACGAGAGGCACAGCTGACTTGATTAACAGAACACTATAGCTGTTGGCTAGGAGGCTCAAAAGCCCGCCTCTTTACACCACAATCGCTCGATAGCAGCAATATGGATGCCGCCGGCGACTGGCCTCAAAGCAGCGCTTCAGAAACAGATGGGTGACGTCACGAATACTACGTCCATATTTTATACAGTCTATGGTTTTTCCTGAATTTTAGAGCCAAAGATTGGAAAATAATGATGTGCCTGTATGAGCTTTCCATTGAATGCTGTGTTTACATATAATGTGTCTACCAGACTACCCGTACAGTATGAATTGTCTCAACCCAAACACTGAAGCTCACTTTTGTCTTGCAGGTTAGCTTTGTAGACAGCTAATGGATCCAGTGTGACTGTTATAATAGCATCCTGCCCAGCTGGCCTGTCATACTCTGTAACTATGGCGACCTGTCCAAGAGGCTGCACCCCAGCGGTGCGCCTTTGTCAGAAACTGAACCGACTAAAGACACTAGATGACGACATGATGGCCACGTCGCTAAAACGCTGCCTCTCCACCCTGGACCTGACTCTGCTGGGGGTGGGAGGCATGGTGGGCTCAGGGCTGTACGTCCTGACAGGAACAGTGGCCAAAGAAATGGTCGGGCCTGCCGTCATCATATCATTCCTTTTCGCAGGGATCGCATCTCTACTTGCAGCCTTTTGTTACGCAGAGTTTGGCGCACGCATTCCCAAAACAGGATCTGCCTACATGTTTACTTATGTCTCTGTGGGAGAGATCTGGGCCTTTCTCATTGGCTGGAATGTGATCCTGGAAAACATGATTGGTGGCGCTGCTGTGGCTCGCGCTTGGAGCGGCTACCTGGACTCCATTTTTAACCATACCATCCAGAACTTTACAGAGACACATATCATGCAGTGGAATGTGCCCTTTCTCGCCCACTACCCTGACTTACTTGCAGCAGGGATCCTTATAGTTGCCTCATTCTTCATTTCCTTTGGAGTTCAAGTGTCCTCCTACCTCAACCACATCTTCTCCACTATTAGCATGGCAGTCATTGTTTTCATCCTAATCTTTGGTTTTATGCTGGCCGAACCAGTCAACTGGAGCCAGAAAGAAGGAGGTTTTGCACCTTTTGGTCTTTCTGGAATACTTGCAGGCTCTGCCACATGCTTCTACGCATTTGTGGGCTTTGATGTAATTGCATCTTCAAGCGAGGAAGCAAAGAACCCACAGAAAGCTGTTCCCATCGCCACAGCTATCTCCCTTGGACTGGCAACAGCAGCGTACATCCTGGTCTCCACGGTGCTCACACTGATCGTACCCTGGCATACCCTGGACCCCAACTCTGCTCTGGCAGACGCTTTCTTCCGGCGGGGTTACAGCTGGGCTGGGATAATTGTGGCAGTTGGTTCCATCTGCGGTGAGTTTCAACCTTGTGTTAGTAAAGTTTGCAGCAGGTGGCAGTCTACCAGTGAGCCTGCTTCTGCTGGAGGTTTTTACCTGTTAAAATTAAGTTTTCCCTTGCAAATGTTGCCAAGTGTAACTGCTCTTTTTGTTAAGTGTCATGAGATAACTGTTGTTATAATGGCAACATGTAGATAGAAAACGACTGATTAATCGATGGATTGTTTGAATTGCTGTATCATCTGATGATGAATCTCTGTTTCCATTTCTAGCCATGAACACTGTGCTGCTCTGCAATCTCTTCTCCCTCCCTCGGATTGTGTACGCCATGGCTGAAGATGGACTGTTCTTCAGCGTTTTTGCTCGCGTCAATCCCGTCACTAAGGTCCCAGTCATTGCAATATTGGTGTTTGGGTTCCTAATGGCCTGCATGGCTCTCATCTTCGACCTGGAAGCTTTGGTTCAGTTCTTGTCCATTGGCACCCTCCTGGCGTACACCTTTGTGGCAGCGAGCATCATCGTGCTGCGCTTCCAGCCTGAGAGACCCAGCGACAAGGGAACAGCTTCAACGTCTCCCAACCCGAATGCTTTTCCGTCCCCTGCACCATCAGAGTCTCAGACCATAGCGGAGGACAGCGGTGAGCTGAAGCAGTACGAGTCATTCTCTGACAAACTCCAGCTGGTGGAGAGGCAGAAAACCAGAGAGCGGCGAGGTGTGGGGCAGTTGAAGGCATACTGGGAGCCATACCTTGACAAGCTGCTGGGGGACTGTGAGCCAGGCGAGGTGGTGGCCTTCTGTGTGCTGACGCTGATAGTCACCTCAGTGTCCTTCTGTGTGGTGCTAGAATTTGGAGAAAAACAGCTGCAACTGCCACTCTGGAGTTACACAATGCTGCTGGTGATTTTCAGTTTAGCTTTTATTGTGAGTTTGGCACTCATATGGGTCCATGAGCCACAAGCCAACACCAAAACATTCCAGGTGAGTGCCTTTATGGTTTTACAACTATTGCATTTCTGAAGTTTCCAGGGACATGTCCACCAGCTGACCAAGGAGAGCATTAAATTCTGACTGCCCGCCTCAGGTGCAGGCCCATAGCCCTTTCTCTGATTGGTTACTTCCACGATCAGAAATCAATTTACTGGGTTGTGTTGCAACAGGCCTCTAGTAGCTTCGTATTTTGTTGATACTTCAGATTTTGACCTTAGGCCATACTTTTTTCAAACCACATTGTTGTGTTATTTTTATCAATTAAAAAATACAGGAGTATAAGGAAGTGGATAGAAAAAGAAGATGAAAGACAAACATACACATCCTATACGTAAATCAGTCAGCACCCTATGATAGGCCAGCCCATCAAGTTTAACATGCCTCTGGTAATTTGTTAAATAAACACAGCTTTCTTTCAGTTGTAGTTAGGTCCAACACACCATTCTATTTGCTAAGTATTCATCAAAACAATATTTGAACAGGGTTCCCACGCGTCCTGGAATAGCTGGAAAACCTGGAAAATAGTTGACCAGTTTTCCAGTACTGGAAAACACCTGGAAAATGGGAGAAAAAGTAAAATGTCCTGGAACATCACAGATTGTCCTGGAAAATTATTCCAACATGACTGCGTGCGACCTGACAAAGTTAAAAAAAACACATCTCCATTCAACATTTGTGGCCATTTATTGTCATTTAGTTCTATTTAGGTCAATTTATGCACTGATCCTCGGATTATTATTTATTTATTTATTTCAGTAAGGCAGCTTCCAGAGTCCTTTGCTGGCTCTTTTGTTTTTTTCTTAGCTAATTTTTTTTTTTTTGAGAAAAGAGAAAGCTGAGATGAGAGTTGCCCATCATTGTTGCTTGGTTGCACTAATAAAGTCAAGTGCTGTACATCTGTGGTTGCATTATTCTATAATCAATTTGCTATCATTTTTAAGCATGTAAGAGGTGATTTCATGGATAGCCATAGACTTTCAATGTGGACTTCCACTGAGAGGAACATATTAGATTATTTAGGAACTAAATTAGGAACTAAATTTAGACTGTCATACCAGGTTGATCATCACTGAAAATGTCCTTGAAATGTCCTGGAAAATGATCTCTGGAAAAGAGTGGGAACCCTGTTGAAGCTAAATGTTACTCTCATAAAAATGACAACAGTGATGATGGGTGTATAACTGAGTTGTTTTGTTGTTTAGGTTCCTTTGGTTCCATTGACTCCAGGTGTCAGTATCATATTCAATGTATTCCTGATGATGAAGCTCAGCCTTCTGACCTGGATTCGATTCACAGTGTGGATTGCTATAGGTAAGAACACAGTACACTGTTGGTGGGAAACACAGTGGCTAAAATAAAAACATGCTCAAGATTTCTTAAAAATATTCTTTTAAGACAGACGTATTTTCTTAAATGCAACATGACAAAGTAAGTTATCTAAGCCCTGATATATAGCTGCTCCTCTACACAAAATGTTTTATTGCATGTTGTGTAAATCTTAATTATTCTTAATTATTGAAGGCAGATGACACCACATGTTTTTAATGTGTTTGATATCAGGGAGTTGTCAGAGTTTACTGTCATAAAATCATCTGACCTCGGTTAGCACTGAATGTAATGCTCTTAAGTGTTACATCATCAGATAAACAAACATTTTCTGTTTATTCCATGGAATAGAGAAAAATGTCCCATCCTCTGAGGATGTAGATGCTGGTCGGATTGAGTTGAAACCCTGTCAGTAAAAGGATCAGTGGGGAAACACCATTAGCTTCATTAACCTCAGACTTCTCTGGAACGATAAACCATTTAAGCATGGCTGTCAGACTGCAACAAGTGAACGAGAGAGTATCACACTTGACAGGGCTTAAGGAAAGGCCGAGAACCTTTCCTTGAGAGAGATTAACCCATTACCCTTTATCACACCATCAAAGAAAAAAGCACAGGAATTTTTTTCACTCAACGCAGTTATATGGACGAGTTAAAGCTAATTTATTAGCACAACAACTAAGAGGCAAATGATTTAAGAAGTAATGGTTCTTGGGAAGAACTGTCAGTCTGTTGGTTCATTATTTGAGAGTGGAAAAGTGTAGTCAGAATCAAACATTCACACAATTAATTTTACTCCCTCAGACCTCAAATGTAACTAGTGTTAGCAGCTTGGTATCAAATATTTGCATTCTAGCTTAGTGGAATAAAATTATAACGCGGTAAATATAGTACATTCTTAGCTTTTCCAGGTTAGAACGCTTACATTGATATTTTTGTTAAAGCGCTGTTATGCTGCTAACACAAGGTGCTGAATACATCCAAATATCAAGTAAATTTAACAATCAAAACATCAAAGCTATAGTCTTCTGGTGAGTTTGTTTTTGTAAAGAAAATGTCTGCCTAATTGATCAACCATCAAATGTTTGCATGTTAGTAAGGTGAAGTATGATTAAAATCAAAGAATTGATATAACCTGCTCAGCAATGCTATGTAGGGTTTGTCATTGTTAGCACTGAGTGTGTTAGCGTTTATTGAAACCAACATAACTTCAGAGCCGAACGTAAAATAAGTTGTATAGTGTGAAGACTGTAATTCCAAACCCCTTCTCGCTAAACAGCACATAGCTACCAACTAAAGAAATTAACAAGTTGACACAAAAACTTGAGGTGAAGATGTTTTCACTGATTAATAAGGTATTTACTTATACAGCAAAACAAAAGTAGTCCCTATGATTCCACGGTTTCAGGCACTTCCATGGCAATGGTAAGCTCTAATTTGTCTACTAGTGGGTTAAATTTACATCAAATTTAATATTTGTATCCATTGTAAATCTAAAAATTAGCCTGAATTTCTGTCTGATATCCTACTAAAAATGTATATTTAGTTCACAGTAAAGTCAAAACATTGTGTTTTTCTGTTGAACTAAAGCATTAAATGACCTCAATACCTGATGATGGTCTTCTGCCCCTTAACTTTTCAGCCAACAAACAAAAATCTTAAGTTTTGATCACTCCAAATAAACTAATCATTGTTTTGAAAAATGACTTATCCATGTTGTTTACAAATATAGAATGCTTAGGGCAAACATTTTGGCCGCAGTGTCAATAGGCAGGAATGAAACGTTCCAGACTCCTTGATTTGATTCAGGTTGTCCTGGATACACTTTGTTGTCAAAAAATTAAAAAAAGTTTTTTGGGGGTTGGACTGTAGCATCAACGCTAACTTTGCTTATTGGGGCTTTTTATAGCATAAAAATAACTCCCATAGACAAGCAAATTTAAGGGCGAGATATATTTTATACGCACACCAGAGCTTTGCATCCTTTATAGAGACACTATTCTCACGACTCACCTGTGTGCATAATACCCTGTGCTTACTTTTGGAGTCATTGCAGTTTCAGGTGTTTCTCTCCGTCTGTTTCCCAGGTCTCTTTGTGTATTTTGGCTATGGAATCTGGCACAGTAAGGAGGGCTTGCGGGCCCTGCAGCCCAAAGACATGGCTGCTCGATATGTGGTGCTACCCAGCGGCAGCCTGGTAGAGACAGTGCAGCCTGTCCAGCCTGAGGGACAGGTGGACTCCTCACCGCACCCCACCAGCCCCCCCACTGCCCCACCAGCTGAGGACTACACTGGAAAGAGATGATGTGTGACCAAACAAAGTCATTACTACTGCCTGGTATCATCTGATGTCTCACACGCATACGCTGTACTATAACTACTGTACTCTCTGTATCTCACTCCCTTTAGCCTGTGACCGGCCTGCCAGCCTGTCTGTTTTATTTCTCTGTGGATAATAGCACACCACAGGATGGGATGCACGCTCTCTGTCTCTTTGTGAAGCATATTTGTATATCTTGTGATATTCGAATGTACAGTAGAGAGCTTTATTACTGTCCTGTGAGCTCCTAGCATCAAAGTTGTGTTATATCCTTAGAGACCAGCTCTTTTCTCTGCAACTTTGTAAGTTTCTCCAGGAACCATTTGGTTTTTCTTTGTAACAAACTGCTTTAAGTTCAGGAGACTCAGTTGAGGCTTTTTTAAATATTACAGACAGATCTGAGGCTGGAAAATCAACATCCACCTATTTTGTTATTAACAACATGTAAGAAAACCCACTGCATCATACTGAGCATACTAAGCATGTGTTTTTAGTTACACTAAGGGATGCACAGACTTTTTTGAGTTTTCATTTTTGCCTTCTTTGCAGTTTTTTCTCCCTTATTAGAATGGTCACTACCAAATTATTTAATCCCATATTCTAAGATACCTATTTATTTTTCTATTCATTCTGTGTTGCTTTTCTACTGATCACATAAGTGTTTTTTTCTGAGTTTCCGGCTGCTGCCACTGACGTTTTTTTGTGTTTCGCAGTATCTGTGTCGTATATATTATTGCACTGACCTCCATTAGTTCCTATCAGTAATTTATGTTCACCTTTGTAAGTGTCTGAACATCGCTGCAGTGCTTCACCTAATCTCCTTAATCTCATCCTGTGACCCCTTTCTTTTGTGTCACTTATTCTGCAGTGTTTTCCCACGCTCATTGAGACACCAGCGCTTTTTTCGTGTTGGAATGAGATTGAAAATTAAAGCACATAGATTATTTAGCTTCGCTAATTTCTAGTGATTACCTGAGAAAAAAAAAAGATTATCAGATATAAAGCAAGCACAAAGCTTTTAAATTGGAATTTTACACACAGGGTATACTATATTGGCAGGCTAGACCTTAGTTGTCATGATAAACCAGGGATGTGCTTCATCTCTGTGAGACCTCTGTAATCCTGCAGATTTGCAGCAGTCCCTGTCGCCAGTCAGCAGCCTGACCTAGATTAGAGAACAGCACACATGTTCAGATAACATTCCTGCAGTCTACATTTATATGAACAGCTTCAAAGAGTGGAACTGATGTTTGATTTATTGCATATGTAAAAGTATCAAAAAAGACAGAGATGAATTTTTTCTTTTATTCATTTGAGTTTGTGTTTGCATGTGTTACATAAAAACCAATGGCCTTAAAAGTGTTGTGATAGGTGCAGACTGAATCCCAAAGTTAAAAAGTCCAAGTGATAAGTTTTTTTTATTTATTCCTCTGCAAGATTCTTACTCTTACACAGGACTTCAAGCTTTCAGGATGTCAAACCAAAACACAAACATGGAGGGAAACGTGCAGTAGGAGGCATTGTCGTTTAAAATGGAGTCAGATTTCAGAGGATTTGTCGACTTTGCACACTGAAAACTATTGTCTAGTTATTTTGTGTCACAGGTATGCTTTTGATGTCAAGGCAAGTTACAGATCTTAATACTGCGGTGCTTTTTTTTAAGCTGAACGTTCGCTCACCTCTTTCTCTTCTCTCTTTGTGTGCCAGGTAGCACAGTTATAAAGATATCTTTTCTTACTTCTGAATATTACTGTACTCTGTACTTGCACATTGAGTTATCAAATATCTCTGTTATGTTGTATGTCTGTATAAAAAGCAAAATATGTGTTACATATAAAATAAATGTTTTGAAGCAGCATTTACAAAAATCGACTGTGGCATTATCCTTATCACGTTGCACCACACGGACCAAGGAAATTCAGATACGTTTTATCTTTGCAGAAGCTTTCATTGGGAGAGCTCAAAAAGCTCTAGTCTATGTCTGGTCAAGAGGGTAGCAAGGTAACAAGAACAAAGCCAGCCAGGTTTGAATCCATTTGTATGTACCCATATATAACTGACAGGGAAATAACTAGTTTGTAACATGATTCATAATTAGCACATGGAGATGTTTCTCTTTCATGTCATGTATAATACGATCCATCCACACACCTATCCCACAGCTTGATGCTTCATAAGAACCAATGTGAGTTTTGACTCTGTTGTATGGTTTGTAGTCTAGAGAACACTCAAATGCCTCTTATGGCCCTATGCTTGGCCTTTTAGGCAATTTTAATACTTCCAATATGAGCCATAATAGAAATGTCAAGCTAGTTAATTATAAATAAGAAAATGATGAAATTACTAAGTTGATTAAAAAGACTTTGTTGGTTAGTGATATGTGCCAAATTATTTTTATTTAATATTGCACACATTAGATTTTATTTCTAATGGTTTGTAATGTTGTTGATTTTTTTGCACACACAAATAACAGTAACAAATGTTCTTTTTTTCACACGTTATGCAAGAAAAGATATCACTTCATATTCACCTCTTTTGTAACATGGTGTAAGGCTTGTATTTTTATTACTCTTTGTTATCCAGACCATTGCCACAATTAAGTGTTATGCTGATTTTAGTCTTCCTTGGCATCTGTGGCCCTGGCTGAAAAAGATCTAACTTCACTTTCATGCTGGATAACTCAACTGTATAGTTAACCCAATTAAAGGATTAACCCACGGGTCAGGAGCAGTCGTCAAAGTGAACAAAATGACAGCTCATGTGTTCATTAAGGTAGTATTTGTGAGAACTCAGAGTGTGAGATGAGTCATTTTAATCAAGTGTTTGCAGAATGATGAAGGAGAACATAATACAGTGACATTAACAGCTCTGAAGTCTCTTGAGGTTTCATGTTAGGCTCAGATTACACAACTGAGCTCATAACTTCTCAAATGACCTCCTCAAACACGCATGATGTGAGCTGTGAAACACAAAAATGACAGGTGAGAAGTCCTGACACTCCCACTGATCTGCAGCCTGTGCAGTCTCCTTCTTTGTGCACTATTGAAGATTCACTGTCTGATTATCCTCGAGGGCGTGAAACAAAAAGGTCTCTAGTGATTCAGCACAGCACGAATCATGGAGCTCGTGTGTCTCCATGGAAACTCCCACCCCCCCTCTCTTGTCAGATAGCACTTAACACTATCAACACATCTGCCTCTGTGTCACTGTTTGTGTGACATACAAGGTTGTACAAATGGCGCATTTTACTCTGAAGCATGTGACTCATCTGCCATAAGGGCTTCCTTTCGTATACATGCAGGTTTGTTTGAGAAGCAGATCATGTAACAAGAAACCTGATATTCCAAAACCATCAATGCCCTGTCTAACTAGAAGTACAATAAGTCTTTGTATACACAGTAAGTTTATTGTTTTAAATGCACATGATGAAAAGAAGCAGTGATCGTGTATTCACTGTTATGTGTACATAATGACACTATAAAATTACAATAACATTAGTGTTAATGTGGAATAGGGTACTAAAAGAGCTATTGGCGTATTAAGTACGGCTGGCTGCTGGATGTCTTTAAACAGAATTGTCTGTCTGTATCTGATTCAGCTCTCTCCTCTGTTTCTGGTTTCTCCTCTGATTTGAGCTCCTGGAGTGAGAGAGGATAAATCCACTGTGTGTTTTCGTGCAGCTTTTCGCAGTTACAGTGGCGTCTGTGTTGAGTTGGAGGGTGTGGAGGTGGAGTTGCAGAGACGAGGGGGAGACAGCAGCCGCAGTCGACACCCGATCCCCTGACCCAGCTGAGTCCAGACCACTTTCCCCTCGGCTTCCCTCCTTCCATCTGTTAGTGTATTGCTGTCGTGCTGCACTTCTGCTCTGCCTGATGTACAAGGAATCAACAAGGTAATACTGAAATCATGTAATAAATAATAAACAAATGCAATGTTGTAAACATTATAAACAAATTCATCTTACAATGGAGTCAACTGCATTTGATGGTTTTGTTGATGTACTTCTGGTGTGCTGGGATCAGAAAGGCCCCATGTTTGCTCAAGTGAGGCCTCCTGTTGGTAAAAGTGATTAATTCAAGTCTTTTTAAAATGTTTTTCTAAAATTAAAATTACATCCAACATTTAGCACCACATTTTAAATCATTTTTTATATTTTACAACACTACGAATATCCTTCAAACCTACTCTCATGGTGTTGTTTTGTACCCTTTCCCTCAGTTTCATAAGGCTGGTGTAAAGAGTCATGTTCTCCTGCTCCAAAATCTTTACACGGATGTTATTAGCCTGTAATTGTCGCTCCATATCTAAAAGCACGTTTCCTGTACCTTGAAAACACAAAATAAGCAACAATGTAACACTCTACCACAACTACAGCACTCAAAAATACAGTCACTCTTTATCTTTCTAAGTGCTGCGTGCATTCCTGTGTATATAACTGGTGCTCTATAGGGGAGTGCAAGCAGTGCAGAGGGAGTATGAATGCAGATGCATTCAGGTTACATCAGTCAGTGGTGGTGGATCTATGCAAGAAAATCATATCTTATTGACAAATATCAAAAAATCTCTCACTCTGGGGATGGCTCCGAGCCAGAGGGCTGAGCTCGGGGAAAGCCACCAACAATCTCTCCCTCTCCTTTAAAACTCGCACATACTCCTCCATCTCAACCACACTCTTCTGCAGCTCGCCTACTTGTTTTTCTAGTGGTTGCTTCTTCTTTTGCAGCTCTAAAAACAAGAGCTGTTGGAGAAAAGTATCACAGCATCAGCTTCTGAAGTTGAAAGTCTTCACTGTAATGTGCTTGGTGCTATACTTAAAGTACATTGGGTGTTAAACATCTCCAGCATACCTGCTGTTGAGTGAGCTGAGCCTGCACTTGCTCCTTCTCCTCTGACAGCTGTTGCAGCTGATTGTGTAGACTGATTTGTCTCTGCTCTCTTTCCCCCAACTGGCTCTGCAGCTCCTCACACTCTTCATCCAGGGCATCAACTCTCTTTAACAAAGATGTCTGCTTTGCCTGCATTGACTGTAAAACAACAACAACAAAAAAGACCTGCATAAATCTCTCTGAATTGTGTTTCTTTTGACAGTCATGGTGTTGTGCTGAAAACAACTGATAAAACTGCATTCGTCTTGATACCCACCTCTTGCTGGCGACAAGCGCTGTGGTACTTTGCGTTCTCTTTGTCAAGTTGGAGTTGAGTTCCCTTGAATTGACCCTCTAACTGCTGGACCCTGTGCTGGAGTGTACAACAGATCTCTTTCTCCAGTTGTAAGCCGCTGACTTTCTCCTGCAGCATAGTCTTTTCATATTCTGTCACAGAATAAAATGAGCTATTATGCAGTAGATCAGAGTATTTTAAGTGTGTAACTGAAAGAAAAACAACGATATTGTATTCCATACCTCTGCTAAAATGTGAATATCATAAAAAAAGCTGCATGTCCTCACCAAGTGCTTGTATTGTGTCTTTCTGTTCAGTTTCTTTCTCTCTCAGGCTGGAATTAACATCCTTCAAGCAAAGAGTTTCTGTAGAAAAAAGATCAAAAACTGTAGTAAATGATTCATAAATATTTCCAATTGTATTAATTTATTAATGTGGGCACCTTTCTTTAGTTGTCCTTGCTCCTGTTGCAGCCTCTGCTCTGTTTCTTTCATGGATCTTTGTGCTTTCCGAAGTGAAAACTCCAGCTGAACTATGTTTGCTTGGTGTTTTTCAATCTCTTGCTTGAACTCTTTCTGTGCTCTGCCTAACTGAGACCTGAATTTGTCCCTCTCTGTTTCTGCTGCAGCCAGTTTATCTGTAAGAGGCTGCACTGTACCCCGCACATCCTGGAGATGTTTTGCCAGCCGGCGCATGTCCCTGAGCTGCTCATTGGCCCACTGGGTTACATCTGCTGCTGTCATCTGACCTGGCTCAAGTGTGTCTTCCACAGCTACCAGGAGGGGCTGCAGAGAGGAGGGCAGACCCTCACTCTGAAACAAATCTACAAATGCATGTCCTGTTTTTCTTAAAATGGATTGCATTTGATGACATGCATCGCAGGAAACGAGGGATGATTCAACTGTCTGACGGCTTACATTGTGGCTGTCAACTTCAGGACAGAGTGAGGTGTTGCAGGTAGGATTGGAGGGTACATGGTTAAAGGTGCTTGGTGAAGACCCAGCAGACAAACGTTGTCTGCAAAGGTCATTCTTTGAGCAGGAAATAGGAGAAACAGTCTCTGTCTCATCACTGCCAAATATCTGTTGGACTTTGGTCTGTTTTTTGATGTCTTTGTAGGTGTCCTAAAAACAAAAGGAAGCATAAGAAACAATGAGACAGCTTTTGATTAGTCTTTTGGAACTTCAAATTTCATATTTCACCTAACATAAAATAAATATTGTTCCTACCATTAGTTTGGCAAATTCACTCAAAGTACTCCAACAGTTTCTGACCACAAGCCCAACTGACTGGCATCCATTTGTGTGTTCTCTCATATGGCCGCACCTCATCAGCTCAACAAAAGCATCAAAGCTTTGCAGAAGAAGCAGTAGTCTTGTTCAAGAAGAGGAGAGATAAGAGCACTGTTATAGTTTTGATGGTACACTACCAGTCAAAAGTTTGAAAACACCTTCTCATTCAAGGTTTTTTTATTTATTTTAATTATTTGAAACACTGTAGATTAATACTGAAGTCATCAAAACTATGAAAGAACATATATGGAATTATTTAATTAACAAAAAACTGTTAAACAGAGCAAATTATGTTTTATATTTTAGATTCTGTAAAGTAACCCCTGTTTTTCTTCATGATAGCTTTGCACACTCTTGGTATTCTCTCAGTCTGCTTCATGAAGTGGTCTCCTGGAATGGTTTCTAATTAACATGAGCCTTGTCAAGAGTTCATTTGTAGAATGACTTGCCTTCTTAATGTGTTTGAGACCATCAGTTGTGTTGTTCAGAGGTAGGGTTAGTACACAATGGATAGCCCAATTTGACTACTGATGTAATCCATATTATGGCAAACCCAGATTATTTCATAGTTTTGATGTCTTCAGTATTAAACTACAATGTTGAAAATAATTAAAATAAATAAAAAGCATTATATGAGAAGGTGTGTCCAAACTTTTGACTGGTTTCATATGATAAAATGTTAGGCTATGTATTTACCTGTCAATGACAAGCTCCAGTAACACAATGTGTGAGTGTTGACTGAATGCCTCATCCCCATCCGTGAAGTCATACTGCTCCAGCAAAGCCACCATGTCCAGGTTACAGGAGAGTTTATCAGGGAACTTCCAGGAGGAAAATCGGACCGGTCCTGTTCTGGAAAAGACATCCAGGGTCGCACCTTGGAGGTCTACGAGATCTCTCCGGAGGCTATCAATACAGTCCTGACCACCCAAAAACTGACTCATGTCTGAACCGTTTCCTTATTTCTCTTCTTCAGACACCAAATAAAGCTTGTTGACAGGGCGCCTCCTTGGTAACCGAAAAAAAGAGTACTGCAAGTTCCATGATGCATTGCGGCTTGTTTCCGGAAGTAATAATCCTCCATTGGGTCAACGAAACCACGACGCAGTAAGTGCTCAACTAAATCAACTTTATGCTTACGGCTAATATATCGCCTTCTTTGCGTGTTTCGTAGTAAAGTTAATGTCTTGAAAATATACTCACTACTTGTGTGTGTTGGTTGTTTGTAGGAACATCCTGATTTCACAGAGAGAAGACAGCCATGCCGCCCGGGCCTGTTCAGATCGTTCAGCAGGAGCCGAACAACAAGGTGACGCTACCACTGCTAGTTAGCTCATGTTAGCATTGCTTTACAGGCTTCCTATATGAAAAAACCAAAGGGCAGTAAAATTACAACTTAAATTTCTGTGAAACTTTTAATAAAATTAGGTTGGCCATCGGTTATTTTGAATATCTAAAGTAGTCGTGACTTTATATCAGGCTAGCTTGCTGTTAGCTCTATTGCTAATTTGTCCCACACATCTCAACATGATGTTTCAAGATTTCTGCAAAGAGTTTGAACAATTAAATGAAACAGTAAAGCAGTGCAGTTTGGATGTGATTGGTAAGAATATAGTTTTTTTTGCCAAGGAAAAGGCTTCAGTTGGGATTCCTAATGGATGAAATTATTATTTCTTACGGATAGAATTGTCAGTAGTTATTACTACTTGAAATCATAGAAGGGAACGATAGCTACCTGTAGGGACCTTTACAGCAATATCTTAAGGTTATGTTTCTAGAGTTCCTAAAAAAGGTTTTATGCTTTGTGCTTCTCTAAATTCTGTGGATGTCTTTATGCTCTATTGTAGCACAGTGGTGGCAGATGCAATACCACAGTACAGTGGAGGGAAAAAGTTTTTGGACACCCAAAATATTGCATTGATAATCACTCTTAGGTCTTCAAGTGCAATTTGTTTTAGTACAGTCACAGCCAGGTTAATTATGTTTTGTTCAGTTTTGAACACATTCTGTTATTTGTTTACTTTGATACCAACAATGTTGAGAACTGACACATTGAAACTGTCATGATCTTAGTTTTGTTGTTTTTTCTTGTAAAAAATAAACTAAAAAAATATAATTTGTATTTGTTCATGTCTGTATAATGCTTGAAACACAAAAAAATATTTTTCCACAAATATTTCATGACAATATTTGAGATTGTGTAAAATTTGAAGGGTGTCTGAAAACTTTTTTCCACCACTCTACAAGTCAACACATCTGCCAATTAACTAAATTGGCACTACTAAACCTATGAGCATGGTTTGATGGTACTGGGGCTTTGAGGGATTGTTTTTTATTTAGGTGAACTCTACATTTTGTTAAAGCTCATATGTTGGTGGTACAAGATGTCAGGGGGCTTTTTATGTTTTATGCAAACAGCCTAACAAACCTACATTTTGTTAACAGAATGATGCTCCAGTAGAAGAAACTCCAGCCACTAAACCGATTGTTGGCATCATATATCCACCTCCTGAGGTCCGAAATATTGTCGACAAGACAGCCAGCTTTGTTGCCAGGTGAGTCACTTAATGCGTGTTGACTGTATAGTGTATTATAAAGTTTCCATTTAACTGAATTTTATGGCCATGACTTAACCTTTGTTGTTGTTGGTGTTGTTGTCGTTCTTTAACAGAAATGGGCCTGAGTTTGAAGCAAGGATCCGTCAAAATGAGATCAACAATCCAAAATTTAATTTCCTCAACCCCAATGACCCCTACCATGCTTACTACCGTCACAAAGTCAATGAATTCAAGGAGGGCAAAGGACAAGAACCATCTGCAGCAGTGCCCAAAGTTATGCAGCAGGCCATGCAACAGTCCCAGCAGCTTCCTCAAAAAGTAAGACATTGCATTTTTAGACTACTCCCACTCAATTTGTTCTATAGCTTATTATTAGTGGCATGCATTCATATCAACTAATGTCATCTGTCTGTCATCAGGTGCAATCACAGGTGATTCAAGAGGCCATTGTTCCCAAAGAACCACCTCCAGAGTTTGAATTCATTGCTGATCCTCCATCAATCTCAGCATTTGATCTTGATGTTGTGAAGCTTACTGCCCAGTTTGTGGCTCGCAATGGACGCCAGTTTCTCACTCAGCTCATGCAGAAGGAACAGAGGAACTACCAATTTGACTTTCTGCGGCCACAGCACAGCCTCTTCAACTACTTCACCAAACTGGTTGAGCAGTACACCAAGGTGAATTGATAATTGTACCTCTCCTGTATAATGTTAATTATTCTGGTGCTGAATGTATACTTAATATGTACCTTCTTTCTCTACATTTAGATTCTGATCCCTCCCAAAGGTCTTCTGAACAAGCTCAAAAGAGAGGCGGAGAATCCAAGAGAGGTTATGGACCAGGTAAGCTGTTTTAAGTGTGGCTTTTTCTCTGAGTAAGTTTTTAATAGCATGGTCTCACATGTTAACCAGCTGATCTACTGCACAACCACCAGGTGAGGTACCGTGTCGAGTGGGCAAAGTTCCAGGAGCGTGAGCGAAAGAAGGAGGAGGAGGAAAGAGAAAAAGAACGAGTGGCCTATGCTCAAATTGACTGGCACGACTTTGTAGTGGTTGAGACGGTGGACTTCCAGCCCAATGAGCAAGGTAGTAAAACCAACATGATGCTAATCCCCCAAATACATAAACCCCTGAGGTAGTGAGATTAATTTATCTTTATCTTCAACTCTGTTTCCCTAGGCCACTTCCCCCCACCCACCACACCTGAGGAGCTTGGTGCTCGCATTCTGATCCAGGAGCGCTATGAGAAGTATGGAGAGAGTGAGGAGGTGGAGATGGAGGTTGAGAGTGAGGATGAGGATGATGAAAGGGAGCGTCGTAATGACGGCCATCCTTCCCAGCCGGATCAAGACACACAAGTGCAGGACATGGATGAGGTGAGGACAGAGAAAGAGATTAAATACTGCACCTTGAAGACAGCCCATTCTCAGCTGACTGTAGCTGCATTGTGTTATACTTAAACTTATATGTGCATTAGCTGTTTTTGCACCTTAATTAATTACTTCCTTCCTCTGTATACAGCATATACCTGCTGGGTCTCTACTTAAAAAAAAATACATCAAAAAGTGCTCTAAACGAAATATCATTCTTTCTCTCCTCATTCAGGGATCTGATGATGACGATGATGGTATGAAGGCTCCTCTGCCTCCAGACAATCCAATGCCGCCCCCACTGCCCCCAACACCAGACCAGGTTATCATTCGCAAAGACTATGACCCCAAAGGTAACACATCCTTTATTTTATTAAAGTCAGGTGCATGTTGGGCCATCACTATGTACCGTTTATGTTAATCTCTTCATTCTTTCCCTCACAGCCTCCAAACCTCAGCCCTCAAGCTCAACTCCAGACGAGTACCTCATCTCTCCAATCACTGGTGAGAAGATTCCTGCCAGTAAGATGCAAGAGCACATGCGCATTGGTCTGCTGGATCCACGCTGGCTGGAGCAAAGAGACCGCAGTATCAGGGAGCGGCAAACTGAAGATGAAGTCTACGCCCCTGGTTTGGATATTGAGAGCAGCTTGAAACAGCTGGCTGAGAGGCGTACTGATATCTTTGGTGTGGAAGAGACGGCCATCGGTAAGAAGATTGGTGAAGAAGAGATTCAGAAGCCAGAAGAGAAAGTGAGTGCAGTCTTTTGTATATGTTTAGGTTAAAGTTAGTTACTGATTCAAATGAAATTAAGTCTACAGATATGTAATCTTACTTGTGTTACCAGGTTACTTGGGATGGCCACTCTGGGAGTATGGCTCGCACCCAGCAGGCTGCTCAGGCCAACATCACTCTGCAAGAGCAGATCGAAGCCATTCACAAGGCCAAAGGACTGGTGGGAGAGGATGATACCAAGGAGAAAATTGGGCCTAGCAAGCCCAGTGATATTCATCATCAGCCTCCCATGCCCCCTGCATCAATGTTACCCAAACCGAATCCTCCAATGTCATCAATGCCACGCCCACCCTCTGTGAGTTATTTAGAAAAAAACTGATAATTGCTCATAGAACTCCATCACAAATTGTAAACCATCAACTCACTGATATGTTCTTTGATAACAGATGAACCCAGTGCGCACAACTCTCCTGTCTGCTGTACCGGTGCTTCCAAGACCACCTGTGTCTTCTGTAGTACGTCTTGGACCAGGACAAGTTATAGCACAGATGCCTCCCATGATTCCTGGTCCCCGCATCAATGTGGTCTCCATGCCTCCCTCAGCATCTCACATTATGGCCCCCAGACCTCCACCCATGGTTGTCCCAACTGGTAAGATGAAGGTTTCTTAATACCTGTCACTGCCATGAAAATGAGTGATTTTGAGTTCACCTTTGCTGTCATGTTAAACTCGAATAATTACTCCTCTTTCCAGCATTCGTCCCTGCTCCTCCAGTGCCACAGCCTCCGAATGTTCCTGCACCACCATCCCACCCACCCCCACCTCATGACGATGAGCCAGTCAACAAGAAAATGAAGACAGAAGACAACCTTATGCCAGAGGAGGAGTTCCTCCGTAGAAATAAGGTTTGTGACTTAATCTTAATTTGTATTTATAGCTTTTATTTATTTGTTTGTTATTACGGTTAACCGCATTATTTAGGACCTGAATGCAGACCATATATAGAATACAGGATATGTAGCATTTACTACATTATAAATAGATTTCCGGTCTTCTAAATATACGAACTAAGAAAAACAATATGAATTGATCTGGCTTGTTAGATGGTGGGAAATTTTAGTGAATACACAAGTAAATAACCCTGTATGTAATTACAATATTCTTATTTTCAACTGAACTTTCCCCCCTCTTTTCAGGGTCCTGTTGCAGTTAAAGTACAAGTCCCGAATATGCAGGACAAGACTGAATGGAAGCTGAATGGCCAAGTGCTAAATTTCACTGTCCCACTCACAGATCAGGTATGCAAATGTTGGCTTTTTGTTTATTTTCTTCTTACTAAACATACGGCCGCACATGTACTAAATTCTAATGAATGTGCAAATGCCATTGCTCCACAGGTGTCTGTTATTAAAGTAAAAATCCATGAAGCTACAGGCATGCCAGCAGGAAAACAGAAGTTGCAGTATGAGGTAAGGTTTTATTTTTTAACCTATTGCTATTGAATCAAAACATTCTCCTTACCTTGTAACATAATGATTAAATGACAATGGGTGTTCTTTGTTCATTACAGGGCATTTTCATTAAGGATTCTAATTCCCTGGCTTATTACAACATGAACAACGGATCCATCATTCACCTGGCACTGAAGGAGAGAGGTGGAAGAAAGAAGTGAGCCATGCAAGAAGAAAGAAATTACTTTTGGATGTTTTGTCGCCCTCCCCTGTCAAGTTTATTTAGGTTAATTACATTTTTCAGAATTATATTCTGCTTTTTGTGAACTTTTGTGTGAAGAGCATCGTTTTCTTCAATGTCTCTAAAATGCTCAATGACTTATACTATATGTCCATACAGCAGGCATGTCTTTACACTATTTCTTTTGCCCTTGATTTGTTCATGATATTATTAGGTAACATGTAGAGCCCAGAAATGTTCATCCATTTAAATAAAGGAACAAAAAAAATCCAACTGCTTGTGTTTCAAAGTGATGTTTAACTCAACAGTCATCAAACAGCTTCTTTTAATCCCACCAGTCACAATTTGTATGGAGTAGTTTGTACATTAAAATGCTAGCGTGGTTCAGCAGGACTTTTATAGCATACCGCTCATCCTTGTTTGTCCTGATGCAGCCTTTAATAATCTCCTTCACCTCTGGAATGGCTACCTTATCAAAGCTGCCTGGCGTCACTCCACTTGTGACCCGCCTTTAGATCTGGGCAGCGGTCTGGCATTCGGAGTAAGGGGACTCTGAGGTCGCCATATCCAGCATGCACATCCCGAAGGCATAGACGTCTACTTAGGGCCCAAGTGAGGAGGGTGGCCCTTAATTGGCCTGAAATAAAATGTGTTTTCTACTATACTTTTACTTTTGTTTTGTTATATTTTTTAGGGTTAGCTGTGTTGATGGGGCCAGTGGTGGACAGTAACAAAGTAAATTTACTTGAGTACTAAACTGAAGTACATTTTTTGAGTATCTGTACTTTACATGAGTATTATTTTTGGGGGGAACTTATTACTTTTACTCCACTACATTCAGAAGTCAATTATTGTACTTTTTACTCCACTACATTTCTATCAGTGCTCTAGTTACTCACTACTTTTGCTTTGAAGTCAGCTCATGAATATCCTTCTCTTTTCTGAAATCTGATCCCACGGTTGACGGTGGAGCAAACACAGCAAATTTCACTCAGATCAGGCATTTCATGTAGAGGTGGTAATGATGGCTATAATTCTCCACCTGAGCTCCCATGACCATATCTTCAGCCCATGTTAGAGGTTTTTGAAATGAAGAATGATATGTATCATTTGAAATGTTCTCCTTGTTTCCTTACATTGCAAAAAATCACAGTCCAAACTGAGAAAGCGTGTTAAGCTACGTAACGTTTGTTTCATTACAGATGAACATTTCAAACTAAGTTGTCTGTGCTTGGAGTAACTTAGTTGCTGTTTTTATTCCATGGTATAGTTTTTAGAGATTTCAAGAAATAGTTTCTATATAAACATAATGTAACCAAATGTACTCGTATGTATTTTTGACTGCATTTATTGTGAAAATACAATGTTTTAAGATTTTTTAAGAAGTATTTTGAATACTTAAGTATTTTTAAAAGCAGGCACTCCAGTACTTTAACTCAAGTAATAATCTGACAGAGCAACTTTCACTTGTATTGTATGGGAGTAATGTTTGACCAGGTGTATCTATACTTTGACTCAAGTAATGAAGACCTGTACTTTATCCACCACTGGATGGGGCCCACTGAGATATCTTTTCAGGGGGCCCAGAATTCCTGGTGACGCCCCTGTATTATACGATTTGTACTGATTGCAGTGCAGCAGAGACAGTCTGGAGTGTATTTTCCAGATTGAAGTTTTACTTCCAGATCCAGCCTCTAGGGGGGTAACAGCAAATCCAGCCCAGGACTCACGGCAGACTGGGCTGCTGGTCGAGGCAAAATCTCAGCACAGTCTGGATGACAGGACTACAAACTAGGACGCCGTTAGCTGAGAACAAATGTAAACTAGTGAACTAGAAGTTCGTAAATGCCTTAGTATGATGAAGTGAAGATCATGTAGAGATGGTTTTGATGAAGTTTGGGTCAGTTTAGAGATAGTTTGGAGAGTGTTGGCACGAGAGGTTTAAGCTAACTTTAGCAACACTAGCTCGCTTATGTTAATTCTGAAGAAGTTAACTAGCATAGCGTGTAATTATATTAAAAGAGAATAGAAAAGTTTAACTCGGGTAAATAAATCATGGCGTCGATGTTGTTTTATTCCACAACACTTCCAGAGGAGCTCTTTTGACTGTCAACAAGCCCACTGACGTTAGCTAACCTGGCTAAGCAGCTAGCTCGACTGCTATCATGGCCAAAATAGAAAACGGCCGTCAATCCGCGGACACCATGAGTATCCGGACTGTCAGCAGCACTCATCTGGACGATGAAAGCTCTCTGGGATCGGACTCTGAGATCAATGGATTCACTAGCGACAGACACACCGATAAATATGGATTCATCGGAGGGGCGCAGCAGAGCTCAGAGGGACAGTAAGTTTGTTTGAGCTCTACACTGATTCATTGACTTCTGCCTGTGTTGACGCTCATTTAGTAGTTATACTGGCATAAATACTTTAATTGACTTCATTAAAAGTTTAAGAATAGGGCTGGGTAAGTTACCAAGTGACTGTAGTTATAGTGACATGTCTATCAGAAGTGTTGTTGGTGTTGTCTTGGTACCTCTGCACAACAAACCTCTCTACCAGCTGCGTGGCACAATGTGTGATTCAAGATTCAAGATTCAAGAAAGCTTTATTGCCGAGTGAGCTCGCTTACTCAAGGCATTAGACGTGGTGAATGGAACACTGGTGGTTAACAACAAGACAGTAAGGACACAACAAGACAGTAAGGGCAATAAGTATATAAACACAAACACAAATCCAAAAATTCTAAATAGAAATAAAAACACTATCTGTACAAAGAAAGGTAAAGAAGTACCTTTAAGGACATGAAATAAGAAAAGCCTAAGCCAGAGTGCACATGTAGATGAATATAATAATAAGATATGTTATGGAATAATTTACAATATTGCACGTGGCTGTTGAGATATTGCACTGAAAATCAAGGATTGCACATGTATGTGATGTATGTGGTTTCATGGCAAGTGTTGCCTCTCAAATGTATAAATTCTAAAGGTAACCACGTGAAGATGGGTTCAAAATATGTGGCAGAGTTTGCTTTTTTTTTTTATTACAAACCATTTTGTCATCTTTACTGTATTATGTCTCGGCTGAACATAACGCACGCTGTCTTGTTAGTTTGTTGTCTGTGAAATAATGTATTCATAGCCTTGCAGAGAAAAGATAGTGTTTGTCCCCCTAAGAGGGCCTGTCTGTTCTCTCTTTAGTAACTGGAGGCCTGAAGCCTAAATCACAGCTCTGAAATAGTGGAAGGAGTGAGTGAAAGTTGTGCCAAGCACAGGCTGTCTGGGAGTTTCCTGTTTTCAGGAGTTTAGGCAGACTTGGAGCCGAAGATTTGGTGCCTTGTTTCTAGAGGGCCTCTTTTGGCTCCAGGTTTTATAGGTGGTCACACACCCAGGGCTTAACTTACAATCTTTGGCCATGATTGAAAGTAACTCATCTTTAGAAGCTGGGGTAGAATATATTGTTGTACTGATCTGTAGCATATACCCTGCTTCTTTTTTTAAACTCCAAGAGGGCTGTCCCACATATAAAAAAAACTCTTTGAAGAAGTCTGAGCCGTACAATTACAGGCTATTGCCAATGAGAAAATTACATAGCTTTGTAAAGCAGTGTACCTCATTCCTAATGTAGGTTAGACTTACGTTTTCTTTTTTCCTCTGAAGAACATAATGTCCAGGCATAAGTTCTTATGCCTGAAATCATTTAAAGATTAAATTATATCACACAAGTCAGTCACATTTCTAGTGTGGCACTTTGATGCTTCACAGGGTTTACCATCAAAGGGCTAAATCTGAGTTGGTGTCTTTTTATGAACTCCTCAAATAAAGTTAGTGGTTGTTATTTTTGAATCCTTGCACTGGGTGCTGACTGCACATAAGCAACGGCCACACACTTAGATCTGATGGCACATGGAGAACAATGGAGAGTCTTTCTGAGGATCTTTTACTATGTCAAACACACAAGAGTCTGTCTTCAGCAGCTACCTGTTCACTCACGATTCTCTAACGATTTTCATTTTGAACTCAAAATTTAGATAACTTTTATTTTATTTCCATTCTCAGATATGGACAGTTGGAATATATTTTTTCTCTTATATTTCTTTGTAAACAAAGTAATCCTTTTTATTTTATTTTTAAGGTGTGTTGTAACCATAGACTGTTTAAAATATGGACGTAGTATCCGTGACGTCACCCATCTGTTCCTGAGGGCTGTATTGAAGCCAATTGACGGCGGCAGCCATATTGGAAATGCGGAACTCAACCAGGCAGAGTGTGACGTAAAGAAGCGGAGTTTGAGTCTCCTAGCCAACAGCTATGTGTTCCCATCCGGGGGTCAATTCAGTCATGTCCTTATTTGGGCAAAAACTCGTAATCTTAATATCTTCTGAACCGTCTTGTTAGAAAAAAAATCACCCCCTGTACAGTGGGTGCCGATAGAGAAATTAGCTATGTAGAGCCAAGCCGTTTTTTGTACCAGGCTTTAAACATGTTTATTAATGCTGCAAAGATTGTCTTTTTTTAATTGGTGTGTATGTGGTTTCTGGTGTTTCTTCAGCTTTAAGCGGATTCTCGATGAATTGTAGTTTATAACACTTCCGCATGGGCTTCATACTTTGAGACCGGAGGTTGCAGCTTGGTTGTAACTCAAATAAAACCACTGCATACTTTTTTTCAGCACCTTGCAAAAAAACTCAAATCCCCACAAAAAATACCTTGTTGGAAAATTCCAGAACAATTATAGAGAAACAGAAAGTGAACATTTCCAAATGAAAGTATTAAATATTGAAACAAATAAGGTAAATCTCTTCACATTAGGGATTTAAGTTTCAAGTATTTTCCGTGATCGATCTTTTGAAAAGTTAACAATCAATTATTGTTTAATTATTAAAAAATGTGAATGTTTTCCATATCTAAAATAATCTCAAAGGCGTTTTTTTCCTCTAAATCAGATTTTTTACCATCTTGCGATATATCCATACATCCCTAGCCACCTGTTAATCAAATTAGATTTGTTCTAGACTTACCATCCAGGTGGAGGGTAAACATTTTAAGCACTGACCCCTGAGCCCACTAAGTCTCTTAATTTGTTTGCTATTTTTTTGGGACCTGTAAATAAAAGCTGTTTTCAATCACAGGAAAGACAAAATAACACAGCTTAACGAAGGCTTTAACAACAGTGCACTTACATAAATACAGTCATGATACCAGAATAGTCATATTTATTCATAATCATAATGTCTCAGGTTTGTGGTCGGTTGAAGCTATATAATAGAGTAACCACCTTTATACTTCCACCTTTTTTGCATTTGCTGCAGGAACAATTCAAGATCCATAGCATCTAAAACTTTGCTAACACGAAAGCAACATAATGTGGATGCAATGTTAAGATATTTTTATTTTGTTACTTGCTTGTGTATCGATATAATTTTCAAAATGATGACTATTTTTTTTACATTTGTCTCCAGAACTCGGGAAGTCCCTCCAGAGGTGCTCAGGCAAAGAGAGGTGAAGTGGCTGGATATGCTCAATCACTGGGACAAGTGGATCATCAAGAGATTTGATAAGGTCAGTACTATGTTCGTCCTCAGTATCACAGAATGTAAATAGGCTTGTTGACGTGACACGGTTCAGATTTTTTTTTTACTTTAGCTTTAATCTCAGCTTCACCACAGCTGTCTCCAGGCTGCAGTTTTTTTCCCTCCCAAGTTTATTTGCACACATGACCAGACAAGGCAAAAGGCATTTCCCAAGTATTTGATTGCACAAGGAAAAGACTTTTGTAGATGCATTGTTTGCAGCGTCACTAGTTTGACTGGTTTCTCCATGAAGCGCTCTCAGTAGTTCAACACAGAGCCACAACTTCACCTCATTTCCATGAGTCAGCAGCAGGGCAGGACACGACCTGTCCCTCTATCGCACCATGTGACAAATTGACAGTCTCAGATTCAGGGTGGGGCTGTATTTACTTCCTTTGGGAGAACCATGTAATAAAGGTGCTGTGGATGTAAACTGTAGCTGTTTCTAAATGCAAGAAAGACTTTTAGCTGGGAAAGAAAACACCTTATGAGGAGAAGAAACTGCCAATCTGAGCTTTAAGCAGTTTTTATTCGCCTGTTGAATTAGTGGGCTCAAAGGTCTCTGATCCCTTGTTGTCCTCCTTCAGTTCACAATGACTGTTTTACAGATTATAATATGCAGGGGAGAACTTTGCCAGCTCTTTCTTGGAAAAAAGGAATTTAGAAACATAAATCAAAGCAAAATCACTGTCAGCGGTTTATTGAGACTTTGTGTCAACAGTGGCTTGTTACTATGAAAAATAATAACACTCTTTACTTTAACAACATGACCTGTTCATGCTGAAGGCATTGTAAAGTTATGTGTACTTGTGCACGACTGTACTCTGATTATAGAGGACAAAGTGGGCTCAGGAAGACTCACTCTATGTTCTTGCTCCATTCAGTATCATTACCACCCAAAAAACAATTATTGATTCACCATCCTGGTAGAAGTTCATGAATTATAATGTGTCTTTAAAGGCTGCAGCAAGCATCCATGTATCTTTGGCTTAAATCCCTTCCTTCTGAACTACTTCATTATGAACTCCTACCATGCCACGCCTTTGAGATGATGTAGGAGTATAACAATTACAGTCTGAGGTGTAATATGCTGATCAAAATTATTATTATTATTATTATCTAGAGTGATTTAGGACTCAAACAAAATGCATCTACACTACAGCACATACCACATGACTAGGCTTGAAAGAGACCCCATATCTCACAAAGGAATATCAAATCCAGTCCTGTTTTTTTTTTGTCACAGATGCATCAGTTAAAGGTGTTTGAACAGACAGTGATTGCATACTTTTTCAGTTAATTGTTCCCACTTTTCAACTTGTCAAAATAAGAAAGGTCCAGGTGTTAAGTAATGTAAGAACAGACTCAGGCTGTTTTGGAAACCGTCTGCTATACTAGCAGTATACTGATTTGGCAAAAATTCAGTATGTAGTATGTGAACAAGAGCAAAATCTGCAGTATGCCAAAACTACCTGAATGTCTTACTGATTCGGGAACATTTCTCAGTATGCATCGGACCAGTCTCCCTCGCGTTTCCCACAGTGCAGAAGGTACAGAAGGTAAGTCCAGCAACACCTGGCCGTGTATACTGCAAAACCGATCCAACAGAACAGTCATACTTAGGGATGGGTACCTTTCACATTTGAACCGATACGGTACCGATACCCGGTACCTGGGAACTGGTACCGGTACTCAACTGTTCGGTACTTTTGTGTTTGTTTATGTGGTAATAAATGTTAATTTGTTTAATAATAAAATCTAAAAAAATTTAAATGTAACATATTTATTTCATTTAACATGAAATGAGCAGAAACGGTATTATATAGGTCATTAGATATATTACTTGACACATTGCTCTTTCGGGAGTTTATCAATGAACACACATGAATGCCTGCGGACTGGAAAAAGTCAGTTCTCCGTCTCTTTATAATAACAGGACACACAACTTACTTGTTGGGCATTCACGCACACAGGAACGGTTATAAACAGCGCAGGTATTTGGAGCGAGAGTTCTCCACGCAAGTGCAGAGAGCACAGACGTCCACTCGATCAGTCTCAAACTTTATTACAGGGCAAAAGTATGGAAAATCGCCTACTCTTCCACTCCCTCACAGTCACAAGGATGCGTTCAGGTATCAAAACATGGTACCGTTTGGTTTTACGTGAATCGGTACTCGGTAGTACAACAGAATTCGTTCGGTACCTATAAAAGTACCGAATTCAGTACCCATCCCTAGTCATACTACATACTACCTTCAAACACAGTATACAGTTTGTAGTGCATCCGTAGGTAGTATGCAGGCGGTTTTGAAAACCGCATCTGTCCTAATCAAGTGTCTCAATTAGGGATGTACATTTTAAGTATTTTCCGCGATCGATTTTTGGAAATGTTAACTATCAGTTATCGATTAATCAATAAAAAAACAACATTATTTTTCTTATGTCAAAAACAAGGCCAAATACATTGTTTCCCCATAAATGATATTTTCTACAGCAACAAAATGCATATAACTGACGGTATTGAATACAGGTACATGTTTAACACTGACTATCAAGGATCAGGCTCATAAAAAATATTCTCCACGGACATAGTCTTATAAAGTGAAGGCTCATAATACTAACAGAAAAGTACTTCAGACTAACAGTGTCCAGTTTTCTGTCTCCTCGTTCTTATTGAGAAAAATAAACGTGTATTCGATCAGGTGTCAGCCGGGAACGCAACCGGGTCATAATCAGTCCAGCTGCAGAAAAGCACAGAAGGCTCTGATGTTGCTGGTCTGCAAACATAGCGTACTAGCAATTCCCACCAATCTGCTGGCTTTTTATCCATAGGTTAAAATGTCCTGCTTAAAGTTGCCAACCTTCGTGTCCGTGTCGTTGTTGGCAGCAGTTGCGTATTGATCCTCTTTAAAAAGCGGAGACCTGACGCGCAGCCGCCAGCTGAGCGTCTCCGCTGTGCGTAACACCTTTAATCAGCTGATTCACATCAAAACATGCTTTAAACTTAAAACACCTCCCTGATAGCTGAGTGTAATATGAGACCACATGATGTTTGTTCCACCTGACGGAAAATTTGAAAACAAAAATGCGTGTTTCGAGTAATTTCTTAACAATCAATTAATGGATTAATTATGTCCATCCCTAGTCTCAATAATTAATGTGATTACTTACACCTGTGATTATTCTACTGGGACATCACAAGAAGCGTCTTTTACTGTAATCAATATTACTGAATTGACCTGAATTTAACAAACAGGTTTTTCATTGAAGTACAAAAAAAAAGTATGCTTGTCTTGTATTCAGAGCTTATTTGTAACGACAGACAGTGCAGCACTTTGCTGTAAAGTGTGTGCACCCCTCATGACTAAGACAATGCCAGGGGAATGTAAGATGAAGAGACACGGTGAACAAAGTAGCACAAAAGTAGGACAAGTTGACCGATAAGTGAGGCAGAGTTCTGATGCTTCTTTCAAGAAAACGGTAATCAGTGCTGCAGAGACACTAACAAACTGTTTAAAAGCCAAGATATGTGATATAAGGGAGTGCAATATCGAAAGATGGGGAGCTCGAAAACATGGTCTTAAAATGTGTGAGTATGTCTGTAAAAAACAGATTGAAGGTATGCCTGGCAGACCCGCCCTCCATCTGATACACCGCAGGTCTTTTTTTATTTATGGTATTTTAATACTGATACTATGAGTGCTTCATTTACACATGATCACATTCAATGTGTTTGATTTATCATTGTTGCTGATTAAATTCCTTTTCTTGATAAAACTGGATCTGGTCTTGAAAAGGGGGGCTTATCTTATAATCAGGGTTGTCCTGTTTTCAAGCCAATACGATACTCACTTCATCTTAGTTATATATGCACTGTGGGTTTATTTTTGTTGCTGTCTCTATTTGTCATTATAATGGTACTGTTACCTAATGTGACATGACACAGTGTCTTGTGACAGAGGCCTGTGACAGTGTGCTGCGAGAAAACATAACTGCATTTCACATGTTTTCAAAAGAAGGAACAACTTCCAAGTGACATGCAGAGACTGCACATACTGTACCAGCTCAAATGTTTCTCTGCTTATGGCAACCCTTCGGCCCTCTTGTTTCCTCTGTGTATTACTTCATTTGGTCAACTTTGTGGCACAGGTCAGGCTGCGGTGTCAAAAAGGAATCCCTCCTGCCCTCCGTGGCCGTGCATGGCTCTACCTGTCAGGAGGGAAGATGAAGAAAGAGCAGAACCAGGGAAAGTTTCAGGTCAGATAGTCTTGCTCTTTCACTTCCTCATCACTGTTTTTTTCTGATGTATTTTGGTCTCATTTCATTTTTAAATTTCACCAGAAACTGTTACTGAAACTGGTTCTCCTGGTTGCTTCTGTCTTGGTTGAGCACCCAGATGTTTTTTACACAGAGCTGAAGCAGGTTTACATTCAGTTCAATGAATGCCTAGTGAACAGGTGGAGGTTGTTTTTAGAGATAATAATAAAGCTTGTGTTTTCTCACATTATGGTGAAGTTGAAAATCTCACACCAGGAAGTATTTCTCTGTTGAATGACTTTCAGAGGCGTTCTTCCTCTGAATGGGCCTTAAAGCTGCCTAGTATCATCTCATGCTCTTTATGTAATCTCAGGAACTGGACAGCGAGCCCGGAGACCCCAAATGGGTCGATGTGATTGAGAAAGACCTCCATCGTCAATTTCCCTTTCATGAGATGTTTGTTTCTCGGGGAGGACACGGGTAAGCTGTCTGATATGACGTGACATCAAACACTGAAACTGATAACTAAGATCATTTGACTAAGTAACCTTTATGTTATTCTTCTATCTGCAGGCAGCAGGACCTGTTCCGTGTTCTGAAGGCCTACACCCTGTACAGACCAGAGGAGGGGTACTGCCAGGCTCAGGCACCCATTGCTGCTGTTTTGCTTATGCACATGCCTGCCGAGGTACGCCTCTCCCTCGACCACCAACACCAAATAAAAGACCATGTTTGGTGCGAGTGAACTGTCACCATATGTTTGTAATAGTCTGTTGACTTTGTGGTTTTTGTCTCTCTGGGTGAGTGCTTCAAGACAAAGCTCTGAAGTCTTTAGTATTCTTGTCTTCAAGTGTAACACCCACCCCGAAAAAATCCGACATGGCCTGTTTTATACAATTCTCTGTTCTTTTTATAAGTTTGAGAGACCTTGAAGAAGTCTATTTTTAAGCGGAACAGCACAGAGACTGACTGTACAGATTATGTCGTGGAGATAAACCGTCGAGCTGCTCCAGATAACTGAATTACAGATTAACTGTAAGAACATTACAACACGGTGACTGTTTGGGGATGGAGATGAGGCTTTTTTAACTCACTATAGCAAGCTTTAAGATCCAACAAAACCTCTCTCTCCAGACACTATTTTGAACCCGATGTTTAGGCTGATTGTGTGTCAATTAGTTATTCTCAAAAAAGCCTCTGATTTAAGTCTGTCCCGTGACATGTGGGGGTTTAAAAATTGCTCTAGAGAGGAGTTTACCCAACTTATAAAAAACTTGATAATGAATATGTCATGTAAAAAAAAACCTGAATACTTCTGTCATGCAAACAAACCATGATAACAGAAGCCATGAGACTGAATAAACCGAACAGCATGTGTTACACATCAATAGAAAGTATGGATTTATATGCTGCTTACTTGTTTTGACCTGATGTTACCCATCTCAGAGGAGATGTTTGGTAACTCTTACAAACTGAGCCTCATTATTCCAGAATAAAACTAGTAGCTACCTTTTTTTCTTTTACTAATAAAGTCAACATTTCCGTTATTAACCTGCGTTCCCTGTGAACCCTCAGAAACGTCCTGTAAAGTGAGCGCTTTCCTGACATCATCTGTGTGTGTTTCCTCAGGATGCCTTCTGGGGGCTGGTCCAAATTTGTGAGAAGTATCTTCCTGGCTACTACAGTCCTGGCCTGGTGAGACTGAAACACGTGCAAGCATGCATAATACCATCACTAGGGGTTTGAAGTGCACAGAGAAAATTACTTCATGTGACTGCTGTTCCAAGAACTACAACCCAGACCAATAAACTGGACTTTGGCTGTGATTACAATGAAACTGGAATGTATTGTTGTTGCTGCAGAGTTCACAGTGTGGCAAACTTAGTGACAGAACCCTCAGGGCGTTGTCTGGTTTGTCAGATCATTATTAAACTTCGGATTATTTACTTGCATTGGATTACAACAGTGGTTTATTTTTAATGAATGAGCATCAACATGTGTATCGGGTTTCAGCTCCAACAATACAGAGAACAATGTCCTTTGTTTTCTCTGTTAATGTTTCCTACTTGTGTCTCTTTTAGGAAGCGATACAGTTGGATGGAGAGATCCTGTTCGCTCTGCTGCGACGTGTCTCCCCGCTAGCTTACCGCCATCTGGAGAAACATAAGATCGACCCCATCCTCTACATGACTGAGTGGTTCATGTGTGCCTTCTCCAGGACGCTGCCCTGGGCGTCTGTGCTGCGTGTCTGGGACATGTTCCTCTGTGACGGTAAAAATGGCACACAGCTCATGTTGAAGACAAGCAGTACATAAGAAGTTTCTCATTATGATCAACCACATGCTCTCTCTCTTGCTCTCCAAAGGGGTGAAGATAATCTTCCGTGTGGGTCTGGTGCTGCTGAAATGCATGCTGGGTACCAGGGAGAAGCTGAAAGCATGCCAGGGCCAGTATGAGACCATGGAGCTCCTCAGGACCATAGAGCCTAGATACATGCAGGAAGGCTTCCTCGTCCGAGAGGTAAGAGTATATCCACATCTTATTGGATATGCGTGAAATTATTTAATCCATCAGTTCCAGTAGAGGCTAAAGGAGTGAAAAACTGCAAGGTCTATTTTACTTCAAGACCTTTTTAAAGACCGATCCATGCTCTAATTATTTTTCTGTTTTGTAAAAGTCTGGACTTAAAGTTAAAGGAAACTACAACCCAAATTAC
Organism: Notolabrus celidotus; assembly: GCF_009762535.1. NCBI lineage: Eukaryota > Metazoa > Chordata > Actinopteri > Labriformes > Labridae > Notolabrus > Notolabrus celidotus. Next base: position 25,650,005 of record NC_048280.1, on the reverse strand, counting down.
ATTTACAGTTGCAGGTTCTTTATTATTGAAGTTACCACATGTTTAGGTGCATTTTTGATGTATTATGTGCACTGTATTTCTCTGTGGCTTGCTCAAAATAAATAAAAGTACACATAAAGGAAATTAGGATTGTGCTGCTTTGGTTCATAAGTCAGAAAACATCAGGTTCAGGTTACTTTATTTGTATCTGTAGGTAAACTTGTTTTGCAGCCAGTGAGATGTTAGGTCAATACAGAGTTAGAAGACAGATGTCGAACAGAACAAACTACTTTATGTGCAAAACATACAAACATATCCTAAAACTAATCTAACAATAAAAATGGTAAAATGAATAGAGACGATAAAATGATAAGAGATTTCATTTAAAACACATATCAGAAAACAGTCAACCAATAAAAATGATAAAATCACATGAATGAATAAGAAAATCTGGGCTCAAATCTTAAAACTGGAGGTTGACTCTGTGTGAGAAAATAAATACTATTGCTTGTTCAGCTCAGTAATAGCAGCAGGAACTAAGCTTTTCTTGTGACGCTGTGTCCTGCACCTTGGGACTAAAAACCGTCGTCCAGAGTTGAGAAGCTAGAAATCACTGTGCAGAGGGTGTGAGACATTATTTAAAATAGAGGTGGCTATCCGCTGTACCTGATTAGTGTACAGGGATGCTGGGTATGCCTGTGGTTCACCAATCAACTTGCTTGACCAAACATGATAACAAAAGAAAACATGAATACTAATATGTTGCTGACAAAACTGCATTGCTAGCTGGAAGTCTTGGCTTACTTGTGTCTCCCTGTTGCATCCAGAGCAATCATCCACTCTTCAGCCATTGTATAATGTAAAAAAAAAAACAACAACTTTATTTCGATTTTCTTCAAGTGATGCATAACCAAAAATTTAGCAGATGAAACTTGATTCCATTCTAATAAACAATATACCAGACAGACACGGTATATGTGACTCCAAACCAGTCTGTCATCCACTGACTCCTCCCACTGTCTGTGCCACACACAGTCCTATATTAAAGAGACATTGGCCCAATCTCAATGCTCTCCCTGAGCCCTGAACCCTTCTTGACTTAATTGACGTCAGCTGGAAAGTGATTGAGGGCATTGGGGCTGTAAGGGCTCAAACTGTCTTCTACTTCCGCATCGATATAGGAATTTTTACTGCACAATTTGTACTTTCCTCCAATTCAAGATGCTTAAAGGACTGACTGCCTGATTGTCATGTGATCCAGGCTCTTACCGTACAGACTGCTTAACCACACAATTTAAAATATATAAATAGGCTATATAACTATGAATACATAAACTATACTGTATACACATATGTGTGAAGATAAATAGATTAAGCTGTTTTCTATATTTATACTTACAGGCAAGCTTTTTTGCCTGGGAATCCCTTGTTACACGTCACAATGCTATGAACTATGGGTAATTCCCTCACACTAAGTCTGCAAAAATGCCCACTCATGGGAAGGGGGCATAAAGGGCTCAAAAAGTCTGTGAGAGAGAAAAAGAAAGTAAAATAGTTTATAAAACAACCAAACTACAATGTTCAACTATACTCTAAATAAATCTATAAACAGTCGCGGATTGTGGTGCAGTAGTGCACTACGGCTCTCCCCCCTCTCCCCCCCCTATTTTAATCCACCTCACTAGCAAATATACATACAAAAAAAAAAAAAATTATATCACACAAACACAGATCAGGTGTGGTGGGGCCTTAGTGTATGGCTCGGCCCTTCTCGTTGGGGGTCCATCGGGGCTGGGTGGGTGGCTGGTGTCCCTGTCACTCTCCATCCCTCTGCTGTCCCCTCTGCTGCGGGGGCCTGGTCCGCGGTCGCCCTCGGGGCGGGGTTTCCCGAGGGTTCCCTCGCGGTCCTCTTGGGGGGGTGGGGTGGCGCGCAGCTGGGGGGGTGTTACTACGGCAGCAATTGGGGTGTCCCTCCATGCCCCCGCAGCCTGGTCCATCGGTCGCGGGGCGCGGTTGGGGGGCGTGGCTGGGGGGAGTGGTTGGGCCGGCCCTGCCCCTTCCACCCTCCCCCCACTCCGGCGTGCCGGTTGGCGGGCTCTGGTCACGGTCCTGCCCGGCTGCCTGGCTGTCTGCTCCTGGTGCTGGGCCCCTTCGGCCCTGGTGGCTCCTTTGGCTCTGTCTTGGGGGGCTGTGGGCACTGAGTTGTGGAGGTGTTCCTTTGGGGGGCTGCGGGATCTCTCCCCCCTCGCCCCCCTTTCCTCCTGCTGGGTGACCTGGGGGTCGCCCTGGGTGCCCCTGCGGTACCTGTTTGCTTCCGGTCTGGGTCCTTGGCTTGTCCCCTGGCCTGGGCCTCCCGCGGCGCGTTGGGTCCTTCGGCCTGACTGCTCTCGCGGCCCGGGTGCTGCGCTGAGCCGCTCGGCTGATCTGACCCAAGTGGTATCATCTGCACCAGTGGTGGTCTTGTTACACAAATAGAACACAGCACGGCGGCAAACCTCTGCGACCCAAGCTTCAGTAATGATTGTGGACACTAAGGGTTGCTTAATCATTAGTATCACCGCACAGAGTTTTTGTCGCGCAGCAATTCTCCTCCGAAACGCTTGAGGGCAGTGTGGTCTCTCTGATAGCCGGTCGCCTGCTTCCGGTCCTGCTACGATCTCTGTTTACTTTTCCACATCGATTCAGAGCATGTTCTGTTAATCTACAGCTGATACATGTTGCTGTTTATCATACAGACATGATTACATGAAGAATAGAGAGGAGGAGATGAAATACACGGCCTTTGTGTGGCCGATGTCCGGGATCCCGGAAGTGCTGTGAAAGCCGTCGAGTGGACCAATCACAGAGCTTGCGGTCCGCGTCGGTCTTAGGTCTCTCTCTCCTTCTCTCTCCCTGCCCCTTTGTATATCTTTGTGTAATCTGTCTTTTACTTTCTTTTATTCTTTTTTGGCCCACCTAGGTGTGCACGCCCTCTTTTACAGAACATGATATTAGCTGTCAATAAAAGATAGGCCAGAGTTCTAAGAGGGATGGTGATGGTCGCATGCACACAGTCACAAGCACAGAAGAAAAAGGTTTTCTTTCTTTTCTTTTGCTGCAAGAATAAATTGCATTAATAGTTGACAGTTTGTGACAAACATGACACAAACCAGAAATATACATGCAGACAAGAGGAAAAAAATTAAAATAAATAAATAAATCTATAAACAGTCATTAATAACCTGTAACATTACTTTGCCTCATACATAATATTAAGGGGGTCCCTGAAAATTTTACATGTACAAAATAAATTCATACATCCCTTATTTTGACATACATTTACCTATCTTTTTGCTTTGTCTGGTTATTCATGCTGGGAAATCGCAAATAGTCTTGGAAAAATCTGAACAATATTTTATTCTGGACTAGTTGGAAACTACAATTTAAAATAAAGTCATAATAAGCATGTGTTCTCTTATATTTATGTCTCAGATTTTGTTGCACTTTTACATGAATTGTGTGATATTTTGCAAGCTGAGCTACATAAATCCACATACTAAGGTCTGCTAAAGACTCAAACCTGCTCTGAAAATGGCATAATATTACACTGACCCAATCCTCTAATGCTGTGTTGGAGTGTCGTGTCAGTCACCAACAGTGGATGTTCTTAATGCAGCCGAGGAAACAGACTCTCAGTATTGAAGTGAAATAGAGACTGATTGAGCTGAGTGCTGGCTGGTCAGTGTCTGCTTCCTTTGCCAAGCTTTGTGCGAGTCTCTGTCCACTCTAACAATGCCTCCCCTCATAAGAAGGGTTGTCCTGACACCAGCCCTGAGGCTCTTTGGCATTTACTGACAAAGATCACATCTTTACACAATGGTCAGGCATGGAAGGAACACACTGTATTTTCCAGCAGGGGCTGGTCTTTTTTTTCCCCTACACAATTCCCTTTGAAAATGATCTATATGTTACTGACTCTGCTGTGACCTGGTGACGTGTCTCTTCCTGTTGCAGATCCTAGAAGTACCAGTGACGGCACGAGATGTGGAAAGAGAGCATCACAGCCAGCTAAAGCGCTGGAAAAAGAACCACGGAGAGCTGAACTTCAAATCACCCCCAAGGATGCACGGTGCTCGGCTCATCATGTTGGCCGAGCCGCCGAGGCGCCAGGACCTGCAGCAGAACCCCACCATCGTGCTTGAGGTGCCCCAGCCCACCCCGAAGCTGAAGAAAGGCAAGAAGGAGAGGGAAAGCAAGAAGAAGAGGGGCAGCATTAAGAAGCCCCAGGCCATCGAGGAGATCCCTAATCCATACTCTCTGCCCAATGATCCTCCACCTCCACCCACGACTCCCCCAGACCCACCTCCTGTCAGCAGCAGCAGGACCCTGGAGACCGTGCAAGAGACTGATACAGACTCAACTGACCAGCAGCCTCCTGAAGACCTTCCTCCTGAAGACCTTCCTCCTGAAGACCTTCCTCCTGCCAAAGAATCTCCTCTTAAGCAATCTACTAACAGCCTTAGCAGCACAGAGCAGGACACATACCTGTAGCTCTGCAGCGGTGTGTTTGAATCCTGTGTATGTATGTGTGTGTATTTGTGTGTTTTGATGAAGCACCAGCACTCTACAGTCAACAACCAGCCCACCTTACCAAGCTCTCCGATTGGTCGGCATCTCTATTACTCTTGTGTTGGACTGTTGTGTATCCATGTATCCATGTTAGAAACCATTTTGCCTGAAATATTGTTGATGTACACTAAAGCATCACTGCTCAGTGTGACTCTTTGATGCTAACGCCTTGTCCTCTTCTTGGTGCTCTTGAACATAAGTCTTATATTTCTGTTTGCACGGAGACATGTTACTGAGTCATTGGGAGTTAAAGTCATTTCTTCTGATGTGGTTACATGTTTCAGTGGGAGGTGCCACAGTGTAGGCTGTTTTTCCTTTACATTTTCTCTTGTTTTCAACACTATTGAGTATTTAAGTCAAACTGTGCAGCGAGGGGTGCAAACTTTAAATCTTTGTGATGGCTTTATGTCTCATTCAGGGTTTCGTCCACTAGAGGGCAGCCATGCAGAGTTACATTCCCCTCTCAGTAACTGAAGCTGATCACAGCAGGGATTGGATTTCTTTCATGTAGTATAATTTAGTCTGGGAGGTTTTCTTTTTTTCTGAATTTGATTTTTATTCCAGTTGGGAAGTTTGTGCGTTTCATGTTTTATACCCACGATCATCCCTATGCATTCATCATATTCAGTCACATGATATTGTTTTTTTCTACGAGCACTATTTATTTAAAGAACAGTTCCAGCATGATATGTTGTTTGTGCATGCCGTGCTAGTGCACAAATGGTCATATTTTCTCATCACCAGTTGAAATAATACGGTTTGATTCTGTGTGAACTACAATATTCACTGTTCCAAGCACGTCCATACACTTTAGAGCTGCACTGTCTTATTTAGTCTGACAGCGGAGAAGAGAGAAAACAGGACATTCCTCATGTCTGCCTTGTTAAAAGCTAATCAGTGAAAAGCTGTCTCTTGCCAAATGCAATTCTGTGTCATGTATGTGATTATGCTTGTGTGTCCTGTGACACCTTGGACAATTGGACAGGTGCTGACCTCCGCCTTAGGATTGGCCATATATCCAGTTGAGGCCGTGAAGATCCTGTCACTTATTGGGTCAATTTTTCTGACATAATTTGCTAGACTTTCCAAAGCAGATCAAGAAAGTGTTCTTTTGTGGTTTCCTTTGACCGCTAACTGTGATCAGGCTTATTCTGTTATTACAGTGAAGAGGCATCATGTGATTTGAAGGTATTTTGGGATGTTTTTAGCATTTCTTGTTATAAAAAAAAACTGAATCATTTCTTTGGGATATTTTGAGACAAGCAGGAATTGAGACTTTTTTTTTCCTGTCTTTTTTTTCTTTTTCAAAACCTATTGGACAATCTCTTTGTAATAGTCTGATTCTGTTTTCTAACTTTAATCACATTGACTAAAGGTAAAGGGAGTTTGACAGCACAAGGACACGTGGTAAATCTGTGTGTATTAAATAATACGAAAAAGGTCTCCAGAAAAGAAAAGTGTGTGATGGTCGTTTAAAAGAAAAGCAAGGAGGATTAAAAAGATACACTTCTTCAAGCAAACGCTTTCTTTATGCAATAGTTTTCTAACTGCTTATATTACACACCTCACAATTTGCTGACGCTATTTTATTTTAATTTAATGCTCATTGTGTAGATATGACATGTAAAAAACGATTTGTTTTGTAATGAAATCTATTTTTCAAACTATAATGCTATATTTTATTGTTACAGAAACTGATCTCCTCTAAATCATTTGAAGTGTCAGATGAAAAAGTTTAGCTCAACATTTGTAACACTAGATAGAAAAAGTTCATCATGAAATTAAAAGGTAACTTTAAAGTCTTAAAGTGTTCTTACTCTAAAGACAGATTGGTAGAAAGTACCATTCATACTGGGGTTATAAATATGTATTAGACAAGCATGAGGCATGAGTATGCAATGTCATAAATTTAAATTCTGCAAATAAATTTTGTGAAAAGTTGAGTAAGACTGTTTAATTTTTTATTGAATACCATAATACTCAAAGGTTTCCTCTTTGGTGTAGGGTGCCTTTTCTACCACTAGATGGAGTTGCAGAGTCATCACTTGGAAATGGAGTAAGATCTAAAAGTTGGTACTTGTATTTTATAACAGCACTGTTGGTGATCTCAAGAAAGGAGATACTGTATACAAAGATATGCTCATTTTCTAAATTGTCAAACTATGAGAACTGACTTGACAGTTATTTGTTTTGAATTTCAAGACATTTCAAAATGTAAGATTAAATGTATGTTTTTTTAAACCTTACAAAAGTTACAGCAGAAAAGTTGATGTAACACTAAAAAAAATATGGAAATCCATAAAACAGGTGTGTACTCATTTTTTGGTTCTGTATTTATTTTTTAGTTAACTACCTGATATAATAGGTTCCAAAGACTTGCCCCTTATCCATGATAAGTCAAAACAGTCAGCTGTAATATTCATAACATGTCACATTTTCAACATCAATTTAACGTGCTATGCTTTTCAAATACTTGTCTTACAACTACAAATCATCTTGGGTTAGTGACAAAAAAAATACCTTTAATGAAGGAACCTTGGCTTTGGCCAAAAATGAGATAGAAAGAGTGTCCAGTCCAAGCTTGAAGCTATGGCTTATTATCTTAGTTTAGCACTAAGACAGGGGACACCAGAGTAATTAACATCTTATCCTATATCAAAAATGTTTATTCGTACAAAATACATGTCCATTTTCTCAGCTATTTATTGGTCATAATACTGATCTTGAGATGCGTCGATGGGAAATTTTAGTTGGCTTTAGCCCAGGCTAGCTGTTTCTCCAACTAGCTCATGCCACGCAACAACATTAAACCTTCAGGTGTGAGGATAACATCAATCCTCTGGCTTATTTTCAAGCCAAATATGACATTTTCTAAAATGTTAATCTTTACTTTGGGCTTTTGAGTTCATCGATGATCCGCTTGAGGCTGGCTCAAGAATTACCAGATACCACATACACACCAATTCAAAAAAGACTATCTTTACAGCAGAAATAAACATGTTTACAGCCTAAAGGAAAAGTTGAGTGTAGTCTGGATAGCTAATTGGTCGATCGGCACACACTGTACGGGGGGTGATTTTTTTTTAACGCGGCAGTTTTTGAAGATATTGAGATTACGAGTCTTCCAATGAGAGGCACAGCTTACTTGATTGACAGGCGGGAACACTGCCCGCCTCTTTACGTCACACTCACTCCACAGAAGTAAGTTGGCTGCCGCTGCCGACTGGCCTCGAAACAGCGCTTCAGAAACAGATGGGTGACGTCACAGTAACTACGTCCATATTTTATACAGTCTATGGTCTTAAAACTGATCTTATAATGCATGGGCAGGGAATGATGCCTTTAGCCCGGAACAAGCTAGCTGTCCTAGCTGTAAGCTAACTAGCTCATGTCATGTAGCAACATATGAATCCTGCAGATGTGAGGATTACATTAATTGTCTGCCTTTATTCCTAGCCAGAGATGATATTTTCAATTTATTTTCTTAATTTCTACAAATTACTGGATTTAATCACTTTACGGCGACCAATTTCCTTTTCCTCCACTATGAAAGCATTGTTAAATCATTAACACCGTAGTACAACATCTTGTATATCAAATGGAGTCTATGGTCAGGTGTAGATCTGTCTGGAAGATCTTCCAATTAAAGTAAGATTGTAACTGTTGTAGAACTGAATCCATTCATGACACAAACATTTAACCTTTGTCCTCTAAGGCTTCTCTTAAGTTTTCACAGCTCCCCCTTAAGAGGTCATTTCTGGTCTCCTTCTCGTTTAGACTAATAACAGGTTGCTATTCTTCTCTTAATTCACTGTTTGAACTGCCAAATGCCTTGTTTCTCCACCTCAAGGTGTGGGGCATTGGAAGGTTTGGCCTGGGGCTTGAAAGAGTTCATTGCAAATCACTACTTTGATGACCTCAGAGAGCCTGGCTAACTGATTTCTAATCGTCCAGCAGGCCATGAGCTGCAGCTGTTGACCTCTGGTCTTAAGGGGCTTAGAGATCAGCTTAGAAGATTTAGGACTTTTCATCATCTTTGATACATTTTTATTATTAGTTTGACTGTAGGTAGGCCATGTGTTTAAGATCTATCTCACACTCCTAAAGTGTACCTGTCTATACCCATTAGTCATATTTAGCCACTGTGTCACTCCTCAGAGGCCATTATGGACCATTATGGGATCTGTTGATGTTTGTCCACATGAGGCACAGCAACAGTTAATGGTCTAGGTCTCTGAGGAATGCATGCACCGTCACGCTTGCCCTCTTTGCATCGGACACCTGGCCCTCTTTCAGTGCCACCGTGCCATTTACATCTCAAAGGGGGATGACCAAGAAGGCTCTCTCTGTGCTCCCTTCCTTACTCCAGAAATGATCTGATTTATCTCTTCATCAACGGAAATATCTGCCTTTAGAGGGCCATCCCGCCTCTCTCATCCCAAGCTAATAGAGCTTGGAGAGAGAGCAGTAAAAAGAGAGACTTGTGATCCTCCGTGTGATCCCAGACCCAACGGACCCTTGTCACAGTGCTTGATTCATGTGATGCGGGTGACTTTCTCCCTGCTCCCAGGCTCAGTGTGTTAAGACACAGGGGTATGAGGAGGTGGGGGATGGCATAACGCAAAGCAAAGGCGCCTGTGTTCCTGAGGTATCCGATTCCCACGTTTGATGGAGCATGACAGGTTGGCTTAGGTCAAATTAAAAGGCCGCAGTAACAAATATGAGGGCAGACATTGTGATCATCCGTGCAGGTGAACTCTCCATGGCAGCAGGAATAAAACATTATTTATTGCGCCAAGGGAGAACATTAGTAAGAGGGGGATCCCTGCGAGGGCCAGGGTGGATAATTGAATCATCCTTGTGTTGTTTTTGTCGCACAGACCTCTTATGTTCAGCTGCTAAAGGAAAGGAAAAGCCCTCACTTTATTTTTTCTCTGAGTATAATGCATGACTAATGCCTGTCTTCTTTACACCTGACCTTTAAAACAAATGACTCCAAAAAACATTTATTCCTGTAAAATGTATGTCTTGTATACTTCTTGTCAGGTGAATGAAAGCACAACATCTCTCCCTGCAGACATAGTTTTATAAATACTCTCCATCCTCTGGCTCCTTTCAGCTATGTCTGCCCACCCTGAACAAAGACTTCTGTTAAATAATGTTATAAATGCCTGCCAGTGTTTTAATCTGGAACAGAGCCTGCTGGCCAAACTATTTCAACATGTGATATACAAGGCTCTGTGTACCTTGGGTATGTAGTTTTGGCACCTCTGCTGTTTCCACTGTATAATTTTTCTTCCATTTATGGTCTACAAATGGTTGTATAAACTGCTAATCCTCAGCTGGTAAATTCAACTTAGAAAAACAACCAAGAATTCTCAGGGGTGCATTTAGGAAGGTACTTTAAATGTCAACACGGTTCCTATTCCAGCTATTCCCTGTGGACACACCGCCCAACATTAGGAACTGTAGGAAAATTATTTGGGAGTTGGGGTCGAACCTCGGACCTTCATGAAGAAAATATAGATCAACTCTGATCTAATTTGGAGTATGTCAGTGCTACAGCCTAAACAGTGCATCAGAAAAGGAATGAGCTATTGCATAATAACCACAAAAAATAGCTCCTTGTTTGCTGCCCTCTTTTTCTGTTTTAGAACAAAGAACTGGTAAATGAAATCTCACTCTAACAGAGTAACAGCAAAATCCTTGGGGAGATTTATTTATATGCTTTACACCAGGACAATTTCTGAGCAGAATTCCACACACATAAGATAGTGTGTCCAGATATGTAAATTGTTTCATACATACAGTATTAAATGAAATATCCTAATATGATGTATATATGTTATATCTTGACTTAATGGACTGTGCATTATGTGGCTTTCGAAACATGGTATCAGTCATAATACAAAAATATTTTGACATCATATTCTAATCATATCAAAGTATTCCCATTCTGAAGATAAGATACATCCAGGTATGAATTTTTACAATGCTGTGTTCGGACAATATCCAGTACAGATTTAGTCCTATAAGTCATACTTTAAAATATCTGGGCAAACACATCTCCGGATTCTGAGGTATTTGTGCAGTGAATAAATATAACCGTTCTACTCCTTCCAGTATCATTTTCATACAGTGCCTTAGCAGATGCTTTTAAAGCCATTTGGTGGTTTTAGGCAATTCAAGTCACTCAAAGCATAAAGGCTGTGTCTGTCAGCTAGCTTCAAACATGCAGGTGAACGGTAAAAAGGTAAGTGAGGCGTAGTAATTGTGTCTGTTAATCGCCTGCCTGCTGCTACGCCTACAGGATATTTTAGCTCCAAACGATGGGTGTGTGGAGGTTATGTGGGGGTAAGTGCTGCACACCTGCGTTGTCGTCACACTCCTTGAGGAGTTTTAGGCATTTCATTTAATCTCCATCAGTTGTCCCCCCCTGCACTCATCCCCCTGACCTCTTAACCCTCCCTACATCCCCTGGCTCAGCAGTGCCAGAGGCATGCACAATTACGGCTGTGAAGCCTCGTCAGGTAAATGAAGCATAAGGAGCCGCTACATTTTTCTGACTCTCGTGAGGTCTGTTGACGTGGTTCAGTCATCATTCTCTGCTGGTGGCAATTAGACATGTCACAATCGTTTTTTCATGCCCTTTGTGTTCTGAGGGGGTTTGTTTTTGTTTGGTCCATCATAAATTCCCCTTAAAATGAGACAAATTGACCATACTGCCACAGCAATATTTTACCCAACACTAAGAGTGTGACACTCAAATCTAAACAATACAATGATAATGTATTAGTGTTTTCACTGCTCTATGTCTTGTCCAGTAAATGCAGATGAATAAAATGATATTGTTTCCTGAGCAATAACAATTTGAAAAAAAAGAATGGTTATTTAGCTATAAAACGTACATGGTTTGACCACAAAGTAAAGTGGCTGCTGTGTGAATACTGTAAATGAACCAGCCTGAGGTTACTGGGTCTCTGCTCACAGCTGGTTCCTCATTATCCCCCCTCACCTCCCTACACTGGCTCCTGTGCTCTTGTTTTTGGGTGGCACTGATAATCAGTAATTATCAGAGCCAGGTAGAGACTGAGCCATTAGATAGCTCTCTCTGGGTGTTTGTTTACTTGTGTGTGCGCCTGCCGAGGCTCCTGGCCAGTAGGTGATGACTTACAGACACAGATGGTGGGCATCAGCAGGCCGGCTGGGAGCAGATTAGCAGCCTCCCATGTCTGAGCAGCTCCGTCCCAGCCCGCTCCCACTCCCACCAAGCCCCAGAGGAGTGCCTGTCTGTAACTCTACTCGCTTTGGCAAGCCTCATGTGTTGATGGAGGCCAACCATGGGCTTATCTCGTCTCATTCCACCATCAGCGGGCCGAGCAGGCTCGGGGCTCCCAGAGAGAAGGGGCGGGGGTTGGTGTGAGGGGGGTGTCTGCTAAGGATTTCTGTGTGAAAACAGACTTGTTTTGACAAGGTAATGCTGATGCCTTTGCAGCACAGATTTTGTAATTAGAAGTAACTTTACACCGTTAAATGAAGCCTTATCTAAATGATAACTCATTTGCACTTTTACAGCATTGCAGCAAGGTGTTAATCCTCCTTTTTCTTAATTAACTACTAAGCCTCTGTGACCTTTTATAATTCATTATCAAAGCACCAGACTGTAACCCTCAGTGTGCTTGTATGTGGATGGCAGCTGCCACATGTGCCACCTCCATGGGGATGTGTTGGTAATCCCCTTTCCGTTGCATGAAAAATGCCTACAGTGCAGATTTTACCATGATGCCATGTGCATGCTGCACTGGACAGGAAGCACAGTTCAAACAGTCCAGGTCAAAGGTCAACCAGATGCGTTGCTAAGGGTGCAGGGGGGGAAACTGGGCAGCCTGTAGGTTAGTGTTTGGGGGCCTGTTTATTTTATAAACAGTGGGAGCAGATTAGTATTGGAGCCAGCCATATGGGGAGGATGTCCTCTGTGTTAGAGGCTCTCAACAAACCATTGTGTTCATGGCTTGAGACACACAGTCACTGGCATCATATCTGTTAATCACTAATAATGGCATGATGTTGTTGCCGATACACACGTGTGGACCAAGGATGCAAAGTCTGCACCACTTCCAGTCAGGGCATAATGGAGTACTGAATGATTGTCTTGTAACCACTCACAGGGTTTGAGTCATTAGCGGTGTTGGCACACGCAGGCCCTCGTCAACGCTCTAGCTTTGAGGCAAAAACAGGAAGTGGAGAGACCCCCCTACCGCCACCCCCCAACCTAAGCGCCAGTCTGGTGAGTCCTGCTTGAAGATGTTTTTTTTTGGAGTGGCTCATCTCCTGAAGACTCACAGCCCCTTCCTGCCATTGTTTGGGATTTTTGTGAGATGCAGCAGCAGTAAAGTCTCTTTGATGACTCAAACTGTCATCGCTCTGTTGGACTGAAGGGTCTCTATCGACACTCCATCATTTATACAAACACACTGCTGTTTGATGCTTTAAATGCTCTCATGTAAAGCACCTTACTGTACTGTGACTGTATATGAGTGTTGATTACAGACCCGAAAATCTTGTCCCATTTGATTTGTGCATGCATTGACCCACAAAGGACTTCCAGTAAAAATACAAATAAAACCAACACATGGAAATGCTAAATTCAACACACCATTAACATGGTTTATCAACCTTCAAGCTGAGAAATGTTTTCTTGGCTGTCTGCAGAGACCTGCTCCCGACAGTGCTGCTGTCAGTCAGATTAACTATTTAACTGTGCCAGGACTCTGCAGAGCTGCTGACAAGCCTGCTGCAGGGGACCATAAGTGTTCGGATGTAGTAGAGTCATATTCCAAATACTTCTCAGAAGGAATCTTAATCTGGATGTTTTTCTATTATTACAAAAGTTGAGATTGTTACTGTTAATATTTTCTCCAAAAAATACATTGGCAATGTTCAGGTTACTTTGGTTGCATCATGCTAATTGAAGCAGGATAAGCTGGACAACAAAGCTAATTATTTAAAATGTCGTTTTCAAGGTCTTGGCATTTAATCTAGTTAACATTTCAGCCGTCGGATACTTACTGTTTAAATACTGTATCTTGCTGTACATCTAGCCTGAGATTACTATTTACTTCTGCTTGCATGGCTTTTAGCCAACTGATGCATCCACCTGTCAGTTGATTCAACTGTTCACTTAAAGCTAACTTCATTAGTCAAGCATTTTGTTCGGCCAACAATGTCAACTGATCAAATTACTATTTTGACATTATATACATATAATTTAATTACACTCCTTATATGACTTAGTGCAAACTGATTCAGCCATTTTCCCATGAAATTTAGCCAATGCTAGCTAGCTTAATTTTCCCATCTTAGCCATCAGCAGCCATGCAATCATTAAAAAAAAAAAAACATTGTCTGTGGCTGTAGGTGGGTAAGACCCTTTTATGAACTGGGTTGGTGGCCTACCTTTTTATTTGCCTGTACCTTCGTACCTGTGTACACTTAGCCTATACTGTACATGTATTGTTTGTAAGTAAAGTCTAGTCTGTTAAGAATGGTGGAGAGAGGTAGTTTGATGCAATTAACAATGATAGAGATTAACTGAACTCCCTTCCTCATATTAACTTAGGGGACAGGCTTTGATTCCTCTCTTTTTTTCTCTTTTCTTTGAAATATCCAAACTTTAAGATATCACTATTACTTTTAGCTAAATATCTCTGCTGACAACCCATTAAGGGTTTAACAGTGTCAACTTTTCCTCACGCAAAGCTTGATGTACTATAAAATCTAGTATATAAGGTGAAGGCTTTTTGGGTGGTCTTTCAGAGGTTAAACGGTTTAAACTTGCAGTTTCTATGTTGTGTAGTTATTTCTACCACTATCTACTTTCACCATGAGGAGTTTGAAATCCTGATAGATACCAGTAGTAGTTTAGCAAAACCAATGCTAATTTTGATAGCTGTGAGGCACAGGGCCACACCACCCTCAACCAACTCATCTACATTCACACTGAGAAGTCTTTTTAATCAAACCAGCTCCCCACAAGATTTATTTGCTCATTAGTTAATCACTGTTTTCTTTAAATGCTTGGTTATGACCTAAGGGGTCATACTCATGGGTCACAATCATGAAAACCTGTATAAAAAATGACATAGCCAGCATGGTCCATGCCATGATACCATGTCACTATGTATCCCAGCATGCTTTGCGCAGTGATTTAGCTGCATGCTCTTTGGAGCCCTGGCACAATAAAAATCCTCTCTCTGCAATTTATACTGGTTTATTGGTTGCATCGGTTTATAGGACACAGGCCACTATTTAGATGGATAAAATGTATTAAAAAGCATCTTATACACCTGGTTTTATACATAAACTGACAAGTCAGGGGTCAGACAGGTCAGCAACTAAAGAGTCGTTTTACCAATTCATCACATCTATAATAAATAAATGACAATGTCTCTCTAAGTCCCTCTAAGGAACATTTAATCTTAGTTGATTTATTTCTGAAAAGTATTAGTTATGGGCAGGGACTGATTCCACATGAGTCCTGAAGCCACTTTATGGTTTCCATTGAATCAAACAGTACAGATTCTGAAGCTGATGCTGATGACTCGCGTGTTATAAAGACCCGATGGGGGGGAAACCTGATCGTCACAGAGCGGAACCATAAACCTATAACCAATAATTTTGATGTTCACCTACAGACAGGGCCCCTCTTCAAGAATTGGCCCTAGAGTCCAGCACTGTGAGGAAGACAGTACTTGAGCTGGGTAGCTATACACACTGAGGAACACAGTGCAGGTTTGTTTCCCATGGAAAGAGCTTGAGTTTGGCTCTTCTGTTATTTACAATGATCTGTGGGGATGAAACACAAGCTCACGTATCAGAACAGAGGGTGTTGTGTCTTCAGGGCTGCACGGTCAAAGCTCCTTCATCTTCAGCCCGGGGTCTGATCAAGGAGGATCAGGGCACAGCGGTGGGACTTGATAACACTGCTGTTATAGTCCGCCGGCCGCATATAGCCAATGGGCTGGATCTGAATGCAAAATATTATTGGTTTGAACTGGATTAAGACTCACAGGGATTGACTGTTTACTAATTCTGTTATGCCAGGTCGTTCTCTATGTACATAAAGATATGAGGATAGGGTTCAGCTGCAGGACAATTCTCTACTCTTCAACTTCCTAATCCTAAATACATGCAAAAGTCTTATAGATGCACGCTAAATGCAACACAGGTTTCTTTATGCAGCTCAGAAAGGGTCTGTTTATGTGGTGGGGAAGAGAAGAATGAGGTTAAAGCAATAATTGTAAGCTTTTAGCAAGAGTAAATGTTTTAACCCTTGCTTTTATTCATTAAATAGTTATTTCTCTAAGTTGCATACAGACATATATTTCTAATCAGTGAAACATTTTGAAGCTACAATGTTTGATTTAGTAGGAAGCCTATCGTAGTATACAAAAGGTTTAATTTAAATGTAATGCATCTCATCAAGGACTTCTGAACTCTGCTGTAGAGAAAATAAACAGACAAAATATCTTGACTGTGACTGGAGTCAGCAAAGCCACAAAAGAGCACATCTGGACTCTGAGCTTCTGCTTAGGTTCTGTTCTTGCATTAATATGAACTCATTATGCCATATCATAAATCTCTTTGTGGTCATGATTGCATATGTGTGCTGTTGTCACCTAAACTCAACCCCAGACCTACATCTGCTCCGGGCCTCAGATCATGATAGATGTAAGAACATGATTGCTGCAGATGAGTGGAAAGCACTCAGTCTTGATCACAGAGAAACACATGAACACATGAGCGAGTCAGAGATGCTTTATTGAGTTTGCCCTTTCCATTCAACTACAATTTTAAAGGGCTCCAATGAGAAGAGTCAGTGCAACAGAAAAGAGTCAGATGTGGTAACACTTTATCAAGAATCAGGGTCCGTCATTGCTGCTATGTGATCTGTGCTTTCGAATGAACTGAAAGGTTAAATGAGGAAATCAGCCTTGAGAGATGAAAGTTGGACTCATGAGAGATGAGGCCCTGTGAAAGAGGGTCAGAATGGCGTGTAGGCCTCGCCGGCCATGGAGATTAGAAGAGGAGAGAGCGAGCAGGCGCTGCCAGCGATAACAGCAGGAAAGATAATAATGGGGAAGGTGTTTCCTGTGAGTGTTCCCTCAGGAAAAGTCCTCCACCATCCACTTCTATTGGTTTATTGTACACGAGATGCAGGCTAAAGACTCAGTAAGCATCTTGAACTGATTTGCTGTACGCTTGTAAATCAAAAGAAGCTAGCTTTAATGACCTTGCTGTCAACATAATGGGGGGTGTCCATGTAAAGGACATATTGTACATACAGTACACAGACATATAACTTTAACACATGCACAGCTATGCTCTCAAGATACTATTGTTATGGAGTTCCTACACTCAAGTCAAGAAAAACAAAGGTTTTGGCTCGCATTTGCAGCCTCTCTGACTCAGATGGTTAAATGTCCCTTCAGTAGTGCTATCATCTATTGTCCTGTTGTTCCACTCCTCTTGTTCTGAGGATGAACTCATGTGTGATTCAACTTTGGCCTCTCCAGATGTCACAGGTGCTCCCTATTCCCTCTCAAATTAGATGCTCAATCATGATACTGCGTCCCCACCACCATCACCACGAATAGTGTTTAGAGTTTCATGCTGAAGAAAGCTTTGTTTGACTCAACTGTGTTTCCAAGCTGTTGCTTCCAGTTGAAAGAGCTGTGAGGAACCATATATGCCCCAGCTGACTTTTAATCACACTCACCCAGGCACTGGCTCGGTCACAGAGAGTAGCAGGCCTGTAATTACATGACAATGAGCCCCTCTCTGGCGCACATATTGATGGCTGAGGGGTAGCCGCAGAGTTATTGATCAAAGACATAAGCACAGGAAGAGTAGAGGGGGTGAACAGGCCTGGTATAGATGTTTAAGTTGTGTGAACAACAGGTGACAGACATCTTACAGACTCAAATGTAACTGGCCTGCTGTGAATAATTACATACTAGGCAGAAATTACCACCCAGGGGAAAATGCTGGAAGAAACAAAGAGAATTTAAGGCAAAGACGCTCAGAAACTACAGAAAAGTAGCCAATATTACTAAGTTGTAATGAAGTGTAGGGTAAACATTTAGAGAAAACAAGTTATAACTAGTATACCTATAGTATACCACCATATGACGGCTAAATTAGCTCCATCTTGGTTCCTGTCAGGCATAACATGACTGCTTATTTTTAATGAAACAAAGTGGTAGATTAACTCCTAACTTTTCTTAATATTTTCCAAAAACATAATGGGTTACTGACAATAGTTGGTATTTCTATTGTTATCTTTAGTGAATGCAATTATGTTAAATAATTGTATATGCTATAGCTACTGCAGCTATATTTAACAACATCATAAGTTAGGTTAAAACATTGCCTATGGCCAGTGCTGAAATAGAGTACTATAGCTGCATTTGAAGACCTTACCCTTCCTTGCTAATGTTAAGCACCTGTGTGAAACATTAAAGTAAACAGAAGTGTTCTTGTATAGCATAGTTCTGGTTAGCTAGTCATTTGTATACAAAGTTAAAAAAAAAAGTATTTTTCAAACAGCTTTAAGCTCACACAGTTGAAAATTTGAGGTAAGATTGATTGGTTGTATTTTAGATTGTAACATGTGCTTAGAAGACAAAAAGAGGCTTTTAGAATGAGGATTGATAAATTGGCTAGAATAATGCTAGCTTAGCTAACATCAAGAGGACTGTTGCAAAAACTGAAACATGTAGCTAAAAAAACTAGATAAAGCTGTTGTATTGACCTTTCTTTTTGTAAAGTCCCAGTCTGTACTGGCCCCTAGAGTTTAAAAATCTTCATGGTTTGCTGTGAATAAGTCTTTTTTTTCCTTTCAAACACAGCCTGTTTTTCTACTAAAGACTATGAAATGGTCTTGGTTGTGGAGTTAAAGGTAGGTTTGATTGCTGATGGGATTCAATTATTGATTCCTCACATCCTACACAGCTTTTACTTCTTATGTTAGAGTAGACCATCATTTGTTGGATCTACAGTATACAGTATATTTTGGAAATGCCAATAGACACCACTATCCTTTATATCACAGCTTCATGTACATTTTTCCTACAAGTGTACTAGTTCATACCAAGTTGGAACTTCTGGTGCCGAACGTTGGAGCCAATGCAGAAGATCAAAAAATTAAATAAAAACTGTAGATCCTCAAGTGTCCTCTTGAGGCTAGCTAAAAAAAACGAGGAATCCCAATTCAAGACGATATCGAACTTTCAGTTTTAATGACAGTTGGGAGTGACTTATCCAAAATAACTTCTGTGTCTGTGTTAATGATAAGAGTTACACAAGAGGCATTATTAGGGTGTGGCTGTTTTGACTGGTGGTCATGTTGTTGCCATGTCAGAAAGCCAAGCGATGGCTTCAACTCCACCTCTGACCTGTATGTTTCAAGCTTAGCCACAAATTAGATAAAGCTGGCATTTCAAATATTGCAACTACTCTCTCTGGGTTTCATAACACCTCTTCAGGCTCAAACTCAGGCAGCATTATAGGCCAAGTATATGTACACATACAGTGAATATGACTCTTCTACAATTTTTCTATCAGTGTGCAAGCATTACACATTAAATATTGACTTATATGCATAAGACTCTAGTAAACATTTGACATTTAACTAATATATCAAATCTTGTGTCAAATATTAGTGCAATAAATCCAATGGGTGACATCACTGAGACTATGTCCATGTTTAACTCAGTCTAATTGAAACCTTGTCTTTGTTGTTAAGTTTGTCAGAGATGTATTGGCTGTGGTCACTATTAATAACTTGAGTTCCTGTCTTGCTGAAGATTAACTGCAGAGAGAAAAAAGCAATAATATTTAGCTCTATGTTATATGATACTTTAAGGGATTTACTAAATTGGCTGCAGTTAAGTGTCTTTTAACTATTATAAATCCCACTTAGAGTTACATCAACATGAACTCTGACCTGTTGAGCAAAATCCCATCAGTTACTTCTTGTTCCACAGACAAGCATGAGCCTGACTGTGTACAATACAGTAGCTCATTCAAATATAAATAATCTCATGTTGTGTGGATCCAGGAGCCACTGCAGCGCTTGTGTAAGAGATCTGTAACAGGACCTTGTTGGGGTGGAAATGGTCCAGCTGGGGCTCCACCTCAGTCCTTTCTTTGTCTGCATGCTTCAGATATCACAGTGATGTCATGGGTGAGCCTCTCCTCACCTCTGAGAGGAGGTGAAATGTCACAGGTTGCAGATAGTTACGTGAAGAAAAAATAGTTTTCCCTCAGCCCTGCTTCAAAATAAATCCTCTCGGCGTAATTGAAACTCAAAGAACCTAGCATTAAATTGTGCATATTTGTGTGGATGTCTTGAGTCTTTTTTGTCTTTTCATTTCCTCTGGATTTCTTCTGAAAGCTATGTGTAAATGTCCCCACATGAAATGGGTCATACGAGAGCTGATACCGTCCAGCTGGTGGGTGTGCTTTCAGATAGCAGAGCTGTCATGGTTCAGAGTGTTAGAACTGATGATATTCACATGGCTGCCCTTGCCCTCTGACATCTAGCTCAGGGAAGAAGTAGATGAATATTAGAATAGCCTTTTAAAAGTGTTGATTAATATGAAACTTTTAAGAGTTAAATATATTTTTAAAAGAAACTTGATAAACCGTTGATGTTAGCTAATGTTAAAAAAATGTTAAAAAAATGTGATACAAAACTAACTATGAGGCATAAATTTAAATGGATTTTCAATCATTACCAACGCTTTTGGAAAATGTTAGTGTTTAGCCATTTACTAGCTGAGAAGCGAGAGCTAAATACAAACTTGACCTTAAAGTAATCTCTATTTCAGATTCTACTGAATCTGTACTTGGGGGTTTAGATTTTCAGCAAGGGAAGTGTCCTGTATCCATTTGTGGTTCAAGTCAAAGTAGTTTGACCAATCAGGTATCAGCAGGCTTTGGTCGAGAGCAAAATTAGGCAGAATGTACACTGCTCCTATCAGTAGTAATGCAAAGTTGGTTTATTTATCTCTGTCAACAGTTATCTTCATGCAAATGCAGCTAGTTGTCTGTGTTAGATAAAAAATGTCAACTTGTGCAACAAATCTGCTTAACCCTGTGTTACCAAAGCCAATCAGCTTAGTTACCCCGACTACTGAACTGAGACTTATCTTTCTCAGATGAGCGGCCCTCAAGGATATCAAAGACAAGGAAATGGCCGCTTACATGTTGCAGACATAAAATCCACACCTTGGCTCTTCTGATTCATTTAATGACTAACACAATGTCTTCAGAAGTTTTTTTTTCATGAGAAACAGACAACACAGAGGAAGAGCAACTCACGTGAAAGGCTTTGAAAGTGTCCCTCCCTTTACATCCCTAACTTCTCAGCATTAAAACTTTTCCCCTCCATTCATAAACTACAGCTTGTAGAGCTTTCCATGTTGACGCAATTACCTCTGGGTAATGCCCTTGCTTTGTATAGTACTTGATGTTTTAGTTAATGCTTGCTGTCTGCACGCCTCGTGGCTGTGGATCAAAGCCAGTGTTTTCTTCTTGTTTTCTGCTTTTATGTGGGAAAACCATTTACGTAAAAGTCCGACCTTCGGCTTGGGTGTATTGGGACCATTACTCAGGCTTAATGTTATGTTTTTAGCTCATGAGTTGTATGACCCCATCAATGCAGAGTCACACACTAGTGGTTTCCTACTTCCTCTTATCCTTGAGGTATTTTTGCATCATCTGAAAAGCCATTACCATCCAAATCTGTGTTTTCTTTGTTGATTCTTTAAAATGCTCAGGTTTTCATAATGTAATTAAATGATAATTTAGAAGCCTTTGTGCATGATGTCAGAGCTAAGAGTCTCAAAGGGGGTGTACAAAAACACAAAACGCTGTGTGAAAATAAACTTGGATGGCTGTAGGAAAACAATTAAAAATTGAGCTAATTTTGCTGGTTGGACCATTTTCTCCCATGCTGACCATCAACTGAACATTAATAAGGACAGGACACCTCCATACCCTCTCATCTACAGGAAGGGACAGAGCAGACTGTTCTTCCTGAGGAGACCCAGGTCATTCAGTGTCTGCAGCAGGCTTCTGAAGACCTTATATCAGTCTGTGGTGGCCAGTGCTCTCTTCTTTGCTGTGGCGTGTTGGGGTGGAGGTATCAAGACGGGTGAGGCCAGCAAGCTCAACAAGCTGGTAAAGAAGGCCCGCTCTGTGGTTGGCCTAGAACTGGACAGTCTGGAGTCAGTGGCTGAGAGGAGGTTGATGAACAAACTGCGAGCCATCCTGGACAACCCCTCTCACCCTCTCTATGATGAGCTGTGGCTGATGGGGAGCTCGTTCAGTCAGCGCATAATTCCACCACGGTGCAAGATTGAACGCTTCAGGCGCTCCTTTGTGCCCACCGCCATCAGACTGTTAAACAGTAACGGAGGCCATAGACTGCACCATGCTGACCACTGACCCCCCACTGGATATTGTGTTAATGGAGAAAGACGTGCAGAAGTGATCTGGCTGGTGTAGTTGCAGGACTGATGTCACACCCTCTCTGCGAACCAAAGCATGTATTTAACTTACCCATAAAATGTCAAGATCCCTTAGGTCAGTACAGTCCACAGCAGAACAGTTCTTCAGTTGATTTCAAGAAGACATTCACGGTAATAGACAGTTCAATAACAAAGTGCTGTTATACCTCTATTTGTTAGCCTACACATGATCCATTAGCTAATAATGGGATGCTGAGTGATGGCTCTGCACTGTGAGCCTTTGTGGGGCCCTACAATATTTAGATAGAAGATTATTGTGGATTTGGGTTTCCAGTGATTTTAAGTTGGAGATCGGTGAAAGGTCCAGTTCCAACTACAGGACTCCAACACTAGCTTGCTCGCAGAAAAATAGGATTGCAACAAATTATTATTTTCTCCATGATTATACCATTATATTATGATATAGTATTTCTTATTGTTTTATTGTTATCACTCCAGGGGCATCTCAATACTCTGCACCTTAACTAGTCCAGACAACACTTTAAAACTAGTTTACAATGTGACAAAGACTAGTATCAAATCATCTGATTAGAGAAGCCAGACACAAAGATGATTTGTTTTCCTTGCATCCAGTGATCAGTGGATTATAAGGTGTAGTCATTTTAAGTTCTTATTTTTCTGGTGACTAGACATGATAACTGAGTCAGGTCTCCTTGAAAAAGACACAATGCACCACTCAGGTTTCTGTCCTTGCTGTTGAGTAACGAGTCCTTCACCCTGCTGTGTCTCTCCTCTCTTCCTCTCTGTTTCTGCTCCCATTTTCTCCTTAGTAAAACAGGAAGAGGGTGTGTTTGGAGAACCAGAGCCTGAGGAGTCAAGCCCTTCTCCTCTGACTGACCGAAGTCTTTGTATGTGTGTGTGTATGCATGCCAGGATAATTGCTTTCAGGGAGCCCCTGAATGCCTTACCCTTGTTTCTCCGACTCTTCAGAGATCTGCACTGTTTGCTTTGGGCATTGTGCCCCAAAGGCCCCAAAGGCAACATCTTAAGCCTTTAGTATTTGACATGCTTTATAAAACGTGCCTCTGCTTGTGGGCCTTGCATACATGACCACATTATTGACTCACATGCAGTGTATGAGCTACTATCTGCATTTAAATATGGACATTTTTCACTCACCTTTTGCCAGACATCATTTACCATGCTTTAGTTTCATTCTCAGTGTGAGGCTCAGCAGGGGCTCTTCCTCTGGTCGAAGGGAGGCTTCTGCACTGTTGGGATATGCAGGAATGTGAGCTCAGCTTTGCAGGCAGGGCATCAGCCTGGTGAAGCCAGATCTGGTGGGGATTAGAGGTGAGCTGCGCCTCGCCTCGCCCCGTTCCCCTCCCAGCAGGAGCTGTCATGTCAGCCACGGCGCCCTGCTGTTGAGCTTCACTCCCATTGGGTGGAGGTCAGGGGCCAGCGTCAGGTCACACCGCTGGCTTCTGAAACTCTCACCGAGCGTGCCCTCCTCTTGCAGAGTGTACGACAGCCAGTGTACATGCGATCTGACAACCCACGCCTGAGCAACAAAGGAGAGAGGGAGGGTGAGGCTGAGGGCATTCTCTGCATGTACAGTAATGCTGGACTTTAGTTACAACCTGAAACAATTTTTTATCACCAGAGTTTGTATTGTAACTTGGTGCTATTGAACTCTGAATATACTACATTAAGCATGGCAATGCTGCAAAATTCCCATGAAGCATGGAATGTGCATCAGTAGTTTCATCACAGAAAATTAGCTTTAAATGACCTAGCTCAGTAGCTAATTGCATGCTGGTGGTATTTTTCCTGATAAGATGTTCCTGTGCAAATAACTCCCTCTTTCTCTGCCTCATGGGGATTGTTAACTAAGGAATTCAAAGGGTCTGACGTGAGCATTTCAGGTCAGATAGATGCTGAAATGAAACAAGAGATAAAAAGAGACTCTCCTTAGTGTTAAACATGGGAAGAATTGGGAAGAGGAGTGAGTGTGCAAAATGAGGACATATCCCAGGGGTTGTTTTACATTATTTTTTCTGCTTCTGTCAAATTTGTGAGTTTGTTTCTGCAGGCTCCATCCAAACCATAAAACCATTAATGCATATTGCACTTTTGCCTCTGTGTGAAATGTAATGCTTGATATCCAGCTGTACAGAGGGCTGCGGTGAGAATAGTGAGTTGATCTGCAGGGGCAGCTGGCTGTAACTTCAGAGGCTCTCAGTCACGACAGACAGCAGCTGGATGGCAGAAAGGAAATCTCAGCGTCTGCCTCGGAGACTGGCTGTATCTGATCTAAAGAGGAGACTACTTGGCGTAGCATCTCCTGAACAATAACATCAGCGGTGGCCAGGCTATTAACAGAAGTGTTCCCGCCCGGGCCGAGTGCTGCCTGCCCTCCTCGAAAATATATCCACACTTACAATGTCATGCTGTAATCCTTCCTGTAAAATGTATCATGAAGACAATAAATCCTTCCAATCCTGCCTCTCATTTCCCCTTTCGGAGAGCAGCTGGATGTTCCTCTATCCCCTTTTCTTGTGCCAGGACGGCAAAATGTTTTCTCTGATGCCGGTGGTGGCCTCTGCTGCACAATAACTCTGAGACAAAGAAGCCGAGCTGCTCCAAAATACACTTCTACTCTTTGACCCATATTTAGTTTATTTCCAGCCCAGGAGGTAAACTCCAATCATGGGGCTTGTTTTAGCACTGATAAGCATGCATATAGCAATTAACCCAAGATTTGAGCTTGATAAAATGTATCCTGCTGTATTTGGAGGGTCAACCATTTTAGCTGTGCTAGCCTTGTGGCTTGTAATGCAGGTTGAGGGGGCTACTACATTGGTTCAGATTAAAATATCTTGATGTCTTTTTAAAAAATTGCCATACAACTTTTTGCTAATTATGGTCTTCAGAGGATGTTTATTGATGACTTAGATGATGCCCTGAGCAGGTAACAATTTCCGCTCATCCTGTGAAATGTCTTGATATGTTGTCGTGGGGTTCTCTTTCCGGGCTCAAATAATGTGGGAAAAACCCAGGCGTAGTTGGAAGACTTAATTTTGATAGTTTTATTGGCAGGCGGCCTCCCCAATGCAATGGAGGAAAATGTTTACAAAAGTAAAAAAAACGAAGATAGATTACAATTGTTCTCGTCAGTGTCAGCTGAGTACTACAGTTACTCTCTTCACAAAAAAAGAAAACAGCAGTTGTTCATCAAACAAAACAGACAGCGATGTTACCTGCTCAGTAACTTTGCTCACCTGCCAACAGAGCCAAAACTGTCCCTCTTTTAAAGTGTGTAGTCCCTACCACTGGGCGTTGGAAATTATATTATAATATTATTATATTAAATCATATTTCACATTTAAGGCCATTTCAAGGCGACTAACCTTACACACAATCAAAAGAGTAATGCAAACATTTCCACAGGCATTTTCCTCACCTATTTCAAACACGTTATTTAAAACAAACAAAAAAATGAATTAGACACGGTCACGTGGCCATTTGTGGCCGCCATACCTCCATATAGGTTGCGCTCCAGATGCGCTCTGTTTGCGCATTCAGGACACGACCTGGTTGAGCTCGAGCCGGTAAGTGCAACAACCCAAAGACAAGAACAATGTATCTTTTAAACAATCTTAGAGCTTCAAAGTGTGCTCTCAGAGAAACTCTGAGTGGAGAAGGAAAGAAGGATGCTGGTGTGTGAACCGGTGTGAAGTGCTGTTAGGAACGGGAAAAGTTTGGTACGTGCCCCCACTCACATGCACGAGCACCCCTGATTCGCGACCATATGAGCTTGACTGATTCAAAACCGGTCCTCGGCACACTGTTTGTGTTTTGCACTATGTCAACTCATGTCTCACTCAGCTGTAAGAAAACACCAAAACAGTATCATATTGAAAGTTAAAAACACAAATAAACATGAAATGTACGCACAAGAGACGGACTGAACGGCAGGACAGGATTTGATTGGTTTCATAATTTGGCTTCTGATGGCAGGGATTGGTTGGTGTTTTTGATACTGATGTTGACCTGTGGCTCAAAGCCTCAGAGTACAGCCTCACACAGATGCTACCATGATTGTACAGTCCTAAATGGGATTTCCACCAGCTGGTAATGTTCAGCTCGCTCTACTCTAACAATTACTTGTCTGGGTTTTGTTTCCTACTTCAGATAGTACTACTTCTACATAGGAAGGATGTTTAGCTCATCTTTATATCAATGTCACCTGAAACCTTGGACATTATTTTCAATCTAACAAAAACAAATAAAGAGACAAAAGCCAAAAAACAAGAGTGTCTGTAAATCATCAGTTTACCTAAGCCTAATTTGTAAATATTACTTCGCTATTTACAATAAAGGATTTTTTACAGTATGTAACAAAGCAACTAAGTTCTCCAATCAGCAGTACTAGGAAGGCTACTTTCCACAACTTTTTAAAATGAAAGTCAAGTTGCATTAATTCAAGCTGAGCAGTACTATGACATATAAAAAGGGTTATTTTTTTCCACTGAACATTTTCTTCTTGTAAATTTTCCACTGATTGATGTTTTGACGCAGTTTCCTCCTTTTTATTGATCTTATTCTGACACTCCTTCATAGGTCAGAGGTCAAACCTGAGTAATGGAATCTAGTGCCTGTAGTGACTGCGGCTCAGACCTGTTGACCTGGGCATTGTGTGCGTCAGCCGCAGGTTCAATAGGCTGACAGGTTGAGGTGACTACGGTCAGTGGTGCTCTGTCACTTACTGCTCTCAGAGGAATGTTACATCCGTACAAATGCATGCCTGGAAGGGGCCCTAAAAGCAACACAGTCTGAAGTCAAAGTGTAGCATAAATTTAACGAAATTCCTTCTTCTGACGTGGTCCATTATGTTTTTGTAGCTGTACTCTCAAGGAAGTCAGGTTACAACAAGTTTTATTTCCAGTCACATTAAACCTCTGTCCAGATTATAGACTGCAGTATCTGCTGATTTAGACAGTCAAAAGATGAAACATATGAGGAAAGTATTGTTCTTCTTTTGCAGGCAAGCACAACTTTTTACCTCTGGGTTTTCTCTTTGGGAGGGCGTTGGTGCAGATGATAGTCTGACCACCTGAGGCATTCACACTTGTGCTAACTTGTTAAATAAATCTTTCCTGTTTGTGTTTTGATGCTCTGACCTGATCTACATTTGGGGTTCTCCCTTTTTTATCAATGTCACTTACAGACTGCCAACACAGGGTGAAACACTTCATTCTCATGCAAGGTCACGCTGCGTTTGACATCTATCCACAAACAACATCCAACACAATGGAGCTTAGCCTTAACACCATTTCTCAGACTCATTATTTCTCAGCACTGCCTTCCACTTGACCATCCGACCACAGGAGAGTTCAACCTCCAGACCCTGTGTGGTTTCCTCTGCCTGGCCAGGGAGGATACTTCACCACCTCCTGTTTACTCTTTACACAGGAGGCCAAATAAAGTGATGGGGACCAGGGAGTAAAAATGCCTCCACGCAGCAGGGGGCATGCACCGCAGCCTGTTTTTAGACCGAAGTCATCCTGCCATTGTGGGTGCTTTACCCAAGAGCGGCATGGAGGTCCACAGAGGAAGAAACCAAGCACACTCCTGCACAGAGCAATCAGCGCAGACATGAGCTGATGAAGGATCCCGTCTGCAAAGGAGAAACAAAAACCTCTGAGACCTCTGTGAGCCTGGAGGCAGTAAAACATTTCCAGCAAGACACTTTTGTGCAATGCAAAAACATGCATGAGGGAGTTTTAGAGGGAAAATAAGAGTGTTGAAAGTGCAGATCTATATGAAAGAAATAAAGATAAGAGTCACAAGGAGATAAGTCAAATCACACATTTAAAATAAATCTTGGCTGAGGGTCCTCCATTGTTTATTGTGTGCACTTAAATCAGCTTCTACGTCTGATTCAGTGAACACCATCTAAGGGGTTTGTTGTCCGTAAAGCAGGGCGTGGACACTTGGTAGCTTTTATTCTTTTGCATCAAGTCCTGTTCTAGATTTGGAGACAGTTCCTACGGTGCCCTCCTTTCAGCTCCGAGGAGGTCTGGCTGATGGATGGGCTCTAATCAGCAGCAGACAGACCTGCCACAGGAAACATCTCCCCATCACGTCTACGGAAACCAGCCCCTTCTCCAGAGACTAGCTGATAGCCACAGAGGGAGGGAGAGAGGGGAGGGACAGGGGGCGAAAAACAATCGGATTCTTCTTCATTTTCTGCAAAGAAAATCAGCAGACTGTCTTTGCACTGTGCAGAATATGTTTAACAGGCCAGCTGCCAAATGGCATCATTAAACAATACAGCAGCACCAAGATCGATTCACTTTGAAATAATTGCCAAGAACTTATTTGGGAATGCAGGGCTTGTTGATTTCTCACTGAGTTTGTTGTAAAATTCCCACAACACATTGAGTCAAACATCTTTGAGAAATAGTCTTATTTACTGTCTTTATAATAAAAAGGTGAGAGGACTGATTTTCTTTCAGATCTGTTTTGTTATTACGAAGCCTCAGTGCAGTGATTGTAGTGTGCGGTACAGACAGGATTCCATGCACTTCATCCCATATAATTTTCAAAAAAATTTTTCAATTCAAATTTGCTTTATTGGCATGAACAAAGAGGTGTTATTGCCAAAGCACATAAATTCATACAATACATTATATATATTCACAACAGTACACTCACCATATATACATTAATCACACACCATATTCAGTACATATTATATTCATTACCTACATATCAACCATATATTACATATATATTACATATTCTATATGCATTAATGAACGATTACCCATACAGCATATCTCAATGTCCTCACCCGTTGCGGCTCACAAAACCCCCACCCAAAATCAAACACCATGGGATGGCGCGTCCCTCAGGCTGTGACAGGCAGACACATATTTAGCAGCCAGAGGAGCTGCTGACCCTTCCCCCAGGAGAACTGACAGTTTCTCTTCTGGGGTTAATGTTGGGAAGTTAGGTACCATTTTAGTAATGTCCCTGTAGTGGGCATCTCTTAGAAAATAGAACTTGCTGCAGTGGAGGAGGAAGTGCATCTCTGTCTCTATGTCCCCTGTAGAGCAGTGAGCACATAGATGCTCCTCTCTGGGCAGCCATGTCTGTCTGTGTCTCCCTGTCTCTATAGCCAGCTGGTGGTCACTCAGCCTGTATTTGGTCAGCATACGTCTTTGTTTTGTATCTCTGACACTGTACAGATATTCAGATAATTTATAATCACGGTTTAGGGTCAAATAACAATTCATTCTACTTGGGGCCTTTGTTTGGTTTCTCCAGTGTTCTAAATACAGATCTTTGGAGTGCTTCATTATGACTTTAATTTGGTTGTGTTTTGGATCAGTGCTGATTGGAGTCTGGCTGATTAGCTTCCTCACCAGCTGACTAGGGGACAGTTTCTCTCCCCACATCTCCGCTCTCTCAAGCTTTTCTATCTAACAAAGGCCAAAGGAACAATGAGTCAAAAAATGATCTTGAAAAAACATATTAAACATTTAGACACCATCATAATGCTTTTGTAAGGCTTAATGTAAAGTTCAGAAGTTGGTTTCGGCTCTGCGGCAGAAACTCAGAATGAAAAGATCTAATAGGTGATCATTAGAGGTGTCAGTAAGTGAGATCTACCTGAGGACAAAGAAAGTGTTGCTTTTTAACTTCCACTGCCCTTTGTGCTAAGCTAAACTAACCGCCTGCCAGCTTTAATGAAATACTAACAACAAAGCAGTATTGATTATCGCATCTTACTCTCACCAAGACATCAGATTACAAATTCCCCTAAATGGAAAAATGTTCCTTTAAATCTGATAACAACAACAACAAACATAACAGACCTTTACTTACATATCTCACCACATAAACGTCTGTTATGGATGCTCTTTTGAATTATGCAGGCTAACAGGTTCTTATTGCATCATTCATTATTCAAGTAGGATGTTAAAGCTAGGATAAGGATCAGTGGGAGGACTTTGCATATTCAAGGTGGTTTCTCTACCAAGCATACACATGATAAGCAGTGATAACTTTTTAGTTTCCTTCCTTAATTCAGTCAAAGTAAGGATGATATCTCCTAAAGTTTTTATCTGAGCACGAGCTGGATATGTAACTCAATCATCTTTTAAAGGAAGTATCTGTAATTATAAACATAATGTTTACATTTAATGCATTATACCAGAGTAAGCTCAACGCTAAATTACATTTGCAGTCCCTTCAAGTTAAAATTAAAACATCACTGGACAAACTGAACTGCAACACACGTAACAGAGCAACAGAGCTGGTCATTACAAACACACACTCTACACTCTAACAGCTGCACACACACGCATGCACGCACACACGCAAGCATGCACACACTCACACAAAATAATTATGATATGTAGCATATGTTTCTCTATATTCCTTTGCGGTAATTGTGAGTCTTTTCCCTGTCCAGCCCCTCCTCTTCATATGTGTGTGTCAATAGGAAGCATCTGTCAGAATTTTTTCTGCTCTTTGTGTCCTTGCCAAAGGGCTTTTCTACCTCTGACAGGTGAGGCTTCTCTCCTGCCAGACAAATCCCCCCGAAATCCCCCTCTGCGTGTCGGGATGAGCAGGGTGATGACTCGCCATTCGCTCGGCGTATGAATAGACCGATCAGTGTGCCATGTTGGAATGCTGAGCGCTGTTTGCCTTTTAGGCCAGAGAGAGCTTGTCACTCCTTATTGTGGAAGCAGAGATTATCCCTGAAAAGGGCCTTAGTGTCCTCCGCTCACTTCCCTCCTCACAAACTCTCTGAACTTGATTTTGCAGCGTCCTGCCCTCTGCATGGACCCGTGCAATCACACTCACACGGATGTAAATAGTGAGGCTCCTGCCTTTTAACAATATAGGGCTTCATGTGACCACCATCAAATGTTTTGCATTTTGATTAGTCATATTCGTACTTTGTAATAATGCTGTTGTTCAATCTGATATAA
The DNA here is from genome assembly GCF_009762535.1 of Notolabrus celidotus. Classification (NCBI taxonomy): domain Eukaryota; kingdom Metazoa; phylum Chordata; class Actinopteri; order Labriformes; family Labridae; genus Notolabrus; species Notolabrus celidotus. The sequence continues at coordinate 25,618,873 of NC_048280.1, read as the reverse complement.
CGTGTTTTTTGTTTTTTTGTATGTTTTGTTCCAGTCAGTTTTGAATGTGTTTTTAATTGTCAGTGGTCTTAAAAGCAGGTCTAAACTTGCCCTCTCAGCTTTAATCCTTAAGGCCTTCAGGGTTGTAACCACCTCAACCATCTGTTAAAAAACTCTCAGTTTCCCTGATACTCATATGAAGGTACACAGGCCCCTCTAGGTCCCCACTCAATTTACAAATAAAAGCCCTCAAACTTTACTAAAATGCAACTAAAAGTGTGATCTTTCTTGAAGAACCTGTGGAGCAAGGTTAAAAAACAGAGACAGTCGTGGTGGATGAAGTCGTACCACCCTAAACAAAGAACAACAAAGGCAGGATGGGCCGGGCTGTTGAACCCAACAACATATTATGGATGGTGTGCTTACAGTGTCAGTGTGTATGATGGGTAGCGCAGACTGTTTTTCCTGTTTTAGTGTTCAGTCTCGGAGGATTCGCCCTCTGAGAGCAGAGACTCACTAGGGGTCTGGGATGAAATGTAAACACTCTCAAATCATGCTTCTGATGTGAATGTGCAGACATCAACATGTAAAGGTGTTAATACTCAGCAATGGGAGGATACCTTTTTGGATGGACACTGTTGTCATTGTTCTGCCTGCAGCAGAAGGAAGACATTGGTCAAAAACATGAGAGAGAGAGTCCTGGTCTTTAGTCATATCAGGCTCAAAGGCTGAAAGGTTGCCAAAAAGTTGTATTAACAACTCTAAGATTGATTGCTGTAAACGTTTGTTGAGACAATCAAGCTCCCCTGAGGGTATATCCTTAGGACTTTGATCATATAATGAACTATTTCAAAAATGAGCTGACATCTTTTTGTTCTTCGTCAAATGTTTGAATAATTACTGGATTCATTCTTTCTCCTACAATTTGTTACGTATTGACTTGACTTTCTTTGAGTTTCTGTTGAGTTCAACAATAATGTCACTTTTTGTTTAAAGGGCAGCCAGATTAGCCCTAAAACTAAGACATTACATGTAGTAAAGATCACCAGCTGAACATTTATATGCCAATGTTGATGTTTGGACTGTAACATGCCCCTGTTGTGCATTTTAGGGCCTGTGTCCACCATTAGCAAATTTTGCACTGGCAGTGACTTCAGTTCATACTTCCCGCTGGCTCATTGCCTCTAAGGTGCGAAAGTTGGCCCATGGCACTTCCATCTCCCTTAGTAGTGACCATTAAGCCTGTTTTATAAAGTCCCAATCCTTCTTGATTTTGATTGGTCAGTGATGGAGAAGTGATAGTAAGTATTACAACCACTGTGCTAATTACAGGGGGTCTAGGGGAGTCTGAGACCCCTTAATTGACACAAGAGACCCCCTGAAAGCTACAAAATTGTGGGGGGTCTCTTGGGAAGTATTTATAACATCATTTTTTTCATGAGGCTATTGTCACTACAAATGCCATTTGAAAGCACGTCATGTTTGTTTCAACTGTGCTTCATATAAAAATATATATATCGCTATACAACATTCACGTATACGTGTGTGTGAGCATGCGCCCGCACGAGAGGGGAGCTCGAGTGTCCTATTTGGTTGCAGAGCAGAGTTGTTCCGTGGTCCTGTAGCTGTGTGCAGCTTTAGCCTGGGTGCATATGCATTTCTTTTGGTCTTGTATACTGCATGCTGTGTAAGACTTCAGCCTGATACTGGACAGTGTTTCCACTACCATTATACTGGGGGCGCACCCGCCCCCCTTTGGATGTCAAATTAATTTTGTTTTCTGTATAGCGCCAGATCAAAGCAGAAGTAATTTAAGGTTACCTCTCTCATAGATCAAGTCTATACCTTGTTCTTTTATTTAACAGAATGAATAGCCTCATGTTATCTTACTTACATGACGGGATGTAATTTCTGTCTCCACTCACACACACACACACACACACACACACACACACACACACACACACACACACACACACACACACACACACACACACACACACACACACACACACACTCACACACACACACACACACACACACCCACACACACGGATGAGCACACTGTATGAGAGTCAGGGAAAGTAATGTCGCAACTGATTACAATGTTCCAAAAAAATTAACTATTTTTAACTGAGAGTCCTGTTAGGTCAGTGACAAGAAATAGGTGACACAAGGGCATAAGGTTCTGAGTTCTATAAATGCTGCACTGTATAAAGAAAAGAAGCCACTGCCAGCACAAAAAACACTGTCAGTGGACACAGGCCCTTATTCAAAGCATTGTGCCTGGAGTTAAGGGTTTGCTATACATTTTTTATAACATTTTGTCCTTTCACGTGAGATCTTTTTGATGGAGACATGATGGTGTAATAATGCACACTTTCAAAAAAACTCTAAAAATTAAAGAAATAACAAACAAGTAATTTTGAAGAACAGAAAAAGATTTTCACTTAAGATTTATGGACAATAAATTGTTCCATTTGTACTCATTCATTTACTATATACAGTGTCAAATGACATTTGGTCTTCCTATGGCACTCTACAAAAAGAGGAAGTCTACACTGTACCGTTTGTTGTGTTCTCTGCAGAGACTCAGCTTTGATCCACCATGAGCAAACATTGAAAAAGCTTCTTTTTTCTTCTTGAGCAGATGTGGAATCATTGATTATCAGCCGTCTGCCTGAGAGGGAGAAACAAATACCTACAGGGAATGAGAGAAAGAGACAAACACGTTGACAGATAGGTAGACAGACAGACATCAGCAACAACAATGATCCTCAGAAACCTACAAGGCAATACCATGGTAACATGCATTAATGGGATATGAATGCACAGAGATGAAGAGGGAGGAAGGAGGAGTATCAAGTCTCATTTGTCCCAGGGCTTTTTGTTAGATTTTCAGACAAAGAAATGTAGGTGTGTGTGTGTGTGATTTCAGGTGTTTTTAGTGCTTAAGGATCACAACTAAGGGATTTTTTTCTCTCAGCCTGAAGTGTAAACCAGCTAACCTAGACCCAGTATGAGAATACTGTGATCTTCTGCAGACAAAGATAAATGAAACTCTACGATGTGAGCCTGGCTGTCACTGTAGGACAGAAGTGATCATGTTTCTAGATGGTTCTTCCAGATTGTTCAAAAGTATTATGTCCATGTGGCAGCCATGGATAAAACAATATAGCAGAGGAGATTTGTGAGGAGGCATGGGATCAAATTACATTTCATATCCAGGTCAGCATTAGACACAGCTATGGTTCTTACACTGGACTAAACATTTGATTCGTGTGAAGAGTTTATTTAACTGCTCTTTATAAGTTAGTACTGAATATCTGAAGGTTGTCATGTGTTGAACTTAAGGCTGTGTTCTTGTGGTGGTTAACAGCAGATTAAAGGGTAATGGGTGTTGGGGGAGTGGGGGTCTGCAGCTGTCTGTCTCAGCTGAGTAATAGGTGAATGAGGGCTGGTGCAAACATTTGGCTTCATAAGAGACTGTACTGCCTGTTAACACATATGCTAGCGTCATGGCCACCCTGACAGGAGCCCTCTTTGAAGATGTGTATTATCAACCTTGTAGCTCCAAGGATTAGACCGCAAGATTTATTAATGTGTAGATTCATATAATGACCTTTATCAAAGGCCATAGCATATTTTCCTGACACTCAAGCCAGTGTTTTGCCATTTAAAGTAAAAAAAAAAGTGTTTTTACAAGGTTAGAAATACTTTTGCTGCTCATTAATAATGCACCAGGTCCCTTTAAACCCCTCAGCTGTGTTTCCAAGCCTTCAATCCTTGAGTGAGATGAAGTGCAGCAACACGTGCTGAGTGCAGAGTATGCGGATCAACCCATTTCGGAGGCTGAAATAGTGTCGGGCTCTGTCCAAATATTTTGTTAGAGTCCCAGCTTCTTTTCTGAGGCACTTTGCCTTCCTACGCACGGCTCAGAAGAGCGACACATGGCTTTGACATTGACTTCAGGCCTGTTTTGGGATTGTTAAAGACCAATTTGTCAGCATTCAACACACAGCAGACAGTGAGATGTGTTTTAAGGGGGCCTCACATCTGGACCTTTTGTGTTTTAACAGTGTCCCGCTTCCTCTTTTAGAAACCTGAAGTACGTGTGTAATGGGAAGGCCACGTTCCACAGCCAGTTGGTCCCGTTTCATTAGCATGCCCTGGCTGCAGACTTGTATTCAGACCTTAATCCTTCTCTGAACACATGCCTCCGCTCTTGCTCCAGCCACATTTTATGATAGTAATCATCAGTAGCAAATGGTTAATGTAATTATCATCTGTCGGCAGAGGGGAAAACCTTGTAGAGTTAAACATGAGCTGCACAGTAAGCAGAGATTTAGACGGGCGAGACAAGGCCAAGGTCTGCTCTGGCAATCAGTCACAGAGAGGGCAGCTTGATTAAAGGAAATGGACCGAGTGGAAACTCCGAATGTGTGTTTTCAGTTGTGTTTTCGGCCTGTCTAGGTGATAGCAAAACAGATGCTGAAACAATTAGGGCAAGTCAGAGGATGTTTTTACTCCAGTTCTGACCCCCCCTCACCTCCTCTTGCCTCCTCTGGCCTTGTGATTGCACATCAAAGTTGTCGACAGAGTGTTAAAGTTGATTTTATTGTTTCGCTCCTTGAAGCAGTTGTCAGTTTTTAGAGGAGTCAGAGCTGGCTGCAGACAAGCTAAGAGAGCAGACAGCTTCCAAACAGAGCTGCAGAGGAACCGTGTGAGATGATGGGATTTAGTGTGCTTGAGCACAAATGCACGCAGTTTCAAGCCCTGAAATCAGTGGTGCGATGGTAAGATATGTCCTTCCTCATTGTTTGTCAAATGCACTTCATATACCTAAAGCAGACTTTAGTTCTAGATTCTGACATTAGCTAAACAACAACCACAGGCACCTCAAGTGTTTACTACAAGATACAAAACATTCAACTTGCTAATGCAACAAAATTCTTAAAACTCTGTTAAATTGTCAGGTATTCCTTAAAGTTACATAAATACTGACAACATTTCCTGAAAATATGCGAAAGAAAAATAAGATTTATTGCACATTTCAGTTAACTGCAATAAATAGTAAAATAAAAGCACAGAAGATGACAACAAATGGAAACAGCTCATTAGTATCTGGGTTTTTCTAGATTCTTTACTCCCCCTTGTGTGAAACAACTTGTTACATTTCTTACTGTATAGCTTGCAAGACATATGTATTTTTCTGTGTATATAATATGAAACCCTACGAAACCAAAGTCACTTTCCTTGTATGTTCATACCATATCAGTGAATCCAGATCTGAGTCTGATCTGAACTTTTGTATCATTAATATGACTTTCTCCTAATTCTCCCACATGCAACATTTGTCATATTTTTACTTTTCCATTCAGTTTTTGTGAAAGAATTTGTGAAAATCCCACATGCACAATAAAACACCAGGATAGAAACTTTTGAGGTACTAGTATCTTATTTATTCAAAAAAGTGCCTTTTTTTTACAAGTATAAATGCATAATGCTTTGGTTCAAAACTAATGTTTAAATAGAAATGTTTCACAGTATGAGCTCTTATTAGCTGCAGGTTATACCAGGCTAAGTAAGCTTTTAGTGGCAAAACACAATAGTGTATCAAATCTACCACAGATGCATGTCTTTGTTTATTTTTATTTTTTTATTATTATTATTATTATATGGATTTTGTTGTTAGGTCAAAAAAAGTTTCATGAGCTGCTTTCAGATAAGATGAATTAAAACATGCAGAAAACTCCTGTGAAAACAGCAAAAAAAATTTAACCCCAGCTTTATCTGGACTTTTCCTTCTAACCCCCTTTGTCGAACTTTTGTGTGCCCTCGGGTTAGGCCATTGTGAGAACAAAAATATTTGGGAAAATTAATAATGAGTAAGTGTAGGTGATGATGTTTACATCATGCGACTGGTGTGAATTCAGAAGAGCAACGGACAGCAGTATGAATATAAACAGCCAAGGTTGAAGAAGGAGAATTATTCTCAAGGCAAGAACAGAGAAAATGTCTGCACATCAGTCTGTTGAAACCTTCTGCTGCTTTGTCAGCTATCATGTTGTAAATATTACTCTACAGTGTAATTTTAATGCCATGTCCTGCCTCCCGAGACCAATCTTCCTCCATCGTTTGAGAGGGAAGGCTCTAAAGACATGTGTGAACAAGAAACTTTGGAAAACAACAGGACAGAGCTCCTGAAAAAGTGCTGGTTTAGAGGAGGCTGTGGTCTCACTTTTATCCTTAAATTTACCTGTTACTTAAAAGAGATGTAGAGTCAGCACCAAATGACAAGAGTGAAGGTAATGGACAATGCTGTATTAAGGTGAATACACACACAACACACACAGAGAGACACCCACATACAGACACACACACACTCCCTGTGGTTTGTTTGCTGTGAGCAGGCAGAGGGCCCGCCCCCGGCTAAGAGGTGACTGATTTACAGTTTGTTGCTGTCTGTCAAACAGCTGACAGATGGAGAGAACAGAGCAGCCTCCGACACACTGTCGCCTCTGTGAGACGATTCAGAGTTTCAGTGGTGGCAGGAATGCAGAGGACCGCTCCTTAGGTTTGAGGGGAAGGTTAACAGCCACCATAAAAATGTAACAGTAGAGTGTATACGTTAGTGTTTTGTACCTGTGATGACCACTGAACCTGTTAAAGATCCTTTAACCGACCTGAACCTGTTTTTAGCAGCAGTCGACACTAAATCCAAACTTCAGCTACATGGTAAATAAACACAGCTGCTGATATTTGACAACACTACATCAAAATACATTGCATAGGCCTGGTATACGAATAAACAGTAACACACTGCTTATCTGGGTTTAAGTCACATTTGTGGAAATCTTTTAGGCTGTAAATATTCCCAGAAATTAGTAGCCCAGATATTTCTGACATGCTCAAAGAGTGAAGAATGGGGCAAAAAACAGTCCTTCTTTTGGCAGATTTTATTTACGGGTATTCAGATTTTCTCTGGCAAGGATCTTGTTTCAGATCAACCTTTCATCGCTTGCAGTCTAGCTTCCATAAACATTGAGCAAATGTAAAGAGTGTTTTCGGTAAAATTAAACAATTAAAGCCCCCTGATTATCCCAGATTTGACTTCATGTTTTCACTCACTGAGCCTTGTCTCCCTCATAGTCTCCCTTCTGGTTTTTCTCAGTGCCCGTCAAGTCAGCGACAGCTCTTTCATTCCTGTCTTAAAGGAAATGAGAATATAACGCTCAGATGTTGTGAAACTGTGGATGAAAAGTCTGCAAAGCACCTGGTTTTCACATGGGGCTGCTGTTTTGGTTTTTCACTTTGACTTCTCAATAACAGGGACTGGCTCTAAGTTTCTGGGTCTCCAGTTAAAAGGAAAACAGGCAAGCACTATTCTGTAGAGCTGAGATTACTGATTATAAGATCCAGACATTCTCTGTCGCCTCAGAATAAACTTGAGCCCTTTTCACACACGTGCTCCTGAAGATTTCTAGAAAATTTCAGGACAAACTGCTCCTGACATTTCCACCTCTACTGACCCTGGAGCACTTTTGATGTCATGTCTTGATTTGCAGTGGTTTTCTGTTGCATGTGGGGTTTTTTTTGTCATTTCTGGATTTGCATCGTTTGTGTGTTTTGCAGCTCATTTGTTGTTCAGGTATTTGCTGCAAATTAAAGAATTTGCAGCCTGTTTTAACTGTTACATTTGTTTTAATTTTGATTCTTTGAATCTCCAAAACAGTTCCCTGCAGTCTAAATAATCCTTGTTATTTAAAAAGATATCATGACATAAACAGGACACTTTTGTGGTATTAAGATAATAAAAATGATACATATAAAATATATATAAAATACAGAAAATAAATAAATCTTTTAACAAATCTTGAAAAAAAAACATGTTAAAGACTTATGGGAAAGATAAAACATTTGCAGGGTCTCATCTCAATAACGCTTTCAATTCCCATCTTAATGAAAGCTCTCTTTCTAAGTCTAATGAAACCGTTCACAAAAATAAACTCTACTCTGATTTCTGGATGAATTGTTTCCATCACTCTTCTGTTTTAGAAGTAACAAAGTGAAGATGCAATTAAACTTTTGCAGCAGAGTGTGCTAAATGTGATACAGAGGGACTAATTTCCTCCTAATTGAGCCGCAGGGTTTTTGTTTTGTCAGGAGATTTCGGGCCAAATGGAGTCAGATTCCCGCAGATCTCCTGGGATGTCTGAGGGGCCGGGCTGGAGTCTAACAGAGCCAGGAGATCCCAGCGCCCCTCTGACTCCCTAATCCCTGTCATTAACTCCACAACACAGAGAGAGGCAGCCTCTACCCTCTCATCAACACTGTCCTTTGTCCGCTTATTTCTTCCTCTCTTTCATTAGACTCATCTCCCGCTCCTTTATTTCCCCTCATGTTATTGTTTCACACTTTTTCTGCACTCTTTCCTTCCTGGTCTTCCCTGGGAGTGCAGGTGAAACATAAATCAACACGCCAAGTGTTTCACCTGTATGCTTAATTTAAAAAAAACCCACAAGATACAAGTTATATCATGTCATATCTTTCTTACACCCAATCTTTTTTGTTACAAAAACAACTGTGCCAAAAAAATATTTATCCTCTCAGCCAATCAGACCATCTCTCAGATAAATATAAAACAAAAGTCTGACAGGGGGATCTCGGTTGGAGAGGAAAAACTTTCCTATTATAGAACATCCTGTGGTGCTCACTGTTTTGTTCATTCACACACACACACACACACACACACACACACACACACACTCACACACACACACACACACACACACACACACACACACACACACTCACACACACACACAGTGTAGTGGGATGAGGGAGGATGAGTGCGGGGGTGGTCCAGGGTCCTGAGATGGGAGAGGGGAAACACCTTGTGACCCGGTTGTTCCTGACAGAGCTACTGGAGTAGCAGACACGAGGAGGATGCCCTGCTGAACGGCTGCCTGTGTTTTGGGTCAATGAGTGCTGTTAGCCTGTTAGCTTAATTTTAGCATCACCATTATCTGCTGACGAAGTTAGGCTTAAATGTAAATGAAATGAAACTTAAACACTCCCATTTTGTGTGTTTTCATGTGTGTGTGAGTGTGTGTGTTATCTCCTAGCGGACGTGCAAAAAGGAAGCTAGATAAGTTGTAAATAAACAGTGAGGAATTTGTTTCTCGTGGCAACAACAGCATAGGACAGCGCTGCAGTTTGGCTTTGTCTCAGTCATGTTTGGGTTTTGATACAGATCACAAACACGACTGTCTCTCTGCAAAGACAGCAGACAGGAGAAACTTTCTGCTCTGTTTGAGACATCCCAGTGAAAACTTTGCATACAAGAAAATGCATGTTTAGTTCACTGTAAGAGACTCACTGCAGATATAAGTCAATCTAGATTGGTTTCCCTGTTTCAATGCAGTGTCAATAAGGAAACAGTTGGAAGAGAAGTTCTGAGTGCATTACAGATCTCCACAAATTCAGCATAGCACTGCTGTAACACTGTTGTACTCATCATGGGTAGATCATTGAAAAAGGATCAAAATCAGTTCTCCAGAGCCAGATGTAACTTTTTTTAATTTCACATTCACGTTTTTATTTCACACATTCTAGTTTATTGTCTCAGGCACAATATCTTGAACTAACATTACCCATAATGCAATGGGACTACTGAAAATTCCACCAGAGATTTTGGCGTGCTATTCTAGCCTGAAGGTGCACAGACCAAGCAACAACCTTAGGTGTTGTAAAATGAAGTTAATGCAAAAAACTGCAGTCTCCTGAGTGTCCACTTGAGGCTGATTCCAAAACTGCACTCATACAGTATGTGCACTTGTCCTCCATGTGATCCTTTAAAAGTCGTTTGATATACAGTCGCTTGTGCTCACTTTAATTGAGAAATTCTTTAATGTGCAATTAGGTAGATTAGGGGAAAGGTTGGTCAGAAAACAAAGAGTATATATATTCTTTTCTTGAGGGGAGAGTAGTCCTTCAGGTGTGTGGGGTTTAAAAACATAAAAAGTTGATGTGTATTTTTTTCATTCTTCTTTTGTTAGAGTTGTGGGAATAATTAGCCAAAATGTCACAGAAAACGTCTTGAAATGGAATTAAAAACAGCACCCTAGCCAACAGTTCCTTTAACTTCATGAATGTATTGATGGATTTAGATGAAGATTTGTATCATGGATTCCCGTCACATGTATAGTCATACTGCACTTTTTGTACAGCAAAAGTATTTTTAAGACATAGAATTACAAAGATGGGACTGCTTTCTGTTTTTAATGGAAGGAAAAATTAAGTAACAGTGTTAAGAAATGTCTTAATAAGCAATAGTGTAAGGGGACTTACATTTTTCAACAGTGAAACACTTTGCTAAGATTTGTTCCTCCACAATTTCTTGACTTTCCCGAAACCAAACCGAACAACAAGCACAGAGGTGCAAACAAATCTATAAAAGAGGAACTTTTCTTCCAATCTCTGAATCTCTGAGGGGAAAAAATGCATCCGCTGTTTGAACCTGATCTAGGACACATGATGAAAATTAAACAGCTCTTTTGACAACAGGTGCAATGCTCATCAAGAGAAAAGTGCTGAGAGCGACAAAAATGAAACAATAGAGCAGCCTTATCAGCTCAGACATTTCTTATGATCGGGTGGAGTCTCTGTTCGCTTCAGTGCTGAGGTCAGGGGAAGGCAGATGTGGGGGAAAGATAACTGTTTGTGTTATGGCTGACCTCAGGCTCAGTAGTTAAATTACAACACAATGACCTCTGGAAGTTATTTACTGTATTTTTTTTTGCACCATGAGAATGTATCTAATGCTCATGCTTATTTGTAACATTTTTCAATTTTCACAGCATTAAAAATGACAAAACACAGCTGTCAGTGATCCTCAGATAACCCTCACTCTGACAAGATGCTGTGCCAATTAACAAACCCCTCAGCAGGAGCAGCGCCCTCGCACATCTGAGGGTGTGGTGCTGACTCCACGGCACAGGAGTGCGACGTCGTCTGACACAGCAGAGTCAGCACTTAGCAGGCCGACGTGAAAGATCCACGGCTATGAATCACAGGTAGATATAACATTTGACCAGGTGGTAACACAAATCAGGCTCCAGTATGATTTTGTGATCTTTTCTCCCCATAAAGTGAATTCAGCAGAGACAGTGTGCACTTAAAGATCTATCTTTACTGTCAAATGACTCCCTGGTGTGACCCTAAACGCCCCTGTGGTCTGGGTCCCAGGTTGCCTCTGCAGGCCTGATTTGTGGGGCTGGGGTCTGCTGTATTGGCCACAAATCAAGGACAGAGGAGGGGGATCTGTGTGCTGCCATCAGTTTTTACACTTCAAACAAAGCTCAGGTCACAGATTACACCTTCAGTCACTTATCTGCTGCTCGGAGCAGACCAAAGCTGACACAAGCTTGTTACAGATGTCCCCAAAGGTCGACGGTGAACTCTGGGAAGATAAAAAAAACACTCATCACCTTCTCTTTTTGAAAAAGAACCCGTCAGTTGTTTCAAAAATCTTTATGATTGTTTTTCAGTAAAATTAAGCTAATGGTCAAAGTGAGCCAGAAGCAGTTATATCACAGCAGAGGGGTCATTACAGCAGCAGATCAAAAGCAGCCACAGCTGCTGCAGAGACACATGTGTGGTCCAGGCCTGAGACAGCAAACCCTCTGACAAAATGCAGAGAGCTAAGGTAACATATGGTAAAGCAGAATCATGTCAAAAAATAAAAGAATGTTATCAAAAAGGCCAAAGCTAGAGATAATTTTGTGGGGAATAAAGAGAAAAGTAACCCTCACTCCCTGCTGATAATCATCCACCCACCCCCGTAAAACCTCCTCAGGATCAGCAGCAGGACTTTATCTTGGCACCTATAAAGGCTCTGATTAACAAGTGAGGAGCTCCTCTGAAGATATCCAAGACGAAGGTCTAATCTGGCCATCTGTTTCTTATCTACTTGCCTTTATTTTTTAAATTTACTAATTTATTTGGATAAGGGATACCAGGTCTGTGAGCAGAAGGCCGCCAATCCTCTCCCTGGGGAATGAGGTAGAGGTGGGACCTACCTGGTGTGTGCTGTGTGTGTTTGTGTGTGTGTGTGCTTTTTATTGTGGGGGGATCAAGCAGAGTAAACGCTGTGCATATGTCTTTAACTGACACAACTTTTACCTTTTGTATGACCTACAAATACATAATCCTGTAAACTAAGCTTTGTTTTTTCAGAGCTGACAGGCAGAAAAGCAGTCGTTTCCTCGAGGAAGAAACTGGGCACTAAAACAATGTTTAACTCCTCTCAGACTGGCTCAATGTGCCGTACAATCAGCAGTCACTGAATACAGGCAGATACACTATAATCCAGAGAGTTCTTTCTTTCACCAAATACATTACTCAAAGATTGAAAAGTGTAATGACAGTCAGGATCCTTATAGTTAGTCCCTTTTGGAACCACTAGGAGGCCTCAACTGGACAGAATATTAAATCTTAAATAATAATCAACCCTGACAATGTCTCACCGCTTTATCTAAACTGGATTGGGTTATAGTCACATTTTAGGACAATAAATGAAATTGGTTGTGAGCTGGTGAAATTGTTTGGCAAAATGTTTTCAATTAGCTTTATGTTTAGAAGAATGACATTTCTATAGTGACAATATTCATCTTGTGTTTGGATTTTTAACACATTTTTCAAAGGTAAAATTTCTCAACATCTTCATGCGTATTAGTATTTGTTTTATTGTTGGACCTCTACTGTATGAAAGGTAGTTAATAAGTGCAAATAACGGTCATGTGATGTTATTGAAAACAACAAAAATGTGACTCAGAATCATGCTCAGAACACACATTTAGGCTTTAACAGCTTAAAAAGACTACTGTAGAGATATTTCACATTTAGTTAAGGATTGTTGTTTTTTTTGTTTTGTTTTTTTCTTATGTAAGTAATGTGAGTTTTGGGTGGGAGGGCTTGGGGTCATGGTCACGAAAAGGCCAGTTAAATTGTTACATTGTGTTGTATTGCAGTACTGCTATTGGTGCACACACTCTTTGTATCTCCTTTTTTTACACTGTCAATGATTACATACACTGTAATTACAAAATCAATAAAAAGAATTGTAAAATAATTAACGATATTTCACATAATAAAATGTATTGTTCTTTAATTGGTTTAAAACTTGTGCCACGTTAACTTTCCTATGATCAATCAGCAGATAAAATGCACATGTATTACTAACATGTTTTAACCATCAGGTTTAATGAATAGGATTTAGAAATAGACACTGTTAGCACAGTGGTGTGTCAATGGGAGGTTTCCTTTTGTTTTTGTAGCAAACCGCTGTGTTTGCTTCTCCTTTTCTGATGGAAATGAATCCGGAGACTTGAGAATTGGATTCACACATGCGCGAGCTGCATGCTGACTTTTAATCTAATCTTCCAACAGTTTGCAATTCACCGTCGATCTAATTACGAGGTCAGGTTGAAGCAGGTCCGGAACGCCAGGTCAGTCTAATATTTCTGACGTGTTCAGGCACAAAAGGAGAACAAAATGAGCCATAGAGGACAGTTTACAGGTTTAACGCGCGTTTACATGTGATTGTTATTTAAACGAGGAGCTGAAATGTGTTCAGACCTGTTTCCGCGCATGAGCAGAAATCCACTTCTCCCAAAGCAGCACTAAAAAGTTTATACATGGTGGCTTTTGATTTTTTTGTATACTCCAGTAATGAGTTAAAAAAATGGTCAATTAAATGTTTTAAATATAACTTTTCAGTATTGTTTTAAGTTTAAGTCTTACTGGTAATTAGTTGAAGTACTAGTAGCGGCTGCCTAGTAATAGTAGTCTTTGTTGTAATAGTAGTAGCCATAGTTGGAGAAAAAGTGAAAAATAAAATCACTCAAGTTTTTCAATATTTTTTTAAAACATAACTAAAAACTTTAAAAAGGTAGAAAATACACACTTGAAATGTTAAATTACTCATATTTTATGAAATGATAATAATTTCAGTCTCTTTACATATCACAACAACAACAGTTAAATATTTTTTGTGTTTTATGATAAGTAAGGACAACTTACGAACAACTTGCTTAAATGCTGAAAAATCAAGTAATAGACACTAAAAGATGGACTAAATGAAAGTCAGATTATTAAAGTATGTTCAGAATTGGTTTGAATTATAATGCTGAGTTTCTAAGCCTAATTTATTTTATTGAAGCTGAATTAGCCAGAAATTTTAAAAAAAAAGTGGGTAATAAAAGTTTGAAAACTTTTAAAAACACAAAGGGAGTTTGAGCCATCGGGGCTCCTTTCCCCTATGTTGAGGAATCGACTCCCCTGAAGAGATGAGACAGGAGGAGGAGAGGGTGGAGGAGAGGGAGGGGGCTGAGAGATGTTTTACTTTGAGGAGGAGGAGGAGGAGGAGGGAGGGGGGGTCGTCCTGGGAGGGAACCAGGGGGGTGTGGAGGGTCGAGTTTAAAAAGGCAGACAGCGCCAACAGTCAGTCACTCTCACACACACTCAGCCCCACTCCTCACATTCCCAGCAGCAGCAGTGAACTCAGCACAACCTGCCATCATCTGAGTGTTTCTGTGATCCACCTCAGGAGCTTTGGATCTGTACAGGATTCGTATTTGAAGGATTTTTTTTGAAGACCTTTTCATCTGCAGCATGGAGACCACCACTGGGGAATATGTTGATAATTACGATTACTATGAGGACAATGAGACTGCCTGTGACTTCTCAGAGTGGGAGCCCTCATACTCCCTCATCCCTGTCCTCTACATGCTCATCTTCATTCTTGGCCTGTCTGGTAATGGCGTGGTCATCTTCACCGTCTGGAGGTCCAAATCGAAACGTCGGGCCGCAGATGTCTACATAGGAAACCTGGCCCTCGCTGACCTCACCTTTGTTGCGACCTTACCTCTCTGGGCAGTGTACACAGCACTGGGCTACCACTGGCCCTTTGGTGTGGCTCTGTGTAAGATCAGCAGCTATGTTGTTCTGGTAAATATGTACGCCAGTGTCTTCTGCCTCACCTGCCTGAGCTTTGACCGCTACCTAGCCATCGTGCATTCTTTGTCCAGCAGCAGACTGCGTTCTCGGGGCACCATGCTGGCCTCCTTGGGTGCTATCTGGGCCCTGTCTGGACTGCTGGCGGTGCCGACTCTGCTCTTCAGAACCACTGTGAACGACCAAAACAGCAACCGTACCACCTGCGCCATGGACTTCAGCCTGGTCACCATGAACCAGAGGCATGAGTACCTCTGGATTGCAGGGCTCAGTCTCTCCTCCTCTGCCTTGGGTTTCCTTTTGCCTTTCTTGGCGATGACCATCTTCTACTGCTTCATCGGCTGCACCGTCACACGCCACTTCAACAACCTGCGTAAGGAGGACCAGAAGAAGAAGCGCCTGCTGAAAATCATCACCACATTGGTTGTTGTGTTTGCAATCTGCTGGACGCCCTTCCATGTGCTGAAGAGCATGGATGCCCTCTCCTACCTGAACCTGGCCCCAAGCTCCTGCGGCTTTCTGCGCTTCCTGCTGCTGGCTCACCCTTACGCCACCTGCCTGGCCTACGTCAACAGCTGCCTCAACCCATTCCTGTACGCCTTCTTCGACCTGCGCTTTCGCTCCCAGTGCCTGTGTCTGCTCAACCTGAAGAAAGCCATGCATGGTCAGATGAGCTCCATGTCATCCACGCTCAGTGCCCAGACTCAGAAGTCGGAGATTCAGTCTCTGGCTACAAAGGTGTAGAGAGCATGAGGAAAGATGGAGCAGTACTGCAGGTCGGTCTTAGCTCCAACCACTGGAACACTTGTAAAAAAAGATTTTGGGTGTCCATTTTAAAGCTGATAAGACAAGATGATGAACTTTGAATTGTCACTGCTCACGATCATGAAATCCATAAAGAGAGGGACGCTTTGTAAAGTTTTCTGGACTTGAAGCTGGAGCCAGCCGGCTGAGCTCTTCAGCTACTTCATTCCTCAAATTCTCAGAGAAAAAAAAGGGTTTATTTTTGTTCGTCCTGCTCTGCAAAAGCTCTCATTTCTTCCACAAAAGCACACACTGATGTCAAGAACTGTGACTCAATCAATTTACATGCAAATCTGTTTACACTGGAAGAAACATAAAGCTGTACAGTATTTTCATACCATAGCATTTTTTTTCTTCTTAGAGTTATTGTTTTGTTTTAAAAGCACTTGTTGAATAAAAATGTGTGAGCAGGGAAATCCGACAGAGCAGATGCAGTGTCCTCTTAAAATCTTGTTGTTTGTGAAGTTAGGAGTCTGCAACAGGGCGGAGGAGGGGGAGGCGTAAGGAGAGAAAAGGTGTTGCAGCTTAATTATATAGTTTGTGGAGAGGAGACGGGGGGCAGACAGGCAGATGGCAGTTGACAAATGTTGTTGTAGAGCAGGACTGGGGAGGGTGGGGTTGGGTGGGGTGGAGGGGTTTCACGGTGTATTCACGGCACTAAAGGGGGGCAAAGAAACTGTAAATAAATCTTCTGATCTGATGCATATATGTTTTATTTTTTGACATCACTGTAACTAACTACTGTATTAAAGAATTGATCTATGAACTGGAATTCTTAGATTCATTGAGAGTGGGTGTGAAAGCTTGGTTTTGAAAATGTCATTTTAAAGGTGAAAGAAGTGAAGATTTCTACATAGGGGGTCTTTTGAACTCCACCATTCATTAGGCCGGTAGTTTCACATCAGTTTCATTACACCATCCTGTTATCTCAGCGTTAAGCATCTCCTGAGGGTCAAAGCTTTGTCATGAATGCTTTGCATTTGGTTTACACCTGCAAACTAATAGATCTCTAATCTCTATTGATTCACAGCCAGTATCCAGACTGTAACCGGATTATGTAAAGTGACCGTCATCCTGAAAGTGTGTATTCAATACTCAACCTTGATATCCATCTGATGTGGTACTCTAACTTTTTCTAAAAAGCCATTCAGTGGGTTAAAACAAAACATTTTATATTAGTCTTTAATATTTTAAGCCTAGCTGTTTTCAGCAGATTGCTGTCCACCTATAAGTCTGGTTCTGCCTGAAGTGTCTGCCTGTAAAAAGTATGCTTTTCTTGCAAATGTTGCACATTTCTTGGTCATTGTCGATAAATGTTTGGTCTCTGTAACTGATATTACTAACAGTACAGTTAAACTTTAAAATAACCCATGAAAATAAAATTGATCGATTGATAACTGTCAAAAAAGAGGCCACATCTGATGTCTTTTTGGCCAAATAAGTCAAATTTAAAGTACTTTCAGTTCATGTAAAACAATGTTATTTAGCATCACAAAAAGGCTGTCAGCATCCATTGAGGACTATCTATCAGTGGGAGGTAAAACCAACCAAAGCCCACATGTTCACTGAATAATAGGGTCATTACCAACGAGTGACTCTTCTGAGGGATCCTTTGATTTGACAGTAATGAGCTCTGTTGGACATAATCACTGTTCAGAGATGGCAGCAGTGGCAGCGGGGGGAAGTGGGGCTCCATTCCTGGCAGAAGTTGGGCCACCAAACAAGTCAATATTTGTCCCCCACTGACAAGAGATTGCAGTTAGAGCGGTGGTTTGTGCTGCAGGGCGGGGCTGAGAGGAGGGGGTTGTGGGGTGGAGAGGGAGGGTGTCTAAGTGCAGATGCTCCAACACACTGAGCAGAGGGGTTTGCCCGGAAAAAGAGAAATAAGAGAATCTGTGGATGAGGTGAGGGAGGGAAACTCACACATGCTCTATTTCTCTTTGCATCGTATTTTTAAAGTAACAACATGTGTGGAACGGTAAGAATGTGAAGCCACATGATTCATCTTGTCTTTGTGTGTGAGAGATCATGTGTTACTTATTGTCCATCCTGGCAAATGGAGCTGGAAATAGATCACAGGATGGTTCGCTGTGATGTATGTGAAGGCCTCACCTTGTTCATCACAGACAGACAGAAGAAGCATGCTTTAACACATGGTTAGTCTTAATATGGTTGAGCTGGAAGGATTTATAAGACTTTTCTTACAGTCACTTAAATGCAACAAGAGTTAGTTCAGACCATGTAATCTGATTGGACAAGATGCTTTCCATCAATATGGATGTAGAGTGCAACATCACTGAGACTTTTCACCGCTTTGTATCCCTGCCTAGTTTTCTAAAAGCAACCGTCACCCACCTTTTACTAGCTCTGGCAACATACAGAAACATGTTCTCAATATAAAGTCACTTGTCTGCTAAAACATTTAGAAAACACTGACTGAATGAAACATGGGCGTAGTCCCTGTGACATAACCTTCTGGTTTCTGGAGAGATGTTTTGAAGCCAAATAATGGTGGTCGCCATCTTGGAAAGGCTGGCTCAACCTCACTTCAGTTTTAGACAAAGTTCACAACTTCATTTTTGAGTCAAAATACAGATACTCCTGGTTAAAAAGTACTCAAATACAAGTGAAAACAGCTCAGTCGTAATGTATTTTCATGATGCATAAGTGCAGTCAAGGATACATATGTGCATTTCTGCTGCGTCATGTTTATTGTCCATTTGTAGCCATAATAACCACCACTAAATTGAGAGTAGGATGGTCCTCCCTGTCGTCACACAGTCAAAAACATTGGCATCTTCTTATTTATAAATAAATCCTAGGACTACTTCCCTCTTCCCTCTTCGCATATATTGCACAAAATAACTCAGGAAGTCACAATCTTCGATGTCAGGATCTTTTAATATTATCTGTTCTGAGGGTCAGGACTGAACTTGGGAAAAAGGCCTTCAGGTTTGCTGCTCCCTCGACCTGGAATGCCTTACAAAAGGATCTAAAACTGTCTGATATGATATCTTTGAATGCTTTTAAGCAGTCCTTAAACAACTTGGAGGCTGAAGCATCTGTCTGTAAAAGTAATTTTTCCTAAAAAAATAATACTTAAAGTACAGATTCTCAAAAAATTTACTCAAGTGAATGTACTTCTTTACTGTCCATCACTGCTGTCGACCAACCAAGAACCAAGCAAAGAAATGGAGGTGAAGCAGACTTTTTACTGCCCAGTAAACAACTACAATGCAACTGTCAGTCAACTGACCTCTTATTATGCACCTTTAATTTTATCTTACCAGATGTGTTTTATAAATAACTGAGCTACACGCACTAAACATTTTCTTGTACCAGCCTGTAAACATACTTCATTCTGCTTTAAAAGTTGACCTTTTAGCATGGGTGTTAGTGGGGATTCCTAGGCCTATGGAGCCAGCTCCAAGTGGACATTTGAGGGACTGCATTTTTGTGCGCTTCCGAACTTTTTTTAACGCCTAAGCTTGCTGCTCAGTGGAAACACTCAAAGTAGCGATAGTCTAGTGAAATGTTTTAATACAAAAGATAATAGTCTTAATTAATTATCACGAATATTTGCTGTTTTTTAAATTGCTCCTGAAAAGATTTACCTCACACTTGAGGTTGTGATGTTGTTCTGAATACCAGCATGCTGAGATTATCATATTATCAGCCATGCTAATATTCAGTACAACATCCCTCCCTCTCTCTAATTTTTTCCATTTGTTGTATTGGCATTGTAGTCATAAGGTACATCTGGCTGCCCCGTTTGTTTGTCTCTAGCCTTCTCTCTCTTTCTGTCCATCTATTTGTCCCACCCTCTTGCCCAAGCCAGCCATAGTTCATGGCAGTTAAACAATAAGTCTAGTTCTGCTTGAGGTTTCTGCCTGTTGCCACCACTGTTGCCTGATGTAACTAAGTGCTTGTGCAGTGGCCTCTTGTAAGGTCTCTGTAAATAATGCAACCTAGTATGGTCTGTTTATAAAGGGTCATGAGAAAACTTTGGTTAGAGATGTGGTGCTTTATAAAACAGAGATTGAATTAGATATGTAACAAACACAACAGGCTTTCAAGCATTGTTAAACAATAAAAGGACGGAAACCAAAGCATGAAGCGTCCGTCTATAAACAGTTGATATGAATGTTACCATAAGACAGTGAGATAGTGGGTTCGGGGTGGGGTCGATCATGCACGCTGGACCGCTCAGATTGTTGTTGTTATTGAGATGAGCCAGCCTGACAGCTTGTCTGATGCTGTTAGCCAGGGAGTCCACTTTGGGCTAACTCACCCAGAATACCAGCTGAGCAAAGCACGGGGGAAACATGGGGGACACCATCAACTCAAAAACAACAGTTGTGTGTCCAAATGATCATAAATGTTGTCAGTGCTCGTGTGTGGTCCGTGTGTATGTGACCTGTTTGTGTGTAAGGGGTGTTTGGGTGTGAGCTTTACAGGCGTCTCTGTAGTATTCATAGAGGGAGCTGGACCATGTCAACCCACTCGCCTTCTGTTATTATTTTTCTATTTCTCATGAGGAGAGAACCAGAGCATGAACATTCATATTAATGTTCTGTTTATAGCTGTTATAACCAACAGCTGACGTATCTCGTTTAAACCCTGCAGCTATTTGCAAGCTTTACATTCAAATTGATAAACAAGGCAAAGTGACACATATACGTATTGGTCCTCTTTTAAATAAGTTCTGGTCACTGATGCATTATTTTCTAACCTTTTTTCGACCAAAATTTGGTAACTACATTTTTATGTATAAATTCCTCTAGAGATTGTTTGAACATTATGCTCGTTTGTTTGGAGGTGTGAGGTTAGTTGGTGTAAATACTGAGTGACAGAATAAAAGTGGAGATTTAGGGTATCTTTACTTAAGTACTTTTAACTTTAAAACCTTTTTACTTTTACCTTTTTTTTAAACCCTCCCAAAACAGGCTAATTTCTGTTGCAGTGATACATATTAAGGGGGACTATCTCAAGTAAGATTATTGTAGTACATTGAGAGAAAGGTCTTCTAAATAGATGGCTCTATTGCGACAAGTAAGGGATAGTTCATAGTGAGCAGGTGGTTATGTGTGTAAGAATAACTTGCTAATAACTATTGTCATGGGTTTTGACCCATCAAGATCACATATTTAACACTGGTGGCTAATAAAGTAAGGACAATCCCTTTGCGTATTCAGTACACACACCAGATGAAACATGACAAACAAGAACATATAAAACTGAGAAAAGGAAATGAAACATCTGTGACAGGGAGAATATTTTGGCCTTTTCTGTAAAATTGATTAGCAAATTTGAGCTGAGTTGATATTCATCATTTTAAACTTATTTATTCTTTTTATTTTGATGTCAGAATTATGAAGTTTGAATAATCTACCATACTACGGTTATTACCTTTTGAATACATGTACTGTATGTAGCTGAGCCTGTTGGTTCTTACTTTTACTTCAGTATAGCAGTGTAATTAGTAGCTCCACTTTTACCACAGTTTTTTTTACACAAATATCTGTGCCTCTACTTGAGCAAAGAATGTTAGAGCTTCTGCCACCTCCTGATTTTTGGATGTGAAGAAAGATATTGAACGTCACCAGACGTATCCTTTAATCTCTCTGGTAGCAGCATCACTCAGCATCTCCAGACAACACTGAGAGTGAAACACATTAAAGCAGCACACAGGTGTCTCTCTTTCTCTCTCTCTCCTCAGTGTGAGCTGACACACCCAAATGGCTCGTCTGAACCAAAACACAACTGCTAGCTTCCTCTCAGATCTCCCTGCTGTTCATACCACCCAGGCTGCAACAAATGCACCCTGCCTCTGTGTGTGTGTGTGTGTGTGTGTGTGTGTGTGTGTGTGTGTGTGTGTGTGTGTGTGTGTGTGTGTCTGTTGTTGTCTGGCAACAGGTGGATGAATGCCACAGAGAAAGTAGCGTTGACAGCCTGCGGAATGTTTCAGATATCTGTTTGCAAGTGTATATGAACACACACACACACACACACACACACACACACACACACACACACACACACACACACACACACACATAGCAACACACACGGTCGAAAGACAAACAGTTTGCTCAGGTAAACATATCACAAAAGACACAGTTAGTGAAAGACTCTCCATACAATCAATCCATTAGTAAGTTTAACACGGTGCAGGGGGGGTGTGGAGGGGAGGAAGGGGTCAGAGCTTAATTTCTTTTTCACCCAGAACCTTTGCCTGAGAGATCAAAAGGACCTTTAGGTGTCCCTCTCCCTGTCTGCATGTTTGTCGTACCTGTGAACAAGGAGCTCAAAGAGATGACTGGGGACCAGAGGAACCAGAAAAGAGGGGTGAGGGTGATGAGGTGCTGTGTGCTGCATTTGTTCTGTGTGTGTTTGTGTGTGGGGGGGTGGTTTGGTAGGTGAGCAGGAGTGTGTGTGTGGCACATTTACTGTCTACATTATCAATTAGCAATGGGGGTTCAACCATTCAATCATTACAGTGTTTAAAAGTTTTACAGTTATTTTTTCGTTGCTGTTTTGTTAGACTACAGTTCTCTCTGATTTGAAGTGGCTTGAATGCAAAAAGGTGATATTGCCCACTTCTGTGCACAAATCAAAGTATGGCAGTGATTCAATCAGTGTGTATCGACAGTTGCTTTATATATGTGGATGCTGCCACCCTTGTCAAAACTTAAGAGTACAACACTTATAAAAATGCTTTGATATTTTAAAAACAATATATATATATATGTGAAAGCTATAACTTACCACGATTTGTTTCTGAAACCAAGTTTCTATATTTTCTATAATATCTTTATTCATATATTGCACTTCATGAAATCAAAGTCTTGCAGAGTAGTGACTCAGATGAGATGAGATAAACTTCAAGTATTGGAAAACATCAATCATGAGAACATCTCGGGCCACATGCTTCAACATCTTGTTGCTGAGCATTAAAGTTGTTTGAGTGAACCAACAGGCATCTGACAGCTGTATGAGCGGACACAAACAGCTGAATTCTTCATCCCAACTTTACCTGGTATTTTTCCTGCCAGCCCCCTAAGAAAATATTCCCAATACACGTGATAAAGGGATGGCTGTGGCTCAGTGACAGAGTGGGTCATTATATTGGAAGGTTAGCACATGCCGCAGTGTCCTTGACGACCCCTACTTGCCTCAAGGGTAAAAGTCAGCGATGTGTGAAGTATGAATGCAATTAGTAAATACTGATGGTCCCCTACTATAGCATCCTCTGCCATCAGAGTATGAATGTGGTGTGAATGTGTGAATGAGATGAGTACTGTAAAAATATGTGAAGGGCTTCAGATTGGTTTAGCTCTCTCCAAATATGCCAACTAGATCCTAAAGCTACTGAGTAACTATGATCCCCAAAGTGCAAACTAATGCTCTGAATAAAAGATTAAGTTTAAAGTTGCAGTTTCAGGTTAATTTGACGAGATGCCCACAAATGTAAAACCTGATATGCAATTCATCTTGTGAAGCCAGTCACTGTGTGTGTGAGGCTCCAGTCTATATCTGATCCACTTTATAATTCACAGGATAGTGAGTGCATTTCCTTTTGGTTTTACAGAATCTGCCTTTGTTGCATTTAGAATGGGATGCCAGTTTCTGTAACAGACCCTCTTATCCTCTTTAGAAACTGAACATAAGCAAACAGGTGGGATTTTGAATGAAAACAGACTTTGAGCTCAGTGTTGACAGCTTTGTGACGGGTAACTGTCCAGAGGATTAAGGCTCAAACTGTACAGTTAATAACATAAAGAGTCTGAGTCTGTAGTCTGAGCGTGAGCCCAGGATCAGTCTAGACAGTAGAGTCTCTGATCCACATAAACAAGTTCGTTTCACTACATGAACAAACCTGGAAAAAAGCAGTTTCCTTAAATGGATCCCCAAACTCACCTGCCCTTTGTTTCCTTTTGTTTTCTGTGTTTACATTATAAAGTATTTACGTTTCTGTTTCATTGATGTTACTCTGCCTCTCAGTGAGAGCCCTTAAAAACACATTAGCTTGATTGCAACGGATTATTAGCTTAAAGATGAGCTAACATAATGCAGAATTAAGATAGTAGACTCTAAAAACTAAAGCTTTGAAGCAGATGTGTATATTGAAGCTGAAAAATCTTATTTTTTCCAGTTTTTGAAAAGCTAAAAGCGAAACTCATCAACTTGTGACGAAAAACTACAAATCTGAGTTAAAATTGAAGTAAAAAATACCCACATTTACTGATTCTAGACTTTCAAATGTTCATATTTGCTGTTTTTTTCAGTCTTACAAGGTAAGATGATAAGCTGTATGTTTCAATGGTTTCACTTTTTCTCACACAAGGCTTGAAGATTGAATTCCCCATTTTCTGAAATTTAACAGAGAAAATGAAACAAAACAAATTAATCATTGAAAGTTGTAAGACTAATCTAAGATATTTTTTATTCTAGAGCTTATCCCATGACCTTTTTTCTTGATGTAAAATGAAACAAGAATTGAATCATTTTTTTCTGTATGCATTGAAAAACGACTACCTTTCCCTTGAATCTGTACTGATAGAGATCAATAAAATTGGACTCAGAGCCAAATCCTCCAGAATCTCATCAACAACGTTGTACTCTAAATGAGGTATAACATGTCTAATCATGTCTCAGAAAAGTGGCCACTCAAGCACCCAATACACACCGTCACAGCGTCCCCCTCCTCAGTGTCCCCCCCGTCTGTGATGGCTGTAAATCACAGAGGAATCACTCCTGAAATCAGCTTGTTTTTAATCTGTCTAACCTGGAAGTGGCCTCTCTCTGTAATCGTTCAGAGCTTGAGAACAACAGCCAAGAAAAGTACAGCATTTACATGAGATCAGCGTTTCCATGGTATTGATGTTATCTTTTGGCACATTACAGGTGATTAGGAAATCAGGGCTTTCAAATGGATCTCTCCTCCCTGTCATTGTTATACACTGTTGTTCAGGGTCACATCCACTCCACCCGTCACAGCACTAACTGCATCTGACTGTAAGGCCTTTAGTCAGCTTAGTAAATATACGAGGATATGTCGTAAAGCTAAATTTCAAACACATGGAGTATGTGAGAATATGTTTCTCTTTGTATGCATTTGCATAAATAGTGACTTTACATGGCAGCCAGGGGAGCTGTTTAGGGGAGAAAGGTTAAGACGATTCTATTACAACATTGGTGGTGGTAGTGAAGTGGGTGGGTCCCAGTGTGATACTTCTTCATGAGGTCCAAAATACCTGGTAACCTCTCTGTCTTTGTCTCACTCTATGAAAAACATATTCTCTAGTTTGATTCATTTAACCCATATTTAAGAAGGATAAATAAAACACGACTTCACAGTTATAAGATATCTTTTTGCTTTCTTGCGTTAAGCCTCTTCATAGCTTAAAGTTTGCGTGAGACGTTTTTGAGGGGCTAGAAAAAGGACTGAAATGAATACTGATGTCTCTTTAAAACCCTCAAAAGCAAACAATACCGTTAGCATAAATATTTACAATTTCTATATATTATTTCTATGCCTGTTACAGCTGCCAGTGAATGTCAGATTCTACATACTGCAGAAACATTCTTTGTTACGTTTTCTGCAACAAATGTTTCCAATGAGTGATGAATTTAGCTGTTGAAAGACTAAAGAGCTCTACCTGTGCATGAACAGGACAAGATCAGCTAATGGATAAGAGGTAAGACTTTGTCCACAGGGAGAGATGGTAGTGAAAGTGCCTCATGGGAGCAGGATAAGTAGGTCTATCTCTTGAAATGAACAACATAGATTTTAAAAGTATGCACTTCTGTTCTCCAGAGTAATGCTTCCTAAAGCCTCAATGATTAATGTTGAAGGATTCTTTTAAAATGGTTCCTGCAGGAACTGAAGATAGATCATGAAAGAACAGACATTCATTTGCATAAATTAATTATTGTTTCTATGAATCTATTCAGTTTCTCATTGCAGCTTTATTTCCATAACTATTGTAATGTATTGAATCTTCAAGGAATTAAATTAAAACATATCAAACTGAATAAAACTGAACTCTCAATGGATTTTTGAAAAAATTTAACATGTCAGCTCCTGGCTTAACTTGTTCATTGTGTAATAGAGTTGTCTTGTCAGTGAGATGCTCTTCTTCTTTCTTTCCAATTCTAATTTTGTGTAATGGACAAATATTTGCAGCACAGACCACACACACTGAATATCAATGATCTTGCTGCTGCTGTTGGTTGATATCGTTAGGCGAGAGATGCTGCTTCCGTGGTCAGCGTGGTTTGGCCAGTCCTGAATGTGCTGGGCTCTCGTCCCCTCCGGATATGGTTGGTTGCTCGGGGCTCATCGTCCCTGAGACACAAAGCTCCTCTTCACATCCTTCTCTATCCCGTCCATTGTGGAGAGGCCCGCCTCGAGGCACACGGCTCCTGAGCCTGCTTCAGGGCTAAATGCTTCTCCTGTCACTGACTGGTCCCAGTGCCAGATCAGCTGCTGGAAGCACTCAGGTGCTCAGGTCGACACGAGGAAGAGGTGGAGAACAGGGTCCACATCACCTTAGCCCTCATAAGCAAGCAGCAAAATAACATCACACAACAATTTTGCAGAAATAAAGGGACAAATATCAGCACATTTAAGAAAGAAATCTGTCCTTATCTCTACATGTGAGGAATTCTTGCTTTTCAGAATTTATAAGATACACTTTGAAGTTAATTTAACTCCAGGCACTGTTAGAACCAGTGACAAGATAACCAAATATCTTCAACATATTTTCACACTTCCAAGTCGGTCCTTTATTTCTCCATAATAGTTGCACATCCTCTTCCCTGGAAGCTGAGCAGTGTGGGGTCCTCTGCTATTTGGCCACTAGAGAGCAGCAGCAGCCTGCAGAGCTCAGTCAGAGGAGGAGATTGTCGTCTCTAACTCACAATCGGTGAATCTATGAACTGGTAAGTCAGATCGTGAACACTACTACATCACCATTTTGATATTATATGGTCAACTGTTTCATCTCCGAGTTTCAGGGTCATACAAGACATGTATCTACTTTTCAAATAAGTTTTGCAGAAGAACAAGAAGAACGCATAAGGAAAGAAAAATCTGGTCATATTTAATTTCATTGCAGCTTCAACAGCCATTAAGTAATGTAAAAAAAATGTCCGCAAAGGGGAGACATGTTTTTGTTTTGTTTTGTAAGATATGATTCTTATGAACAACATATAAGTGGACTGCTGCCATCTAGTGGTCACATTGTGATGCAACTACCTTCATTTTTTTATTGTATACTCTGAGGTTATTTTTCATCACACTAACACCATGAACACAGTTTTGAACTAAAATTATTTCAACTGATTATTTCTACTATTACCATATGTTACGTAGATTATTATTATT
The DNA here is from genome assembly GCF_009762535.1 of Notolabrus celidotus. Lineage (NCBI taxonomy): Eukaryota > Metazoa > Chordata > Actinopteri > Labriformes > Labridae > Notolabrus > Notolabrus celidotus. The sequence continues at coordinate 25,591,680 of NC_048280.1, read as the reverse complement.
CCACTTGTATACTGGGTTTAGCTCTAAAATTACAGTAACACTTTTTAATTTTGAGTTTAAACCAGTCAGTCTAACACATTTAAGCCTCATAGTTCTGTTCTTTTATAATGTGATAAAAGTTGACTATTAATACAGTATTTTTTTTAATCATATACCCCCACCAGCTCAGGATTTTTTCCCCACAGTTTACAACAGGTCTACGCATATATTTAGACTTGTCACTGCATTGAAAGTACAAATGTTACCAATAACATTTACAATAAATGTTTTTTTATTAAGGAAAGATATCACAGTGGGACAGTGAAGCAGTATGAATAATAGCAAGAAAGCTAGCCTGCCGCTTAATAAAATATATCTATCATATATCTTTTTTAGATATAAACAAGCATTTACAACAAAAATTACTTATGTCCCAGGGTGTCTGAGTGCACCCTCACAATCAAACAGATGCTACATTTTATCTGCTATCATAATTACAATCTTCCAAAGTTTGTTTCTACAAAAAGGTAGTGACAGACTGAAAGAAAAATCACCAACTGCATAAATGATTGTATATTTTTCTCTGTCACATGAGTCACTTTGTTGTTTTAGCTTTTGTCTGGAGCTGCTTCTGGCGCTGATGCAAAGGGGGGCATGCAGGAGGGAGCACCCTGCGGCTATGACCCGGCTTGTGCCCTGGTTGGGAGAGCACTGGATCCCTCAGTAAAAGTCGAGAGCTCTCACACTTCATGGAGCACAGCGTCTCTGATTTGGCTCGTGGGCCAACTATGACAGGGGCGCACGTCTTGGGGATGATGGTGGTCATGGTCCGGGTCAGGACTCTTCCTCTTCTGGAGGCCAGAGATGTACCTGCAGGAGGTCTCTGTTTCTTGTCAGGACCTCTGCTCTCCGATTGCTCTCTCAGCTGTGTCTGATGTGGATTGTGAGGTTGTTGGTTCTGCAGTTTACATTCCAAGTTCTTCAGAGCCTGGTCGGTGTAGACCTGCATCTCTTTGCGCACCTGAGAAATCTCCACCTCAAACTCCTCCCGTAAGGCTTTTTCCCTGGCTTCAAGCTTCTCCTCAAAAACTGCACACAGTTCCACCTCCTTTAGATCCATCTCATTTTTGCTCTCATCCATCAAAGTCTTGTGTTTCTTGTCCTCACTGCTTACATCCCCAACCTCAGCTACACTCACCTCTGCAGTCTCCATCTCTCTGTCTCTGACCCTCTGCACCAGCTCCAGTATGCTGCTCTTCGGGGTCTTTGCACCCATTTGAGATCTGATGCGGGAACGTACCTGCTGGAAAACAGACTGAATCTTTTCTTGCTTCTGCTTTTCAGCATCAATGGTGTCTTCTAAACACTCTTCATCCAGCCTGACAGAGGACATCTTCTCCTGTGCTGCAGATATGACATCCTGTTGTTGCTCCTGTTTACCGTTCACCAGTATCTGTGGATTAAAGTCAGAGGAAAAGTCACTCATTTTTACTCCTTGTCTCGACAGGACGGTCTACCACCTTCAACTGAGCTTGTATGATGAAGTGAGGAGTGTTGTTGTTGGCGTTAATCCCCAGAGAGGCTGAACACAAGGGGATTCAAAGCAGTATGGTGTATAATAACATAGTGGATACACAACAGAAATGCAAATGAACTATCTGAGATATCAAATCTATCAACAACCAGCAATTTTAAGCGAATGAAAAGATGATAAAAAACTGGAAATCTGCCCAACCTGAAGGCTACTCAAGCCCCACTGTACCTGTCAGGACCTAAAAGTACCATAAACACATCACACTATTATGATATAATAGTTTAAATTATGTGACTCAGCTGATATATTATTTAATGCAGCACATTGTGTTCCTCTGTGTGAGTGTGTGTATTTGCATCATGACAACACTAAACCTCCTGGTGACAGTGTGAAAAACAAAGGTCTTCAGGGATACTCTGAGAGCGCAGAGGGGCGGGCTTTAGATTCTCATGAGTGAGCTGTCGTGGATTGCTGAGATGAAACACACAACTCTCACGTCTGTGTTACTCTAATTAAGCTTTTCATCAGAAACAGGTTCTCTGGAGAAGATTGAGTAAGTGTGCATCAAGAACAAGGGTACAAGTGCATAATATAGTACACAAAACTGTGAGCTACAGGAAGGAATGAGATATAAAACATTTATAAGAAGTTCCTAAACATCTCAACACAAGATACAACATTAATGACTAGTTGGACATTAGAAAGATACATCTTATCACTTTTCTGATCTTGGCCTTCACATTCAAAGCTATTTTTTTCTGGCCAAGCATCTCATCTTCCATTCTTTTAACATTCAAAGGTTTTACATATTCTGAATAATTGCTGTTGAAAATGTAAATAAAGGCTGTTTCTTTGGGGCATGGTTGAATGCCTGGTCAGACGCCTCCCTCCCACTGTGGTTTCAGGCATTTAAAATCATAATATATTATTATGATATGATATTGTATTCTCTTCTCTCCTTGCATTAATGAGAATCCTTCTTATACTCCTCCATCAGCAACTTGGTTAGGGGACTTGATGTTCTTTCTCAAGCTTGAGGAAATCAGGTTTGCACTCAGAGGTTACCAGGGGTCAACCCTTTGTTTCACACATTAATAATCAAAACGGCTGGCAATTGATGTGCCATAACTATTCATACCTCAATTCTCTTGTAAGCATATTGTTGCGGGAATAAAACAAAACAAAACTTCAGCCCATATTCTCTCATATGCAGAATATATACAGCCTGTATACCATATATAAGAACTTCACATTTTTATTCATGTTCAAGTCTTTACATCAGTTTGCTTAAAAATAACAATAAACTAGATCTTCATTCACAGTAAAGTAGAACATTACAGTTTTCTCATTAGCCTTTTTTTATAAAGGTTATATTTTTGGGCCTTGTGCCTTTATTTGACAGGACAGCCGAAGAGAGACAGGAAATGTGGGGAGTAAAGAGCTGGGGAAAACATACAGGAAATGGTCACAGATGGGATTTGAACCAGCGACCCCTGCAACAAGGACTGTGGTATCTGTATGTGGTGCGCTTACCACTAGGCCACCAGCAACTCTCCTTAGCATTTTTAACAGCTGCAGAAAATAAGGCCCTTTTCCTCGTAACTGTTCTGTTGGCATTTTCCTCTCACTCAACCAGTCCTGTCACACTGCCACAGCCCATACAATGTTGCAGTTTGTTGTTTTGTTTTCTTCAATTTGGTAAACGTCTCTTTCACACAGCTCCTTGTTTTTGTGTGGTTTTCCTCCTCTCATCTTCTTCTCTCTGCTGTTGGCTGATCAGCCAGTAACCACCAATCTAAAGTGTTGTGCTCTCAAAATAAATTGAGAACAGTATTAAAAGATAATATCATCCAATCTGTTTACAGATGCTATCGGAGGACTCCTTTCTAACTCGTATGATCAGGTTGGCCTTTGCATTGCTCTTGCTATTCAGCATTAATAACCATTGTTAAGGGGTTTTGACCAATCAGAGTCAATTATTTGACACAGCCAGTTGATTGGTCAGGAAGCTGGGTTCTACTTTTTTTGTGGTCTAATTTCTTAATCTACTGTTGGACTTATTGACAAAGTTAAACCTGAGATGGTTAAATCTTTAAGGCACAGAGTTTGCTTGTTTCTTCACATCGCTCTTCACACTGAAGCATAATCCTGGAATATATGTATTCAGTATTATGGTTTTAGAAGCAGAGATTTAAAAGAAATGTGTAGCAAACACCACAGATACATGTGGTTCTTTGGCTGTAAAAGTGCAGCTGGCAGTTTTATTATATCTAAAGTGAACATTTTCAAAAACATTAGTTTTACTTTTTAAATAATGATTGTTTTTCACACTATCCTTTGCTTACCAAAGTATTTCAGTTGATGGGTTTTTAATTTGTCATTAGAGCGGACACACTGAGCTCAATGAAACACGTTCAGCTGCTCATTCACACCAGCTTTAATCCATTAATTCAACCTACAGTTTTCAAAAAACAGTGTCAACATGAATTCTCATTTTTACAAAGATGTCATACAACCTTTATAACCTTTGACTTTATATTCAACTGGAGTGGTCAAAACTATTGGAATAATATCTTTGGAAGAGGATTGTTGGGATGGAGGCATTTTAAGACACACCATGGTTCACTCTGCTGAAATTCAGTGAGCCAATGAGAGTTCAGCATGAGTGAGCCTCCTCTCGCCACTAAACACTAACATATGGACCTCTAAAAAAAATCGCAGCTGTAATTCAAAACCTTTGTGAACAAACAGTTTTCCTGTGATCTTGAATTAAAAAAGGATTTATTATATAAAGCATTATGAAGCAAGAAGGTGTTATGTGTAACTCTGGTTTTTTTTAATTTGCAAATTAAGATTACCCAGAGTTCTTAGAGATTAATTGTTAAGGTTTGTGGTAGAAGAATTAAATGATGGAGAGGTCTTCTCTGACCTGTGGTATGTTGTCATGTTTTCCCGAGTAATCATTGTATAACAGCAAAAATGCAAATAGCATCAATCCTCCTCCTCCTCCTCCTCCTCTTCCTCCTCCTCCTCCTCCTCCCCATCTCCTCCTCCTCCTCCTCCTGCTCCAGTGAACGTCATCCTCAGCTTTTAAAAATCAGAGCGTCAATGTACTTTTCTTTCTGACAATCAGGTCAGGTCATCGGAGGAAAATGGTGAGTTACCTTTTTAACTTTTAAAGATGTTCTTACTCCTTTCTGTTGTAACATTTGACTGAGATCTTCTGTTTGAATTTATTTTACTATCAACCTCTGGGAAAATTTGATTTGCACAAGACTGACTTTATGATGTGCATTTTTCTTTACAGACAACTTATACAGATAAAGGTGAAAAGGTAAGCAACCTGAGTACATTGTTAGCAACATTGATCAGAGATTATTTCATTCAGCTCCAGACAGATGTTCAACTAAAATCAGGCTTTAAGAGTTGGAAATGCAGCCTTTGTATTTATTTATTTTTTACATAAAAATGTCTTTCTTGGTGGCTTGTTTGACTTTGCATGAACATATTAACTTATTGCAACAAAAGTTTTTTAAAAGTGTATCTACTGTCAGAGACCATGACATCATTTCTTCCTGTCTGTAGCATGAGCGGGGCAGGTTCCTCTGCTTTGATCACTTAACCTTCTGGGTTGGGAATGCGAAACAGGTAGGTTAACTTTCCAATTCACTCAATTCTTTTCATCTAGCAGTTTTTCCCTCACAGATGGAGAGGCAGACTATGCAACCAGAAAAGCCATTGGCTCTCCTGAGGGGTGGAGGGGAAGCAGTGTGAAGAAAAACAGACCATTCTGTGCAGTACACACTGCAAAATCTGAGTCATTCCCCTCTAGTCACCAGGAGATGGCGCTGTTAGTGTATCTTAGTTTTAGTTCATATCAAGATGTATGAAAAGAGTGTATTTTCAGTTGAGTTAAATATTAATTGTCTTTTTTTTAGGCAGCTTCATATTACTGTAACAAGCTGGGATTTGAGTCTCTAGCTTACCAGGGTCTGGAGACCGGCAGTCGAGATGTGGTGTCCCATGCAGTCAGACAAGGAAAGGTAAAGAACACACAATGCCTGAAAGTACAACACACATCAAACTATGAGAAAATTAACAATTCAGTCAGATGTTTTTTTTAATGGAACAAAACAGAAATTAAAGACACTGATCTGTGCAAATTGAATGGGTGCTTGATTTTAATGAGTTATACTCGGTTCAATATAAAGGCATTGATGTTATCATCATATATAGTTCTCTTAAGTGATAGGGATTGTGACACCAGCTCCAATTATTATCTATTCTATTCTTTAAAAGTAGCTATAAAGTAAATAAAATAATGTCTTTATTCACTTTGTATTTCACAGATCATTTATGTCTTCTCCTCGGCCCTCAATCCTGGAAACAAAGGTACTGAACGTCACTCATCTGTAAAAAACGTGTAGCCTAATGTCTTCTCATAAACACTGAATGAATACATTTTTTGTGTTGCTGTTCTTATGCTTTAAAGACCACTTTCACTTGTGTTGTACATCAGTGTGAACAGATTAAACACTTTAAGCAACACCTTTTCTCCAGCTGGAACCAATTTAATCAACATGTAACATCCCAAAAATAGAACATGATAAAACTTTGAAGAATGCAAGTAATGATCGTTTGAGTCACCATGAAGGGAGTTGTTACAATGAGGATCAAAGATCTTGCACTTTTGAAAAGACAGCCTCTATTTTTTATTAACTTGCCTGCTGGCAGAAAACCAAGCAATAATTATCCTCTCATAACCAATAGACGCAACTTTTCTTGATAAATCCCTGTATGCATCCATCAGATCAGCTGAAGGTGCATCACAGAAAGTTGTTTTGGGTCCAGATTTGGTTTTAGTTAGAATGACAAACACAGGTGCATTTAAATCACAGTGTCAGACATAGAAAACACGCTGAACACATTGATGTTAAAATAGTTGTTGACTTTGTGTGGCTAAAGAATATTTTCTTGCTGTTTCTCAGAGATGGGGGATCATCTGATAAAGCATGGGGATGGAGTGAAGGATATTGCATTTACAGTGCAGGACTGTGACTTCCTTGTGCAGGTAATATTATGATTTAAAGGTCAAATGTATGCCTGTTGATAAATGGTATTGAATTCATCATTACAATGATATACACGCTCCTTATATCCTCTTCAACAGAAAGCCAGAGAGCGTGGTGCAGTGATTATAAAAGAGCCCTTCACACTGGAGGACAAGTTTGGCAATGTCCGGCTAGCTGTGCTTCAAACAGTAAGATGCATTACTCAGTATTTAACCTGTAATTTTTTTAGAGATGTTTTAAAGTCAGTTTTAATTTTGCACATCTTTAAATATTTGAAAATTAATGTTTGCTGCAGTACGGTGACACCACACATACGTTTGTGGAGAGGACTGGATACAGCGGCTTATTCCTGCCAGGCTTCCAACCCCCTCTGTTCAAAGACCCTGTGTTAGCCAAACTGTGAGTGTGAATCAGTAGATACAGTTTTTACATGATGCACCCAAACTAATTAGAATAATTACTCCAACATTTGCACCACTATATGTTTCTTTGTGTCTGTTTTTCATGAAGGCCAAGTGGAAAGCTGGACTTCATTGATCACGTTGTGGGAAATCAGCCGGATGAAGAGATGGTTCCAGTGGTTGAATGGTAATTTAAATGAACAAACCTGCTCCTCACCCCTTTTATTATGATGTGACATTAGGGTGGGGGGATGGGAGGGGTCAAGGGGTGTCCAATTCTTACATAACTCTGGCATGAGTCAGGGATCAGGATGACTTTGCGTTTTTTTAAGTGGGTCTCCAGCAGCTCTCCACATCTGGATCTTGTTTTTAGGCCATCATATAGGCATAGAAGGCGGAGGGGAAGGCAGTGCTCTAAATGAGCAAGCTGACTGGTTAATCCTGGGAAGAGGGGTGTAACACAGGCTGCGGATCTTTATGTTAGGACCCTCAAAGAGCTGGCTCGCAACTCAAAATGTCAATCATGTATGTTGATCAGGCCGCAGTTTAAGGCCCCTGTGGAAAGCATTAACACTGAGAATTTAAATGAATTACTCTCATGTAACAATGATGTTGAATTTATGCTTCTGGGTCCCTGGCTCATGTTCCAAAAGGTATCAAAAAAATCTCCTTTTCCATCGCTTCTGGTCGGTGGATGATAAGCAGCTTCAGACAGAGTTCAGTGCTCTGCGCTCCATCGTTGTGGCAAACTACGAGGAGACAGTGAAGATGCCCATCAACGAGCCTGCAATGGGGAAGAGGAAGTCTCAGATTCAGGCATGTTCTTCACAATTCAACAAGAAATATTTCACTTGAACAGCAACACTCAAGTGTAAAACATTACCTCCCTATTTATTTATTAACAGGAGTACGTGGAGTACTATGGAGGTCCCGGAGTGCAGCATATCGCCATGAACACATCAGACATCATCACTGCAGTAAGTGTACATAAATACACCTTAGTTATGTATTAGGATGCATGCTCAAAGTAGCCAGGATGATGCTTTAATGAATCCCTGATTTGCAGATTCGTAATCTGAAGGAGCGTGGGATGGAGTTTATGTGTGTGCCGGACACCTACTACGAGCAGCTGAGGAGGAACCTGAAAAACTCAAAAGTCAAAGTGACAGAGGATCTGGATGTGCTGCAGGTACAGCTAAGATCACATTTCAACTAATTTGGAGGAATGAGTAGTGTAAGCCGTATGATCTCATTTTTTAAAAGCAGTTATAACAATTTTCATTTCAAATTACACTTTTGAAGAGAAATGTCTCTTTTGCAAACTGTTTGATCATCATAGCAGTTCAGACTACTAAACTGAGAGAGCAAAATCAAAACAGACACTGATTCAACTGTTTCCACTCTTAATACACTACAGGAGACATTTGAGTAACACTTACAGCTGCTGTTGGTCGTCACAGAGTAAACATCTGTTCAGAGAGAGGGACTTTGAATGTCAACACTATCCCAACCAGATTTCCTCTTAGCCCCCCGACACAGATCGGCGTGTGCAGTCATGACCGTGCTGGACTCATAACCAATCAGAGGACGTAGTAGGGGCCGCCCTTTAACCAATCAGGACAGAAGATTGAAGATTAGCTATGATTGGTCTGTCATAACGGGAACGAGGGGTATAATAACATTGCTTGATACAAAGGCATTGGAAAACGCAGAGATTTCACAATAAAAGTACCTTTTTTTACACCATTTCTACCAACAGCAGCTTTAATATTAGAAACACATACTGCATAAACCTATTGCTAATAGTCATCTGTATTACCATTTTAGCTCTTTATCATTAATAAAATACTTTGATTAATGTCCCCTTCTGCATGACTATGCTCAACAACTTCATATTCTACAACCACTTGGCCATTGACTAAGAGTATTCCCTTCTAAATAAAGCTAATCATAGCATAAAGAATGATAAGCTCAAAGGTTTCTTTGCAATACTTTCTTAACTAAATAAGGAGCAATTGATAACTTTGTGCTTGGAAGAATAGGGCATTCGTTAGTGCTTTATAAATGCTCTGAGTGGACAATTTAAAGCTAGCATGTGTGTTAATAAGCAAATTAAAATCCCCACAGGGTGAGCAGCATGGGTGTCAGGGTGAAATGTCATTATGTCTTGACTCTAAACCATAGACTGTATAAAATATGGGCGTAGTATCCGTGACGTCATCCATCTGTTTCTGAAGCACTGTTTCAATCGTTGGCGTCAGCCATATTGCCGCTGTCGAGCGATTGTGACGTACAGAGGCGGGCTTTAAGCGTCCTAGCCAACAGCTACAGTGTTCCAGCCTGTTAATCAAGTCAGCTGTGCCTCTCATTGGAAGACTCGTAATCTAAATATCTTTGAAATTGCCGCATTAGAAAAAAAAATCACCCCCCGTATAGTGTGTGCCGTTCGAGAAATGAGCTATCCAGACTACACTCGTCTTTTGTACCAGGCTGTAAACATGTTTATCTCTGCTGTAAAGATCGGCTCTTTTGAATTGGTGTGTATGTGGTATTCAGTACTTCCGGAGCCAGCCTCAAGTGGATCCTCGCTGAACTGCAGTTTTTAGCACTTCCGCATTGGGCTCATATTTTTAAACCGGAGGTTGCCGCTTGCTCTAAACCCTGATATTAAACAATTTTTATGGAAACTAGCCTTTTTCCACAGTGGCTAAAGGCAGAAGTAAATTGTGCAGAAATTTCCACAGATACATTTGATAAGATGTGTGTTCCTTCTGTGCCTAGCATCGCTCTTGTTGCTAATTAACTTATTAATTATTGTTGTGGGGTTTCTACTAATCAGAATCAAGTATTTTTAACCCAGCCTGGTAATCAATAAGAAGGCTGGGTGATAGTCATTTATATTAAATTGTACCTTATTTTAAAGTGTTACTGAAAATTATGATGAAAATTACTGATGTCATGCTTTCCCACTCATGCTCAGGAGCTGAAGATCTTGGTGGACTATGACGATAACGGCTATTTACTTCAGATCTTCACCAAACCGGTTCAGGATCGACCTACTGTGTTCTTGGAAGTTATTCAGAGACACAACCACCAGGTAAGGGCGCCACTGCATAAAGGATAACTTTCACAGGGGGAAACACACAATGCATTACACTGTTACACAATATGAGAATATCATTGGTATAAATACTCAAACGCCTCCTGCCAAAACAGTAGCTTAAAGACATGATCTCTTCACAGGGGTTTGGTGCAGGAAACTTCAAGTCTCTTTTCCAGGCCATTGAAGCAGACCAGCATGCAAGAGGAAACCTGACTGTGCTGACAACAAATGGAATTTCAAAGGACATGTGATCGCATGATGTGATAATAATGCTTGAGTCCTGTAAAACAATAAGTTGTCTTACTCCCATAAACAGACTTCATTTATTTTATATGATAGGAGTAAAATGCTCCACCAGTGCTCTAGAGATCATATGATATACTTGAAAAGGAGTTCAAACACCAGGTTTATCAAAGCTGGTAATCTTTAATTTTTTGCATGTTTTAACATTGTAACATTTAAATTGATATGTATTAAAGAGTACTTCATTATAACCTCCCCAGAAGCTCATTTAACATAAAAGAGTTTGTAACAGTTATCAAGAACTTTCACATTCACAATGCAAAAGTTTGTATAAAATGTTGAATAGAAAATCCATATGACTGATACAAGCTTGATTCAAGCAACACACAATTACAGCTCTCAAAGAAATGAAAGGATGTAACTTTACACGTGTTATCATTTGAACAATGACAGATCTTATATTGTAACTGAGAGCCTCTGTATTATGTTAAGAGGGTCCTTTTTTCCTTCCTGTGAGAAGACAGCTGTGATATTTGACCCCGTGGTTCCCATTTTTAATAAACTGTAATGTGCAAATAAATGTGCTGTTATTTTCTTTTACCAGATGATCAGGATATTGTTTTGACAGTGTTTGTAGATGGCACATTATTACTACAAGTTCTTATTGCATTGAACAATTCCAGCTGTTTGGTCCCATTATTAAATCCTCCTTCACAGCAGAAGCAGCACTCGTCTGTTGTGCTCCTGTAAGGTCTCCACACACTTCCTGACTTCATATTAAAATTGATGTTTTCTTCAGTGTCTGTGTTGTTTGTATTGTGCAGCGCCTCCGGCTACTTTAACTCTTGACTTAATCAGGGCACTTCATTAGTTCAAGGAGCCCCGGCAGCTATCTGCTCCACACAAACAAGGAATCTTTTCGTCTTCGATGGGAAACTTGTAGTCATACGTGATCTCTTCATTGACACTGATGGGCTGACGAGAGTAGATCACGATCTTCTTCTGAGAGTCCACAGTGATGATCTTTGCATAGCAGTTAGGCTGCAACACAAAAAACGCACAAATATAAAGAGAATATCAAACGTTAAGGATCCTATTAGCCTTTAACCACCAGCTCTCACTCACATTGCAGCTGTGGTTGATAAATCTGGCCAGGTTCCCACATTTAGTAGCATCAATGATGGTGTCCTGATCAACCCGGAACAAATAACTGCTCCCAATGCCCTCCTCCTCGTACCTCTGTTCCCTCATGTCAGCGATGACCTGAGGAAAAGAAAGCAAAGGGTTTTGTTTATCACTGTCAGCCTCACACTGATGGAAAGTACCCAAGACAACCAGAGGATCCCAGAGTACAACTGAGCAGATTCAGAGGAAATAATCAAGGGAAAAGAAGCTCATTAGGGATTTGTTGTAAAGTGTCGGCCTAATATAGACTTATTTTTAAGACCTGTCATGAGTTTTTGTTTGTCTTACCTGTCTGATGATTTGACCCACATACTCAATCACCATTTCATCAGCTGCTATGGGCTCCATTGCAAACAGGCCCCACTCATGGATGTGACTCCGACTGAAACGAATCCTCTTCCTTCGGAACTAATGAGGAAATATGAGGAGTTTCATTGGGAACTGAGATATATGCTACTTGTTAACACAGGATCTCTCCTGAAAATATTAGCATGATATTTACCTCTGTCACTTAAAAGGATAGCTCAGTTTTTTAAAGTTGTAATAGCAAGTGTATTACCTAGAGGGATCCCGGTCAGCTTAGCCTCTTTGTTATGAACCATAAAAAACATAGATTACATGGTAAAGCTGACACTCTCTTCAGTAGTTAATAACCTAGCCCCGGTGCTGGTTCTTTAGCTGGTTTCTTCACAAAGAGGCTGAAATAACTGGGATCCATTTTGCATTAAATCTGACTTACCTTCAGCTGGTTGAACTTGACCAGGTCACTGTCACAGCTGAAAGACGACAGCAGGCGGCGCTGTTCAGACCTGAAGTCAGATCCAGCTCGAAGGGAGGTTTGCTGCTGAGCCGGGATGCACGTTCCCTGCTAAAAGACATTTCAAGTTTACGCTCAGATGTTATGGTTAAACTGGAGACCATATCATCAAACCTTCCCCTCTGTAATACCTGAGTACTTGTAGATGGAAGCTCAGGGCTCGGCTTTGGGTTGATGAGATATTCTAATTTATCTTTTCTGCTGATTCTGTAGAAACCTTCGCTGCGAGCAGAGCCGGTCCTGTGATGAGGCTGCCAGGGTTTGTGTTCTTCACTCGTCTCTGGGAGGACTTTAGACAGTGAGCTGAGGTTAAGGATGTCAAACTCAGTAAATAATATAAAGCAGTGTGCATTGATCAAATAAGGTTGTCTGGATTCATTATGCATGTTTTAAAATGATGCTTCAAAACCCACATTTCTGCTGAATCTACAATAGATTAGGGGAAGAATGGATGCAGCAGACAACAGTCTAAAACATCCCCCACCCCTTCACCCCCAAGCTCCAAACCAAAATCAAAAATCAAACAGCGTTTTAAAGGTCTGAGAGCCTGTCTTTGAAGCACTTAAGAAAAGCAGTTACTGAAAATATCAGAGCCTGAATGTCCTGAAATGATCTAAAAATATCAGGAGTTCACGAAAGAGACTTACATCGAACTCAATTTTAACTCTATCATGGAACTATCAAAAAGGATATGAGGGTGTGGTATCCACCGGGTGTCACTGAGCCACCCAAGCCCATTATCCTGCTCTTGTAGCCTTTCATATATGCACTGCAGCAGCCGCGCATCTTCCTCATCCAGGCCCTCCTTCCAAACCCAATGAAGTATCCTCCTCTCATCACAGGCTGAACGCCACCTGTGAGGACGACTGTTCGAGGAGCGAGGACCTGAGAGTCTTTCAAGTGATCTCTGTCTGTGTCTGTGTCTCCATCTCCATCTCCTCTCTAGCCTCCTCAGCTGTTTCCTTCTTACTGAATGTTTCTCTTTCTCTCTCCTATTCAGCTCATCTAGGAGTCCAGGCATATTCTCCAGTCCTTGCAGTGGCTTCATCCTCACACCTGACCTGATCCACATGGCCCTTCTATCAGCGGAGTCAGATGAGGACTCAGAGGGGCTGCAGGGAGAGGAGTCACAGAACAGAGGCTGTGAGGCTGTCATTTGAGTTTTTCTCCTGTGGACTATGGCTCTTCTGACAAGGATAATGTCTCTTCCTGGAGTCTTTGGGGTTGTGATGTATGGATGAGACAGGCATGGCACAGGAGGTGGGCTGCCAACTCTCCGGCACATTGCTGTGCTACTTTCTGCAGTTGTCTCTCTGCCTGGCGTCACTGGAGCTCTCACAGAGCTGTAGAGAGTCCGTCCTCTTCTGTCATCTCTACCCGGAGTTCTGGGACTTTCTTGATATGATGGGTATGAAGACAGGGGGTCAGAGGGAGCGAAGATGAGCTCTGTACCTGTTGACGAGAGGGAGAGGACTTCTTCAGAGTCCTCACTTCCCAGTTCAGCTACTATCCCCCTGCCGGGTGTTTGTGGTCGTTCTGGCTCCTCAACAACCGGAGATGTTGGTTTGCTTCTCACCAGAAGGTCAGGGTCGCTGTCCGTTACGTATCCTGTAGGAGTGGCAGGCCTCAGGGTTTCTATGTTCTCAAGGGGCTCCACAGTCCATTCAGTGCTCTCCAACTCCACATTGAGGGGAAGCTCTGCTGTTATACAGATAAGAAACAAGAAACCACAGTAAAACAAGAAAATATTCATTAATAGAACACTACTTGTGTTTTTATCTAGTGCTGTACATCATGCTAAACAGATCACCTGGGAGTCCAACAGGAGAGAGGGGCTGCAGGTGGTCCTGGGGTTCACTGGTTTGGAGCTCCATTATTGCATCTAAATCACAAATGTCTTCTTGACAGGATGTGTACTGGTTCTCCTCGGTCTCTTCCATATAGGACGGAGTTGACCACTCCTGCAGGTCCAGGTCCAGCTGAGCACCTGGAGTCAACGGGGCCGTGAGAGTGACAGGTGATTCAAGCTCCATTGACTCTTCATCTGACGATATGATGATACAGTCATCGCTCCTGTCTTCCCTGCTTTCTTCCTCTATGTCTACATCATCAGGACTGAGGTCAGAGTATGACGAGTCCTCAAAGCTCTCCGAGGTGAACGAGTCAGAGGAGTCGAGGTCTGAAGAGAAATCGCTTTCCTCTGATGAGCTGCTCCCTGAACAAGTTTCTACAATTAAAAGAAAACATTCAATACACTTATAGGTGGATACATCTTTTCTGTTCGTGTATTTTACTTAAACCTTCCATTGTCTTCAGATCATTCTCCATCACCTGTTAGGCAGGTGACAGCATCTTCATCCTCTTTGTGTTTTTGCACTAACTCCACGTCTTCCTCAGGTTGATTTCTGTCATCGCCAGCATCGTGATCCTCTCTGTCAGGCTAAAAGAAGCACCAGTTTTATCACCACTCTTAAAAACTATCACAACTTTAACACAAAGACAGTGACTTATGTAATTATTACTGTTATCTCAGGGTTCCTGGATGGTTGTATGAGATAAATCATGCAAACGTTTCAGATGAAAAGTCATTCTATTATCTTTTAACATCTGTCGGATCATTCATTGTGAATCATCAGCTTGAAAAATGTCACAAAGGTTGTTTTAGTAGTCCCTTCTCCCTTCTCCCTACTCCCTTCATCAGACATCGACCTAGTGACAGTGATTATAGTCATCAAACATCTACATATAGATATAATCCTTTCACTGATGATCTTGTCTGTTTTTGTTGGTCACATGAAAGCATCAGTGTAAACTTCAGTCTGTTTCAAAACCAGCTTAAAAAATCCTCACAGGGGCTTTAAGCAGTCAGAACCAATAATTAGCTGCTTGTGAAAGACACGTAACATGTATTTTTAGCATGTGATCTCATCAACTTTACAGCAAATTGTCTGCTAAAAAAAGCAGTGGCACTACAACTTTATACCTCTCTTTTCAGTCATTTCACTCTTTCTTTTTACATCTTATATCTATTTACCAGGATCTGAGAATCATCATCAACTGACACGATATCCTTGACACTGTTTGATGTTTTTTCTTCATCTTGAAGTGCGCTTTCTCCTTCTTTACTCTCATCCCCATCATCATCCCCATCATCATCATCACTATCAAGCTCATGTGGTCTTGCATGTCTGCGTTTTGCTCTCTCAGATGCAGCTCTACATGAGTCATCCTCTTGTCTCATATCTAAAACCACACAGACAGAGAAAAACAAAGCGGGTCAATCAACAGGTTTCAACAGACAGTTAGACGTAAGTGAGGCTCGTCGTGTTGGAGCACTCACCGGCACTTTCATGAGAAGCACATGACACACTTTCTGTCTTTTCTGATGAAGCAGGGTCATCTGTTTTTCTCCTTTTTACCTGTGTATTAAGATATTAGTTTTCATTACATTAGGTTATACATCACTCAAGGGTCAAATCTTTGTATGATTTATATTACAGTAAGCAGGCAGTTACCTTAAAGGAAGGCAGTGGAGGTTTTTTATCCTTGTTCCTGATGTGACCAAGTGGATTTATTACTTTAGTCCTCTCTTCAACACCTGCTGCTCCACTTTTCAAAGGAGCAACCTGCACATAAAAAAAAACAAAGAACCTTTTGGCTCCACGAATGTATGACCATAGATGAAAAAAAAAAATCCTCATTCATTTGATTTCATTGACCACCTCGAGAAACTTACTTTTGTCTTCTTCTCTTGGCAGACCCACCAGTCCTCGAAAGCCTTAAAAGCCACACCTTCAATCATTCTGCGTGTGATGTCTTTCTTAATGATTGATTTCAGCTCATCCATGATGACATCTAAAACTTTCTCTGTTGTTATCTTATGAGGATTCTCCCTCATGAGTGGGAAGCCAGGAGGTGGAACAAAGGGGTTAAACCTGTGGAAAGGTGGTGCTGGCCAGGGAGGTTGAGGAAAAGGTAAATGTGTGCCACCAAGCCTGGGAGGAGTCTCCTTATCCAGACCACCTGTAGGTTGCATGGGTAAGGGGAAGGTGGGCACAGGAGGGGGTACAGAAGGATGCAGTATCAAAGGTGGAGGGGGTCTGAGAAAAGTTGGTGGAGGGGGAATTGAAGGAGGAGGAATGGGGAAGCGGGTGTGATGGCCAGGAGGTGGGATCCAGCCTGGAGGCGGGATTGGGATGGTTCCATTTGGGAGGCGCGGGGGGACAGGTGGAGGAAAGGGAGGAATAGGGAAAGGGAAAGGGGGGACTGGTGGAAGGGAAGATCCAGGTCTGGTGGATGGAGGGGGAGCATGGAGAGGAGTGGTGCTGTTAAACGAAGAGGACAGGCTCTGGGAAAGAGAGGGGATCTCTGTTGTGGGTGTCGAAGCGCCAGACCGTCTGTTGTACTGACTTTCTGCATGACGCTCCTGAAATAGACAGAAAATAAAACCTGAATGGACATCACAACATACAAACTTTCTTTATGTCATATAGCAGGATTACTCCTACATTTATGGTCATAATGCTGGCTTTAAAAAGGTTGAGGAATTACCTGTAGACATGATACTGACTGGAACCTATCTGTATGATTTTCTTTGTTAACATGAACCCTCCTTTCAAAATGTGTGAAATCAAAAGGACTGGGAGACTGAGAGTTCCTTGTAAGAAACGAAACAGCTTCAGCAGTTTCATCATCTTCATTTACAGTGAGCCACTTTGGGCTGATATCACCAGGATCATTGTAGGAGTGCTGATGGCAGGTTTTGAAATATTCAGGTGGAGTACATACAAGTGAGCTGTCTGATACAGGGGAGACACCTGCTGAGCAGGGGGAAGCTGGGCTGTCCTCAGAAGCCAAATCAGCCTCCAGAGTCTTTCTGCTAAAGAACGAGGGGTCAGTGCTGTGGCGGTTTAAGAGCAAACTTTCAATGCGTGAGTCCAAACTCTCTATTTGGGGCTGGTGGGTGCTGGACGAAAAGTCAGCAGCAGATGGAGAAAAGTCTGTTATGCATGCATGGTCATTATTTGCTGTCTGCTGGTCAGCTGTGAAGTCAATGCTCAAGATGCTCAAATGTAAAGACTTGGATGAGGCACTGAGCACATCCTTGGACTCCTCACAAGGGGAAATAATGTCAATGGACGGCCCTGTATTATCCTGAGCAGATGTTTTTTCACTCCCCCCCCACAGTTTAAGCTGCTGCCTTCTGTTTTGGTTCTGGGTGCAGTGGGTTGTGTATGTTGGCTGTTGTTGCCAATGCTTCAAAATGAAGCTGACATCAGAGACTTCGCTGGATCCCCTGAGGAACCGTGCAGGTTTACGATGGCAGAGCTCTCGTCTTTGAGGTTTGTGAACACTGTAGTTAGAGGGCTCCCCTTGGAGGATTGGAGTAGCATGAAGACTAGAGTAGCAGGAGTCTTGAGAGAGAGGAGTGGCAGAGAAGCAAGGAGTTCGGGGGGTTCCCTGAGAACGTGGCGTGAGACCAAAGCTACAAGGCGTTTCCTGCCAAATACTTGAGTAGGATGTGTCCAGAGAGAGAGGTGTGGAGATGCTGGTGGGGCTGGAAAGACTTCCCTGTCGCTGAAGAGCTGCACTGCCCTGTAAGAGATGGAAAATACAGAGAAGAGCAGATGCATTTGATTTATTATGTTACTCTTTATAGACATTACTATTTATCTGACTGTATATCAAGATCAAACTCCTCTTAGGTTTTTTTCTCGCTGTTCTCCATTCCATCTGAACAGCATCACAGACAGGAACAGCTTAAACCCAATTTTTAGCATCAAATAACTATTGACTAACCTCACAAAAAACAAATATCCAAATTTTAAATCAGCATGATACAAATAGATAGAACACATAGATAGATTTGAGGTGCTGGACTTAAAGGTGACATATCATGCAAAATCGACTTTTTAATGGTTCTCTACCTGAAATATGTTTCCCTGGCATGTCTACAAACTCCCCGAAAATGAAAAAAATCCATTCTGCCCCTGTTCTGATATCTCCACTAACAAACACTAACAGGGTTCCCACTCTTTTCCAGAGATCATTTTCCAGGGCATTTCCAGGACATTTTAAGTGATGATCAAGCTGGTATGACAGTCTAAATTGAGTTCCTAATTTAGTTCCTAAATAGTCTTTTATGTTCCTCTCAGTGGAAGTCTACATTGAAAGACATGCAGTCTATGGCTAGATGAAATCATCTCTTACATGCTTGAAAATTATGGCAAATGAATTATAGAACAATGCAGATGTACAGCACTTTATTAGTTCAACCAATTAACAATGAAGGCCAACTCTCATCTCAGCTTTCTCTTTTCTCAAAAAATATAAAATTAGCTAAGTAAAAAACAAAAGATGCAGAGTTCTCTGGAAGCTGCCTTACTGAAATAAAGAAATAATAATAATCAGAGGATCAGTGCATAAATTGACCTAAACTGAATGACAAAATTTCTCCCATTTTCCAGATGTTTTCCAGTACTGGAAAACTGGTCAACTGTTTTCCAGGTTTTTAAGGTTTTCCAGGACACGTGGGAACCCTGACTAAATCTATGACCAATCGTTCAGAAAGGTCCTGCTGCAGGCGCCTCTCCGTCAGGATCAAATTCAGAGGGTTGAAGTAACGCGGGTCTGTGAGCAGCCGTGTATATTCAGCCAACATGTAAACATTAGATCAACGTGCTGAACAGCCGAGGCCACATCCACTTCCTGAGGGGGCGTGGTCAGAGAGCTCATTCTCATTTAAAGGCACAGACACAGAAAACAGCTTATTCCCAGCAGGGCTGAAAAAGAGGGGTTTACAGACATGCCAAAATCTGATTTCAAAGTGTTTTATTGAGCATAAACTTCAAAGACATGTTTGTGGGACCTCTTAGACCAATATATTTTGATGAAAAAGAGCATAATATGTCACCTTTAATGACCTACAATGCGAAACATGTGGCTTCACTCCTGGGAGGCTATCATGTTGTCCATCTTTTTACACAGTCTGTGGTGCAACCTGAAATTACCTGACCCAATTTTTGTTAATCTTATCTTTTAAAGTAATTGTATACTCTGAAAAAGCTCTGATCTTTGGGATAGGAAGGAAGAAGTTAGTTGGTAAGCGAAACTGCTTGAAGTTCGTTTTTGGAAGTTAGTTATTGTCAGGTGCTGATTAGGCTGAGCATGTTAGTTTCACTCTCATTACAACAACAATAGGAGGGGCAGCTGACGCGTGTCTCACACAAAAAAAAAAAATCCTTTTTGTGCATTGATTTTACACTGCTTGGCAGTAACTGCACCCAAATTGACTTGAAGCACTTTGTTAATCTTACCGATCTTGTTTCCTCTTGTCTAGATCTTTGCTTGTGTTGTTCTTGTTCTCGTATGTACGTCGCTTTGGATAAAAGCGTCTGCTAAATGACATTGTAACATTGTAACATTGTAAAATGTTAATAACTCATTAACTCAGGATGACTTCAGACACCTTTTTTTCTGGGTTGGGTATGTTGGGTAATGGCCATGCTCTTATGTTGTATTAATGAATGTGCTAATAACGATATAACACACATTCATTAAGAAAAGGTAACAGCTGGGAAATAATATGCCTAAAAAATGTTTAAAGCTAGTTTAAAATCACTTTTAATAATTACTTCTGTATCAGCCATTTTACCTATGTTGTTTTTGTTTTTTGTTTTGTTACTCGCACAATCACCACAAGGGGCACTTCAAGTAAACAGGGCAGGTAAATGCTACAAAAGGGGCGCAGGTGAAGCAGTGATCTTTGGAACGGGAAGAGCACACAGTTTTTACTGCTCGTCTTAGACCGCACTGTTATCTTCATCACGTATTTCACCGACAAAGTAAGTTGTCGGTACCTGTTTATCATTTGAATCATCAAATGTCAAGAAGTAACGCAACGATAACACCGGATTGGACATCGGACTCTTTTAGAACACCTCACACCTCACTCCCACACCCAGACAGTGACTAAAATCAGGTCAGAACAGTCACTACAACTTCAGTGTTCAAACCATTATAACCAACATTGAAACGTTACCACAAAGCTGTCGATTAAGCTTTGAAGAGCTCCCTCACTGCTGCCCACTGGCAGCGTCCAAGGAGTATAGAGGCCATGGAAGAGGAGCTGGAGATAACGTGCCCGGTTTTCTCCTGAGGAAGAATAAAGGTACAATTTATTGTCACACCTAAATTTATACTTTGTACATAATAATACATTATATTTCTTAAATCAGAGTTACCTTTGGGATCAATCTCCACATGAATAATATTGCCCATCACTGATGACTGATGCAGGTGCTGAACTGCCTCTTTAGCAGCCCTCACTGTGTCAAAGACGACCTTCGCGAGCCCTAAATGCTTCTTGTTCTTCGGACTGTAAAATATCTCCACCTCTTCAACGTTCCCATGTTTGTTGCACATATTGGTCAAGAAGGCTTCCTTTACATTATCGTTCAACCTGGAAAATGTCACTTCTTTGGGAAGAACAGGGCCAATATACCACTCATCAACCTGGAAGGACAAAAGTAAACAAATGTTTATGTTACCATCTATTGAATTGTTATGGTGAGTATTATGAAGACAATAAAGATCAGTGTTGAAATGTAAGTCAGTGTATTTACTCAAGCAACCTTTTACAATATTTGAATTTTTACAACTTTAAACGTCTACCCTCCAACAACTAAGAAACATAAATGTTGTGCTTATTGAACTTTTTTATTTATTTGCCAGTTGTAGATACTAGATTATAAACAGTCAATAATTTGCAATAGATAAAACGTATGTAGACCTTCTAAAATATGATGCTTTTCCATGTATCAAACTACTTCATATCATTAATCAGAGCTGAAAAAAATTCCAGACAGATTTATCAGGAGAAGTTAGTGGCCGGGTAATAAGACCCATCCACTTTGCGTCGGTGTCTTGTCTCACCCTTCTGGAATTCTTTTTCCCATAACAACCTGCTAACCATACATTATCCCTTACATAATTACTCATCCCTCTCTTCTTACATGTGCAATACTTTTTTCTACCCATCTTCTCGGTTCTGTTTATTGTTTTTAACCTGTTACGAGTCTGTGCTCATTTTTAACTGCATCACTGGTTTTGTAAATATTTGTAAATTTACTTACTTAGTTGTATCTACGTTCGTAAGATATGCTTATTTTACTTTGTTAATTTTAATTGCTAATAACCTTTAATAATTGCTATTTTATAGACTTTTGTTTACTTTATACTGTTTTGCACTATCTACTCTGCTGTTGTAATACTTTAAATTCCCCCGTTGTGGAACGAATAAAGGAATATCTTATCTTATCTTATCTTATGGTTTATAGTCACATAACTTTGATTAAAGCTGGGGTTGGTAATCAGATTTAGATACACTTTTTGTCATACTGATTAAAATGATCTTTATGTCCTGATGGCAATCAATACATAATGTGTTCCTAAAAAAGAGTGAAAAAAAACTGCTATCTACAGCCGGAGTAAACCTGGGAAAACACCAACCAGCGTTTTTTGGGTGCCAAAATTTTAAACCATTCAAATCCCGTCCTGCCGTCCTGCCCGCCTCCTGCGCGTACATTTCCCCAGGCGTGCACTCCTCCGACTCCCCGTCTCCTGCCTCTGCTTCCCCTGACTCTACTGACTGCCCCTCTCGCTCGTCCTCGGGCCTGTCCCCTCTGACCCGATGAGGTGCTTTGCTCAGGACTGTAGTCCGGATCAGAGTCTAAAAAGCTCTCACCAACAAGCAGAATAATTAATGACATGTAGTAAGTCCTACAGAAATGTAGATGTACTGTAGCGTCCGTCCGGACGATGTAGGGAAGACGAGCCGATTGGTGAACACGTTTGTTTGTGTTTTTAACTTTCACTATGATGATGTTTTGGTGAGGACTGGTTTTGAATCAGTCACCATCATATGGTCGCAAGTCAGCGGCGCTCGTGCTTGTGAGCGGGGGGGCGTCATTTCGGAGGGGCTTGGAGGAGCTCCGAGGGGAGGGAGGGAGGGAGGGGTTAGACGGAGTCATGAGGAAAAGCTACATTCAAATTCATGCTAGTTTTCCGAGATTACCAACCCCAGCTTTAAGTACCACTGCCACTACAGGACTTATTAATTTATTGGGGATTAGGATACAACATAGACTATTGTAATTCTTTGTTCAATTGTCTCAGCAGCACGTCTTTGAACAGCCTACAAGTTGTCTAAAATGCTGCAGCTAAGCTCCTCACAAAATCATCCAGAAGGTCCCATGTCCCACCCACAAGTCTTTTAGTCTTTCCATTGGCTCCCCATTAAGTTCTGAATTCAGTTAAAATTCTTGTGACTATGTATAAAGCAATACATGGTCAGGCCCCAGCATATATCAGAGAACTGCTGAAGCCATATAACTCCAGCAGGACTCTGAGGTCCTCTTATCAGGGTTTGCTTGCTGTCCCTCGTACCAGATTACAAACTAAGGGTGACTGTGCTCTTGAGGTTGTTGCTCCACAACTTTGGAACAGTATTCCACCGGTACTGAGAGATGTGGACTCTGTGGTCATTTTTAAAAAAGCGGTTGAAAGCCCATTTATTTAGACAATCGTTTGATTGACCTGTCCGTTTTTTTTAATGTCTGTTGTGTTTATGTATTTTTTCTACTTCTATGTAATTCTTGCTATGTCTTCC
Organism: Notolabrus celidotus; assembly: GCF_009762535.1. Lineage (NCBI taxonomy): Eukaryota > Metazoa > Chordata > Actinopteri > Labriformes > Labridae > Notolabrus > Notolabrus celidotus. The sequence continues at coordinate 25,568,677 of NC_048280.1, read as the reverse complement.
TTGTTGCTTTTTATTCTGTTATTGTGAAGCACTTTGTGACACCTGTTCTAGAAAGGTGCTATATAAATAAACTTTATTATTATTACTATTACTATTATTATTATTATTATTATTATTATTGTTACCTTGAATTTAGGAACACAGAGGTCGGTCTTGTAGCATTTACTCCACAGGCGGCAGATACGAGGATCTCTGACTGCATCCACAGGAAACAGACCTAAGTCCTCCACCTGTTCAGGTAAACAACATCCATCAGTGTAATGGAAAATATGTCGCTTGTTCAGGATGATGCATGAGCGGGATCCTCTTTAACAGGTGATATCTAACAAAATACAGACAATAGACAGGTGTTGCAAAGTACTTACGGGTATGTTATAAAATTGCCCATCATAGCGGTACACTTTGTACAGTCCTTTTGTCAATGCGGGATCAATAATCAACTTGCAGCTCGTCCAGTGCTGAGGCGGCGTCTCTCTCTCAGAAGTTTGTGTGTTGCTTTCCATTACATTCGTCAAAACCTGGAAACACAACAAAATCAACACAAACGCTGTCATCTGAACCCATTAACTGTATGAATGTCTGACCCACGGTGGATATAGCTGTGAGCTAGCAGCCATCAGGTTAACACGCCCCGACAGGTGATGAAGAGCATCACCTGTTGCCGTGCCCTTATCTACCATCTAAACCAGGCAGTAAAGTAAAACATGCCCAATTTAATTCAAAGACCCAACAGTTTAATCTGCATTACCTGTACCGAAGTTGTATCCTCTGATGGAGCAACATTATGGACAGACTGTTGATGTTTTCGGTCCCTTCGCAGTTGCTTCGCCCAGGTTGGAGTATGTATCCATCCGCCTGGAGGCAGAGACGGACTATAGATCTAAATGCGAGGCGGAAGAACACCAACTGTGGGGAGAAGGGGGTCAACAGGTAACAGGTGTGACATCTTTATGCACATCGAGGAGAGCCCATGAAACTAATATGCATTTTTTGTAACTCATAATAAACAAACAAGTCTTATAAAACCACATGGGCCTTCATTTTGTATAATAACCGTATTATCCATGACGTGTTCAAGCTCTGACAGCAGGCTGTAACCCTGGGGATGGATGAAATAAAGAATCTGTTGAAGTGAAATAAAATGCATTACTATTGATATTGTATAGTAATAGATAATAGACAATCACAATAAAAATTAATATGAAATATAATGTAAAACAGGTACCAACCATTGGAGCAGTTTCTGGTCAATTCCATCACCATGATAGATACAGTATCTTTGTCACATTTATTATAGCAATAGCAATTTTATTTATAAAACACATTTCATTACACTCAAGTTCAATGTGCTTTTACGGAGAATTAACAAAAATAAAAGCATTTTTCCAAATAGAACAAATAAAAACAGAAAAGCAATAGATACAGCAACATATAGATAATAGCTTGAGAAAATAAATATGTTTTGAGTCTTTTTTAAAAGCGGAGACAGTTGTGATGGACCTGAGGTCAGCAGGCAGTTTGTTCCAAAAAGATGGACCACAGTAACTAAAGGCCCCTTCTCTGGTCTTTGATTTGACTCTGGGTACATTTAAAAGACTTCCATCTGCTGACCTAAGGATCCTGGTCGGGTTATACACTGTGAGCAAGTCAGAGATGTACTGGGGAGCTGAACCATTGAGTGTTTTATGGACTAATAATAGGATTTTGAAATTGATTCTGTCTTGAACAGGGAGCCAGTGAAGTGTTTTGAGAACCGGGGTGATATGGTCATATTTTTCTTGTATGTGTCAGGATTCTAGCTGCTATGTTCTGGATGAGTTGGAGTATTATTATAATAAATCTAACATTTATATAATAAACCATATCCGGAAAAAATTATATATTGAACAAAATGAACCATATGAACAATAATTCACAATTTTAAAAGTATTTTATATATATAACTCACATAATGAGTGTAAATGAACATGGGATTGCAAAATGTGGGGATTACAATAGCATTACAAAACAAGATTTTATATGGTTGTATAGAAAGGCCTAAATTGTGTGTTAAATTTTTGTACATCAAATTGTGTAGAAGTCGGGGCGCTGGTGGCCTAGCGGTCTAAGCGCCCCACATACAGAGGCTACAGTCCTCGTCGCAGGGGTCGCCGGTTCGATTCCCGGCCGGTCGACCATTTCCTGCATGTCTTCCCCCACTCTCTACTCCCCACATCTCCTGTCACTCTTCAGCTGTACTATATAATAAAGGCAAAAAGGCCAAAAATATAACTTTAAAAAAAAAAAAAAAAAAATTGTGTAGAGGTGTAGAGGTGATCTTGTTCCAGATATTCAGAGGAGGTTCAAGGAGGTTGAGTTGATTCAAGCAAATAGACTGTTTGTATGTGTTTCAAGGTGTGAGTATTCAAGAATGCATTTCCTAATGTGTCCTCTGTTCACTATTACCGCCTCCATCAAGACTGTAGGTCTACTAATGCAGCCTCAGTGTCTGTTTATCAGTGTCTGGATTATCTCTTCAGTAAATACACTGCCAGGACCTGAAAACCCTTGTAGCATCCTTCCTCATCCATCTTAGATAAACTAAACATTTCCCAGAATAGATCAGGAGGAGCAAATAGAGGAAACAGCAGCCAGTCAGACAAACTCAAGTCTGTTCATGTCATGTGTAATGTTGTGCAGGTTGTTTCATCGCAAACAAAACAAAAATGAATGCAAAAAACTTTGCTTAATCAAATTTTTATTCAATCACACATCAGAAATCAAATAATTAGAGACAAATTATCATTTTCATTGAGGAATATATCTTTTCTGTGTTAGACAAAGGTGTTTTTAATTGAAGGTACAAAGGACAGTAACTGTGGCTGCACCTTTCTGACACTACAGGTGAGTTCTATTTTTTACTCCCCCTTAAGAAACCTCCTTGTTGAACAGGTAGCCCAGGTCTGGAGGGTGTGTGGTGTCATTCCTCAGGACAACCTTAGTTCATCTAAACATTTATGTCTTTTACACTTTCCTGTTTGTTTTGAATTGATTTTGAGAGAACTTTGTGAAAATATGAAGCACTGATTTATAAAGTTGTGGATAAGTTTGGTGTTCATGATGCTATTAGTGACAGAAGTCCACTTCTAGTTGCAACTGTATATTGAGATTCTCTTCCTCCTATCACATTATTAACATGGTGCTGATCTGTTACACTGTCCTGTTTCTATCAGGATTTAATAATGTCTCCATAAACATATCCTACGTTATATCTTCAGTGTTCTGGTTGAGCAGGATGTCAGGTTTTAATTTGCTACAGCAGCTCCATATGAGATCCTTAAGACTGTTGGTATTAAATCTGCACAAAAAAAATCACACCTATTCAGTTTTTTTTTAAAACAACACATTAACTCTGTTAGATATCTTTGAGTGGTATCCGGAGGTTCTGTTAAAATATCCTGACTTCTAAAAGACAGTCCTGAAAATGTTTTCATTGGAATAGAATTACCTAATAATGTAACAACATTTCCAGCTAAACAAACTCCTCTGGCCTAAATTCAACGAGGCTTGTTATGTTCTCTTATCTTTTTGTACTTAGTTAATGTTTTCTCGGTTAAGTAGTTTTCACTTGAGAGAATGAAATGAGTGACACATTCTATGAGTCATGGATGGTTCATTTATGTGAAACAAATTGTATGCCAAATGGTTTTTAATACTGGAGCCATTTATCAGATCAATGTTTTTATAAAAAAGCGGACTTAAAAAAAGAGCAGGTTTTCCATCCCTGGGGGGATTGAAGAAACAGTCTGATGTCTTTGTCTGAGCTAAAGTAAATGTGTTGTAAAAACTGCTTTCAAACGTTTAAGTCCAATTTGAGACAAACACAAGTTATATGTACTTTGATAAGAAGGGTGAGCGCTCAGTGAAGAAACCCACGCCAACAAGTATTGGAAACATATAATACCAAAAGTTTCAATGTAGAGTCATTTTTGAACTATTATTTAATTATTAGATCATCATTACCAATACATAACATGTATGAAGCATTGATATGAATCTAATCACGACATATAACCACGAATCAAATTTTATGAACTAGTCATATGTGATGTGTCAAATAATTACAGTGAACTAAAAGAATGCAATTTCCTAAAACATAACACAAATGTGAAAATGTACAGGAGTCGTAGAAAAACTCAACATGTTGTTAAAATTTGAAGTACCTTAAAATGGCCCTGCACAAATACCAACTCTAAGGGTGTCCACTGTGCTTTAGCTTGTTAATCAGATATAAACACTCAAAATCAATATTGCCTGCACTTGCTAAATCAAAAGGTTCATATAATTAACATTTGTACTTTAGCGTGTTCCTTTAGACCTCTGGTCTTCTGAGCCATCACCAAATATACCCTGGAGTGGCATGCATCACTGTGCAAGTGTTTTGGTTGGCTGAATATCTTTGTGAATGTTGATGGTACAATCCAGTTGAAGGATTATATGCACCTCTGGGTCTGGGACAATCACACAACCCTCTGCAGTCATGAATCATGTTCAAAGATATGCACATAAAGCTACGGCTAGAGTCGAGACTGTTTCCTAGATTATTGATTCTTTGTAACATTGAATGAGGACATCTTGATGACAGATATGCTGTCTTTTTTAGCTTGTCAGTTCAAGTATTCAAAGTACTTTCAATGAGTGATCTAAAAAATGTGTCGACCTCTCCTGACAGGCTTTAAGGTTCCTACTCTGAGTTTGTGTAGCCTACACTGACACAGTATATTTACTGAAGCAGTAAATCCATGCTTCAGTGTGCCTGCAGTGCTTTGCTAAATACAGGAAAAATGTAAGAAGTAGCCAGCAATTATAAATGGCACCAAATGTGCTAGAAAAAGTCAGCAAGCTGGGAGTTATTTGGACTTTGTTGGGATATGCATTCATAGAGCCAAATGACTGATAAAAGGCTATGCTCACACATTTCCTGTTTTGTTCTCATTAAGACATCCTGGTTTTAACAAAAGATTAAAATGTTTACTTACTAATAAGGAAAGCATCAAAATTCAAAAGATTAAATAATACAATAAAAATACAATACAATAATAAAATGTGTTTTTTTTTTATTCTCAAACCACAAAAAACTTCCTGGTGACAAAACTGCAGCTTTTTGAGCTGCCAACAACACACACAAGCAAAACTTATAAAATAATAGTAACTTGAGAATTCATTTTAAAAATGTGCATTGACTAAAGCAGAGAAACCTGTCTTTATACAGTAAGTACACTGGATTGAATAAATAAACCACAAAAATTAACCGAAGACACATGCCTCCTTTTGTGATGAGTTGAAAGGCACGAGCGGCAGGTCCTATCAGAGAGTGAGTAGATAACATGAATAAAGCTAATTATTCAGCTGATCAGCTAGTTCCTTGTATAAGAAAAGCTTCAGGTAACATCATAAACAATGCTTTGTGCAACTCTGAAAACATTTTTGGAAGAGGTCTGTAACAATTATGGCTCATCGTTCTCTGTGATGTACGACAGAGACACGTTTGTCTGTCCAGGATCAATTTGAGTGCAATAAGAGCTGCAGTTTAACAGAAGCTGCAACATAACACTGACTCAGCCTAAGACCTGTGAGAAGGGCGACAAACACCAATGATAAAGAAATGATGAGCACAGTCTCTCTTTGATATGAACTCAGTTAGAAATGAATGCACCGAGTGTTTGTTGACATGAAGCCTGATAAACAGAAATGATACTTTCTCTCTTCTTTAAGCACATACAGTGCTTATTTTGACAAGCTGTTTTTTCTCTAAAGAATGTGCACATTTCAGGTGAATATAGATTTTTGTTTTTTTGGACCATGTTAAAGCAAGGATCCTTTTAAAAAGCTGAGCTGGTAAATAACACATGCAGAACAACTCCGCAGTGTGCCACAGGACAAGGAGAACAATAAATTACACACTTTAACAACTTAAAGCCTACACAATGTGTAACCTAAACAACATGTCAACATGCTGAGACGTATGTACTAGAAAAAGAACAAAACATAATATATAAAACACATTTCCCATATGTGCATGCTTTATAACAACATACTAACAGTACTTCTTCACAGCCAGTAACCGTTTGATGCATTGCAGAATAGTTGAATTGCAGAAGCACTAAGAAAATGAAACATTTTCTTTATGATTTTTATTTATTTATTTATTTTTACCTAAGATAGATTTTAGTAGAAGATGCCTCCTCTGATAAAAGAAAACTGAGTCTCAGTACACAGACTCAAAAAACTTTTTTTAAAAAGACAGCCTTACAGATTGATTATCGTCTGCCATTAAAATATGTGCACTGAAAAGACACACTTTTGTTCAAGTAAACCCTTGGATAATTTGAAGTGTTCTCTTGCCTCAGACTGCACAGAAATACTATTATATTTTTGGAGATTTTTAAAAATGAGGTCTCCAGCTAAAAAATACAAAAAAGTAAAAGTAAAGGAGACTGAAGATCTATGAAGGAAAAACTGAAAGTTAACTTTTGATACAATCAAAGCCAATTAATACACATCACATCAACTACTTCAAAGTACAAAAAAGTCCCTAGAAACCCTTCAGTGCAATAAGTTTGATTGCATTTGTTTCAAAGTTTGTTTTAAAGCATGCATACAGTGATTCTAATGATACCACAGTCAGATAAGTCACAGCTTGAATATGAATATCTGAATTTTTGACAAGGGGCTGGGTACACTTTGTTTAAAACTTAATTCAACTCCAGACATCAACATCAAGAGAACTCAATGAAATACCCCCAAGGGGACAGAGTTAAGGCCACAGGTGAGGTTGTAACAGTGCTGAGTTCTGAACTGTACCTTAAAAATAAGAATAAAACATGGGTTTGATGGCTTGAATAAACAAGCATAACACATTCATTAAGCTGCATCACCAGTTGTAAAACTGGGCAGAACCCAGGCTGTACCCAGACTTAATCTATAGATTGCTTGAAAAAAAATTGCTATATTGTGAGCTGTACTCACATGAGGAAGCCAATCTTTATTATACTCATTGTGATATATTTTGATCTGATGGTAGTCTTCCTCTGTCATGTAATCTGATCTATATTTCCCCCATTATAAAAGCTATTGAAACATACAGTATGTGCACCAGAGCAAAAGATAACATGAGACAGAACTATAATGAAAATTTACCTTGAAGTACACAGTAAACTATTTTCCAATACATAATACAGCGCCTAAGTTGTGTTTTTGAACATGCATGATCCAAAACTAGTTTGGAAACTGTAACATTTGAAAGATAAAGCTTGCAAATTCAAAAGAAGCATCTAAGCAAAGTCCATAAACATAAAAAATAAAGCTTGTATAAGGGACTTCACAAGAAAAGCCCTGCTGAATGTCTGCTGCAGTTGTAGCCTCACTGGCTGATTAAGGGAAATGGACAACAGCCTTCAGGTCGTCATTCTCAGCCCGGTGGTCCAGCTGATTCTGCAGCCGGATGACCTGCTCCAGCTCCCGGATCTGCCGGTCCGTTTTGTGACTGACGAGCGTGCGGTAAAAGTGCACAGCGAACACTATGAAAACGATCCCAAATGGCACCATGATACAGGTGGAGGCGATGGCGGCGGCTTCACCAGAACTTATGGTGCCGTTGCCGTCTTCCGTGTTGTTTTTGAGGGGTAAGAACTTCACCCAGCACAGGAGCATCACTTCAGTGAGGAAGAGGAGGGTGCCAATGACTGTGGAGAAGGCCCAGGCCAGCTCTATGTGGCGATGCATACGCTCATGGGGAGACTCGTGGACTGAGTTGAGGTTGTGGACGTTGCTGACGGCCTCCAGATTAGGGAGGATGCAGGTGCTGATCATGAGGGCGAAGAGGTGGACGGCAACCAGAACTGTGGTGCAGGCACTGAAGGCTATCAGCAGCCCGGGAGGATACGTGTAATCCCGCTCCAGCTGCACCTCCACCATGGCAACCTGGGAAGTCAGACAGGAACATTTCAGTATCTGCAACTTATAGTAAAGAATTGGCTGTATTATACATTTGGGCAATTTAATGCTGACATCTTCATATATGCAGTACATTTCAGTATCCAGCCTTTTAGATGACTCTTAGTGTTTTTTAAGATGTTATAAAGCTTCAATACACCCCTAAGCTTCAATACACCCCTAAGCTTCAATACACCCCTAAGTCGGGGCGGCAGTAGCTCAGTCCATAGGGACTTGGCTTGGGAACCGAAGGGTCACCGGCTCGAGTCCCAGTATGGACGAAGTTTGGCAAGTGGACTTGTGGCTGGAGAGGTGCTGGTTCACTTGCCTGGGCACTGCCAAGGTGCCCTTGAGCAAGGCACAGAACCCCCAACTGCTCTGGGTGCGCTGGTTGACAGCAGTATCCTCACTCTGACATCTCTCCCTAAGCATGTTCACTGCATGTGTGTGCATTTGTATGTATATACCAAAAAACTGTATGTGTAGCATGTCCAAAACAGCATGAGTGAAAAAAGTGAATTTCCCCCCTGGGGATCAATATAGTACCTTTCTTTCTTTCTACAAATACTACAAGTGTTGCAAATTGGCATAACACTGAAAATGTAACTTTCTTTACCCAATAAGCAACATTAAAGCTCCTGTGAGGAGTTTTTCTCTGGTCATGAAACAGACTGAAATTAATACTTGATGTCTCTTTATGACCTACAAAAGAAAACAAGACCATCAACAAGAAATGTGACTATTTCTAAATAATTATTTTTTAATGTCTGAAACCACTGGTGGGGGTAGGTGTTAGACCAAGTAATCAACTACATATACACCTATTTCACATGCTCCACAGCAAAGACTCGATGAGTGATACATTAACTATTAAAAGAGATCACTGTGAGACTTTGAGAAACCTTCAAGAACACTTGCTTCACAAGGGGCGCCAAAATTGACACAAACAAAAAGTTCCTTACAGGAGCTTTAACATTGGGATATCAAATATCTCTCCTATTAATAAACCTTTTGAAACCAGGCTTAATCTGTAAGCAACACCCAACACATTTCCATCTTCTGTACTAAGATTCTGCATAAAATAAATAAATAATTAATAAAACCTATGTATTATGTGTGTACAATGTAGTTTTTTTAAGTTTCATTGTCCAGATTCCCTAAACTAAAGCTGAAGAAGACAATGTGTGAATTTTTCAATAAATATTCTGACATGCACAGCAGGAAGACAATTTCTCATTCTTTTAATGTGATATAAAAAAACACTTAAGGGAAATGACCAAGCACCGATGATTGTAATTTCAACAGTGCAATTGAGATCAAGATATGTATTTATGTTATTTGAAAGGCTATGACTTTCAAAATATGACATTTTTTGTCTTGCAAGTCATCTAAAGCAAAACGGTCAATATGACTTTCAAAACTCCACCGAGTAAACGTTTCATTAAACTTCAGTTTGGAGTAGTGCTGTGCATTTCATTGTAAAGTCATCTATAGTGCAATACGGGCATTCACAATAAACACATGATGAAAGTCTGTATTGATCCCAATTCATAAGAAAATTCTCAACATGGCTACATTTTACCTGTTCATCAAAGGCTTGGGTTTAATAGCCATCATTTAACACCTAAATGGTCTGATGAACGTCAGGCTGATTACAAGCTAACCTCCGATTATGCAGTGGTTAATAGAGGCCTTGGGATTTCTTCTGGACTCACAATGGACATACATTCAGTCATTGTGTAAAAAATGAACAACAAATAGACAAAAAAAATTGAGTTACAGCTTTTTACATATCTTGCTTGCCTAGCATGGAATGGTCTTATATTCTTCTAAACTGATTGTTTCAGCCCCTAAAGTGACAGGAAGTCACGTGACATCCACGTTCTTTATTTTCTTGTACACATCTGCACAGAGTGGAGCTAAGAAAATGTTCATGAAATTAAAATAGGTTTTCTTGACATCAATTTTTAATAGTAGTTGAGCTCTTTAGATAAACAAAGTGGAATATTAACATTTGAATTCAGCATTTAAAGAGTTTTCACTTGGTAACACGACAGCAGTCTGTTTCTGATGAGGTAGGTATTCAGTGTAAACATTTAGGACAAGGTTGTTTGGACATGAAAGATGAGGAGCACGTTCACAGACTACAGTGATCCAAACATGTTGACCACCTTGGTTTCTACACATTGTTAAAGGAAAGTAACATTTAGATGCTATTGACTTATTCACGGACAGAATAACCTGGTTTTGATCTTTGACATAAGAAATAAAGGTTAACTATTGCGTTGCTCATATGAGCAGCAAACACCACAAACCCATGCTAAAAGATTACATCTGATCTTCTAGTGGTCATGGCAAAAGATTTTCAGACCCTGAGTAGTGATAAGAGCACTGCAACTGCAATACTCTAACAGCATCACTGTCAGATGGATGAAATCAAGGTATTACAATGTTTGAAGATTTACACTATAGCACTCTTAGACCCAAATAAATTAGTTATTTATTTGCTCATTTGACAGTAATCATTCCAGTAGACTCCAAGATGATCTTGTTACACGTCATGTATCCAAGTGGTCTTACAGTTTTTCTCAGTCACTTTGGTACATTTCTCGAATCATCCTCGACATTTGCAAAACAGTAAGTGCATTTCTCTAAACAATTCGTACAAATAGCAAAACATCATGGATTACCTGCAAAAGCTACTATCTTGCTCAAAATCCTTAGTTCATCTCTCAAAAGTAAATATCTGTGTCAATGTACATGTCAGTGCCATTAGAATGACAAGTCCTTGTGTTATTGTGTACAGTTAGGACAGTCAAATTGCTTAGTCATGTTGTCAATATAACAGTGTGCTCTAGAGGGACATTCTGATGTAAACTATGGCTAAAGTTTTGATGACAGTTATTGTAAATTGCAAGTTACACCTTAGTGTATGTGGGAGATTGATTGCAAGAGACTGAACAAGATTCACATTTACGTACAAGTACATGGTATATATATACATATATATATATATATACACACATATACACATATATACATATATATATACATATATATATGTGTATATACATATATATATATATGTATATATACATATATACATATATATATATATACAAATATATTTACATATATATACTATATATATATAGGAAACAGCAGATAATTCTATATAATCATTTGCATGGATGAACCAAAGCATTTGCAACTTGTGAGAAATGAGAAACTGCTTTTTTGATGTGCACAAGTGACGTAATGATGTGAGGACTGAACAAGTAGTTTTGAGAATTTCAATTCTGTTCTGAGAAATGTACCAAAGCGACTTAGAAAAACTGTAATTTGAAAACCAAGCAATGCAAGTTTATTGATTTTGCTATACTGCAAGCAAAATGAACATTGGCCTTTAACTGGAAGAAAACTGAAGCACCTACAATCAGTGCTTGGATTAGAAATATCACAAGGTAGGTCAATGGAGAGAATAACGTATACCTTGAAAAACAAATTAACAGTTTATGAGGGAATCTGGAAACCATTTAATGATTATATTAAAAGTGGAGATATATGAGGGCTTTTACAGGCTGAAAACCCAGAATGAGATACTTATACGGACTTGTGGTAGATCCCAAAAAAAGGATGAAGACACTTAGAACTGGTGTTACTTATTTTTTGTATATGTGGATGTATATTTTACTTTATTCAAGGTACCTTTAAATGTCTTTGTCATTAAAGTTTTAAGAATAACTAGTGTAATGCTGTAATAGCATCACACATATAGACACTGTTTGCATTAAAGCTATGGACACGGTTATTTATGAGGTATTTTTTTAAACAAGCCAAATAGTCCAGTCAAATTAATTTCAAAAAACAGCAGGAGCTGACCAAGCTGCTGTACAATGCAATATCAACACATAGTGGTGTCGTTAAAAAATAAGGAAATGAAATAAAGGGTAGGGTACTGTTGCAACAGTGCTGCTGTTGTGTGGTCTATTTGTACATGTGGAAGGTAAACCCAGGATTACAAAAAGGTGAGAAGTCAATTACCAATTTGCATGAACTGTAATCCGTTATAAATGCACTATGGTATCGTGACATTTCACTCGTGCAGAATCACACACGTATGATTTTCTTCTTCTTTTTGCTGCTGTGACCTTTAACGCACTTGGTTTATCACGCCGCCCTTCTTGCTGAAACACAATGTTGTTAATGTCGAGTATTAATGGTGCATATGATCGTCGCCATGAAGCTTGAAATGTGTCAGGATTGCCACAGCTCTTTTAGAAAGTAAGGTGCGTCACGTATCTGCGGTTCGTGCCCACGGCCTATGCCAAAGTTTGCATTCATGCAGTAAACACTGAGATCACCGTCAGAGGAAACACAGCCTGGGACAACACTTTGACTTACCATCGCGAATCCAGACAAAAGAGCTGAAGTCCGGCTGGTGGCTTTGAGTTTAGCTCTACTCAAGTAGAGTTTCCTCCACGATAGAGCTTGCATTGAGTGCTCGTTTAAACTCATCCTGAAAGTTGATCTAAATCACACAGTAGATCCTCTTTTAAATAAATCACTAAGTTACGAACCGTGTGGATCCAAATGTTGCTACTCGGTGAAGCAGACGGAAGAAAAACTAACACAGGAGATTAAGTTCCACAGAGGTCCAACATTTATTAAACGCTGGCTAAAGGAAGCTATCAGACTGTCAAAACTTTTCTACAACAGCTGACTGGCTGTCAGTCTGTCAGGAAACACCACATACCCACAATCCTATGCTCTCCTCGGACGCTGCAGCAGGTCGCCTCCTGGCGGCAGCAGAGGACCTCTCCCTCTCGCCATGAAGCTGACTGTCGTTTTGAATGAGTGTAAACTCTTCTGTGCACATTTCAATAATAACATAAACTGTGCAATGATATGAATGGGGTAAAAAATTAACTCTCGAGTACTCTCAAGTGTGAAATGTGCTGCTCCGTGATTTGATTTGTATGTCTGATGAAGATAGTCTTCAGTACCTGTTTACACACAAAGTGTTTCAGTTTACTTAGTTAGTGTTAAATGCTGTTCAGCAGCATAGGAGCACACTGTATGTCTGATTTAATTGTTGTCACTGTCAAATGTCTGAAGTGTACCACTATGCTTTTTAATTACTTTAGGTCATAGCTGGACATGTGCAGTATTGTAGCTGCTCTTCTTTCTCCTATTTTGTTTAGTTTTTGTTGTGTCTTGTAAGTCCATGTGGGCTGGGCACCTTTTCGGTGCATGACACGACGAATAGTAAATAAACTAAACTAAATTAAACTAAACTAAACTAAACTAAACTAAACTAAACTAAACTGTATGTTGTGTGTGTATGACAGTGTTTTTTATTCCTGTATTTATTACTTTTTATACCTTGATTGTTTTTGTGTCTTTTAAATGGCACCTAACGAGGACTACACCTTTCAATTTTGTTGTACTTGTTGCAATGACAATAAAGGCATTCTATTCTATTCTATTCTATTCTATTCTATTCTATTTGATTCTATTCTTTTCTATTCTATTAAATTATGTTATATTCCTGGCCTGCCAATGCTGCCCCACACGCCCCTGTATCAACAGGATTATGTATATATGTTACTGTGGTTAAGCAATGACACACATTTCAATCAGCTGGTAAACTTTCTTACATTCCTCACACAACAAAACAACTTTTCACCAAACTAACCTTATATCACTGGTCCGTTTTATTCCTGTACGTCTCTTAATGCTTTTTCCCCTTTTTATGGTGGTTTACATTATTTGCTTTCAGTCTTGCACTTCCCTGCCTTTCTTCTGTCACTTTCTCATCCTTCCTCCAATTTCCCTGCCTCAACTTTGTTCAGTCCCTGCATCAACCTTAAACCTAGATCCATCAGAATGAAAGGCAGCAGCCTTGTCCACAACACCACTGAGCTGCTTGGCAGTGCATGCTTTGTTTTATTATTTTCTGTAGTTTTAAAGCACAGCACAACCACTTTGTGAGCAAAGTGTTTCATCTCCATCTCAAAGCACACTGAGTCTGATCTTTCACCCAAGTCTTGCATTCCAGAGGCAATATTTGTTCTACATCTATACAGACATTTACACACGGGTTCCCATAAAATGCATGGTTAAACAGCCTCTTCTGTATGTGTACATACAAATAAGTACAACCCCAAATCAAAAAAAGTTGGGATGTCATGTAAAATGTTAAAATAACAGATTTTAATGGTGTGAAATAATTTAAACCCTATTTTGGTTGAAAATAGGAACATCTACTGACCAATAAGGTACAATAACAGCAGGTTGGTAACATGACTTGGAATGAATAAAAGACTTTCTAGAGAGGCACTGAGAAGTAAAGATTGAAAAAGGTTCCCCCCTGTACAAATAGATAACTAATTTCCAAATAATGTTACCGTTACAAAATAAATACAATGAAAAATAAAATCTGGGACTTCTATCCAGTAGAATATTCAGAGAATCTGGAGAAATCCCTGTTCGTGATCTTAGGACTTTCAGGCAGCTCTACATTAAAAACAGACATGACTCTGGAGTGGAAATCACTGCATAGACTCAAAATCCCTTACAAAAATAATCGCCAGGGAACACAGTTCATTGCTGCAGGTCAGAAATGCAGGTTAAAGTTGTACCATGCATACAAAGAGGAATCCATGTGTAAACATAATCCAGAAATGCTGGTGACTTCTTTGGGCCCGAGGCCTTTTGGGGTGGACTGAGGTATAGTGGAAAGGTGTCCTGTGGTCTGACAAATTAAAATTTAATATTCATTTTTGGAAATCATGGACACTGCGTCTTCTGCTATAGAGATGGGAAGTGACCATCCACCATGCTGTCAGATTTAGAAACCATGAAAATATGTTTTTAAAATGTTTTATACAGCATTCCAACTTTTGGGGATGTGGGGTTGTAGTGTTATCACTACAAAGTATCTGCATTATTAGGCAGAACTTTTCATACATATCAGTTAGGCCTATGCATGTGGATTCCTGAAATTAATAATTTACACTCTCATTAAGTTTTGTTCAGCGTCTTCTTTCCTTTGTTGCCATACAACCATATTCTGTTAGGCCTACCTTTAAAAAATAAGGGGGAAAAAGCACCACACTGCCTTCCCAAGCAGTGTACCTTAGACAAATTCTGAATGTTACCACTGGATGATGCCAGTATAGGATATTTTCAACCCCCTAGTGGCTTGATGATAATGAGTCATTCTTACATCATCATTATTATATCATACGAGCCCTGAGTAAGCCAGTGACACTTTTATTGTTTTATTACAAGCTCATTGGCTATAAAATAAAACCTTGGGGTTAAAGTGCTTTCTCTTTTGTTCCTCTCCTTTAATTTCAACAATAGTAAGATGACTAGAAACTGGTGAGTGTCTATAAACATTTAAAATATGAATGGTACTGTAGCTTTAGAGGAACATGATTACCAGATGTAATATCTGGTAGTAATCACTGATTATGTCTGTTACTTGTAGATAGCAGATACTAGTTAAGCTTTTGCTCAATTGTGTACTGCAGGTAAAATTCCTGCTTCTACAGACTGAGGAAACTGACTTAGTCAAAAATTCAGCTTTAACACTCAAAAATAGGACTTGTCATAACTGAAATCAAACTATGGAGGCCCTAAGCAGAAGGGAATACATACATTTTATTAAGCTATAGATTTTTCATTGAAAATATGCTGATTGTTTCTTATTTCTCCTAATAATAAATATGTTTTAAGTCCCCCATTACATTGCAAAAATATTGAAACTAGCATTGTTATAATGAGATAAGAACCCGACTAGCAATGTTTTGTTCTAAAAACATTATTTTAATGTTACAGAGAATGTTACTGTAATGTTTTCAGCTGGAAGTTTGCTTTATGTTAAAACAATGTTCTCAGATAACTTTCTCTAAAAACATTCTTTTAATGTTAAGTTACAACAGTGCTCGAATATTATGCCCTAATGTTCTTGAAACATTCTAAGTGGAAGGTTTCTTTATTTTCTAAATTTTGGTCTCAGATAACATACTCTAAAAATATTCAATAATCTGTGACCCAAAGAATGTTATCAAAACATCCTTTGAATGGTAAAGATTAAACATTCTATCTTTGTTCTAATGAAATATCACCAGAATACTCTTAAATAAAACATTTTGAGATTTCAGGCCGCAGAAACATCCTGAAAATCTGCGATGTCTCACGGAGAGATTCTTCAGGTCTTTTCTTCCTGCAGTGGTCAGACTCTATAACCAATAATTTATATATATATATATATATATATATATATATATATATATATATATATATATATGTGTGTGTGTGTGTGTGTGTGTGTGTGTGTGTGTGTGTGTGTGTGTGTGTGCTTATAACTTTTTAATAATTGTTACTTTATGGCTCTTGTTTGCATTATAACTTTATTTTGCACTGTCTACTGTTACTGTGACACTTGAATTTCCCCGTTGTGGGACGAGTAAAGGACTATCTTATCTTATCTTATCTTAAAACATTTTTTACATGTTGCTTTGATAAAGTTGCCTCTTTGTTATTAAGTAACATTATGGGAACATTTTATAGAAAACATCCAATAATATTTTACCTAAAGAATATCATGAAAACATCATCTGGATGTTAAAGACAAAATGTTTTTCTGTCATCAATAATTAAAAGGGAAAATTATTAAACCGATAAACATCCTTAAGATGTTCTTTAAATGTTAAACTCAAACCTGTGTCTGTGACCTAAGAAATATTATCAAAACATCCTCTAAATGTTAAAGACAAAATGTTCTTCTTTCATTAAAAGTTAACAAAAAAGGAACATCATTTTAATCGATAACATTAAGCCCCTTTGTGTAAAGATTTAGAGTTGAACCTTTGAAGAACCCATACTGTCATTCACTGCAACAACAAAAAACAAAAAAAACGCAGCGAAGACGGACATGTCAAGGAGGGAACTATCTTGTGCTACCTGCTTCATCTCAGTATCCTGTTAGCCTCGGTGCTGCCTTCATGACGCTCGTTAATTATCGTTTCAGCGGATGTCAAAGTCATTTTGATTGTCTAGTATACTTAAGTTTTAGCACAACTTCACTGATCAACATAACAATGCATATTTTAAGGAAATTATTACTTTTTTCACATGCCAAATAACTAATTTGTGAGCAAAACTAATTATACGAGTGGCTAAAATAAGCGGATGTTGCCAGCTTTGATTTTCCCCATGATTCCTGAACGCATCATAATGAACATTGCTAGCAGCTGCCTGTTTCGGTCTGATGCGAAGGAGGAGGGGGGAGTGAGCTGAGCTGGAGGAGCCTTGTTCAGCCATGTTAGTTTTCTCTGCTGTTCACAAACGATGAGAGAGAGGAGCCATGGCCTTGTCATTGAGCGGAGACGATGAGGAATATGATTCAGAGTCTGAGCAGGTCAGAGATTCTCTTCCTATCATTACATAACCTCGATGTAACCGTGTGTGCTTCAAATGTCAAAGTCTGCTGTGGGGATTTTGAGGCTTTGTGAGCGGAGTGCTGTGTTTTCTTCGGCTGCTTCAGGTTACCTCCGGGTTTTTTAGCGGCTCTTCTGTTTTTCTGGTCGAGTAAGAAGGAGAGTAGTATCTCATAAAACCCTCATCTTTAGTGAACCAGGTTTAAGAGACTAACACTTTGATACATGCTCAGTACACAGAGTTAAATAGACTTTGGCTGCTTCCAAGTATTGATACCCTGCTGACTGTACAAACACCGTGTCCTCTCCACCTTGGACATCTTTCATGTCCTCACAATTGAGCCATTTTTGTACAGATAACATTTTAGTACCAAACACCAGTCTTTATAAAAGTGGCAGTGAGCTGAACTTCCTCTTATTTAAGACAGTTTAACTTCACATGGGTAAAAGCTGTGATTTACACATGTCCTGCTAACCTACCACATGTCCTCTTAAAAAATACTTCTCCTGTGATTAATTTCCTCTCACTTCCTATACATTTCCTCTCCAGTCCTTTCCTTTAAATGAAACTTTTAAAGCAATTGTTATTTAGCCTGGGACAGAGCTAAGGAGGGGGATGGGGAGAAGGAACAATGAAGGGGCCCTACTTCTATTCCTTGGCTGTCCAGTTGGTCCCAGACTGACCTCTCGAACCCCCCACAGCAGAACTGTGTTTAGTCTCACTGTAATGATGATTTTTGTTCCCTATGTTTCTTCAGGACAAAGTTTTGACTTGTGGCTCGAATACTTTCTAACAAGGCTGAAGGAATATTGCACAACTCTCAATTAGACCTATGAGAAGTGCTGACATAAGAGCCCGCTCCTTGTTCTTACACAATATTTACACCAACAACACCCACCAACAGCTCATAAGAGAAGGCATTTTGACCCCTCCAGTTGTGACACAATATAGTAGCACATTATTTATGACATGTGTTGAGGAGGACCCACTCTACATGTGCTGCTATTGATGAGCCTTGTGACTTTTTTTTCCTCCCACTGAAATCCACACTGAAGCTGAGTCAGGGGACCGCTCTCAGAAGAATATAGGCCATGTTTTTGTTCACAGGCCTCAGCAACCAATCCCAAATTCCTGACATATTACTGCACAGTTACAGTAAAAGAGGGTCAGCTGATGTCGGCTGCTGTGGTTGTTCTTAGCCACAGATTTATTTATACTTGTCAAAGGGGATAAGTAAGGTAGAAGTCTGTCCTTTTTCTTTTTTGTGATTAAAACTTTGTGGCCACACTTATATTTTCAAATAACACTTACAACTCATTTTGACTCCTTAGCTTTTAATACAGCATGAGAGTTTGTCTTTTAAATTTACTGTATTCTAAATTTTACTATTATTTATTTCTACTGTTTGTTTTTGTTGTGCAGCACTTTGGTAAACTTGTTGTTTTTAAAATGTGCTGTATAAATAAAATGAAATTGGATTGGATATTTTCAAATATTATTGACTTCTTTTTTTTCTTTTCTGTTGTCACTTTTACAAGGAAGTCCTTTCCAAGACAGCATCATAATAAGTTTCATACAAAGAACAACAACAGACTGTAATAAATACATTTACATGAATCAATAAAGTAGAAGCGTCCCACTGTAAAATGTCCTGGTTAAACAAACCTTGATCCTGCCCTTATAATATTAAGAGCTAATTAAAGGACTTGAGTTTCTATTGACTCACAGACCAAGATGATGGAGTAAACAAAAGAAAACATATGTTGTATTACAGATAAAAGATGACTAGTTATGTCAGACAGGGTCAGAAAAGAAACAAAGCAGCTTAATACATCAGAAAAACGTGCAATGTTGACATCTCAGTCACCCTGTAGCAGCGGCAGACCTTTCTTTCATGCCTCCCTCATGTTTTCACACCAGTCAGACGGATTTATGGAGAGCTGTCAGGGGGATTAAAGCCGTCTTGACGGAATTCTCCGGCAGGCAAAAACAGAAATAACGAAATTAAATGTTAATAATCTACTGAGTTGGTTCTTTGCTGCTTTGTACACATCCAGACTGAGCGTATCTTCTCTGTCTGGGTTATATCATCTCTCAGTCTGAATGGTAGTCAGTATTTGTTCTATTTGTGTCTCACTGTACCTGTTAGACTTGCGCACAGCGACCTGGTATTGTTATCAAGGCATTACATAAAGACTAGTCAAATGAATGTTATGAAGCTGTAATTATTAACAGAATAAACGACACACAGCCTCCCTCTTTATCACAACCCGCTCATGTGAGCCTATTTTTATCCATCTCTTGCACTCCTCTATTCAAAGTGTTGCCACCAGCGATGGTGAACGTGTTTCCAAGGTAACCTCTCTTGAATCGGTGTGATGCTCGATGATTTGTCTTATTTTCCTGTTGCGTTATCGTCCTGCCATGGCAACAGGGAAGAGACTAAAAATAAACGTGTGATAGTGAAAAGGAGAAAATTGGCAAATTTAGGATGTTAGAGTCTGAGCACACACCCACGGCTGAGACTCTGCCTTCAAATATGTGAAATCAGTTAAACCAGCATCAGTGTTTGTGTTTTATTTACTCCTTTGAGTCACACAGAGAGAGTATGTGTGAACAGGAAGGGGAGCCTGTAGGGTTAAACAGCTAAATGTTGATTATATAAATGTGTGGGTTTGAGCAGAGAACTCCTGCTGTCAGTACATTGGATGATATTTCAGTTCCTTTTTCTCAAATGCTTTAAAAGCCTGTCTGTTTTGATCCGCCATTTAACACGAAACCACTTGTTTCATGTTATCTTGCGCCTAAATGTGATGATCAGCAGATATTCTCTGTTTAAACCGAAACTGTATCAGGATTTTTCCTAATATGACATCATTTTTAGACAACATAGTTGCTTAATTATTGAGAGGACAGTAATCTTAATAGAAGGCGTCTTCAGAAAAAGGTATCAGCAAAACAAATGACAGTTACCCAACAGATCTTTGTTGTCTTTTAGTGACAAGTTTGGTTTTTTTATTGGCTTTAAAACACACACACTACCATTTAAAGGTTTGGAAACACCTTCTCATTCATGGGTTTGTATTTATTTTAATTATTGTAAACACTGTAGATTAATACTGAACACCTCAAAACTATGAAAGAACCTATATGGAATTATTTAATTAACAAAAAAGTGTTAAACAAACCAGAATATGTTTTATATTTTAGATTCTGTAAAGTAGCCCCCCTTTTCCCTTCATGACAGCTTTGCACACTCTTCATGAAGTGGTCCCCTGGAATGGTTTCTAATTAACATGAGCCTTGTCAAGAGTTCATTAGTAGAATGACTTGCCTTCTTAATGTGTTCGAGACGATCAGTTGTGTTGTTCAGAGGTAGGGTTAGTACACAATGGATAGCCCTATTTGACTACTGTTGTAATCCATATTATGGCAAAACCAGATTATTTCATAGTTTTGATGTCTTCAGTATTAAACTACAATGTTGAAAATAATTAAAACAAATAAAAACCATTGAATGAGAAGGTATGAACTTTTGACTGGTAGTGTATAGTAAAATGTACAAAGCGTGTTTGGTCTTGAGTTTGATTTTATATCAAGCCAGTCCCTGAAAGCCTATGCACAAGACACAGAATGTAAGAAAATAATTACAACTAGACTTTCTAGATCATCTTGTATCAGCAGGAACAGCCTGTCATGACTAAAGTGAACAAATGACTCATCAGATTTTTGCGTCACAGCAACAAGTCAGGCATGACTTTGATAACTGTCCTTATGAGCACCTTCAAAAGATGACTCGTACACCAGACATTTCACCTGCTGTTTCCCCACTGACAGAAAGTCTTTGTGTTACATCTTTTGTCTAACTCTTCCCATGGTTTATCTTCCAGCAGCGGGCAGCCAACCGGCCGAAGCCCCCAAAGATGGCCGGGACGACGTCGGCTGTTAAGCTGCCGTCCAATCGCAGTGCATCCGGAGCGCGGCGCAGGAGGACGCGCTGCCGGAAATGCGAGGCATGTCTCCGGACCGAGTGTGGCGAGTGTCACTTCTGCAAAGACATGAAGAAGTTTGGAGGGCCTGGACGCATGAAGCAGTCCTGTATTATGAGGCAGTGCATTGCTGTAAGTTAGTTGTCATGATACTAAAGGAAAGAAATAACAAAGCGCACTGTCTCAGATTCTTAACACTCGATGCATGTGTTTATTCCTGCTGATCCTTGATGTTTTCTTTCAATCCATGCAGCCTGTTCTGCCTCACACAGCGGTGTGTGTGGTGTGCAAAGAGGCAGGGAAGGAAGACACACTAGAGGAAGAGGACGACAAGTTCAACTTCATGCTGATGGAGTGCTCAATCTGCAACGAGATTGTCCATCCAAACTGTCTGAAGGTAAAGAGATACAAAGCTTGGAACAGTTGAAGGAGTCCACCTCAGTCGAGTCATTCACATGCTGACTCATTTCTGTTAAGAGTGCCAGGAATCCCAGGACAACCTATCATAACGAGAGTGAGTCAGACACTTGGACTGTAGTCACTGGAGGTAATTGAAGGTGGATCTGGCATTGTTTATTTCACACTGAGCACACTCATCGTTCTGGAGGTTTTATTGCTCATGTGTGACATCATCATGTTTGAGGATTTGACTCCCGCCCCATGCTGGAGAGTACAAACGATCACAGGGATAAAAACATAAATGAATGAGTGAATCGGCTACAAAGGTTATGAGACAGTAGAGCTGAGAGTGAGTGGTGAAGGAAAACCAAAACAGAATGCAAAACAGAACACACCCTGTTTGTAATTGTGTCACAAACACAACAGATGGTTGCTAGAAAAGGCTTGGTCAAACCAGTTTCTCTAACAAGCAACATCTTGATGTTTTGCATGCAACTTAAAAGATTTAACCATGTCAGGTGAGAAGTGCGGCTTCAAGCTCCTCGATACATCAGTAACTCTACTTCCTATTTCTGTTGTATGTATGAAGCAAGAGTCTGCTTGTCTGCAGCTGACCTGCCCAACAGTCGCTTTCACTTCTCCTGTCTACTTCGGTTTAAACAATCTGCATGTTGAAGCTTCTCGTTGACATCAGACTCCTTTTCTTTGTGATCATCAGGTGAGCGACGCCTCGGGTGTGGTGAACGACGAGCTTCCAAACTGCTGGGAATGTCCTAAATGCAACCACGCTGGGAAGAGTGGAAAAGTGAGTACAAAAATGTGTGAGTCAGAAGATTTAGGTTATGTAACAGATTGCTGAGTGTGTGCGGGAAGTACTTTCACTTAGAGAACAATTGCAACCAAAGACTCTTGAGATTCTCTGAGTTTTGGTATCATTCATAGCTGTAATTTTCCTTTATTTCTGTTTTCACTTATGGTATGTTAATCAGTCTGCCAGTTCCTGTTTACACTTCTCTGGTCTGTGAAAGTTTCTCACATGTGACTGTGTGTGTCACAGAAGCAGGAAACCACTCACACACTTCATGTTTTGGTCACAGTGGTGATGTGTTAATTAAACCTCAGCTAAACTTGTTTTGCAGTTGTTTCTCTCGCTCACTCTAGGCTTAAGGTATAAAGTTGTCTCCCAATCTTTTTGTCCCCTTTGGCATTGAAGCAAAAAAGGGGTCCAGGGTTCAAGTATGCCTCCAACCTCCCTGGCTCTCTGCTGAGGGAACAGAAGCCTGTGAAGGAGGAGGGGGACGCAGCTAAGAGGAGATCAGACAGAGAGGAGACGCCCAGGTTCAGACCCGAGGAGTCTCTGCACAGACAGCCTCCTCTGCTCTCCCCCTTCGGCCTGCCACGACCACGGCCGGAGGATAAACTGAGGAAGAAGAGGAAGCTGTTTGATGATGATGAGGAGGAGGATCTGGGGGTGAGGAAGAGGGTATGTAGCATTTACAGTGGCATTTTATTTGCAAGTGTGGTCTGGTACAAGTAGGTTCTATAAATAACTCTAATGTTGTTCTTCTGCAGGAAAGGTCAGATGATCCTTATTTCTCCAAATTCCTGCACCAAATCAAGAAAGAGGAGGATGATGAAGACGCATACGAGGAGGAGAATGAACGTGGAAGGGAGCCTCACTTCAGGATTGGTGTAGAAAAGCGAGGACGTTTTGGAGACCCTGGAGAAGACGGGGATGAGAAGGACTTAAAGAGTGAACTTTTGAATCCTTGCATCAAAACGCCGGTTGGAGACAGCGACCAGTCTCACTGCAGCTCTCCTCAGGCCGGCCCCAGCAGCGAGGGTGGTAGCGAGACTCAAGAAAAAGGTCCACGTCCAAAAGCCCGCCGTAAGCGACGTTTACCCAACAGAGAACTGAGCCGAGAGCTGAGCAAAGCACTGAACCAGGAGATACAGAAGACGGAGGACTGCCTGGCTAATGAGAACAGACAACCCCTCAAGGTGGAGCCCGAGTCCGAAAATGAGGAACCCAAGAGGTTGTTTCGCAACGGCAGCGAACTCGGGGATCAGAGGTCCCACCTCAAAACCAAAGAGATGAACGGGACGCCCTGGGAGCTTCGCCACTTCTACCCGAGTCAGATCACTCCCCTGGGCTTCAACAGGAGCACCCCAACCAACCGGCCCCCGCCTCCACACTCCCCACCCAAGTGTGTCCAAATGGAGCGGCACGTCATCAGGCCTCCTCCTATAAGCCCTCCTCCGGACAGACTGCCACTAAAAGATGGTAAAACACACGTCATACAGCGTGAGGTCTGGATGAAGATCTTTGGCTATCTCACACACCAGGAGCTGTGTTTCTGCATGAGAGTGTGCAAGACGTGGAATAGATGGTAAATCCAAAAACAGCATGTTTACGTTTTGAGTTTCACATTAAAGGTTATGCATATGAAAGAGAAGATATAACTTCTGCACAAAATGTTCCTTTTAACGTGTCAGGGAGCAACATTTGAGGTTTTGGTGGTCTGCTTTGCTCCATGGTGTAACACAAAGACCAAAAGTGTAACACAAACCTCTCTCTCTTCGATGTCTAGGTGTTGTGATAAGAGACTTTGGACAAAGATCGATCTGAGCCGCTGCACATCCATCACACCACTTATGCTAAGTGGGATTATCCGCCGACAGCCGGTTTCATTGGACCTCAGTTGGACAAACATTTCCAAGAAACAATTAAGCTGGCTCATTAATAGATTACCAGGTGACTGAGAGATTCTTGATCCGCCAACATCCATCGTTTTTGTGTCTTTTGTTTCGTATCAGTATTTTGAAAGGCTGCTGTGTCTTTCAGGAATGCGAGTGTTAAAGCTATCCGGGTGTTCTTGGGCTGCTGTTTCGGCGCTCTGCACCTCCAGCTGTCCTCTGCTGCGTATCCTGGATGTGCAGTGGGTGGAGGGACTCAAAGACCCACAGATGAGGGACCTCCTCTCACCCCCAACAGACAACAGACCAGGTAACCCTTCAGTCTCAGCTTCTTCAGCTTAAAAACATCAATGCTCTGTGAAAGATGAAATGCAAAAAAAAACAGATTGTTGATGTTCTCTGTCTGACCAACTCTCAGGTCAACTGGATAACCGCTGCAAGTTACGGAACGTAGAGGACCTGCGGCTGGCCGGACTGGACATCACTGACACGTCTTTACGCCTCATCAGTCGCCAGATGCCTTTTCTGACCAGTTTAGACCTGAGCTACTGCAACCACATCAACGACCAGTCAGTCAACCTGCTGACAGCAGCTGGGACCACGACGAGAGACTCTCTGACAGACATCAACCTGTCAGGTGAGGACAGGGAACCACAGCGGTGTGTGTGTTGAAATCCTAACAGGAGATGATGGTTTTAATCTGTGTGAAAAGAATAATAATGAAGAAGGCAGAACTGTTACAAAACCAAAGGTATGACTTAGAGAGACCAGTCAAGATGACAGTCAGACCAGTGTACATGACTGTTCATCAAAAGCTTTAAATACAAACTTAACTTCACAAAGGCTTCAAAAATACCTTTAGAAGACATGATCAGACAGAAGAAAACAAAAAGCCACTCAACAAGTCTTTCTTTGACATTTTGATGTGTCATGTTAGAAAATGAAGCGTCATGAATAACATCAGGATCCTTATATCAAAGCAGGAACGTAGCTCATTTGAATTGAATTCAGTTCATTTTTAATGCTTACTTCTATAAAGCTGCACTTAAATTATTACCACAGGTTAATAATTAACCTCTTTATCTTCTACTTGTTATTCCATCTGAAGGCAGCAAGAAGAGGCACAGGGCTGCTCTTGTTCTTTATACTTTACACTCTGATTGTGGAGTGCCAAGTTCATCTGAGAGCAGATTTGTTCACTAACATGCTGTGCTGCATTCTTAAAGTGTTAAAAGCAGAAGGAGTGGATGTATCACTGCTTGTTCTAATGACAGGATGATTTATATTCACTAAACTCTCCCCCTAAACTAAAATAGGAACGAACTAAATCCAAACAGATGAGTTCATTTTCCTACTTGAACTGAATAAAAAGGGTTGAGCCTATTTCCATTGTTGTAAATAAGTTGTAAATGAGCTGCTGACTGGAGCTTATTCAACACACGAGGAGATACAGGATTGTGCAAGAGTTTGTTTTATGTTGCATAAACACTGCTTGTCATACTTCTATTCTGCACAAACAATATGAGATCTTGTTCTTTTCCAGAAGTTATGTATCCACAAAAAGAGGACATGAAATAGCTTTCTGATTTCTGAACAGATCCTCTTTTCAAAACCAAGTTTGTGACTAATGATTATTTTTCCTGTTTCTTTCAGTGTGTAACCGGGTCACGGACCATTCCCTGAACTTTTTCAAACGCTGTGGAAGCATCTGTCTGATCGATCTTCGCTTCTGTAAGCAGGTGACCAAAACAGCCTGCGAGAGGTTCATTGCAGAGATGTCTGTGAGCGTACCATTCAACCTGAAAGAGGACAAACTGCTGCAGAAGTCAAGCTAGTTCCTAACAGGAATTTAAATGGCAGACTCTCTTTGCACTTCATGGAACAATTTTTTTTAATATACTAACGCCTCCTGTGAAACGAATTGATGTCACAAAAACAAACTGAAATGAGGGACAGATTTCTGGATGAAGATCAGTCTCTGTTGGGCATTTACTGGACTTCTACAGTGAACACGTCATGCATGTACCTGTGTTATCTTCTTTTTGTAATTGACTGTTGGGTTGTTTATTTTTATTCTTTAAATATTTGAAAACAGTATTTTTATACAAGCATCATTTCATGAGTTTGCAGTTTCTCAGGAGCAAAGTCTCACTGAGAGGCTGTACAGCACTGTTCTCTTTCTCAGCTTGCCTTCATCAATGTGCCAAAATTTGACATCAACATAACCTGATCACCAGACACAAAGTACCATCTACAGTCATAAATATCTTCTCTAATCATCTTAAATACTGTCTCTATATTTAGAATGTATTTAATTAATGTTCAAACTGAGTAAACATGTTCCAGATTCTTGTTACACCATCATATCTTCCCCTACTTTCAAACATTTTTTGGATCATTGATGTGTTCGATGGGGTTTTCTCCTCCATTTCAACATTAATTTATTGACTTTCTTTTTATAACAGTATGTATTTATTCACTTATTTTGTAACTTGACGTTTATGTCTCAGAGCTGAGTCAAATTCTTCTAGCAAATAATTTATCTCAGTGGTTCCACAGTTGTTGAGGTTTATCTCCTAAAAGCCAGTGACAGGAAGTTGGAGGTCAAAGACAGTTATGTGCCGACAACTTACCGAACACTGTCTTTCTATAATAAAATACAATTTATAAAGCAACAAAGTGACAGACTTATGCAAATAACAATGTTGCATATCTTGATTAATAACTCCATACAGTAGGTGTGTGTATTTTTGGGTGTGTTGTGTTGTAATCTATCACCTCAGGTGAACGTGATAATGTTTATATTTGTAAATGCAAAAACAAAGTGCTAATATGCATTAAAAGAATTTCATTTGTACTATCACTGTTCCCTGCTTTCATTGGCAAACTGACAGAAAAGGGAATATTTGTTTTGTAAATGAGAGGGATCTTGGACTCTGGCTCAAGAGAGGCAATATCAATCTAAAAATACATTCATGGTCTTCTGAGACAATCAATTAATTGTTTCGAACTTACTCAAACACATTTTTTGTTTGGATTTTCTATCACGTGGAACAATCATCAGGTAGTCTTATATTTTGTTCTGCTATCAGGGAGGTATTTTATGTTTAAAGCATGTTATGATGTGAATCAGTTTTTCTCTGTTGACGGACTGATTATGACCCAGTTGCGCTACCGGCTGACATCTAACCATGAACACATGCTTATTTTTCTCGATAAGAACGAATAGACAGAAAACTTGACACAGTGAGCATATGATTATGGTAAGGGTTAAGATTAGGGTGAGGGTTAGGGTTATGATTAGGGTTAGGGTTAGGGTTATGAATAGGGTTAGGGTTATGATTAGGCTGAGGGTTAGGGTTATGAAAAAGGTTAGGGTTATGAATAGGGTTAGGGTTATGATTAAGGTTATGATAAGGGTTAGGGTTGGGGTTATGAATAGGGTTAGGGTTATAAATAGGGTTAGGGTTATGAATAGGGTTAGAGTTATGAATAGGGTTAGGGTTATGAATAGGGTTAGGGTTATGAATAGGGTTAGGGTAATGAATAGGGTTAGGGTTATGAATAGGGTTAGGGTAATGAATAGGGTTAGGGTTATGATTAAGGTGAAAGTTATGATAAGGGTTAGGGTTATGATTAGGGTTAGGGTCAGGTTTAGGTTTAGGGTTAGGGTTTTCATTAGGGCCTGGGTTATGATTAGGGTTATGATTAGGGTTATAAATAGGTTTAGGGTTAGGGTTTTCATTAGGGCCTGGGTTATGATTAGGGTTATAAATATGTTTAGGGTTAGGGTTAGGTTTAGGGTTTTGATTGGGGTCTGGGTTATGATTAGGTTTAGGGTTATAAATAATTTTATGGTTATGGTTATGATTAGGGTTAGGGTCATGGGGTTCATAACCCTAATCATAACCAACGGAAGCCCTAAAAGAACTTGATTAAATACATTGTATTTTCTCCATTTTCCAGAGATCTTTACTTATTTTTCTCGTTATCTTGAAAAAAAGAAAGCTTGTAACTTGGGATCTCGAGAAAACAAGTAAAATTAACTCGTTATCTCGAGAAAATATAGCAAATAAAATATATTTAATTATGTCTTTTAAGGCTTCTGTACATATCTATATCATAAGTCAGTTATATATTTTTCATCTTTTGGCTAACACCCAATGTCCCTTTTCCCTCAGTACCTTGCATTTTTGTTTTATTAGTGCTCAAAAACCCAGATATGTTGAAAACACACAGGTATCATGTCCTTACATTTAAACTTAATTATTAGCTTGAAAAAAGACAAGACCTCCACTTTCCCTTATTTCTATAATAGAAATTCTGTAATTCATAGGCGAATACATTTCCGGAATGATCATTTTCTCTCCAATTATCTAATACCCAAGGTAATACAGCAACACCACTTCTGATGCCTGAGTACAGAAACAGACTTTAATTAAAATCTTTAATTACCAAAATAAAAAGTTTAACATTCCCAAATACAAAGACCAAACCTTGCACACATTAACACCTCCTTCAAAGGAAAAGTGCAGATCTGCTCCTCTCCTGTTCATGAAAGTTGGGATGTCTTTACTGTATTAGCAGCAATGTTGACTTTGTGTGAGTACAGCAGAGAGCTGGAAACTTCTAAATATGCAGGATTAGTGGAAAAGAAAACCAGGAAATTGAGTGAAGGAGGAGGAGATGGGAATTACCATAACCAGTCATCAAGGTTTTTTTTCATGCTCTGATATTAGAGGAACAGAAGTTCAAGCAGATCAATGCAGAATTAACAAGTTTCAAACCACTTGACAGGAAAACATAATCCTGCAATTATAAACTAACCCAGCACCAGGGTTACTTTCATAATCTCATTTTACATAATTAAAATCAAATGGAAAAAAATATAGATATATACATCTCATATGATCAATATATGCAAATGTACATTAGCATGTCATTATTTCTCTATGTCTTCTATTCCACAGGTGTCAGTAAACTTGTAGCTATAGTTTTGAATAGTTAGATCAATACATTACTCCTACATGGGAGAAAATCAACTAAAATGCATTAAGACACTTCATTCCACCTTCAACGATATACGACTACAAAAACAAAAACATTCAGAGTTTCACATCCACAGTTCAGTTGAAGTCAGGGAAGATGGTGGGATGAGTTAGCACCAGTTTTTGTCTTCTGTCTCCACTTCAGTGCTGAGACAGGACCGAGGTGACAGCGGAGTATAGCTATTGCTGTAATGACAGACTTTGTATGACCATTAAGATTTTTTAATGCCTTACATAAGGAGCATTAATAGCAAGGTAAGTAAAATAATCAAACAGATCAACTTCATAAATCACCGATATCAAGCTCAGTTATTTCAATTTTTTTTCCCTTCTGACCAAAATAAAATGACCTTCCTTTCAAAATCCATCAGTGAAGCTTAAATATTCATCACATGCTACCTCAGCCGTCTGACTGTTGTGGTTTGCAGTGGGTTGTGAGAAGTGGTGAATTAAAACACAGTGTGAACAAAGTGCTTTCTGTTAAAATATGCTGTAGAATGGACAGACACACACCGGCCCATACAGTCGAAGGGGGAAAAAATGGGCAAAGAGCATGAGGGCATGACCCATTATTTGGCACATAGTTCACTGTGAACCTCTCTCCTGTGGCGAGCGTCAGTGTGTGTCTGTCCTCTCTGTTACTAAGATATGTAGTCTCTTGCAGCAGTTGTAAAGAGAGGTGCGTCCGGAGAATCCCCAGTAGAGCCGAGAGCCAGCTACAGTTTATAGGCAGATCTGAGGGTGAACAGTTGTGTTGAACAGGACTGGCTGAGTGCCTCACATTCTTTGTTTTAGAAAATTGTAAGAAAAAGCAAAACAGACACTTAGGAATGAACACAGATATGTTTACTTGAGGAATGACTCATAGGAGGGTCCGCTCCTACACTCTGCTCACTGGTGAAACTGAGGAGTCAAATTCTTAAGAGAAACAAATTCCTAATATTTCAATGTGCAAATAATGTGAGAATCTTAGAAATACAAACATGGAGAATCCACTTGAGCAGTATTTAGTGGATCCAAAGGTGATGAGCTGCATGGTTGATTTAAGGTACAGGCTCGGCCTGAGCCGCAGTGATGCAGTGGTGTATTAGGACTTAAAAACGTGCACGGCCCTCACGACGTACTGCCTGCAGATGGGACACTCGTTCATCCTCTTGCCGCACTTTGTGCAGGTGACCATGTGACCACACTCTAGGAGAACGCAGTCGATCATAGCGTCCATGCAGATCCTGCAGAGGTTCTCGTCGTGGATCGTCAGCGGGCCCTTTTCAACCTCTGCCAGAGGAGAAAAGAGTGAGGTGACTTGAGATGCTAAGAAACGGCTGTTTCAAAGAAGCTGTGAAATGTCATGCAGTGAAGAGGGGAGCTTAACAAAAGTCCTCGTCTCATACAGCCTCATCTCAGTTAGGTCATGCTCACAATCTCCTCAAAGATGTCAACGGCTGCAATGGCTGTGTCAAAATGTTTCTATGGCAACCACACAGCCTTTATAACCGAGTGCAGCATGCAGGTAAGTGAGTGAATTTACACGCGGCACACTGCAGGTCTCGGTATAATCAGCTTCACACTTATGAACACATGACTGGGCCACAGATGGAGATTGATCTCATGGTGGAATGAGGTTTCTTGTGTGTGACAAAAACATGAAATATAAAGATTTCTGCTCCTCAGATCGAAAAAAAAAAACATTGAACAAGCAAGCAGAGACCGTCATTCCACAGGGGGGACAACATGTAGGAGTTTCACTAAGTTACGTTTGAAGTAAATAAGAATGGGGTTCACAGTGACTACAGATGTGGTGGTGACAACACTGTACTATAGAGAGGCAAGCCACGGATGGTACATGTGACCATAGCAAAAGTGCGAGCGATCTACAAGCCTTACCTCCGATTGCTCCATTGCAGATGGGAGGGGAGGGAGGGAGAGCCACCACTTAAGTGTGGGGAGGAGTAAAGCAAGCAAGAGACATTTCAGAATGATTCTCTGTGAGAAACTAACCTGAGTGACCCTGATTATTAAAAGTGCATATTTCACATTCATGTCAAAACAAGAGAACTATTAGGCTTCTGATGTGAAAAACAGGATGTGGTAATACTGACATCTGAGATGCAACTTACCTGTGGTTACAGTACTGCTCACATTTTCCACTGCAAGAAAAACATTTGAAAGTTATTGTGGCACCTTATCACAAAAGGCCTGTTTAAAAATATGGCTTGTACCAATTTTTACATTTGCAGAGCTATACACAACTAACTCACCAAAACACAATTTGTGTATTTGGTCAGAGACACAAAATATCTACCCACTTGATTTCCTGTTTTCCTCTGTCTCTCTGTACAATCTGCTGACGCGCTCAACCAGCTCCCACTTCTCACAACACCCTGAATAGTTGACAAAGTTTCGAGCCAGGATCTCCTTCAGCTGCCTGACTGATAGGTCCTCGATGTCCCTCAAGCTGGAGAGGTCTGAGAGAGATGCTCTGGCCCGACGTCGCGTCTGAGGACTGACCTGAAAAGACCAGAAATCAAGGCATATTGAAGAACAGAACAGTAGTTGGCATCCTAATGACACACCTAGCTATTTTTTAAGTACAGCAATATTTAATGATTGAGCAAAGTCTATTAAACATAGTAACTATTCCAAAGTATCCTGTGTTGTGTTTAAGAATTCACCAGCATTTTATACTTCTTCTATTTAAAACCTAAAATGAGAGGATGCTTATTGCTGCTTCTTTCTCAATTACATTCAAGGATGTAGCTTACTGCAATATGCAAGACAATACCATTTTTGCAGCAAGGCAAAAAGCCACTTCAGAAAGCATGCTGAGCAAAATGTTCTGGTGCAGAGTAGATTCTCTGGCCAACAAATTGAGTTTCATTGTTTTCGTTCATTTAAATTGTACAAAGAAAACATAAGCATTAGCATCTCATTTCCAGCCTCTATACTGCCTTCCTTGCACAATGCTAAATGTATTTGCAGCCTGAATACAAGTAGCTGTGTCCCATAGTACTTCTATTTCAGTGATGAAATCTTTTAGTAAATACTTCACATGAATGATTTAATAGATCACCTCAGGAGTGTGATCACTGGGGTCCAGGTTGAGGAGAGACACAGATGTGGCATCACCTTCCTGCAACACAACAGCAGCATTAACAATTATAAGTGTACACCACATGCAGGGGGCAGGCCAGCTACCTGAGGATTAGGATTACACACTCCTCATCCAACCCATTGACGCCTCAGGAACAACAATGTCTCATATGTTCCAGCCATAGAAAGGCTTACTGCTCCTAAAGCAGGCCAAGAACAGGTATTTATAGTGGATCCTTGCTGCTTGGAGCGGAGGTCCTATTTCAGTGCCAGTTGTGACACTTCTCACTCTCTTTTTCTGCCCCTTAAACCTTGATCACTTTCTTTTTAAGTCTGTTTACAAACTGTGGTAGATCCAGGATGAAAAGTGGTTCCCAGGGACTCATCTGAGTCTGCCTCAAGCGTTTACTTGTTGTACTAAGATCTCTAACAAATAATCCGAAGACCTGAACAAAACAAAACAAGTGTCGACTCTTCAGAAATGTATGATTTTTATCTAAAAACATCCAAACTTTCAAACTGAAGGGAACTATTGTATCTGCAAAAAAGGGCCATCTGATGACTAGCTTCAAACATATAGTTAGGATACTTTTGCAGCTCTACAAATAATAAGGCTATTGCTAAGTGCGGTGTTATTAAAAATGATGCCTGGTAAGAAGTGTGTCCTGACCTGGTTGGTATCAGAGCTGTCACTCCTGCTGAGCCGCTCCTCCTGAGAAGCAACGAAAGCAGACAGCTCTGAGGCAGACTGTGTGGTAGAGGGGGTCGGTGTGTACATGGAACGTGAGCGGAGGCTGCTCGTGTCGTGGTGGTCCTCCTCTTCCTCGATGCCTCGATGACAGAGCACCAAGTCCACCAGGTCTTCCTTTTCCCTGCAGGTATCGGTGGGGATGTTGCGGAGCAGCAAGTACTGACGCAGGTCCCTGACTCGTAGGCGCATCAGCCGCGGTCGCTGGAAGGCTGTCGCCTTTAACAAATGACATGTTGCACAAATGCGCAGATTCTCCTGAAGCACGGAGCAAAGAGAGCAGAAGCTCTTTTTGCAGTCGCAGCAAATGTACTGCAGAAACAGAGGAGGAGGGGAGAGAGGAAAGGAGGCTACTTGTGATCAATCTTTTCTTATGTGTTTTTCACATTTGATACAAACATATGGCTCAACGGCTGTAATTAAGCTAATTTTAAAATTATCAACATATTATCACATGATGGAAAAAAAACCAAGGAAAAGTGGAGAAACAAAATGTAACAAATTACTAGATAGCACTTCCAAGCCAGAGGATTTCTAGTGCATTTTTTACACGCATCTGCTCTACCTCTCCAGGCACAGAGATGGAGGCAGCACAGTTCTTTAATTGATAAACATCAAACAGTAATAAATGCAAGAGGTGGGATATGACTGGCTTGGAGAGCAAGTAAAGCGCAGGACTCTGACAGAATGAGACCCTGAGCCACAGCAGAACATGTGCACTGAATGAAGGTGACATTAGAGAACAAGAATGTTGTCCATCTGTCTCTGCAATCAGCTAGAACAAAGCCCTGTCAAGAGAAATTAGTGGCCTCTGGGTGTATATTAAATTAAGTTAGGCTCTCAGATCTTCAGAAAACAGAGTGAAACGATGCTCTGTTCTATGAAAGTGCATTATAGTTTCAACTTTTCCCCTCTTTTGACGTACTTTGCAGAAAATGTTTAGGATTTAATTATATTTCAAAAATCAGGGCTTCATGGTTATATAGACTTAATCAATGTCACTCTCAACCTTTGGCTCACTGGTATCAAAAATATGGTGACTCAAAGATAAAAACATGTACTTTGTTTTCTACATGCTACAAGCTGGGTCACTCTGTTTTTCAGACCCAACCGGTAATTAACACTGAGCTTAAAATATTCATCTTTCTCCCCATCTGCTTCTGCATGCGCACCTCCTCCTTCTCATTAAGTCAGTGGAGCAAACAACATGATCAGGCATCACACAGTACATCCAGATACCCACCTTCCTCCTGAAGACAGAGAAGGCCTGACCACATGCCTTGCAAACAAGGCCTGGACTCCCTGAGCTGGTGGGCGGATATGTAGAGTATCCTGCACTGGGGGCAAATCTGAAGGGTCCAGCGCCGGCCCCAAACCCTGGCTGCTGGCCTCTTACTGCCCCAGTACCCATGACTTCATTCAGCAAACCACAGCATGAAGCCCACATAGACGAGGCCCCTGCCTGAATGTCACAAAACAACTTCACTTTAATATTTACATACATTTACCAAAATACTAGGGATGCATGATATTATCGGCACATTCTCGGTATCAGCCGAAATTGGCTTTAAAATGAATTTCATCATGAAAATGAAATGAATCGGATATCGGTCAACACGCCGATATCCACCGATATAATTAACTGATAAAATAATGGGCTGCTGCACACATGTTGGGCTCATGTTTTAAGTCAAATTTGAATTTAAGCAGCAGTCTGTAAGGTACATGTAGCTGACTAATTTAGGCACATTTACTGTCAAAGATTAACCATTTTATTTAATTTGGGTTTAATTGCTGTACAGTTGCACTTTTCACATGTTCCCTGTGAACAGAGGTTAAGTTTACTTACTATGTCAGATGTGAAATTGGCCAAATTTGCCCTGGTTGTGTTTATTGTTATGATTGTCTCAGGGAGAGCATCATCCAAGTTTTAAGTAGGATATATCTTTTTGTATGAATTTTGTTTGAAATAAATAAATATGCAGTTTTAAGTATTAAGTATTTTTCTTATTTGTAAAAGAAATGTATATTACTATATATTAATTGATGATCTCTGCAATTAGGAAACAAAATATTGGTATCGGTAATTGGCTAAATGAGTTGTAACATATCGGAATATTGGATATCAGCAATACATCCAATATTGTGCATCCCTAAATACATAAATAAAAATACATAAACAAACAAATATATTTACACACGTTTGTTAATCTATACATTACCAAAATATACACGTTTATGCACAAACAAAATATAATACATGTGTTACATAAGCACACATACATACACTTAAATTTTCAGCTTTAAAATATCTAAGAAACTTATGTGCCAGTAAGGCATCTGAATTGAAAACATATGTAAATATAAATCAACACAAATATATTTATTATATTTTATATGTATTTGAATTATTTATGCCACTGGTTGCCACTGAAATAATTCCTTCTCTTATATAGAGACAACATAGTGATGATGATATTATATATATTACGAGAGTAACAAACCATCGGTGTTACTTTACAAGACTATAAGCATCCGGAGCTGTCAAAACAGAACTACCAAACAAACAATTACACATCAAAATATTCAAATAATAATAATTAGCTGACGTCCATGTAGCTAGAAAGCAGACCATTCAACATAACCTACAACAGCCTACATATTCTCCTGCTAGGCAATCCTGTCATGTCGTCTTTTAGTGTCAGCTGTCAGAGTTTCTGTCTATGACCATTTTGTCAATCAGCTAACAGGCTAGCTACCGTCACTGATACAACATTAAGCTTCATTAGCCTACGTTAGCTAGCTGCTGCTGAAACTGGAGAAGATGAATTGTAGAGAAATATGCACCTTCATTGCAGCTCCGGTGTGTCTACAGTGAAAGACCAGATCGACCGTGTAACCATTGCAATATGGAGCGTCACTTATTTTGCTGCCTGAATGATGTGTTGAGCTGCGATCATCGAGCCCCGAGCCCTGACTCTGCTTCTCTACTGATGCTACTAGCTGCTGCTGCTGCTTCTTCTTCGCTCTGATAATGTGATGTAATCCAAATACACTGTCTTTGCTGCCCTCTACAGGTCAATATAGAACTGACAGCACTGTAATTACCCAACATTATGGGTCTGCAGAGCCGGGGTCTGCAATTAACTCAACTCAACTCAACTTTATTTATATAGCACCTTTCATACATATAAACATGCAGCCTAATGCTTCACAGAATAACAGAGAGACAGAAAACAACAGCAATGGTAAAATTATAAAAGGTATGATTATAAATAAAAAACTTAAAAATTAAATAAAAATAATACAGTAAAATTAATTAAATAAGTAATAGTGGAAAGAAAAGTTTAAAAAATAAGGTAGCGTTGACAAGATCAGATGAATACAAGAAATAAATAGATAAATACATAATTAAATAAGATAAATACATGTTAGTAACCTTGTGCTGTTGCCACAGTTAGGGTTATGGGTTGGTTACAGTAAGATCATAGACTGTATAAAATATGATGGGTTGGGTAAGATGCTAAAATGTTTTTGGGGTGTCAAACATATGGCCCCGCGGCCTGCGGATGACTTCCCAAAGTGAAAAAATTAAATAGAAGACATTAACTGCAATTTTTAAATAAAAGTAACTGGTATTTCAGATGTGTCCTCTGGGGTCACATCATAGACTGTAAATAAAAATGGATAGTGTTGCTCCACCTCTTCCTGTTGTACGTTTCTGAAGCCAAAAAATACCGCTCCTGGACGCAGCCATTGTGCTTACGAAGCCACTGTAACGAGCTCCGCCCTACAGCGTAGCGTCACAAGACGCTGTGTGTCCTATGAAGTTTCCCTCTACCTCGGCTGTGAATCAAAGGAAACCCAGAAGTAAAACCCCACTTTTTAATCTCTAATAACTAACGAAAAAGAAACTTTTCAGTAAAAGAGGCCTTGAACACAAAAGAGTCAAATAATAACGACATATCACCACAGCATATGGATGTGAGAAATGTATTTTTTAAAGTTTGACTGCTTCCCTATTCAAATGAATGCACCCCTGGGTCACATACACACGCAGAAATTCACAGACTTTTTGGAGCACTTCAAGATCCAATCAACACTAAAATTTTCATGTATGTAAACTTGTAACAGCAGGAGTGGTGGATCCACCTTTTTGGAGACATATATTGTGCGCATGCTTACCATACATGTGCGGTAAGTGTTCAGTCATTTGTAAAATTGTCTCCAGCTTTGTAAGTGTTTCATCTTTTGCAAATCTGTTTCCTTAAATGTAAATTAGTTTTGGCCTTGGTAAAGTGTTTTGCTGATGTAATTTTGTTTTATAAAATTTTGAAATGTTTTCCACAATGTAAATTTGTCTCCAACTTTGTTAAAGTATTTCATCTTTTCTGAATTTGTTTTGTCTTTTAGGGCCACCGTAGTTTACACATTTTGACACATGACAACAATGTTATGTTATGTTTGGGCTCCTCTCAAGTTAGATCCATATCCAGCTCGCTCCCTCTCGTGAGCGCGCCACTGAAGGCTGAAGAACGAAGAGCGTCTCCTCCTGATGACGTTGACCGACGCGTCACCGTGTTTTGAGTTTCAGCGGGTCTACAGCAGCTGGTCTACAATAGTCCAGGGAAGAGAGGTTCGTCCACGTTTACAGGTTTAACAATGGAAAACAACGCCCGTGTCAGTTTAATGATCATGTATGAGGATGAGACGGTGGATGTCCGTTACAGTAACGGAGCCCAGTTACAAGTGTCGCCCTGTGGATGTGAATTCATGGTGGTAAAGCCAAAGGACCCCTCCGGACATCCTCTGCAGCCCATAGAGAGAGTCCGACAGAGGACGAGATTCACCATCAGCGCTTACAAGGTATACTGTGCTCATTGAGAACAAAACACTTTCTCGCCACTACAACTTCATTTGTAGTTTGTGCCTCACTGGTATTACAACAGTTTCAAACTGGGCCTGGAGACACTGGAGTAAGAAGTAGACAGGTATACCAGACAGACAGACGGACGGACGGACGGACGGACGGACAGACGGACAGACAGACAGACAGACAGACAGACAGACAGACAGACATGATCTATCTATCTATCTATCTATCGATCTATCTATCTATCTATCTATCTATCCATCCCGGGAGGAAATTCAGTCTTTCAAGTTGCTCCTATACACAATAATTAAAAATATCAAGT
Organism: Notolabrus celidotus; assembly: GCF_009762535.1. Lineage (NCBI taxonomy): Eukaryota > Metazoa > Chordata > Actinopteri > Labriformes > Labridae > Notolabrus > Notolabrus celidotus. The sequence goes on along the minus strand of NC_048280.1, from coordinate 25,530,084 downwards.
AATATTAATAGAAGAAAGTAATTAATAAGATATAAATACAAATACAATGAAAATAATTATAATAAAAGTATGTACAGAAGACAGAATAAGCTATGTAGAAAATAAATGGTTGATGTCCCCAGAGATCTGGAAGAGTTATAAAAATACTTTGATATGAGAAAGTCTTGCTTTTAAAATATTGATATACATGAGGATTATGAGGATGTTAACAATCACTGGGAATGTTAATATTGCTAGCAAAGGTAGAGGAAATATCAGCCTATAGCATGTAAAAAAATATAAATGAGCATAAAAAATACATACACAAGTTGTACTACCACAACATTGAACTCACATAAAGTTCCAATGAACTATTCCAATTGCTGTAAGCTGCTAGTTGCTATTATGTAAATGTGTGCATTCATTTTCAGGAGTTGATGGTGGCTGTGTTAGAGTTTAGAAATAAATATGCAAGTCGGCCATATCTGCCAGAGGAACTCATTCTTCCTGAACACAAAAAGGTAACAAGATCTATTTCTTAGCTCGCACCTTGTAGAAATTCAATTGTAAAAAATTAAATCATGTCTGTGAACTTCTATCTTTATATCTCTGCACTTCCTCTTTGCAGCGTTTTTGTGGCATTGACTCAGATGTGCACTGGCCTGAGTGGTCATCCTGTGAAGCTGAACCCGGAGCCAGAGGAGAGACCATCATCAGGTCAGAGGAGGGACGAGCTGTGTTGATGCTGTCTCCTTCAGGTGACGAATTCTCTGTTGAGTTCACATGCAACCTCAGTCGGAATAAAAGCAGCCAAGGCACTCAGCAACAGCAGCATCAAGTAAGCAATCTGATCAGCGATGAGACCAAAGATATCAATAACAGCTAAGGAAGCAGAAGGGATGAGCTTTTTAGATCAAGGTCTTGCTCTCCTGGGATTACAAGCACATCTCAGCCAAAGGTAATGCTTCTTAATGATATTCCTATACTTGAATCAATATTTCACTTCCCTCTACAGCCAGAGGAGACGTTCCAGTCTACCACAGTGGTCCAACATCACTCCTGCGCTAAGGTTGACCCTATTTGGTGCTACCCTCTCTCTTTGGCACACCATCTTGCAGCAGCTAGTCTCTCTAAACCTGAAGATCACAGAGCAGAAGGAGTGAGAAATCACGCCCGAAAGTCTGATGTGAAGAGAAGCTCTCAGCTTCCTCAGGCGCTGCCTCTCAAGTGTGCTTCACCTCACTGGCACAGGTGGAATTATTAATCAATACATCAGACATCTCAAACACCATTTAACCATGCTAACTGACTAATTTAAGCTTCTTTATTTATGCTTTTAAGATGGAAGGTCGAAGATCCTCTCGTTAAAAGTGATCATCTAGACCAAGATCTACCAACAGAGCTGGTTAAAGTGATTTGGTGTCAGGGAGTTACATACAGGTATGTGTGCAGGGTTGAAAAGGATCTTAAGATATTTGGCTTGCAAGAACAAGGCCGTAAAAGAACATTCAAGTTGTATGTTTAAGATTTAACATTTACTTCTGGATTTGATTTACATATCCTTTCATCACTTTATTTGAACTGTGTTGTAAACCTTAATGATTCATGTGCAGGATTCTCAGTGGGGCTGTCGCAGTAGTCGAGGTTTCCCCAGGAGATGGTTCAGTCATGCGGTCTAACGGTGTTCTCAACACTTATTTTACTCTTCACAGACCTGAGCTGTCAGGACAGGTACATTTCGATTCCAAATATATACCACTGGTTGAAATTAAGCACCAACCCTGCAACATTACACAAAACCTTAATGAAATTAGTCTATCTCACAGGTGAGAGAAGTAACATACCATCTGAACAGCCTTCCACCTGACGTACCGGGACAGCTGTACTCTATATGCTCTGTTGCGAGTCGTGCAAGTAGGTGAGCTGCCTCTTCTTTAAAGTCTGGTTGATTTGAAACCTTTCTCCAGTCGGTCTTGACAGTCATGCCTCTGATTCTTAGGATCCTGACATGCTACAACGAGGCCAAGCTATCACTAAAGCTTCCTGTAACGCCCAGCTGTCTTCAAGATGAGCAGGTAGTTCCTACCTCTATTGTAGCAACGTTAGATTTTTACATTATTAAAGCAAGCTTCTAAATGGATCATGACTTTGATTTCAGGGTAGATATTCTTCTAATCCGGCAATGACTGAAGGAAATCTGTCCAATCCTGCATCTATTGAGCAGCTTGTGGATGTAGAAAGCCGGTGAGTTGAATTTTTGTGACATCTGTATCTAACCATTTTAGTATCTTACTGACCCCTAGTGTCTTTTATCTTTTGATGAAACTCAGGTCAGATCTTGTCGCTGCAGAGCTGGAGAAGATCAGAAGATTCAACTGTATCCTTCAATTATGTGATGACCGAACTGAGGGGCTACTGAGAATAAAGATATGATCTGGTTGTCATAGTTACATCAAGTGTAAGTACATCTTGAGTTTGTTCTTTAACTTCTCCATGCCCAGTTCTGCTAGAGAACAGATGCCTGCCAGGAAATGAGAGAAGACGTTCAGAAGTGGAGTGTACATCTGCAGAGCATGTGACTCATGAGCCAGTGAGTGAAAACTGCATCGCTGAAGCTCTACAGAGGACATCTAAGGCCATACAGGACATCGATGCTCTCATATCTGCTGCCACACTCACATGAAGGACTTTTGAGACTAATGAGTTTATATCAGATGCAAACATTCAAACAGAAAGTGTTTTTATTAAAGATGTCTTAATGTCCTCCCAGTACACTTCCGGTGAGGATTAAAGATAAGAACTCTGGTGCAAATGATCTTTTAACACCTTGACATTTCCCACCAACACTCATGACAAATTGTGGTTTTAATGTAGAAGATGTGGCTGATGAAAGATCACTGTTTTTTTTACCTCTTTTGAGTTAGAGACTTAATCTTGAACTACACTCAGAGCAGCTCTGGACTTCATCTAAGACTTCAGTTTCAATATGAATGACACTGCAGTCTTGAAAGCCTCAAAAGGGCACAATTGTCATTTTGAATGCATCAGTGTTTTATTGAATGACATATTGGTTCATAAAATAAAAACAAGGCATTGCTAGTTTTTATAATCCAGTTTAAAAAAATAACAGTTTAACTAAAAACCTTATCTGCAAAAATGAGTTATTTTTTTCCAGAACAATTACAGGAGAAAATATATATTTTTTTTATCTTAGTAAAGTTATTTTTATTGAAACTCTCTCTGGGACGTTCTTTATTGCCTCTTTTTGTGCTGTTTTCTTTAATTTCATTACCATTCATATGGCTTTGCTCGATGAAAATAATTACCTTTTGTATAAATGTGTTGCAAAAATACATTTGCTTAAAACCTTGGCGTTTATGAGAATTGTCTCAGTATTATATTTCCCCACAAAATAAGGTTTTAATTATTTTTTTCTTTTATTATTACATATTTGATCTATTTTGTAAAATGTATCCTTTGTTGTACTAGGTCTTCAAGTATGTTTTACTTGTACTTAATAAATGTGAAAGGTGTGAGCATTTTTAAATGCAGTTATATCAACTAATGTGTTGAAGTACTGAATCTTAGTTTTTTAATACGTCCACATTTTTTGATCCCTTGCTCTGCTCTCAAACTGAAGCAGAAAGTGGTTTGGGATGCTTTCTAGTTTTTCTACGGAAGCCCCAAAAGGACATTTTTTTCTCTGTTTTCTCGAGATAACGAGTTAATTTAATTTGTTTTCTCACAATCACAACTTATTTTTCTTGTTATCTGGAGATAAAGTAAGATGAGAAAACTGAGAAAATACAATGTATTTAATCCTGTTCTTTTAGGGCTTCCATATTGAATACAAAAGGAGCACATTAATACTTTTTTTGTTTTTTTCACAAACATTCTTTAAAAAAATTTGGTGAAAACATTTTGGTGCAAGACATTTATCTTACAGGTTGAAGATCAAAAACAAAAAAAAACAAGCTCTGTTCACTGGATAAAACAAGATAAATTATCCCATAATCAAGAGAAAAATAAGTCGAAATCTTGAGATAAAATGTATTTAATCATGTCATTTTAGGGCTTCCGTATTTTTCTGAGCATGCAGTACTTTCCTTTTCTCACCGGATAAGAGTCAAACACTTCCCCTGATGGCTCATTTAGACTACAGTCACTGTATCACACAGTCTCTGCAGCTGCGCAGGCTTACACAGATCTTAAATCAGGTGAGTATCTATGAACTTTTTTAAAGCAGTTTATGATCTTTCTATGTGCTTCATTCATATGCATCTCTCTGTTCTGCTTATTTAAGTGTGCATGTAATGTGTGCACTTGTTTATTTCATGCTTGTTACTCTGTATCCTCTATCTTGACTTTTCCCCCCATTACTTATGAAAACATTAGATACTAAAGACAAAAAATAACATTTCCACTTCAAAACAGGAATGATCTAATTTTCCTCTCTGTAGGCTACAGGACAGAAATACATTGGGGCTCATGGATCACTCCAACACAAGTCAAAGCTCAGTGACTCCCTCAAAACCACGTCCCATCTCCTCTGTTCAAGCTAGAATAGCAGCATTTGAGCAGAATATACCAGGTGCTGTGAACACAACCAGTATAACCACTCCTAAGTCTGGTGTTCAGAGAAAATGTCCATCTGCTTTTATACAAATTGTAAAGCCTGCTTCATCTCTCAGGCCACCACCTTCTAAACCTGCTCAAACACAGAAAGACACTGACTCTTCAGTGCAAAGTAAATATTTAGCGGTAAAAACTAAATTTGAAGCAAATTTGTTGGTTTCCAGCAAAACCAGTGCCCCTCTTGTTTCTGCAGAACTAGCACCACTTTGTTTAAGAAAAGCAGAAGCTACTGTAACCCTCAAACCAGAAACAAGGACATCCAATGTTCCATCCTTTCCCAGAGTGCAGACCACCAAACTACCTGCAGCACAACAGAGATCTGACACCAAAGAGCAAAGTCTGACTGACAGATGCTGTAAAGTGGAAAGGAACTCCCGCCCTGAACCCCCCAAACTCCCAGAGATGAAAAAACCTGTTTATATGAGAACAAGTGAAATCCAAACTAAAGTCCATTTGGGGAAGCTCAACCCCTTTATTCCTAAAAGGAGACTTCCTGATGTGTTTACTCTGGGATGCGCTCCTGTGAAGCCGAGCAGGCCTCCAAGTGGAATGATTCATCAGATCAGAGAGAGGATGCAATCTTGGAAAATTGGTGAGGAAGGGTTTAATATGATGTCTTTTCATAAATCTGGCTTTTGCTTCCTCAATTAAAACCTTTTTCCAAAGTTTATCGGAATGCTCAGAGGTAGGGGGAGTTATGTTTAAAAAGCACTTTTGTGTAACAGAACCTGGGATAAAGACACCAAATAGGCCTACTTGGGCTCCTCCTTCTCCACTTGTTCGTTTGTGTCCACCATCCAGCCATGCAGCTGATCTGTAAGTATCCACACGTCTTTCAGGAGGCTGCTGTCGTTTGTCAGATCCTTACTTATCTCCAAAGTAACTTTTATGAAATGTGACTTTCATTGCTCACAGTCAGAAAAATGACCTGGCCGAGGATGAGAGCTATGATGACATCGGCAACATGAACCCTCCAACGCTCCCCCAAAAAGGTCAATAATAATAATGGACCACTTCTGCTGACTTACACTTTTAAAAATGTGAATAAACCAGTTTTTACTTGTATAGCCCCGATTCAGAACAAATGTTATCTTGAGACACTTAACAAAAAAAACAGGTCTGGACTAACCTTTGTTATATTACTTATGTATTATTGATATTTACTTAGATCCAATATTAATGCACCATTAGCAATATCTAACAAGTAATAGTGATAAGGAAGAATGTGGCTGTTGCTGCTCTTATATATTCCTTAGAATTAAATGCTGATTCAAAAATAGTCCAGCTGATATTAATAGTTTAAGCAGTTGTAGTCAAGCAGATCCACAGGACAACGTCCATAGCAACAATTCACAGGAACCTACAAGAGAGCACAGACACTCCTAGGATGATAAGTGGTCATGAAGGGGACATGAATATTTAAAGCTGGTTACATGCAGTATTATGACATGAATGCATATACATATAGAGAGACAGGAGCTCAGTGCACCAGCTTTCCCTGAGGTCTAAGCCTAGTGTAGCAGCAAGCTGGTCCAAGCCCTAATAACAAGCTTTATCAAAAAGGAAAGTTTTAGGCCTTCTTACAAGTAGAGAGTGTGTCTACCTCCCAGACTCTGACTGGTAGATGATTACAAAGGAGAGGGGCCTGATAACTGTGGGCTCAACCTCCCATATTACTTTTAGAGCCATATGGCACCACAAGCAGGCCTGCATGCTGGGAGCATAATGTTTTAGAGCGGTAACAGGGCACTATGAGCTCTTTAAGATATAGCGATGCCTGACTGTTGAGAGCTTTGTAGGTCAGAAGGATTATTCTAGATTATTTTCCTGATTTTATGTGGGGCCAAGCTAGTAAGTAAGTAAGTACATTTTATTTAGTATAGCACCTTTCACAGAATAAAATCACAAAGTGCTTCACAGCAAAATATCCAACACATTAAAAGAAACAGACCATAGCATAAATAAAACATTAGTCTGAACACAGTGAGTGGAAGTCCTGCTTAAATAAATGTGTCTTCACAAGCTTTTTAAAGGCGACAACAGAGACAGCTGAACGAACATTTACAGAAAGCGTTCCACAATGTTGGTGCCACCACTTCAAAAGCACGGTCACCTTTTGTTCTTAGACGAGCTCGAGGGACAACCAGCACTAGTACAGGAGTATATGCTATCTTTTCCTAATTGTTTGTACTCATGCTGCAGTGTTATATTGCGTTTAAAGAGACTTATCGAGGCAGGCTGACAAAAATGAGGATCTATAATCTATCCTAGACGTAATAAATACATGGACTAGTTTTTCTGCATGTAGAGGATAAGTAGGAAATGGGGTAATGGAGATTCATTTCTTTTAATTTTTTTTGTATTATTATTTTTTTTAACCGGAACATAATACCGCCGACCTGAGGGCATGATTTTGAATTCACTGCCAAGAACCGGGACACATTCTTGGCAGTGAATTCAAAATCATGCCCTCAGGTCGGCGGTATTATGTTCCAATTAAAAAAACAAACCGCTATGCTAATTATTTTATTCCTTCTGCCATAAGGATGCTAAATGCACAAAAGGCAGAATAAATCAGGAACTACCGAGCATCCTGCTTTGCTGTATGGTCACAGGTTTTGGTAGTTGCTGATGTCACGACGTGTTATTTATTTCCTTGTTTCCTTTACTGTATATTTTGTACCATGGACAGGTTGACTGTAAAACTGCATTGTTCTTCGGGGACTAAAAAAGTATTCTGAATCTGAATCTGAAACGTACACAAGCAGTGATGCTAATGCTTAAATATTTTCATATGTCTCTTCAGATGTCACAACTGAGTCTGATAAGGTCGAGATGAGGCCTTCATCCATTCAGTCTGAACCCGACATGGATCTTTATGATGACATTGGGGCCCTAGATGACGCATGCAGGTGCAAAGTACTTCATAACACAACTATTTTTTTTTTTTTCAAATACTCCTGAAAGCTCAAGAAAAGTCCCTTTGTATTTGAAAGGTAATCTGTGTTTAGGTGACATCTAGTGGTCAATGTTCGAACTGCAAGTATCAATGCTGCTGCCATGTTGGTTTTAACATTGAAACACAGGAAGTCTTCAAAATCTTTACAACTAAATTACCCCAACTTAATAACCCTATACAAATACTACATTTAAATATTCTCATTTCATGCTTTGTTGAAGCTAACTCAGAGACTACGTGCATGTCTGCTTTTAACACATGACAACTCATACTGCTTTTTTCAACTTTCCCTATTAGGGTTTCTCCTCTACCCTGTGAACCATCAGATGGAGGTAAATATTTATATTTATATATTTCTTCATATTCATTTCTTACTGTGCATACAAATGGAGGTCATGGCTACAAACAAACTCAAAGTGTTGTGCACACAGATGAGGATGTTTTTGAGGCTCTTTATCCTCAGAGTCCTCCTCTTTCTATTGACAGGTAAAAATATTGGTATACATGCCAACTCTATATAGTGAAACATTATGTCTGTAAGGGTAACTCACAGTCTAATTCTTGGATTAATCTATTTGTCTCTTCTTGATTTGGGTAAACTGCAAATACATGTCTGTAAGTAATTTCTACACAATTTAATGTATGCATGAATGTGTAAAATATTTAGATTTTTTTTCCACACAAATCTGATTTTGGAGAAACAAAAGAAGGTATGTTCTGCTTATTTAAAACATAGTATTAACAGACCTTATGTAGAATCTTACTTTCACCCAACGGGTGTACTAGTCGCATCCTGAGGACATGATTTTGAGCTTTTGTTCATTCATATTGTAAAGGTTAATCTATAAGTAGAGATTTACATGAAAAAATATTCTAAAACGACCTTTTACTTTTGTTTTACCTTTTATTTCATAGTAGACAAACATGCATATTTCGTTTACCTTGTTTTCCTGTAATGAGTAGATTCAAATGTCTTTCTTCTTGGCTTCTTCATCTCATTATCTTGATAACAATGCCATCTTTCACATGACACTTTGATAATGTCAGTTCTATTAACAAGACTTTGATTAATTTTTCTCTTTACCTATAAGACTAACAAATGAAAATTACCTAATCATCATGGAAAACTAGTGTTGTTATCTTTAGATGATGATCCTTGAGATCTCAAGACAATAGAATTATTTGATGTCACATGAAGTAACCTAAGTAATATGTCTGGATGCATGTCCACTTAGGGCTTCCCTATAAATGTAAGCTTTCAACTAATGAAAATGATGTATTTAACGTAGGCCTCATAAAAATGGAAAGCACAACTAAATGTGGTGTATTTTACTATGTGGTGATTTTTCTTACCTATAGTAAAGGATGTCTGTACAACCAAACTAAAATTCAATATAAAAAAAAAGTTGAGAAGATCAAACAACCTTAAAATACTTTATTTTCTCTGCAGACTGCATCTATGAAATTGATTAATCTACACATTGCCTGTAATAATGGGATGGATCGCAATTAGGGATCACTTAAGTGTCAAGCTTCAGTGTATTATGTTTTTACATTGTTGATAAATGCATCTTTTACCAATGATGGTCATCATTGTTTAAATTATTGTGTTTTCTTGATTCCTCTTAATGTGTTCATTATATGATTTTATGTTTGATACAAGATGTTACCAGTTAATTTTTGTACCATGTTGTAAGTACAACTATAGGATGTAAAATGTGGTTTTCATGAGCAATAGATCAGTCACTACCACAGCAATGACATTCAATAATAACCATGTCTTGTCAATCTTAAGTAAAAGAAGAACAGTTATGACTGATCCTGAACTTCTATATTTGTATCCATTGTTAAAAATAATTCATGTAACACAGAATAACAATGACATTTTCTTCTGAAAATAAAACTTGATGAATTAAGACTGGGGTGAGGTGGTGTTAATATCACAATCTATTCAATCTCTTCTCTAGGAAGATAAAATGTTATCTGACATGAAAGCAACCAAATGCCTTACTGTTTGATAGCTTTCATCTTTTGAATGATACCGTCTCCGGATCAGATGTATTAATGTTTCCCATATATGATTAATTGAGTTATTTAGGATGATCCAGCTGATCTAGAGCCCCCAGGTCAGGGGTGTCAAACATGCGTCCCGCTGACCGAAACTGGGCCGCCAGAGGTTCCAATCCGGCCCGCGGAACGACTTTGCAAAGTGAAACAATTACAGAGAAGACATTAACTGCAATTTTTCAATAAAAGTAACTGCTTTTTTTCAGATTTGACCTCTGGGGGTCGCATACAATCATAGTGCTGACATTGTGCACCTGAATAGCACTTTTTTTCTGGGACTTTTTTTCTCAAAGGGAGAAAATAGATTACTTGCTGTTTGCATAATCCGGTTGAGATTCATAAAGACTTTTTAGAGCACTATAAGATGATCCACTAACTACTAACACTAGCACTACACCCCTGCATACAACACTGTCCAGCAAGCAAACTTGTCATGCTGGAGCTGGGGGGTCCTTTATAGTCAACTTGACCTTCTTCATTATTATAATCTCTGGTGACTGGGAAACCTGTGTGCTCAATGTGTTCGCAGCAAGCGGCGACCTCCAGTCTAAAAATATGAGTCCAATTCGGAAGTGCTAAAAACTGCAGTTCATGGAGGATTTGCTTGAGGCTGGATCAGGAAGTACCAAAAACCACATACACACCAATTCAAAAAAGCTGATCTTTATGGCAGAAATAAACGTGTTTACAGCCTGGTACAAAAGACGAGTGTAGTCTGGATAGCTCATTTCTTGATCGGCACACACTGTACTGAGGGGGGGTGGGTTTTTTTTTTCTAAGATATTGAGATTACTAGTCTTCCAATGAGAGGCACAGCTGACTTGATTGCCAGACAGGAACACTGTAGCTGTTGGCTAGGAGTCTCAAAGCCCGTCTCTTTACGTGACAATCGCTCAACAGCAGCAGAATGGCTGCCACTGACGATTTACCTCAAAACAGCTCTTCAGAAACAGGTGGGTGATGTCACAGATACTATGTCCATATTTTATATAGTCTATGGTTTGCAGCAGGTTTCAGGGCTTAAAGAGTAAAATATGCGTATGAGACTCATGGCGGAAAATAAAGCAGCTATATTTGCAGAAAGATATTTCATTAAATGTGAATATTTTCAGAATGTACTTTTACTTTTTTGCACTGAAAAAAAGGGGGAAAATTTAGAGTTGTCCCTCTCTATAGGTTATTATGTTATGATTATACTGGTCAGGCCCACTTCAGATCAACTCGGGCTGTATGTGGCCCCTGAACTGAAAGTAGTTGGACGCCCCTGCCCTAGGTGGTCTGGTCTGGTGCGGCTATGTGGTCGCGTCGTCCCCTGTTGTCCGTGTTCTCGCGAGAATCCGCGAAGTTTCCGGTGTTGTGTATGTTCCTGGAAACATGGCGGCCAGCTTCCGCGGCCGTCCTATCCGGAGTCTTCGGATGCGAGGTAGGCATGAAAAACCAGAATCAATGATGACTGTAATAACGAGGTGCTGCAAAAGTACATGTTGTGAGGCACGTGATGGTTCTGTCGTGACCCCTCTTTATGTCCGCGGTGTGTGTTTATTCACAGGTCGGAATGACAGCGGCGAAGAAAACGTACCGCTGGATCTCAGCAGAGGTAAGCTCAGGCTTCATCACTGATTATTCTTCAAAATGGATGAGGCGGTTTTCTGCAAACACTAGCCCTGTGAAGTGAAACCCCAGTTAATCATGTCCAAGCTGTTTCCATTGGACAGATCTCCCTTTCTGTTTAAATAACATTGATATCATAATACAAGGTGGCAGCTAGCTAACTAACTAGCTGAGGCAGCGTTAGCTAGCTGCCACGGCTAACCAGCCATGACGACGCTCTGTTGTTTTGGTTGATGTGAGTGGGCAAGAGAGCCTGTTATTTGGACAACCAAGCAGAAGTGCTGCAGTCATGCATTGGTCATCGCTGGCTGTAGGAGAAATAGTGTTAAAGGACTGTTAGCTGAGCAGTATTTAGACTGATGCACAGCTGCACACCCTGGTCAGATTTACTCCCACTGCAGCATCACAGCGGACCAGTCTGACAAAATGGAGCAGCGGTACTCTATACTAGTCTTTACTGGAACTAATGTTTAGTTTTACTCCCAATCTGTGAAGTATGTAGGGTTGCCAACCTTTTCACTACTAAATAAGGGACAGGTGCACGGTGCCATGGTGGTGTGAGCATGATGTGTGAATTCAGCATTTCTGATTCAACTGGAAATGCAGAAAGTGTGTATATTCACTTTAATCCTTACTGTATCATTATGTAACCTCATATGAATAAACCTCAAAGAAACCACAATCTGGCTCTTTACATCAAAAAACAGGCAAAAGAAAAATTAAATGCACAAGAGGAGTACATGACTCACTAAATTTACTTTTTCCATGGATACTTTTTGCTGCTTTTGACTGACTCAAGCAGTATTTGTCCTTTTGCACAGCCCGAGGGAATTCCTTACATGACAAATCACAGTTTACAGATATTTGAAGTTCATTTTGGATCAGCTCTGTGCTGCATCTGTTTCTTGAGTCTGACCATTAAATGGCCATCAGAGAGAAAATCCTCTCTACACCTTTTTGCCGGTGTGATTGGTGCATGATCCACTGTGGTTTTATCTGATCTAGGATCTGTAGAGTGCAGTCTGCTGTATTTACAAGAGTTAATAGTCAATATACATGACAATTGAGGTCCTGTATGAACCAACCCACTTTAGCCCAATATACGGGACAGTTGGCAACCCTAGAAGTATGGGATATGTTCCATCATAAATGAATGCAACACTGATTCAGTCACATTGACAAGATCCAAGTCCAGTACACAAGGGGATACATGTTATCAGACAGCTGATACACTTTATCAGACAGCTGTTTTATCATCGATTTGCTGAGTAGGCATGTGTTAGATCAGGGGTTCCCAAACTTTTAAGCCTGCGACCCCCAAAAATATAGGCACCAAGGACTCGCGACCCCCATCAAAGTGATAAATAAATGTTGTTTCATACTTCATTTAGCTGTTCTGCAGAAAATGACACACCTACATGCACACCTGGCAGTATTTCCTGTGGTGCTGTGAATTAACTTGCTGCTACTAATGATTTTATTAATTCATTGTTAACTTACTCTAACGTTAGGAGTCATCAGGCAACAAAGAAAGACAGAAAACTAATGAACATCTTTTTCTAACAGCAACATTTTTAATTTAATTTAATTTATTTTTAATTTAGGCAATCTTAGATCATTTAAAAAAGGTGAACAATTTGTGAAGACATCTTGCAACCCTAAATTAGTGTCTCAATAGCCCCCAGGGGGTCCCAACCCACACTTTGGGAACCACTTTGTTAGATAATGGTCAACCTAATTGTTTCATTTTGGCATGTAGGACATGCTACGTGTCTTTATTTGAGTGTTTCACATGGTGTTTGCTGAATTTTGAAGTTGAAGACTGAACCTTGTCTGTTGATACGCAGGTTTCAAGATCTTGAAGGTCCAAACTACAATGCATTGTCTATTTTTCTTGCATCCAAATTCTAGCAGAAGACTCATGCAGCTTAGTTGGGCCTAAATGTGTATTTATGTATTTGTCAAGTATATGTGTATGATGCCAGATCCCAGCACTACTCTGTTAACTTAAGGACCTCTGCCTTCATCTGATGTATTTTTGCAATGTGTTCTACACATTAGATTTCTGAACAGGTTTGTCCATGCATCTTTGATTTGTACACATGTAAAAGCACCAAAGTTTTATGCATTTTTGTCCATTTGGGACAAGGAAAACTTTTCTTCGCTCATTCAGGTGCAAAAAAACAAAGAATTCACAGAGTAGAATGCAACATTTTCCATATTTTAAGTGATATTTGTCATGTTTCAGTTCTATTCATACAAAGGATTGAATCTGATTGCCATGAGTTCAGATTGATGCTAAATCTGGCTCATGCACTGTTAAACATTCATGAAGCTATTGAATCTCCAGATTTTGTAGGGTTTATCTTTTAATTAAAATCCACTATCTGGAGCTGGCTTCTAATTCATGCTAAGAGAGTACTCCGCATTGAAAACCCTTCGTCGTTTAAGAAGAGCAGTCAGAGTTACAGTTAGTATGTTACAGTTGAAAGGAACTGAAAACAAAAAACACTTCCCTGCTCACATTGTGCCTTTACTGTCTGGGCTTTGTTTTGACTGTACACACTAAATTAGTCGGGCCAGATAAACCAACTTCCTTCCTGCAACATATCAAATACGGTTCATCTGCTGATATTATGGCAATATGTTTTAATGCTTGTCTTGGTTACATTGTATTTTCCTCTCTGTCTTCTGCAGAACCATCAGAAAACTTCCGTGAAATCCTGCAAAATGTGGCCAAACCGCACGGAGTCAGTAACATGCGAAAACTGGGTCACCTGAACAACTTCATAAAGGTAATGCTGTCAGGTTCAGAGGCTTTTACCCAAGTGTTTTGGTTGCTATTTTTAACAGCGGCGACAACGCTGAGAATCTGTGTAAGTCTCTTGGCTGTTCTCTCCTGAAAATCAGCATGCAGAGCCCACTGAAGCTGAGAATATAAACACACAGGATTTCAAGAAGGTTGAGTCACTGCTCAGATTTCTGTATTGATTGCATAGCTGTGCCCTCTCTCTCTGTAATGTCACTATAGACATTTCTCTGATCTCAACCTCATGGGTGCTGCAGCCACTAGGCCGAGCTGTGCCTGACTCTGTGACACTTGAAGTGAATATTAAGCTTTAGGGACGCAAAAGTTATCTGACTGAATGTGCATCAAAGGCAGCATGATGACTTTAAAACCTCAGGTGTCCATGTTTTGCTGTTGTTCATATGATCTCTGCTCCCCCTTTTCCAGGTTGAAGTATAACTTAGACATTAAAGCACAGATTTCCCTTACATTGTTGACATGCCCTGTGCTCGCTCTGTTATGGACCAGTGATCACTCAAGGATGTTTTTCTGCCGTCCACCAAACAGATTCTTGCTTAGTCTCCGGCCTTCCTGTTATTTCTTCACAGGAATAACACCATGTGGAAAGTGAAAACATGACTCGCTAAATAGAAAGCTTAGCATGAGGGGAGAACTTGCTCAAAACACTTTTTTTTTTTTTATTGAGCATCACCGTATGTAGAAATATCAAAACCTTTTACACAGTTGTCAGAGTCAACAAATGCTCCTGGATCAGATGGAAGTTTTCTGATTTGTCTCTCTGCCTTTTGATTGTCCGTCAGGGAAAGTTTTAATCTGTCATTGGAGCTTGTTTAGCCAATCTATGTTGCCCGTCAGCAGCTGTCACAGTTGCAGGCGCAAAGCTGAGTCTAATCCGTACACCTAACTCTTTTGTTTACAACTGGCAGAAGGGTAAAAGCCATGACGTGTATGTGTCTGTTGCAGCACCATGCTTCTGATTCCTTATAAGGGTTCTAGGACAGTGAGGGTGACCTAATCCCCCAGCCTGGGAGACAGTCACATGCCCCCCCTCCTCCTCCTCCTCGCCCCCTCTCCCCCCCATGCCTGATTGGGCTCTGACATCACAGCTGGTTCCAAACAACCCCTTACTTACCATGCTGTCACCCATCCCATCCTGCACCCTCTCTCCTCCTGCTCTGCTGTGTGGTTAGTGATGATGAAGTAGGTCCAGCTTTGAGGAACAGTTTGCACCTTTTATGAAAGGGTAGACTAGAACGAATGTGCCATGTTGACTTGTACAAGTCTGCCTCGAGGTGTGTGTAAGGAATGCAGCAGCTCTGAAATGGCAGCATGCTTTGTGTAAAAGGTCCAGCCGTCTGGTAAATCATATTTTTATTGTCCTGTAGAAATTAAAATGTGGAAAGAAGAACACAAACAAAGTGAAACACATAAAATCAGGAGAGTCTTTGTCTTCATGGAAAGGTTACTTGAAAATATGAAATTAAGATACTGTGATGAGAAAGAGCAGCACATCTGCTTTTGTTTCGTGTCTCACAGAGACGCCATTGCATTGCAGTTTCAGACTCTGTAGTTAGCTCTAGTCCGCCTGTTGACCCAGACTACTGTCAGAGAATTTTTATAATGAGTTGTTGTGGTGTACATACAGTGTGAGTCCTGTATACAGTAGCTGTGTGTGGGCCTCTGTTAATGATGGAGGCAAAGGCTAAGAGTGGCAATCCATGATAAAAACAGTGCTCAATGTCAGACCTGGTCTGCTGCAGAAAACAGGAGCAAACATGCCTCTGCTATTTAACATCAAATGCTCCCCCTTAGGTCAGATAATAAGAAACAATAAAATAAAATGCCATAGCTATGCAGATGACACACACATTTACATCACCATATCACCAGGGGATTATAGTCCCATACAAACACTGAGTAAATGCATTGAACAAATCAATGACTGGACGAGCCAGAACTTTCTTCAGTTAAACAAAGAAAAAACTGAAATGATTGTTTTTGGAGCCAAGGAAGAAAGGTTAAAGGTTACTGCTCAGCTCCAATCTGCAATGATGAAATGTTCAAACCAAGCCAGAAACCTTGGTGCAGTCTTAGACTCAGACCTTAATTTCAGCAGCCACATTAAGACAATTACAAAGTCAGCTTACTATCACCTTAAGAATATATCAAGGATTAAAGGACTTATGTCTCAGCAGGATGCAGGAAAACTTGTCCATGCATTTATCTTTATCAGACTAGACTACTGTAACGGTGTCTTTACAGGACTCCCTAAAAAGTCCATCAGACGACTGCAGCTCATACAGAATGCTGCTGCTCGAGTCCTAACAAGGACCAAAAAAGTAGACCACATCACCCCAGTTCTTAGATCTCTACACTGGCTTCCTGTCTGTCAGAGAATAGACTTTAAAATCCTGCTGATGGTTTATAAAGCACTGAATGGTTTAGGCCCAAAATACATCGCTGATCTGCTACTACTTTATGAACCACCTCGACCTCTGAGGTCATCAGGTACTGGTCTTGCTTTCAGTCCAGAGTCAGAACGAAACATGGTGAATCAGTGTTTAGTCATTATGCACCACATGTCTGGAACACACTCCCTGAAAGCTGCAGGTCTGCTCCAACTCTCACCTCTTTTAAATCAAAGACTCAGACATTTTTATTTACCACTGCCTTCCTATCTTAGCTCATTTTAACTCACTTTAAATTCAATTTTTAATGTAGTTTTTAATATATTTCTAATTTTCCTTTTCTTTCCTGTTTTATTATATTCGTCATTTCAATTATGTTCTTTTATGTCTGTCTGAATGTCTCCAATGCTTTTAATGTTTTAATGTAAAGCACATTGAGAGTTTCCCTCTTGTAGGAAATGCGCTATACAAAAAAAGCTGCCTTGCCTTGCCTTGCCTTGCCTTGCCTTGCCTTGCCTTGCCTTGCCTTGCCTTGCCTTGCCTTGCCTTGCCTTGCCTTGCCTTGCCTTGCCTTGCCTTGCCTTGCCTTGCCTTGCCTTGCCTTGCCTTGCCTTGCCAGAAGAATACAACAAAACAAGTCAACTTAGACCTTCGTTTGCATATTTACAAACACATCTAAACAACAATTGGGGGATGTAACACCTGCCAACACCCGCTACTGTGCTCGTGAACTTGTTGCCCTCAGTTAGTAATTATAACCGCCATCCAGCAGCAGTGAACGCATAACATTATCCAGTCACGACTCACCTGCTCCAAACGAGTCAGCATGTAACAGTCAAGTGGAAAAATACAACAAACACACCTGCATGGCTCCTGCAGCACCGGGCATGAAAGTGATGTTCTGCTTGTTAGTTTAGGTAGTCAGATCCTGATTGTACCATAATGCCTGGGTTAGGATTGTTTTTTAATCCTATGCCAAAGTCATATGTACTGTATTCATTCCTGATGTATCCATCTATTTATTTAGCCTCTTGTTCTGTCTCTGTGTTACAGCTTCTATGCAGCATAAACCACCGTGAGGAAAACTTTGGGTACACATATGAAGAAATCATCGTTTGGTAAGCTTTATCAGCCACCATCAGTTGCTGATTGTTCACATGCTCTTTTGGCAATGTGCGCTCTATTTCCACTTCATTGGCTTGTTATCTATGCCACCAAGGAACACTGTTTTATAAGTCAGGCCCTGTGGGTAATCAGCTGGTGTCCCGAGGAACACAAATTAGATGAGTTTTTAATTAAAAAGCAACTGCAAATAAAAGATCTGAATAAATGAAGAATATTTGAAGTGTGCAGTTTTATGTTATAATGGTTTGGTTACTGCTCAGCTCCAATCTGCACAGATGAAATGTTCAAACCAAGCCAGAAACCTTGGTGCGGTCTTAGACTCAGACCTTAAAAGATCTGAATAAATGAAGAATATTTGAAGTGTGCAGTTTTTTGTTATAATGGTTTGGTTTTTACCCCCAGCTTGCGACTAGCTCTTCTAAATGAAGCTAAGGAAGTGCGTGCAGCAGGGTTGCGGTCGCTCCGCTACCTCATCAGAGACACGGCTGTGCTGCAGAAGGTTCTCAGACTACAGGTGGACTACTTGATAGCAAGGTGAGATCCTGCTTTGGCTGAACCAGTCAGCTGGAAAAGTGCTGAGTTAGGCTGACCTTCACTTTGTGGATGGAAAAGTATCCCCCATCATTTTCCACCAGCTTTAAAACACTTGATTTTGTCCTGCAGAAACGTCTGTTTCTCCCACTAGAAATAGACTTGTCTCATATCTCTGTGTGTTTGTTTAGATGCATTGACATCCAGCAGAGCAATGAGGGGGAGAGGACTCAAGCGCTCAGACTTGTCCGAAAGGTAACACTTTTTATTTATCTTTGTTTCTACTGAATTAAAAGACTAATGTTTCAGTTGTGAACATTGTCTTCCGTCCAGACAGGTCAGCTTCTTTTTTTTTTTTAACCACCAGAAAGACAGTTTGGTTAGCAGCAGTGTCAGTGTGTGGACAGTTTGTACGACTCTGCCGGCTATTTATAGCTCTTTCTGTAGTTTACTGTAAACTCTCTTCACACAAACACATTCACAGTCCAACACACATGGAGTCAGGGTCTGGTTTCATGGGGAGGACTATCGGCCATCTAAGCAGAAATACAAACCCTGTGTTTCTTCCATGGCGTATAGCTTGACCTCTTATAAAAATACTTTTCCATTATCACATCTTGGATTATAATTTAAAATATAAATTAATGACTCCTAGGATTACATCTCAGGTTTATGCATTTCATATTCCCCTTTTAGAATCCCAAAAAAGCAGCAATGAAATCTTTGTAGTCATGTATCCACCTCTGTTTGTCCCGACTTGTTTGATGACTCATGTTTTCCCCCTTTCCCTCCCTCTGTAGATTATCACTGTCAATGCCATGCTGTTCCCCACCTCTGTTGCAAACTCTCTAATTGCTGTGGGCACTGATGGGCTCCAGGAGAGAGACCGCATGGTCCGTGCCGCCATAGCCATCGTGTGTGAGCTGGGTGAGTACCTGAGCGTGGAGGAATGCAAAACAGAAGACTGAGAACTATTAATTCTGCAGACACAAAAGCTGAAATTGGACAGAATAAGTCATATCAAAAGTTCATCTTCAATATGCTCAATAAGTATCTGATATTTGTTTGCTTTTTCTTTTTAGCTCTGAAGAACCCGGAGGTGGTGGCCAAACGTGGCGGCCTCAGCACCATCCTGAAGAGTGTCATCGACTGTCAGCTGAGTCGCATCAACGAAGCTCTGATCACCACCGTCCTCCATCTACTCAACCACCCACGCACTCGCCAGTACATCCGTGTTGATGTGGAACTGGAGGTACACACACTAACACGCTCACAGATATGAATTCAGGTGGAGTTTCTGTGTATAAATAAAGCAGTGTTTGCTCCTGTCAGGATTAGCAGGTGTAGGTAGATTGTCTCTTTCTCTTGGAGCTTACAGTCATCAGTTCCAGTGGTTCTCTGAAGACACCTGAGACAGCAGCATTAATTAAAGCTTTGACTTTTTTTTTTCTGGAGCATAGATTTTTGTTTTTCAGGAAAATTTAAGGAAAAATTTTAGATTTTTGTATGTAATATGAATGTTATATATGTTGACTACATGTATGACGAAATTTCAGTAATTTCATTATCTACCGTGGTTAATTGATTTTCACAGCTTTAAGCTGTACATTCAATGCATATGAAGTTTACAATTAAACTCAGAGAGTCAACATCAAAATTAGCAGACAATGTCATGTATGCACAAAGCGGCAACCTCTGGTTTAAAAGTATGAGTCCACTGCGGAAGTGTTAAAAGCTGCAGTTCATCGAGGATCAGCTTGAGGTTGGCTCCGGAAGTAACGGAAGTCACATACACATGAATGGGGAAAAGCCGATCTTTACAGCAGAAATAAACACGTTTACAGCCTGGTACAAAAGACGAGTGTAGTCTGGATAGCTCATTTCTCGATCTGCTCTCACTGTGAGGGGGATGAATTCTAATGCGACAATTTCAAAGATATTGAGTCTTCCAATGAGAGGCATAGCTGCCTGCTGGAACGCTGCAGCTGTTGGCGAGGAGGCTCAAACTCTGCCTCTCTACGTCACACTGGCTCCACAGCAGCAAAATGGCTGTCACCGACGATTTGCCTCAAACAGCGCTTCAGAAACAGATGGGTGACGTCATGAATACTACGTCCATATTTTATACAGTCTATGGTATGCACCTACAGACTCATTCTTTTGCAGCTTTCAAAGGGTGAACTTTATTTGGATGGAGTTTAAAAGAGCTCTAAAGTCCACTGTGTTTGAAACTCATCCATCTTCTGTGTGTTTTTTTTCTTTTGTGCTCCTCCAGCAAATCCTCGCACCTTTCACAGACTTTCACTACCGCCACAACGCAGACACGGCTGAAGGGCAACTCAAGTGAGTGTGTGTGTGTGTGTGTGTGTGTGTGTGTGTGTGTGTGTATGTGTGTGTGTGTGTGTGTGTGTGTGTGTGCGTGTGCGTGTGCGTGTGCGCGTGTGTGTGTGTGTGTGTGTATTGTTATGAAGAGTGTCACAGTAGAAACAAAAAGGTAGTATTCTGACATTTCCCGGTGTTTACTGTTTGCTGTGCATCCATATTGGTAACACAGTATGTGTTGAAGAGAGTTGAGGGTTTGTGGAGTGTTTTTGTGATATTAGCCTCTCTATCCGGGCTGCTTGACTCCAGCATGACTCGCCTGAGGATGTGACAGGGCTACAGTCATGATAATCCTTTAAGTCAGTCTGAAAGATTTGCTTTTAAAATAAAATATCTTTTATGGATTCTTCTTTGATGTGTGGCTTTTTGTGGTGAAGTTTGATCCTTTTGTGAAATGCTTTTTAGAGCTTTGTGCCTTCCAGATATCTTAATTATGTTGTATGTGTGTGTGAGTGGAACATTCTGTCCTGTTTCTAATGTGTGTGTTTGTTTCCTTGCTAGCAGGGAGGACAGAGAGTCCCGTTTCTTGTCAAGTAGAATGGCCATAGTGGCAGCCTTTCGCTCCTGGTCTGGTAAGGACATGTTGAATTTGAGAGAATCGTGTATGATTGACTTTTTTTGTTTTCGTTGCTCCTGTGTGACTGTCAGAACATAATCTCTCTCTTTTTGTACCTGTTTATTTAGGGATTATCAACCTATGCAAGGCTGGAAATTCTGGGATCCAATCTTTGATTGGCTTATTGTGCATACCAAATATGGAAGTTAGGGTGAGTGTTGATACTGCTGTAAATAAAGTCTTTATTCATGTCAGGAAATGTACTAATGCTGAGCTTAGGAAAACCCATTGTTAGTTACCTGGCTGTGACAATCTCGTTCACAGATACTTTGACAGTTATGAGATCTAATTTCCTTCATTTCACTTTCTACCCAAACTAACCTCACTTTCTTCAAACAAAGTAGTCAAAAGATTTCAGACAGTGATAAGTACACCAGAGCAGCCATGACACAGATAGAGTCAGATGGTATCACCCCTTCACCTCTGGATTCACAGGAAGACCAGAGCTTAGTCTTAAGTAGTGTGGGTGCTCTACTGCATATCAAAAACATGAAGTTATAAGATTAGCTGCTGATTGCTGCTAAATGGAGCTGGTACTGTATTGAATGTGTGTCTGATGACTTTAATACAATTTGCCCTGCA
The DNA here is from genome assembly GCF_009762535.1 of Notolabrus celidotus. Lineage (NCBI taxonomy): Eukaryota > Metazoa > Chordata > Actinopteri > Labriformes > Labridae > Notolabrus > Notolabrus celidotus. The sequence goes on along the minus strand of NC_048280.1, from coordinate 25,508,380 downwards.
GAAAGGCTTGTTGGAGGTGTTATACGAGATATTCAGGCTCCCTGTGCCAATTGTAACTCAAGACTTCTTTGAAGCTCTTCTAAGTGTTGGTGGGTAAAACATCTTTTTCACCTTCAGAGCTCATTTTCATGTTTCCTTCCAGCATTTTTGTACCTTGTAATTTGTGTGTCGAGCTATAAGGCCTTGTGTAATTACAAGCTAGTTGATGTTACTCTGATTGATCGTAGAACTTTGATGACTTTATATTTTTCTCACACAGTTGAAGCTAACCTTTGCTCCTATTTCCCTTAGACCCTGCCAGGTTTCAGGACACCTGGCGACTCTCTGATGGGTTTATTGCTGCTGAGGCCAAAGTCGTCCTTCCACATCGGGCCCGCTCAAGGTGAGAGATCTGTGAGAGAGGACTGTGTTTAACAATACTTGAAAAAACTACAGTCAGTGATAGTCTCTTCTTGCTTCAACAGACCTGATCTGATGGACAACTACCTGGCGTTTGTTCTCTCAGCCTTCATCAGCAGCGGGCTGTTAGAGGTGAGCTCAGCTTAGAGTTGTTTACTCATGAGTTCTCTTATTGTACCATGTTGAATTCACACATTATCAAAGCATGTTTTTAACACATGCTGAGTGTTGTTGTTCTTAACGCTGCATCATCCTCTCTATCCTCACATTCCTCACTTCAGGGTCTTGTTGAAGTTGTGACGAGCAGTGATGATCAGCTTGCTGTCAGGGCCACCATCCTGCTGGGAGAACTTCTACATATGGTAATGTCAGAATATGCTGGAAGAATAATTGAATACTGGTTTTCATTTTGAGTAGTAGCCAAGCGGCAAACTCCGGTCTCAGAATATGAAGCCCATGCGAAAGTGTTATTAACTGCAGTTCATTGAGCATCTGCTTGAGGCTGGCTGCAGAAACTCCAGAAACCACATACACACAAATTCAGAAATGACGATCTTTGCAGCATTGATAAAAATGGTTTACAGCCTGGTAAAAAAAACGGCTTCAGTCTGAAGAGCTCATTTCTCTATCAGCACACACTGTACGGGGGGGGGGGGGATTTTATTATAAGACGACGGTTCAGAAGATATTAAGATTACAAGTTTTGCCCATTTATGGACATGACTTGACTGACAGGCGGGAACACATAGCTGTTGGCGAGGAGGCTCAAAGCCCACCTCTTTACCTCACACTTGCTCAACAGAAGTTAGAGTTCAACATTTCCGATATGGCTCCCGCCGACGATTGGCTTCAAAACAGCGCTCAGGAACAGATGGGTGACGTCATGGATACTACGTCCATTATTTATAAAGTCTATGGTGGTAGCACACACATGACTCTATGACTAATGCTAAATGCATCTCTCTTTTCCTTTCTCCTCCACCTGCCCCTTGCTTACTTTTAGGCAAACACCATCCTTCCTCATTCCCACAGCCACCACCTGCACTGCCTCCCCACCCTCATCAACATGGCAGCCTCCTTCGACATTGCTCAGGAGAAACGACTGTAAGTACTTCCACATTCATGTCTGTTGTCTGTAACATGAAGACATTTTTTAGTCAGTAATACACAAGTTATCAACCGTCAATATAATTTTTTAAAATCTTATGTATATACTCTATTTATATACTTTTCTAACATACTACACCCTGAAAAGAATTGCTGCTGGAACTAAATTTGAATGTGAAAAGAAAATGCCATTAATGCGTGTTGAAGTATTTCAACCACATTTCTTTCAAAATCAACATCTTGAAATTCTTTATTAGTGTGCTGTAAGTCAGCAGCTATTAAAGCATCACTGTCAACAAAACACCTTGCAAAATGTATTTGGGTTGCCTATTCTCTCACATGGGCATTTGGTAACCGGTTGTTTTAGAAGAGCACAGAACAACCTGTTACCTGACGCTCATGTGTGTGATTCAATAATGACAGGAGGAAGTTACTCGTGTCCTTGGCATAGTGGTTACGTTTAGGAATCTTGACTTTTCGGCACGTGAATTCTATTCTCCTGAGATCGAGTCTGTCCTTTTGATGGTTTTTACATTGGCTTTATTTTTGTAGATGGTTGTGATCCATTGATTCCTTCATCTAAATTATTTTCGCCGCAGTAGACTTTAGAAATGACGCACAACTTTAAAATACCACCTGCATTTTGTTCCCAGCGCTCCACATAAACCATCAAAAAGTACATTTTTAATCGTGTTCTCTGGGTTAGATTGTCACCGTTAAAAAATATTTACCTGTGACAAAGTAAAATGAAATAGTGGGCTGCAGTGAAGAGGTTAATAAGGCCATAGTATAGAGAAAGCACTCGCTAAATATGGTTGAGTATTTCCTTATAGCTCAAGGGAACCAGTTGTTTCAGATGAGCACAAACCAAAATGTTCCCTGGCTGACGGTAGCGGTTGACGTGGTTGATTGATACCTGTCGGAAACGCTTGATCAGTGTGAGCTCAGTGGCTCACGGGCATAGGTAGCGGACTTCTAAATTATTTATATTTTACTCTTGTGTGAACCAACCCAACTCCACTCGTGTTTCAAAATACTTGATTTTTGCACATTTAATTACTTTCGTCAGTAGCTGTGATGCACTACATGACACCCAAGAATCGCTGTTAATATGTTTGTGAATGTGTGTCGAATCTTGTGACTGAAGCAGAGCACAACGCCTGCCGTTATGGAAACACAACAACAGCTGGATCAAGGAAACCAGTTAGCATAGAAACAAGTAGGGCGATAATCAAGCAATAAATCTTTATTTGTATAGCTCCAAATCACAACAAACACTATCTCAAGATGCTTTTGAAAGCATAGGAGGTCTAGACCACTCCATGTCAAAACACCAGGATGCACGCACAGCCCTAACTGTTTACAAACAGTAAAGGGGTCTACAGGACTGCAGAGAGATGAGAGGGACCATCTTTGACCTCAGGAGGGCGCCACAACACAAACCTAAAACTAAAGTTTAACTCAAGTTTAGGATTTACTTTTTTAACCTGGCTTTTAACTTGGAGTAATTTCCTTTTAGCCCTGGACTTCATTATAACCATTATGACCATTGTTTTAGTATCATTTTTATTTATTTATTTTATTTTTATGCTATTTATCTCATTCTATTTTAGTGATTTGATCCTAATGATTTTACTTTTAAGTTTTCATATCACTTTCCTCTATCTTGTTTTAACCCAAAACTGTCTGACAAAGTTCACTGAAACTCCTCTCTTTCATGCTTACAGCTTTAATGCTAACATGCACATGTGCTAAGTAATGTTAAAATGTCTGACCCTCTGGCCCTGTCACAGCCTAGAGCGACAGGGCCTCACTGATGAATTCAATTTGACCTTTATGCATAAATCTGCATTTCAAACACGTTGTATTTAAATATTCTTACAATAAAGATACATGAAACTTTTTTTTTCACATTCCCCAATTATTTGAATTCATTCAGGATGCAGATAGATGGCTCTTGTTATCCCACATCCCTACCTCAAGCAAAATAAGAAACATCTTCTGGGAGAGAAAGCCAAAAAAAATTGAAATAAAATGTTGAATAAAATCAGATTTTCCCTGAAATATTCTAAAAGTGTTAACACATATAAAAAATATTGTCACTGAAGCTGTCATTCTAAGGTGGTCCTCCTATATACCACTGGATTAAATTCATGATATGATGGAAAATAAAATACAATGACAACAAAATCATGGTAGTAGCCCTGGACTGCATTTGTACCATTATGACTGTTTCATTTAACAGAGAAAAAAAAGATGATAAACAAGTACACTAAACAAAATTAAACTGGACGATTGATTTAAAAAAAGGACATGGTACAGAAAATACAATAATAATAATAATAATAATAATAATAATAATAATAATAATAATAATAATATTGTTTAAAAAATAGATAAATCATGAGATCCTGTTAAACTTTTTTTTTTTTGAACAGTCGGGCGAGTGCAGCTGTTAACAATTTGAAGCGTTTCCATGAGAAGAAGAAGAAAGGGTTGAAACCTCACAGTCTGTATCTGGACCACATCATTCGCAAGTCTGTGTCCTCACACAGCCGCAGAGAGTCCCATTCACGCTCCCACAGAGACATCTACGTCATTAAGGTATGAACCATTTTCCACTTTTCAACCCTCTGTGCCTCCACAACATCCGGAAGCAGAATATGTTTCAGGAATGAAGCGTGTCTGCTTCTTACTCCTCAAGTGATAACAAATTCACCATTTATAATCCTTTTTATGGGTATTTACTGTTTTCTGTGTTTAGGACACTGAGGATGCACTGATGATGAACTTGAGAGACAGTCACATCCTCAACCATAAACAGAACCTGGAGTGGAACTGGTTGCTTATTGCCACCATCCTAAAGGTAAAGATCTTCTCATGCAGCGTCATAGACTTGCTCGTCTTTATTTATTTCTTTGTTTCATGTTTAAATCTTATTTGTTTTTCTTCCAGTGGCCAAATGTAAACCTCAGGAACAACAAAGATGAACAGATGCACAAGTAAGACTCTTTTTGATCACCTTTTTTTCTAGTTACGCACACTTTTCTGAGGATCTGTTTTGAATACTTCTTTGTCTTCTGTCTACTGCAGGTTTGTACGGAGGCTGCTGTACTTTTATAAACCCAGCAGTAAGTTATACGCTGGGCTGGCGTTGGATCACCCAAAGTCCAGACAACTCACTGTGGTCGGCTGTCAGTTTGTGGAGTTCCTCATGGAGTCGGAGGAGGTTAGTGATGCCTCCTTTCACCTAGACCAAACACACATTCCTGTTTTCACCTTCAAACTCACCTCTTATGTCGGCCCTTTCTTTCCTCCTCCCTCCCAGGATGGTCAGGGTTACCTGGAGGACCTGGTGAAGGACATGGTGTCCTGGCTGTCCTCGTCCTCAGGGCTGAAGCCTGAGCGCTGTCTGCAGAGTAACGGCCTGCTCACCACGCTAAGCCAACACTACTTCCTCTTCCTAGGGACGCTCTCTGCACACCCGCAGGGAGTCAAACTGCTGGAGAAATGTGGCCTGTTTCAGTGGTGAGTACAAGCAAACAGCCTGTCAGAGCTTCTGCAGGGCAAAATAATGCAACACTGAGATTTGGTTTAACAACTCTTGATTTGTGTCTTTACAGCCTGCTGAATCTGTGCTCTGTGAAGAACCAGGATGCTGTGCTGAAGCTTGCTGTATCCACACTGGACTACAGCAGAGATGGTCTGGCCAGAGTGATCCTCTCCAAGATCCTCACTGCTGCTACTGATGTAAGACAGCCACAACAAAAACAGAGCATTATGTGCAAAGAACAAATACAGCTGCAACATTCCACTGCTAACATCCTCATGTCCCGTCTCTCTCCCTCAATGCTCTTGATCTATCTGAGCAGGCGTGCAGGTTGTACGCCACTAAACACCTCCGTGTACTGCTGCGTGCTAGCGTGGAGTTCTTCAGCAGCTGGGGGATGGAGCTGCTGGTTACACAGCTCCACGACCACAGCAAAGCTGTGTCCATGGAGGCTCTGGACATACTGGATGAGGCCTGCGAGGACAAGGTGGCTGCACAAACTCAAACACGAATTTCAAAGTGATGTCAGTGTAGGGGCTCCAAAGAGCTGCTTTACAGGATTAAGATGCATTGAATATTTCAGGCTGTGCTGAATTATGAAAGCATTTGAATGGATTAAGAGTGAGTTGATGGTATGTGTCTGACAGTTACCTCATGTGCACTCTCTCTGTTGTCTGACTCCGTTTGTTGTGTTGTTCCACAGGCAAACCTTCATGCTCTGATTCAGCTCAAACCTGCTTTGTCCCACCTGGGAGACAAGGGCCTCCTGCTGCTCCTCCGGTGGGTGTTTGTGATGACACCAAGCTGATAGTGTATGACATGTTTTGGTATTTACTAGTTATGCATTAGTTAATGTTCTATTGTTTGTGCTCTTTAGGTTCCTGTCCATTCCTAAAGGTTTCTCCTACCTCAATGAGAGAGGTTACGTCAGCAAGCAGCTGGATAAATGGCAGAAGGTATTACCAGGATGAATAAATCCAAACTATTTGAAGTCTCTTCTTCAATTTCAAACTTTCTGTGATATAAGACCCCACAGTAAAAGAAGTCTGTGCTTGTAGGAATACAACCTGAAGTATGTAGATCTGATCGAGGAGCAGCTCAATGAAGCACTTACAACATACCGCAAACCTGTTGATGGAGACAACTACGTCCGCCGAAGCAACCAAAGGTGAGAAGAAGAGTTTGTCGTCACCTAGGGAGCTGCAGGATAAACAGTGTAGCGTGATCCTAACTCATCTCTGTTTGTGTCTGCAGGTTACAAAGACCAAATGTTTATCTCCCTGTGCACTTGTACGGTCAGCTGGTCCACGATAAGACAGGCTGTCACCTGTTGGAGGCTCAAGTAACTACTGTTATTCTAACACAATTTTAGCTCTGGGGAGTTTCTGGGTTTATACGAGCACTCTTCCTGATATCTGTGTTTTCATTTGCAGAGCGTGGTTCCTGACCTCAGCTACACAGTTCGCTCCCCGATGCTGGACACCTGGGAGGGCATTAAACAGCTGAAGGGTGCTCTCTGGGCCCTGGTCAGTGCTTCTTGTTATCACTTAATGACACCTCAGTGATTCAGCTGCTGTAACAGTAATAGTGACGGAGATTGCTCTGATGGTGTTTGCTGGTTTCCTCACAGGGTAACATCGGCTCTTCAAACTGGGGTCTAAATCTCCTACAGGAGGAGAACGTCATCCCTGACATCCTGGCGTTGGCCCAGCACTGTGAGGTGCTCTCAGTACGAGGGTAAGTTTATTGTATTATGGTAAAAATAAAGCAGCTTTACTTTACTGTTTAGAGAAAATATCACTTGAAAGAGATTCTCAACTTAAATTTGACGTTCCTTTGCATCTGGAAGTGGCTTTATTATCTCCTGCACCAACATAATGTTCACAGCAGACAGGTTTTTATGGTGATGGCGGTAGATTTGTTATGTTAGTGAACAGTGAAGGGTAAATTGCCGAAAAAATGCCTATAGTGCAGATCACCAGGATTCAAAGTGTTGTGCAGTTCATGTCACTTGTAATGCAATCAATTTACAATTTCAGTAATTTTCAATAATTAGCTGCTAAAGCAAAATCACAAAGGCGTTTTTACGATAGAAATTAATGTATTTATTTATTTAACGGACTTTCTTGCTGGAACAAGCATGAAACAAGTTAATAAGCCACAAGCTACAACATGTACAGCCCTAGTTAATTTGCAATGCGTTTGCTGGAGAGGCCTTAAAAATACAGTTTAAACTGGAGACAGTGTTAGAAGCTCTATTTTTATAATTGAACCTTTCCTATCCCGGAACTTATGTAGGAAGCACTCTGTTTTCTCTGCTTTCATGATATTTTTTGGTTCCCCACTAAAGAACCTGCAATTTAATCTTAATGTTTTTACAATGTTGGCCTAAATCATTCAACACTTCAAGCTGTGCAATCACAGGTACTTCTCAGAGTACAAGATAAGCCAGTCATTCTACAATTCTACAATTTCATTTAGCAGATGCTTTTGTCCAAAGCGACGTAGAACACAAGCAAGAATTTAGAACGGAGGGAAAAACCTTAGTAAGTGCAAAAAAGTGCTTCAAGTTGATTGGCCACAGGTTCTGCCATCTAGTGCCAGAAGAAGTGCCAGGTTGTTGTTGTTTTGTTGTTGTTTTTTTAAGATAATGTAGCTAATCACAACAGATAATTTAGGTCAACAATATCGTTCAACATTCAACAGCATTTAATATTCAGTGCTAAATATGCAAGAGGAGCTGGGTTTTAGACCTTCTGATTCATTCTACCCCTGAGGAAAAAGAGGAGAAGGGTCAGGTTAAGTGCCTAAGTGTTGTCTGAACAGTTGAGTCTTCAGACATCTCTTAAAAGTAGAAAGGGACTCTGGTCATAAAATCTGAGTATGTGTTTATTAGTTTTGATATTTTAGTACTTAGTAGTAAGATCATTTTTGGCCTCTCTTCCCCTCTACCATCCACAGGACTTGCGTTTATGTGCTCGGTGTGATCTCCAAGACCAGGCAGGGCTGCGAGGTGCTGAAACAGTACGGCTGGGATTCAGTCAGACACAGTCGCAGGACGCTGTGGCCTGTCACTCCAGAGGAGGTCGACGCACAGCTGACCTCTGAGCTCTCTTCGGTACCAAGCACGCTCAGTCTGAACTCTGAATCCACCAGCTCGCGCCACAACAGCGAGAGCGAGTCTCAGCCGAGTATGTGGACTAATTATTTCTGAATGATATAAAACACTTTATGCTCTTGTTTTGTTCTCACTTATCTCCTTGTGTCTCACTCTCAGACATGTACATCCTGGATGATGACAAGTGCGACATTCTAGACCAGTCAGACGAGCCCTCTTTCTATCTACACCCCAAACAAGTCAAGGACCACCGCAGCCCCTTTACAATCCTCGCCTCCACCCGCTTTGTTCGTACTCGTTTCCTGAACTCCTTGTCCCTGCCGAGCAAGAAGCTGCGCTCCACCAGTGACCCCAAGACCCCGACAGGCTCTCGCACCCCAACTGAACTCAAGACGGGGAGTATGAGGCGGAACAGGACAGTGACAGAGCCGTCTGTGTACAGCCCTAACCAGGACGTCTTCACCCCCGTGTTTAATGGCAGAGGAATGCCGAAGAGTCCTACAGTCAGCCTGGAGACTTCGTTCGTGGGAACCAGGGGGGGATCAGAGGAGCAGCTTGTAGATGGCAGGCTGGCCCGGGGGGGAGGTTCAGGCCTCGGACTCAGCGGTCTTGGTGTTCACGGAGTCGTCGAGCATCCGAGCCGTGAGAGGGAGCAGAGCAGCCGAGAGCGTCTCGCCGGAGACGGTGGCTCCTCTTCCAGTGGAGGCAATGTGGGAGGGGGCGGAGGAGGTGGGGGAGGTACTCAATTTAAAAGTCGCAGTCAGAGCTTTAACACGGACACCACGACCAGCGGCATCAGCTCCATGAGCTCCAGCCCCTCCAGGGAGACCGTTGGAAACCCTGAGCACCCTGAACCTGAACCGGACTCCTCTGACTGCGTGAGCCTCAACACAGTCGTGTCTGCCAAGACTGTCAAAACCCTCTCCTCCCTCACCCCCCAGTCTCAGACCAACCACATGTCCACGTCTAAGTCCTCCACCGTCTCTCTGGTACCACCCGGCTCCTCGCACACTCTGCCTCGTCGAGCCCAGTCCCTCAAGTCTCCTTCAGTCACCACCATCAAGAGCCTGGCAGACTGCAGCTTCATGTACACGAGTCCCCGAGATGCTCTGGGCTACGCCACCTTGAAGAGGCTTCAACAGCAGAGGATACACCCGTCTCTGTCTCACAGTGAAGCACTGGCGTCGCCTGCCAAAGATGTGCTGTTCACCGACACCATCACCATGAAGACCGGGAGCCTGGACTCCAGATTAACTCCTCGCAGGTAAATCCGCCACGACTACAGGGAAAGATGAGAGGGAGAGAAACTGTTGCAGCTCTTTTTTTTTGGTCTACATTTCTTTGCAACCTCTGCTGTGCCCATCAGGTTATCAGATAGGAGACTTACCTGTCCAGAACCCAGCGCCTTAAATCCATATCGCAGGCTGTCCAGAACGTTTGTACCGCGGTGGGTGGACCCACTCAGTGGCCTCCCTTGTAGAGATGTAGCTACTAGCACCAAATCAGACCATTAACATGTCCCGGCTGCTTTGACCTTAGTAGAAACTACCTTCTGATGCCCTTTAGAAGAATCCTGTAACCTTGTTGTGTGATGATACCCTGTATAGACAGTTGCTGTTTGTAGAGCTGGATCCCTTCATAGAGGTTCATAGAAGTACACACTGTGCAGGGCAGCTAGAGAAAAGTGCCATGATGTCAATATAGATGTTTGATCTAGTTTACACTCAAGGCTGTCAAAATTGGAGCATGTGCTCTCTTCACATTATTTTTACTTAATTTAATAACACTTATTGATTAATTCAGTCCTGCACATTATTGTAACCCTTTTCTTTCAGAGAAATAATGGAAGAATAAAATATATGAAACCAGTTTTCTTAATCCATGAAATGAAAGAAAACAGCAAAGTGAGATTTAAGATATTCAGAGCCTAATTTGACAGTTTATATTTATCTAAACAGTTTTGTTTAACTGATTATTAGCTGATAAAAGATGTCTACAGAGAATGCCAAATTGGGATATTGATTGTCAAAAGCTGTAAGATATTCACTAACTTAAACAGACAACTCAGTAAATCACTTATAATCTTGAATCATCAAAATTAGTGCAAAAAATGTCTCAAACAATCACTAGGTTAGTCCGATAATCCCAGATGAACTTGTGGTTGATTGACACTGACATTCTGTGTTGTAGTCTGTTTTCCCGTTTCTAATGTAGTTTATGGCTTTTATAATCACCTGATCTTTCTACTCCTGCCTTCATTCAAAGGTATTTTTTCTCTGTGATGAACCGGACTTCAGATCCCCTGGTGCTGTCTTGTTTTGTGAAGTTGTGCCAGTAGCTCCTTGACATTAATGTAGGCCAGTTATTCCCCAGGTGTCCTCTGCTGTACTGATAGCTCTCCACAGTCTTTTTTCTCACCATCTTTGACTAAGTTTCTGTCTCTGTGCCTTTTTATCCAACATTTTTTCACTTGCTCCTTACATTCCTTATCTGTCCCAGTCTCTCCCCCCGGATCCTCTCACGCACCTCTCCTCTTGCCCTCCCTAGGTTCCTGAAGGCTCTGAGCTTCGCCTCTCTGGATAAAGAGGAGCTTCTCAGCCCCATCAACCAAAGCACTCTGCACCGCTGCTCCTCAGTGCGCTCGATGGTCTCCAGCGCCACCTATGGGTGTAATGATGACTACATTGGCCTGGCATTGCCAATGGATATCAATGACATGTTCCACATTAGAGACTCTGCATACTTTCAGCAGAGGATCAGCCCTCCGTCAGAGGAGCGGAAACGCTTCCTCTTTGGTGACGGAGATGGTAAAAGCAGATTTGTCCCATTAGATTAAAATGAAATCACAACATCATCAGAGAGAGTATTTAATTTGATCTGACATGGCTTCTCTTTAGGTGACCGCCCTGCTCTTCCAGTCCTAAAGCAGCAATTCAGCATCTCTGAGCTCATAGCTTCCAGAGGAGACTGCCCTAACCACACGATAGGTGCAGAGGAGACGGGCCTGCAGGATCACACTGAGGAAAACTGCCTCTACTGTGTCGGAGCCATCGTCCTCGGATACCCCACACAGCCACAGGTCAACAGCACACACCCCCGCACTGGTGAGCCAACACACACACTTTCAATCAGTCACATGCTCATACCTCACACTCAGAACAGGATTTAATCATCAGTCTCTCTTCTGACAGACTATGTTGACTTCCCGTCATGGAGCGGGCAGAGCGGCCATCGTCTGGAGGTGATGCCTCAGTCTAAGTTCTCTGGTGTGTCGGGCTGCAGTGATGCCGCTGTGTCACAAGGCTCAATCTGTAGCACGCCAACACCTGGCGACGTTGTCCTAGGTAAGACTACACCAAAAGAAAGTGTGTTTTCACCATGTTAAATTCTGCATCTCAAGAATGGCTCTGAACAGCACCATGAGTTTCTGAAAAGTAAGAACAAAAAGGGGTTGGAGCCAGAGCTCGACCAAGATATCATGTAATTCATTGATCTTATTACTCAGCCTTTCACTTGAAGACGCAGACTTCTGCTGGCCAATGATGTACTTGCAGCCTCACATCACTATGCATAGCCAGCTTTGCTTCTCAGATGAAGCCTTACCTGAACTGCAAAGCTTTGTCTTCACTCACGGAAGGAAGTCTATTAGCTTAACCAGGGACATCAGGGCATCAAGTGTAAATCCTGGAAAGCCTTACTGGCAAGTGGGTTGTTGACAATTTTTCTATGAAAAAAGATGGTGTGAAAATATGGGCATGTAGGATATAGGTTCTCTGATTAACAGGTAAATAAAATAATCCACAACATCTTAATTATTGACTTTAAGTCCAAGTAAGCTCAAATAGTGGATGCAACAAAGGAAAACAGCTGTGGTTATGTTGAGGTGATTAATATCAGTTTCACTTGAGGTGGCAGGTGTAGAATATTTAATTGTGCATTCATTCAGGTGGCAAAGGGATATCAGAAGACGGCCCTGCCTCCAGAGTCTTGCTGAGGAAGGAGGTTCTCAGACTCATCATCAACCTCAGCTCCTCTGTAGGAACCAAAGGCCACGAAACAGGACTACTGACGTAAAGCTCTCACTTTTCTGTATCATTCACACATTCTTCAAGATGTGTGTTCTCTTTCTGATGTACAACAAATGTGTCCTACTGCAGGATAAAGGAGAAGTTCCCCTATGCGTTTGATGATATCTGCCTGTACTCTGAGGTTTCTCACCTCTTATCTCACTGTGCGTTTCGACTGACCTCCAGACGTTTCATACAGGAACTTTTCCAGGACGTGCAGTTCATGCCAGTAAGAATCAGCTTCCCCCTTCTTCTTCTTCTAAAAACCCTTTGTGTTTGATAATCCAAATACGATAATCCTCTTGTTGTTTTTTTTAGATGTACGAAGAAGCCGAGGCAATTTTGACCAAGATACCAAAACCTGTTGAAGAGGATGCCGACCCTCCTGCAGAATCCTGATCAACCGCTCCCCCTTGTTATTTTGCTTCCTCCACACAGTCCCGGTCCTGCCACTCTACAAACATGAACACATAAAGACTGATAAAAAAAATAAGACATGGCTGTGAGGATAGAGAGACGTCTGGCATGTTTCTGTTGCTAAAAACAGAGTGTAAGCCAAGGGAGATGAGGAGAGGGAGATCTTCCAGTTTCTTCCAGCAAACATGAGCTGGAAACAAAGGACTGGACTATGAACCCTGTAAACAAAACTAAACCTGGCACGCCTAATGCTGTTTTAGACTCTCTTTTTAACAGTTTACAGTAAAAAAAAAAATGGGGGAGCCATTTAACCAAATACTGTCAGATGGGTTGAATCTTGCGCAACACTCAATAATACATCAATGTAACGCTTAAAGAAAAGCTGGATCATTAAGACTAAGAATCCCAGTGTTTAAAAAACAAAAAGAAACAATTCTCCACGTTTTCTATCTTTACAGAGGTGGTGTTTTTCTGTCATGAAATGAATAAGGCATGTTGTTGTGTCAACCCAGTGATTCCTTAGACTCTGCATTCTTTTTCTCTTTCTGAAACAAAAAACACTACAAAGAGGGTCCTGCTGTTTTTCATGTTTCTGGAGCCTTCCTGGTTCATATCGCGCCCCCCGACCTGTGACCTGTTTTAACCAGATTTGTGCTTCTGCTTCTCTTGCCTCGCCACTTCCTACAACCTGTAGCCTCTCGTCAGCACAGACAGCCAATTCCTTTTCTATTTCTTGTATTTCAGACAATCAGACATCACTAGTATTGTATTTTCTAAAGCACTATATATGCCAACCTTACACGATACGAGAGGAGAATAGCATGGGATTTAATGCTAGTTTATGCCATCTTTAACTTGCTTAGGACCTTTTATGTCTTTCTTCAGCCATTTTAGTAAAGCTTCTCAGGAGGTGGATGATGATTGGAGAGATTTTAAAGTTATCTGTAGAAATATTCATCACAGATTCATCTTAAGATATTTGACGTCTCCAGTCCTGTGTAAGCCCAGCAGCTGCCCGGCTCTTTGCCTTCTTACCTCTGTGCTTCACTTCCCTGCATGTGCAACAAGCATGGCAAACTTGTAACGTCACCTTAAAGTGTTTCTTGCTTATGAAACTTTTTTTTTTTTTTAAAGAAAAAAAAGGTTGCCATAACATGCTGCCATTACATTATAGGAATATACTAACCCCTGATTCTGTTTCCACAATGCAATATCACTGTCTGTTATTGGCCGAGATGGAGGTAGAGGAGGGAGAGAGGGAGTGCGATGACTAAAGGATTTGTAAAAGGTTTCCAGGGAAATGGGGGATATCTGTTTCCATTGACTTGTTTTTTGCTATAATGCTGCTACACAAATGGACTCATAGAGAGATGATTCATAGATCAGCTGAGTGATGTCAGATCCGATCTATTTATTATATGTCTGTACCATAGAGTGAGCTCAACCAGAGAAGAAAAAAAAAGTTATTTATATTTTTTCCTGGAGACTGTATTATAATTTAAAAAGATTTGTTTTCTTTTTTTTTTTTTTTGCCTGAATCGTGGTTTCCCTTGTAAAATGTGTACAGTATGTTTTTGGGGGCATTGATGACCTAAAGAAACATACAATCCTATCAAAGGGATGCATTGTTAATAAAACAAAAAATTTGAAATACCCAAAATGTTTCACACTTTTTGTGACTTCTATCTCTAACTTCTATCTGAATCCATGAAGGTCATAATAATCTTGTGATCTGAATTCTGTGGACTTTGCTGTAAAATGGCATGTTGCACACAGTTGTCACATCATTAATTTTAATTTATGGTTTTTTTTGTTACCTGTCTTGTATGCAGATTACAGCTACAGATCTTTACAGTGCTTAAATACTGCTAAAGTAGAGGTTTATACATTTATTAAATTATGTGAAAAGCTACTAGAAGAACATTTGAGTTGTTTAAAATAGAGATCATCATTTAAGATTTCCTTAAATTGTATGCTTATATCCCACTGGATAAAGTATTGGGTGGGGGGTCCTGCCTGTCACGCCTGCTTCCTCCTTATCCAGGTAAAATTGAGGGTGAGCTGAGTGTCTGCATGGCACTGTGGATGGATTTAATAAATAAAAATCAATAAAGTGACTGCAGCTCAAATATTCTAAAAGTTAAAGCAACAATATGAAGAGGGACAAAAAATAAAAACACAAACAATGTTTCAACATATATTATTTTAGTCAGACATTTTTCATTCTTTGGAAATTCTTCTCTGTACCATAAATACTTTTTTAGTATAATGCTGAATGTTTAAACACATTTAATATATTTTTGATTGCACATTTTACAACAATGCCACCACACTGCTATTGGAGAAACTAAAGTTTGTAATGCTGGAGTGCTTTTCCCTTTAAATCGCTCTGAACAGTGCCATATTCACACATACAAAATAATTACATTCAATAAAAAACATATAAAATGACACTTTCAGGAACATCTGTTGACTTCCTGCTCTTTTTTGAACGAATGGTGCTAGCTGCAGCTCTTATGAAGACAGTTGTGTAGCCTCTCGTTGGTTGTGATTGAACGTTGACTCTTACTGCCACTTATTTTCTGTCATTGCTCAGAAGTATGCACACTGTGTGTTCTGTCTTCAGTCCCACTGGTTCATTTCTGATTGAGGTACATAGTTCAGTGAATGATTCTCGTACAGACATAAATACATGACTCCTTTGCTAATCATGTCCTTTTCTGTGTCCATCCTTCTTCCTTTTGTGACAGAGGTATTCACTCTTTATATCTTAATAAACAGTTTTCTCATCAGTGCTCAGAAACGATCAGTCTTGTCCTCTTTCTCCACATAATGGTTTTCTAGATGTTGTGAGGGTTTGTCTGCATCTTTCTCAGCATGTGTAGATTTTGTGTCTGCATCTTGTTTCATCTCGTTGTCTTCATAGTTCAAGTTGTCATAAACATGTTTCATTGTGTTTCTCATCTCCAGCTCCAGCTCGGCCTTTGCTTTTTCTTGCTGCTGCTGCAGCAACACGGCTTTGTTTACACCAGGACCTATGGGAAAAGAGACATTAAGTTGTGAGATTTTTGATCCAATGTTATAAAAGCTCAACAAACCTCTCTTTTGCATACAATACAAGAACCCATGAAGAACATACCAAAGTAGCTGAGCAGCACAGGGAGGAATATGAGTCCGTGAGCCATCCCAAGGAGTGTGATGACCAGATTTAATCGGAAGAAGAAGATCTGGATGAGTTGTGCTTTAGCAAATGCCAGAACCAGAATACCTGGCAGGTTGGTCATAGCAACACCAGCAAACACCTACAAGGAACAAAATAAAACCATTTTACTAAACAGATATTATCATGTACTGCATGTAGATGTTTAAACAAACAAATACTTTTTATGAGCCACACATTTTATTAAAATCTTAAAGGTAATAACACAATCTGCTCTAAATTGCCAGTAGTTACTTACAGCGCTGCCCATGTTGGCTGTAGCCTCTTTAGCTCTCTCTACATGTGTGAGTTTAGTGCTGAGAGCGAATGATCTCGTCATATGGGACACAAACTCCACCGAGATTCCCACCGCCTGCAACACAGAGAATGTTAATGAGTAGGCTTAGAAACAACGATAGAAATACATTACGTCTTTTTACAAATTTCAGCAGTTTTTTATCAAGGTGTGAGATATTATGAATTTATTATGAAATATCGTCCAAATTGTTCAACAAAGCTAACAGAAATGAATGGTTTTGCCACATTGTCAACAGGAAGTGAAATTGCAAACTTTCCTTGCCATAGTTTGATTTGACATGACGTGAGATCTGTTTGTAACTGGCATCACACTTGCTATTCAGAATTATTACCATTAATATGGAGGCTTGACAATCAGGATCAAGTATTTAACACAACTGGATGACAAGCCGGTAATAAGCAACAATTACACATTGAGTTTTGCACTCTAATAAGGTTAGAGGGCTCCAGTGTTATTAATGGTTAGTATAGGTCAAGCTCCAAGAATACTAGATCATACATTACCCATGGTGCAACTCAGTAGCATCCATAATTACACAAGAGCAACTGCACCTTTTAGAATCTGCACTTCCAGTTATATCTCAGGCTTTCTGTCATAAATTTGAAGTCTCTGAATCATGATAATTATCAGTTATTTTTCAAGCTTCTTCTTTAGTCTCAGTAGATGTCACAGACACTGACACAGACACGTTCTTACCGTAACCAGATTGATGAGTGCCACAGCGTTGTAATCGATGCTCCACAGAGTCATGACACCAACCGTGTCTATGACGATCATGACGATGGTGATTAGGTTGAGCAGACCTGAGCGCAGATCCAAACCAAGCAGCAGACAGCACACCACAAATGTTGGCAGCAGACACAAGGAGATGTTGAAGAGTCCTTCAGGTACGATGGTCAAGTATTGCTCGTAAAATACATTAGTTACCCTGGATGGAGAAGAGGGGAAAAATACTGGTCGTCAATGACAGACTGCATAAATCTAGTGTTGTAAATGAGGAACAGAAACACTCTCAGACCTGCAGATCTGATAGAGTGTTGAAACAGAGATGGAGTTTGAGATTTAAAGGTACGTACGTGTAAGGAAATACTTCAAAGTCAGGCGAGGTCCCAGGTATTTGCCTCATGCCCATCGTGATGTTGTGGGCAAGCTCTCTGGACTTTAGCAGTGCAGCAGTGAACTCTTGAGAGTTGGATAAAGGCGTGTGGTAAGCCATGAAACGAGAGGCTGTAAATGGAAGGGGAAGCAGATACAATCACCTTAGCATCTCTATTGAAAGACTATAAGATGTTTGACAGATTATTCGATGCACCCTTTAAAAAGGGCCCTGCGTTCTGTATCCTTATTTATTTTGGTAGAGTAACTCAGATTAACTCAAGATAAGATATCTTTGGTCAATAAATAAACCTTGTGATGCCTGGATATGACTTAAAACTGACAGTCTTTAAAAAGTTGATTCAGTGTAATAACCATATAAAATCACCGCAGTCTACCACAAGTAGGTCATATTTTTCTTTAACCTCAGAAGTAGTAATCACACGCAGCATCTTTATTGAAGTACAACAATTAATGCCTTTCTTTCATTTTCCAATCAAAATCAATCATACACAGTCCATAAGCTTTTAGTGTTTACTCAATTTTCAGTTACTAAGCTGTTTCACCATATATCACACTCTCGTCTTCTCATACTGTGTGTTTGCACTAGTTTACTACTTTGAGATAAAGTAAATTGCTTGCTTTTATTTTCTCCTTGAATGACATACCTATAATTTCTCCATTTTCATCTCTCACCACAGCTGTGTCATACGCTCCAAGACCTCTGTTTAAAAAAGATGATAAAAAGTGAGAATGCTGCCCTCATGTGATGTTTTGTTTGCACATGCAGCTACAATACACACCCTTTGGGGCACTGCAGGTCTGGCCTGTTACCCAAGAAGTCCGGGAGGAAGCGGTTGAATTGTTCCACGGTTGGCCTGAGGACGCCGTTTGCAGGAGTAGACATACACTTCCGCGGACAAATGAAGGGAGCTGTTATGAATCCACAGTAGGTGGGCATTAATCAAATGAGTGTACTGTCTTTAATTTATGATAGGGAATGTGTATTAATGTGGGAGTGGTTCTTACATTCACTCGCAGGACAGAACTGTCCCTCATTAACGCCGAAGCCGTAAAGACGACAACATCTAGATCCAGGGTTCAGCCAGTCGATGAAATCATCCACCCAAGAGTTAGCAGGAATAGCCACGTAGGATCTACACGTGAAGGGATCAATGGGTTAAAATAAGGCAGGAAAAAATTGTGCGTTACTAAGGGCACTTCCCTTAAAAACCCTGATACTAAAAGTTAAGGGTTTGTACAAACAAATCGAAGCAGAGGTAACAAGAGGGGGGTCTGGGGGTCCTCCCCTAGGAAATTTTGAGCATCCAACACTTAATTCCCTGCATTTTGGTGAATATTTTTGAGACCATTTGTGCTGGAAATTCAATCATGTAAAAGGAAAACACAAAATTATTGATACACAAATAACAAAAAAAATAATTCAAATCCCTGAAAGAAGCTTACATTCAACTAAAATCTGATCTGTTATTTTTCACGAGATCTTTTTTAAACTGAGTAGTTCATTTAAATCAGAAGTTAATAAATAACTGATTAAACACTTAAACACACAGAAAACACTTTCTGATAGCTTTGCTGAAATAAAGGTTGCTCTGCAGCTACTACTGTAGTTAGACTAAAGCAAATTAATTGTGTAGCTAGTGTATGGCCAACAAAAGCCTGCAACTATTTGGCAGGTACTGGAAATTTTAAGGTGGAGTATTTTCGTTCACGTTACTCTGCACGAGTTGACATCTTGTATCAATCAAGCCACCTTCAATGTCAAAACAACAACTGACCATTGTGTTTGCTTTTAATCGTCTCTCTTGTTAATGTCTCTGTCAGAAGCCAGTCAGAGTCAAAGTACGGCACATCAAAATCGTATGTTTGAGCAGCTGACAGATCAACACGCAGATTTAAACATTGCACACCACAGTGTTTTTTATGGTGTAGCATTTTGGCGTGAGATTTGTCTGGGCAGGGTGAAAGCGTGAGACCGACAGTGAAAGCGTGAGTCATGTCACACGCCGGGGTCTTGAGAGTTGGCAACCCTGTTAAATGTGAATTACTAAAATATAAATAATCAGTCTTATCAATTCAGGGAAGGGCCTGACCTTTGGGGAATACGTTTATTTACCTTGCTTAAAACTAGATCAGAAAATTGATATTACAACAAATATGTAGCTAAAGATAGCAATCAGCTAGCTTAGTCCAGCATAAAGACAGGAAAAAAGGGGAAACAAAAGGCTATTACAACAAATCAATAGAATCAAATTCTTCATCCAACTCTTAGTAAGATAGCAGCAAGAGGGATTTTTCTCCGAAAGTAAAGCTATGTCTTTTAGCTGTCAAAGTAATTTGTCAAAGTTAATGTAGCCTCATTTAAGCTAACCTTAGCAAGCTAACATAAACTGAACCCTTTCAGTCAACACATTTCTAACCCAGTACTGCTGCTTTTTTGTAAGTTATGCATTTTGGCATGTTTGCCTTTTTATTGATAAGACAGCTTAAGAGACGAATGCGTAGGGAGTGAAGAGTGTTAGAAGACATGCAGCAAAGGGTCATGGCCAGGAGTTGAACTGGACACTATTATGATGAGGAATGAGGATGATATAGCCTTTGTATATGGGGGGGGGGGGGGGGGGGGGGGGGGCAGATTTTATCCACTAAATTCACAATTAATCCTCATTTGTGAGAGAAGACTTTCTGACTGTCAGTAAGCACCGGATAACACCTTGAAGATGCTGATAAGTTAGCACCATAACCCTCCTTATCTCAGGGTAACTGAAGTGTGTTGTTAATTATGATAATCTCTGTGTCACAATGATTCCTAGATGGTAAAATTGTCTACTTTTTCCACAAGAAATCAGTTTGAGGAAAACATTCAAAAGTCAAGAGCCACAAATAAAAAATTAGACTAAAGGGAGTTTTACAATTTGTACCACATATTAAACTTCACATTCTGAAAAAGGTAACTTTAGGGGATGTTTTGTATGTTTACGCTCTTTGTTTGGCACAATCAGTAAGAGGCACATTTTATCTGGAGCTCATGTAACTGAGTTTATTATTAACTGATGGCTGCTGGCTGCTGGCTGATGGCCTGTATGTGAGAGGTTGTTATTCTGATAGCAGCAGGTTCAAGGATGTGTCAGAGTAAAATAATAATTTGAAGGACAAAAGCAGAAAATCATTCTTTAAAGTACTGAGTACTGTCTTTTTGATAACACCTAAATAAAAGTGTGAAAGAGATGTCCAGATAATGAAAATGAACAAACTCACAGATGGGGGAAGTTGGCAGCGTACTGGATCTTTTGGGTCATCGAGAACTGATCACAGCCCACACTGGAACAGACCGCATTGATGCCTTCCTTACTGGTGAAATTGAAGCCTCGTTTTGTTACAAAATAAACAGGAACTCCAACTTCAAAGTATTTGTACAGATATTTGAAGTAGTTCAGCATATACGAGCCCTGTGCAGAGAACAGATGATTTATTATTTAGTTTAGTTACATTGAAAGAGAAGCGTTAAAGTGTTTGCTTAGAAGTCAGAGCTTACTGACCTGAGGCATGGCCAGCTCCTGATCCAGACCCACAGTCACATTAAACATAAGGAATAGGGATCCACAGAGCATAAAGATGAAAACCAGCATCTTATAAAAACACGGGACAGAACAAAATCAATACAATTCCAATCACTTGAATTCATACTTACAGTACACTCCAGTTCATAAGTTGAGAATGACAATGAAATTGTTTATGTTATGACTAAAGGGTTGGTAACTTTACCACTATGAATCTGGTGTAGCGATGCAGTAGCACAGGGGCGTAGTACTTCCTCATGAAGGGCAGCAGGAAGCCCTCGTTTGGCTTGTCTTGACGCTTGGTTGACACCGTAACACAGCACAAGAGTTCACATCGGTTGTTGTCTTGTCTCCGGGCATCCAGGGACAGCAGCGCTACAAATGCGGTCATCTGGAGGATGAAGTCCATGAGCACAGCCAGAGCAGCATACAGAGCAAAGGACTTCACTGCTGGCATGGTGGACAGGGCCCCTAAGGTAGCAAAACAGACAGCGATACACACATTGTATAAAAGACTGATGGTCCCTGTATGCACACAGGATTGCATTGTGGTCCAATCTTAATCATGACAGTGTTACCTGTTACACCAGGATCTCAAATAAAAAAAATGAAAACTCTACCTAGAAAGAAGCAAACAGACTCAGAGAGACTGCACAGGAGCATGCTGGGAGCTACATTTCCAAGGACTCGACCAATCTGCTCCTCTCTCTTCTCCCCATGTCTCCGGACATCTCTCTGTGAGGAAGTAAAGTAGGGTCTAATCGCTGAAAACACATGAGGCCTACTTGCAAAATCTGCTAACTGTTCAGTTGTTATCTACATAACTAATACCCACCTGGTACTCCAGAACGAAGATGAAGATGTTGTCAGCTCCAACAGCAAGCACTAGGAAGGGCACAACCTGTAGGATGACCAGTGAGGAGGGGATACCAATCCAGGAGTAGAAACCCATTGAGGCCAGGACCGAACAACCAACCACCAGGATCCCACCCAGACCAACCAGAAACTTGGAGTCCACCTACAAGACACAGAGATAAGAATCTAGATTTGCATTCAACTCAGTGAACCTTTTCTCCGAAACCATATCTTTTGCTGTAACATGTCTTCTGTATCGTATAACTTCATGTCCAATAAACCTATGTGCTTTAAGATAACACATATACAGCTGGTACAGTCATAATACAAGGGTTTCTCCTTATCTTAAACGTGATAAGTACTCTTTCAATAACTTTACTTCCTTAGTGAACACCCAGTTTAACCCAGGCACGTGTAAAACACATCCATTTTTCCAGAAAAAAACATTGTGGGGAAACCTTGAAACCTTTGAAGCTACATAAACACTAGCAGTTCTCAGAGGCTGCTCTCAGAATATCAAACATGGAGCTAAATGCTAACAGCACCTTAACACGCTCCGAGAAACAATATTGATGAGCCAGCATTCTTAAGCAGGTGAAACGTT
Organism: Notolabrus celidotus; assembly: GCF_009762535.1. Taxonomy (NCBI): domain Eukaryota; kingdom Metazoa; phylum Chordata; class Actinopteri; order Labriformes; family Labridae; genus Notolabrus; species Notolabrus celidotus. Next base: position 25,486,069 of record NC_048280.1, on the reverse strand, counting down.
GACTGTAATCCCAATCTAAATATAGTATGCTGGCGTATAAAGGAATTACCAAAGTGAGAAGAATTTATCCTTTGGGGAACATGAATATATGTGAGGACTTTATTGGAAGTCCATTCATCTAATGGTTGTTGACAAGTTGCACTTGAGTGTTGGTTAAAGAGTGGAGTATTTTAGGACAGGTAGACATTGTTTCATGAAGTCCTACCAGTATTCTTTTCCATGAAGAGTACTCCCCGAGCGCCACTGCGATGTACACAAAGATCACAGCATAGCTGATCATGAAGATTGGGATATCCTCAGCTGTTGTCCGATTAATCTCGTCCTCCAGAGACCTCTGTATATAAAGGGACCAAACAATAAATAGGACAAGTGACTTTAGAGTTCTAATCGTCAGGATATAGAAGAAGGGAGAAAAACCAAACACAAGGCCATGAGTCAGCAGCATGACTTTACCGTACCTCTGCCATGTATGCAAAACTAAATTTGCAGGCCGGGTCTTTCTGGTAGTCCTGGACAATTTTAAGAAACTCTGTCTCCCATTGCATGGCCACTTTGAACTTGACATTGGTCCGAGCATAGTTGTTGAGGGAGAAGGTCAGAATGAAAGCCTCGGCATTGGTGAAGTCGTCATCTTGAAAAAAAAAAAACCAACGCAGTAAGTAAACAGAGCTATCACTTATACAGAACGGGTATGTGAGGTTTGGGTTTCACTAGTAGTTACTCACTATCATATCCTCCCACAGCCAGAAAGGAAAAGACTGGAGCTCCGTAGTCAGCCATGCAGCTCATACCTAAATCAGTGATGTCCTTGAAGGAGAGGGGGGAGCTTGGGAAGAAATTGAGGAAGAGTTTGGTAGATTAATGTATCTGAGCATTTGTTGATTACTCTGTAACTCTGTAACTCTAAAATTTAATTTAATGATCCTTACTTAAGACAGTAGATTAAGTGGTCCCTCCAGTCTACTTCTTTGGTCACTCCCAGTTCTGTCATGTTAACCTTTGCGTTAATGTTGTCCAAGCTGTTCTGGAAGTACTGTACCAAGCTGTTGGTTGCACAGTCCGTGAGCGCAGGATTGGTTGGGTTTAGTGGTGCATAGCACACATCTTTCAGACTTGCTGTGCGATTCAGATCTTCTGACCAAAACTCAATTTTCTAAACATGGCATGGACAAACAAGCAATGTGTTAATGTCAAATGGTTAGCCTAATCAAACTGTTAACATCCAACTTTGATTTTGCACTTTTTACCTGAATACGTTTCTGGAGCTCCAGCAGCTCGATGATCAGGTCTTTGGAAATCAGTCCACTGAAGTTCTGCGGTCCAAACAGCAAAGAGTCATAAATGTGGCCCTTTCTGCCGGGTGCAGTCAGGATCAGCTGGTTTGTCCTGAAGAAGGGTTCAAAATTTGTGTCGTGGAAAGTCCTCTCCTGACGGGCGCGACTGTTGGGAGCAGACCACAGCTCGACTGGGTCAGTGGTGAGCTCAATGGACTTGAGACCAGCAGAGAAAACAGCCACAACTACAGCTGACAACAGGAGCACCTTGAATGAAAATCAAGTGAACAAATATGACATACTATATTTCATCAATCAGAGTGAAGACACTTTTTGTTTTACTGCTGTTTAGTTGAACTAACCAAGAAAGGATAAGTGGCCATGAGGGTTCCCCAACGCCTGAACAGTAAGCTCAGGAAAGCTTGGGCAGCCAGGCTGTTCTTGTCAGCACATGTCACCTCTGATGGATCAACAATCGGTTGAATGACTTCATTACTGTTCTGGTCTTTTCCCTTCCCCTTTTTCTCTCCTGTGTCTTTATACTTTCTTCTCTGTGACCTTGTCCAGTAAGCGACAACGATGTAGAGAAGGAAGGCAAACACCAAGACACAAAGTAGAATGATACAGATCACGAGGAAGCCATCTGATCCCATCAATCTGAAGGGGCCTGGAGGCTGAGGGGGATCTGGCATCTTTGGGCACGACTCTTGGCAGTCCTGGCAGGAGCAAGCCTCATTACCCGATGGGGTGGTCTCATTACACCTCAGTGCTTGTCCATTGTAAGGAATCACTCCTTCTGGCAGTCCCGCTGTGTCTCCCTCTTTTATCAGGTTGAAGTCAATGTCCAATGGTGCCAGGCCGTTACTGGAGTCTCCCTGAAAGTCGTACCATTTCTGGGGGCTGCACAGCTTGGCCCCATACCTACCGCACATGGTGGCGATGGCGAAGCCACCAGTGGCGGGGATCCTGACATTCTGACAAGACTTGAAGGAAGCTTCTGCAAAGTTGTTGGCGAGGTATGCCTTATAACCTACTACCACCTCCCTTGTCTTGCCAAGGGTGGTGACATTCATGACTTTTGTGACTTTGACTGTCTGGCTCTGGTTAGGACTGCAGGTGTTGATGCAGTGCAAGTGAGCAAAGTTATCAGCACAGGAGGGACAGCGGTTTAACACAGCCTTGGACAGGGTCAGACTCTGTTCAAGGGATGACAGCTGTTTGACGGAGCAGCAGGCATATGTGTTGCCCTCCCCATGGTCAAGAATAGGACACACCTGAATGATATAAACACAGAGAATTAAACCCAAACTCCATGCTAATCAAAGGAATCCCTTGTAAATATTTGTTAGAACAAACAAAGCAAAGACTTAGGATGAGAGCTAATGTATGCTTTATTGAGATTTCTGTTTCTTTCAAACATGATCAACTGACCGTTTTGAGTCTCCTGTAGTGCTCTCCTTCGAGGAGACGGGCACTGCTGTAATTGAGACAGGGGACAATAGGAGGAATGAGGCTTCCTTCTATTGTTGGGTTACGACCACACTCTTCATAGAAAGCACAGAAGCCTGGCTCATGATAGGCTGTCTCTGACAGCACCTGGATGAAAGACAGAGTAAACTTATCTTTTAAGTTTAAGGTACCCCCTCTGAAATGTCTTCCTTAAGGTAACAGACAGTTTACATCAGATTTATTGTTACATTATCTTCTATACATATCATTTACAACCACTGATCTTAATTATCAGCAGAGGTTTATCTGACTGACTCAGAGTCTGAGTCTCTGCTGCTTTGGTACTTCCCTAACTTTTTCAAAGTACTGGAATATATGCTACTTTGACACATTTTGAGCTTAACTGCCAAATTATCTATATTATAATCTTATATATCTACATATATAGTCCCTTTTGGATTAACCAACCACAAGCTGACATTCTAATCAAAACAAGTCCCATATTTATTAGTGAAATACAGGTACAATTGTACTTATGCTGTACCATCCTGATTCTACAACAGTAAAGACCAATAAGGATTTTAACTAAATAAATAAATGATAGCATGTGCTGTTAACCAATAAAATTAATTAATTCTGTTAACGCTGGTGCCCTAAGAAAGAAAAGATCACCAGATCAACTTACCATACAGGTCAGAAAAATTATGAGGGCTTCGCCACGGACCATGATTCCTGAGAGTTTTTCCTCAACAGAAGAGTCAGGGTTGTCAGGTCCAGAACAATGGAGTGTTTATAAATCACTGCTGCCCTTTTTGAAGATACATCAGATGAGGTTAGACAGTGAGAGGTGCTCTGTGTTCATTCAGCTTTCTTCTCTTTCCTGTCATCTGTTCAACAGTGTGGGTTAAAGGAGGGAGAAACCTCATGCCCCATGTCATCCCTCCTGTGATGTCACACCTGTCTTATCTGGTCTGATGCCGCTGCTGGCCAATCACACTGTGCATGATCAATCCCTCTGTCTGATTATTAACGAGGAGTAGATTTTGATAGGGTTGCTGGGGAGATCCAAAGCAGAGAGAAACTACAGGAGAGACCAACAACAACAACAACCGCACCCTGTTCTTTGCCTGCGTCAGACAGTTTTACACACTCCTAGGTGACTTTTGGTTTTGAAGCACTGAGGACATAAAAACATAAAGACAGACAAAAGAGAATTTTTATTGTATTTAAGGGCAGTGTATGTGTCAAACACACAGAGTACAGATCTCTACAGCAGATCTGACCTTGACCTTTAGACCATCTAACTGAACTTTATGGTTCAAAGCGTCTCTTTCTTATAACTCACATTTCTTTCTATCAAAATGTTGTTTCGTTGTTTTTTTTTAAAAAAACTCCTGAAGCCGAACACTGAGACTTTAACTGGCAACCATGAAAAGAAAGCGTGACTACTAACTTCCTGGATCACATCCTACAATCTATGACCTTATCTATAATTATTTTTTTTATTGTGATATCAAGGACACAATTGAGATAAAACTTCCAGCCAAGGCTGGGTGGTTATACCACAGGAGATCAGAGGTATCAGGGCGAAGGTGTGCGAACATTTCAGTTCAAGATAAACACAGATGGGAAAAAAAGACAAGATGGGGAAGATATGCTGATGTTCTTTTTTTTGTCAAACACTGATAATTCACTGCAGAACTTTGTAACTCAGGCAGCACAACCCAAAATGTAGGCCCAAAATGTAGGCACTCTGTTGTGTGTTCAAATAAAAAATCAAATCATTATTATCAGTGGTATCTTTTCATTTATTGGTAGTAGCAAATGCATGAAAAGTGTCCAGCTCTGAAATAATCAACATGAGGTGCATTATAGCTCAACTTTATTCAACTTTTTATGTTAACAGCGTTATACCTTTTTTATATGAATTTGATGTTCTTCCTAAACGTTCTTTTATTATTTAAACTCTGAGTCATTATCTTTAGGGAGGTGCACAGAGTTCAGCCAACCTTTCTTTTTTAGTGATTCTCCCTACATATAATTGTGACTCAGCCTGTCACAAACTGTATTTAAGCAAACATTGCCAAAAGATGCTGTTAACTTTTTAAATATGAGAGAAATCTCATCTTGGTAAACCCAAAACTCCGATAAAATGATGTACGAGAACATTTTAAACCACAGACTAAAAGAAAGGACTAACGTCTACAAATACTGTACTTTTTTACAATTTTTACAACTGACAAAGAGGTTCAAGAATCCCCAACAACAAATGTCTTTACTCTCTACTTCCCACATTTCCTGTCTCCCTTCAGCTGTCCTATCTAACGAGTGCATAATAATAATAATAATAATAATAATAATAATAATAATAATAATAATAATAATAATAATAATAATAATAATAATAATAATAAGAAGAAGAAGAAGAAGAAGTAGAAAAGTTTAAATAAAATGATAGCAGCATGATGAATTCAGTTCCACTGGACAACAAATACTTGATTCTGATTGGTCAAACCCCCCTAACAGTAGTTATTCAATCTGAAAAGCAAAGGTGGGTGAGGGACAACCGATCTCCTAAGTCACACATATCAAATCAATCTGTTTGAAAAGAGTTCTGTCACATCTTTGTGGTTTATGATTTTATCTCTTCTTGTCTACCACGTGAAAAAAAAAAACTTAAGTTTCTGATAGCATTGGATGACATCATGGAAGATATTTTTAATATTACTCTCAATTTATTTGGAAAATGAATAACTTAAAACTGGTGGTTAATGACTGACCAGTCCCCATCAGAGAAAAGAAGATGAGAAGTGTGAATACAGCTCAGGGACTGGCAGGGGATGTTTAAAACACACAAGGAGCTGAGTGAGAGAAGTAGCTTAAACTGAAGAAAACTGCTATGAATATACAACAAACTACACCACGTTATTTGTCAGGACTGGTTGAGTGAAAAGAAGATAAGGACATTATAAAGGTGCGGCTGTCATTTTCTGCATCTCTTGAGTTTCAACAGAAAAAACACTAATGTTTAGACTTTATGTGCCTTATAACAGTAAAGTGGTCTATTTCAGGCTGACATTACTTTGAATTATTTCGTAAGTAGGCTGAAGAAAATCTGCAGGGAGAAATGTAGCTGAATAAATATATAATTTTCAAATCATTAAAATTGTCCTCAAATCAATGCTTAATGTCGTCATGTTTATATTTAGTTGGTAGCTGGGTAATAATGGGGATAATGTATAGTTAGCTGGTGGTTGTGCGCAATAGACTCCTGACAGGGTGAGACTTGACCTCAATATGAAGTATGGACAACAGGAATGAAAATGAAAAACTGTTCACTTCACTTAAGTCTTATCAATCACAGTTTTAATCAATTAGTGGAAAATGTAAATTGAACTGTATTAATTCAGATTTTTCTAAAGGTCCACAATTCTGTATGAATGAATTGTATTGATAATGATATATTAAAGGACACAAATCTAATGTGACTTACACAGATTCTGCACAGTGCTTTTTTTTGACTGATCTCACAGACGGTTCATGTAAGTATGGATGAAACTTTTTTTCAGGACCACATGAAAAAAAAAGATTGAAACTCATCTAATCTAACGTCAATATTCTGTCAAGTTAAGAAAAGGTGTATAGATTTATTACAAATTCATAGGCTGAGTTTGACAATACACCACAGGTGTTGACGTATTAAGTCTGATGTATATCATAATTATAGTAGTACAGGTCATTTATTGTGTGCATTATAAGTGTCTTTATACAGAGTGTAAAATATATGGAATAACTGGTAAAAACCTTGTTTATTTCCATTTTCTACAGCAAATTAAACCTTTAAGACAATATGAAAAGAAATCTTACACAGGGAGATAATTGGAAATCTGGTGTCATATATCCTGTAAGCTACAGAGATTTTAAAAATGAAATATCTAGATATTTTCTTCTGGAAAACCTTGCTGATCTAACCCCTAGATAACACACACTTTCGCCTCTTTATGGGGGAGCTCTTTATCAAACACTATTTATGGAGCTAGCCAGCTCATTGTGCTGGCTGGATTATCTTGCTGTTTTTGGACTCTGATTACAGGTGAAGGGTAGTTTCCTCGGAAAGGTCACGGTTATCAGCTGAAAACTGTCTGAGAGAATATAAACGTTTACGTGATGGAGATATGGGGATCTTCCAATATCTGCAACTACATCAGATTGTCTCTTTTATCAAGGACGGTGACATGTCATCTGAGGGCTGGACGGATAGACATTAAAGTTGTTTAGTAACAGATTTAATCATAAGCTGCTTGACTTCATTATCATATCAGTCATTTTTACTTCCCTGACTTATTATTTTGCATTTGTTTCAAGCGGTTGTACAACCACTATGGCATTAAATTACTCTTATACAACATCTGATTCTCCACTATAACACTTTCACTGTGATGAAAAATCTGTCTGTTGTTATTGTACTAGTCTGATGCAAGCATGCTGAACCTGTCCAGTTAATGAGCAGCAGAAGAAATAAACTGAAAAGTTTCAATCCACGGCCATCATCGCAGATTTTGTTTACAAACCAGACTTTCTCTGTGTGGTGTCTCTATTTGGGTTTCATATTGGCTGGTCACTTCATGAGGGTTTTTTTTCTCCCCTGAAACTCAAACACTGGAGAGTGGTGTAAGCTAAAAACTGCTGCAATGCAAAAGAGCAGTACTGAAGTGAGAATTAAAAAAAACCTGCAAAGGTTGATCAACCTTGACCATCATACTCTTTGTAAGTTAAGCACTGCAGGCTGCAAATGAAACTCTGCATGACTGGAACATGCTTCATTTTCTTGTTTGCACAGCCTCACACATCCTGTTTATTCAGCAGAACAGACAGACAGACAGACGAATGCCTGAATCAGACCAGCTCAATTTTTCCTTCCCTCTGACGTAAATCTCATATTGATCCCTATTTCCCTTTTCACTTTAGTCAGTGCGTCTTTCACTGAGTCGTTACACTTTAAGGCACTCTGTACATATATAACAGTGTCGCTATCACGGTGTAGATGTGCAGGTGTGCCTTTACTCACTGTCCAGACAGTGCTTCATTCTTCATTCAGTGATCAGTAGCCCTGCTTGATTCTTCCTTGCCTGGCTGCTTGGCTTGATGAGTCGAAACATCGAGTTCAATGGATAATGATCTGATGCAAGGGACAGCCATCATTATAACCTTTAACTTTTTAATTAATAACTCAGTGTGTGCTTTTTTTACTCCGATAAGCCTGTCAAACATTTGAGCCATTATTAAATTGCATACATGCAAAGAAACATCCCAAGATAATAAAGGAGTCTATTGTTTACTATATACACTGAAAGCAAATGGCATATAAGCAGAGTAAACACAGCCTGGGTCAGTTAATTTATTTGAGGTAGTCACAGGTATTGACGTTTAGATGGCTGAATAATCATAACTGTCAGTGCATGCTTTCATTTTCTCTGTTCATAGTGGCCGGTGAAATTTAACAATTCTTCATTTTCATGTTTTTTTGTACCTCATCCTTTTCTTTTGTTTTAAGTCTTATTTTTGTGCAATTTTGCCTGTATTGATTGGACAGCTGAAGAGAGACAGGGAACATTGGGAGTAGAGAGTGGGGGAAGACATGCAGCAGATGGTCCAGGCTGGGATTCGAACTAATGGCTGCTGCGATGAGGACAATAGCCTGCGAATATGGGGCATATGCTTTAACCACTAGCCCGACAAGCCCCCCGGTACCTCATATTTGACTAGAGAAGTGTGACTTTATATTCTTCCTTGAATTGTGATTCAGGCGTTGATATATTGGTGCCATTGTGTGAATTAAATCAATAACCTATGCTTTATTCATCATTCAGTAATCAGAGGCTCTGTCTGACTCAAACAATACTTGACCAGCATTGAGGCGGCATAAAAACACTGAATCCATACCCAGAGTGAAGTGTTTTATATGATCACAAAGATTAATCTTTTTTGATTGTGTTAGTCACTGTGAATAAAAACTGACCAGATAAAGTGGCGGCAGCTATTGTTCAAAGCTGCTCCAACGACTAAAAGATCTGAAATGTCAAACAAGTCTCTTAGGGAATCATGAATTTATTATTTCATAAAGTCAACATGTCCAGGACAAAAACATTTCTATCCCTATGAAAAACTACATTTAGGTGAGTAATAAAGTAACACACATGGCTCATTTGGAAAGTTAGAATATCTTTGTACTAAAACGTAACTTGAAAGTACAAATAAAATGTAAAAAAAAGAAAAAAATACATGCAACAGTTTTTTTTTTTTTTAAAGTTCATAAAGTAAAACTCACAACAAGAATTTCAAAATACAGTGAGTATGAAAGGAGGGATAAGACGTGGTTCAAAATCTGCGCTGCTTGTTAGGTCCATAGTCTCCAGTGCCAGGGAGACCTCTCGGGAAGCCCCCCTGGCCACCTCCAGGCATGTTGTTGTTTCCTGGCCCAGCCATCAGGGGGGCGTTCTCTGCAGCCAAGCCTGCAGCACCAGCAGGACCAGAATTACCACCCAGAGAGTTTCTGTTCATGGCCATCCCATGGTTGCCCATATGCATCCTCATTTCTTGCTCCCTGTTTTCAGAGAAGTTGCCCCTGAAGCCCTCCTGCTGCCTCTTCATCATCTCCTCATTGCGCATCCTCATCTCCTCCTCTCTCCTACGACGTTCCTCCTCCTGCCGGATCTCAGCCTGTTTCCTCTTCTGCACCTCCTGACTGTGGAGCTCCTCCATCCTTCGCAGCTCCTCCTGCCGCCTCAGCAGGTCCTGCCTCATCAGCATCACCTGATGCTCGTGCCTGCCCGCCTCCATCTCAGCCTCCAGCTTCTCCTGCGCCTCCTTCATGTTGCGGTCCACCATTTCATACTGCTGCTTCTCCATCTCCATCAAGGCCTTCCAACGCATGGCGTACTCATACTCAAAAGAGCCCGGCTGAGCAAATCGTGGTGGCTGCTCACGTTCTTTGTGGTACTGCTGGTTTTTGTTGATGAGCTTCTCTGACAGACCCTCCTCATCGTCTAACTGTTCCATAGGCTCCACTGTGATAGGTCGAGGGAAGGCTGTGAGAAGATAAGCACCATCACTGCACTTATCCAGTGCCTTCCTTGCAGCTGGCTTTGATGTGTACTCCACTATCCCCTTTCCTGTGGGCCTCCCACGGTCATCCACTATGACCACAGATCTTTCTATCTGACCAAACACAGCAAAGGCCTCCTCCAGCAGCTCGTTTGACACAAAATCGGGCAGATTTTTCACAGTCAAAGCAGCCCCATGTGTTGCAAACCTCACTCGTATGGGCCTGCCTCTGAATGGGGTATCATCCAGCTCGGCTCTGGCAATCTCAGCTATGATTCTGGTCTCCAGCCGAATGAAGCCGAAGCCTCTTTCCTTGTTTATAAAGATCTCACTGGCCTTGCCGTACTTGGCGAACATCTTCTCCAGATCATCCTCGGCGATCCCGGTGGGCAGGTTTCCCACAAAAAGCCTGCTGCGCTGGGTGAAGGTTTTCTCTCCCGGCTTCCTGAAGCTCTGCAGGTCCAGGGTTAAGGCCTCATTGGGGTTGGTCTGTTCGCTGTGCTCAGGCTGCTGGCCGTTTGTGTTTGTTCCTCCGGGTTTCTTCTGGTCTCCTGGGCGGTTGGGTCCATGGTTGTGATGGGGGCCTCTGTTACCCTGCATGTTTAATAACAGAACTAATGTCCGAGTCGACGAATCGCTCGATTAAAACACGCAAACTCTTAGCAGAGAGTGGCGCACAAAGAGCTGCGAAAATGGCGAGTATGCGTGCTACAGCGACGCTATTATGACGCTTATTTTGTGCGACTCTTGAACATAGCCTGTGACGTAGTTTCTGTGCGACTGCAAAAGAATAACAAAAAGTAAGACGGAACCAGCCTCTGTAAAACGGTCATACCGGTTATGCGTGTATTTTTGTGTTAAAATGTATCTAGACATATCTATGTTGTGACTGTAGTAGCTAAAGTAGCACTGTTGCAGCTTTTAACGTGATATGCATTAGAGATGTGACGTCGGTGAACGAGTCGGTCTTGTGAACAGCTCTTTTAAGTGAACGATAAGAACCGATTCGCCGTTTTTTTTTTTTTTTTTCCTTTATTTTAGATGGACATAACAAACAATGGGTACATTCGTAAGGAGCATCATACATAAACAATAAAGGACACAGAAAAAATACAGCTTCAGTTGTTAATTTAAGGCAAATGAGAAATTATACATACATAGAAAATAAATAATAAAAGGAGTTGAGTAAAGAGAAGGAATCATTTTACAGTTCTTTGGGGAATTATTTTAGGGAATCGTATATTTTAAGTGCTTTTGGTCTTATCATTAATTTCAAGGATTTTAGGTAGCCTAAATTTGGAATTAATTTAGAAAAACAACAAATTTGGGTGGGAGATTTCATAGTTCTGTTTTTATGAATGAAGGATTTTGAGAGACACAGTATTCTGTCACAGTAGATTTCATCACTTTTATTTTTTTATATCAAACCGAAAGTTATGTCATTTATTGAAAAAGAATTTAGAATGGATTTAATTTTTATTTTTAACCATTCATGGATATCAGTCCAGAAGGTTTTCACAGTTTGGCATGAGAGGAAAACATGGTTCGCGACTCAACTTCATTTTCACAAAGGGGGCATAAATGGTCAGATTGCCCATGCTGCCTTCATGTGTCACCTGCGTGCCCCATGAGTCTTTTGTTCACACATATTGTCTACACTTTGTTATTGTTTACATTGTTTTGATGTGGATTTGAGTCAAGAAGCTGAGCCCCTGTTTGTAAAGTAGTTCAGGTGTAGAAACACCAGGTGGGGTTTTACAATTTAGCATTCGAATTTTTATAATGTCCCAATTTTTATTCTAGTTGTATACACATATATATTCATTATTCTTATTCATATTTTTTATATTTTTTCTGCATTATTAAAATGTTCTTGTGTGGAAAATATTACAGTAAAGTTGTTTTGCATGGAAATTTCTGTATAACCTGTGTAGTTTGTATTGCAATAGCAATAGCAATTTTATTTATAAAGGACATTTCATTACACCTAAGTTCAATGTGCTTTACATGGAGAATGAAAAAAAAAATAGAATACAATAGAATAGAATGAATAAAAACAGAAAAACAATAGATACACCCAACATACATCAGACACAGCAATCAAACAAACAGCAATTGTTGGTGCACATGCAATCCAGTCACAACAGTCATTATATCATTCATACGCTCGAGAAAATAAGTATATTTTGGGTCTTTTTTTAAAGTGGGGACAGTTGTTATGGACCTGAGGTCAGCAGGCAGTTTGTTCCAAAAAGATGGACCGCAGTCAGTAACTAAAGGCTCCTTCACTGGACTTTGATTTGACTCTGGGTACATTTAAAAGACTGGCACCTGCTGACCTAAGGATCCTGGTCGGGTTACACACTGTGCCACAAAGTTTTTTAGGTGAGGGAAAATTCAAAATAGTGATCTCACTGTCGAAGCATGGGGATATGGCCCCATCTTATGGACTGTTTACAAGACCCAATGCAATTATAATCAATATTTCAGAATAATTCCCACCCATAGAATATATATATTGGTTGGATGTGTAAGTTTGAATTATTCTGAACCAAATCTTATCTTATAACTGCTACCAGTGATTGTTTCCTTGATGAAAACGAGTTACCCCTGGTTGACTTCTAAAAAATGAATAAATATAACAATGAGCCAAAGAGCCAGTCTTTTGAACGGCTCTTTGAAAGGAACGGCTCCTCAAGATCCGGTTCCCTTCAAAGATCCAGAAATCCCATCTCTACTCTCGCACATATTCTCACGAGATCATAGACTGTATACGAGATACGCAGGCGCTTTCAAACACCACAGTGGCGACGGAGCGATTTCGCGGGAACTTTCTCTGACACGGACCAAACCCGCGTCATCAAGAAAACAATCTCAATAACCGGTTTAATACGGGAGCGACTGAAGCCGGACTCTTGAAAAGGTAAAGCATTATCACCCGCTTTGTTGTTGGTTTTCTCGCAGAAGTCAGTAAACGTCACCTGCAGTCCTAAAGGCAAAGTTTGGCTTCACCCCATGTCTTGCTAGCTTGTTTACAAACGTGCATGACAGTTTTGACATGCGAAAAAGATAGATTTATTCATCGAAACCTGTCATTGTCCTCTGTTTCAGGACAGATATGTTCTCCGACATGAGCGCCCAGAAGCAGGGCTCCTCTCTGCTCTCTCGCCCTGCCTCCGAGGATCAAGGCCTGGTGTTTGAGAGGATGTCGCTGGCCTACAGTCCCTGCTCCGAGCGCTACAGAATCGGGGAGCGGAGTTTCAGTCGGCAGTATGCTCATATTTACGCAGCACGGCTAATGCAGATGAGACCCTTGCTTTCAGAGAGAGCCAAGCAAAAGTGGGGTGAGTTCAGAGCATAGTAACAAACATCATGGAATCTAAACCCCTGATTTCTATGTGCCTAAACTGTATTTTGTTGATCTCTACCTGCCAGGATCAGATGTGCGTATCAGGGAGCTGTGTAATCTTCAGACCGGGGAGCAGTGCTGCATTGTTGGAACCTTATTCAAGCGTATGGACTTGCAGCCATCTATTCTAAAAGAGATCAGTGATGAGGTATGCAATCATGATTAATCCCTGAGATGAAGCGCAACATACATGACGAAACAAAACCAGCAGTAGACATGATGTTTCATGTTGTTCTGTCTCCTGCAGCACAACCTGCTTCCTCAGCCTGCACGAGCCAAATACATCAGCGAAACAGATGAGCTGATTCTGGAGGATGAGCTGCAGAGGATCAAACTTGAGGGCAAAATTGACAGAGACAAGTGTGTGACAGGTTAGTATTTGATTTTCGGCCAAGACATTTGACATTGAAGGATATCACCATCATATAAAAGATCTGTGTATGGCACTGCGAAAACACAGTGTCAATCATGTCTTTGCATCTCTTACTTTTCCCTTTTCTCTTCTAGGTAGTGTTATTGCAATATATGGAGCAGAGAGGAACGATGGGAAGTTCACAGTTGAGGACTTCTGCATGGCTGATCTTCCTCCACAGACACCAAGACCTGTGCTCAGCTCTGACAGGTAAACATGCACAAACATAAGACGTGTGAATCCCAGCCTTTTTAATGATGTCATTTTAAAGCTGTTGTTGGTCATTGTGTAGGTTTGTGCTCCTGGCTTCAGGACTAGGTCTCGGTAGTAGTCGCGCTGACAGCATGCTGGGGCTACAGTTGCTGGTTGACATGGTGACAGGTCAGCTTGGTGACCAGGGCGAACAGAGCGGGGCAGCGACGATCTCCAGAGTCCTACTGGCTGGAAATCTTCTGAGCCAGAGCACACAGGACAAGGACGCTTCAACAAAGGTAACAGGTTCAGCCCTGACATACATTTAAGCATACTAGGGATGTAACGATACACTCAACACACGATTCGATTCGAAACCTGATTTTTGTTCACGATACGATTCACTCGCGTTTCTCTAACGATCTTCAGGAAAACTGGATTGAACTCAAATTTAAATAACTATTATTTAATAGTTGCTAGTATATTTTTTCTCTTCTATTTCTCTGTAAACAAAGTTTTTCATTTTTAAGGTGTGTTGTAACTCAAATAAAACCACTGCACACTTTTTTTCAGTACCTTGCAAAAAAAGTAAAAATGACCGCACAAAAATACCTTTTGTTGAAAATTTCAGAACAATTCTCAAGAAATGGAAAGTGAACGATTCCCAAATGAAAGAAGTAAATATTAAAACAAATGAGGTAAATCTCTTTGAATTAGGGATGTAAATTTCAAGTATTGTCCTGGATTGATCTTTGGAAATGTTAACGATCAATTAACGTTTAATTATTAAAAAAACATGAACATTTTCCATGTAAAAAAGAATGCCAAATGCGCTATTTCCCCCTAAATCAAATTTCCCCCCATGACACAGTGTATATTACTAACGGTATTAAACAGCTACAGATCATATTGAGGTGTTCAAAATGTTAAACGCGCTCATAAATAATCTCTGCGGACGTGTTGACATATGTGAAGACTCAGACTTCAACATGTGGATTTACTGCAACAGGACAACTGAACAGGATCATATTTTAGACTTGGTGTCCAGTTTTCTGTCTTCTCTTATTGATAAAAAGAAGCACGTTAACGCGGTCAGGTGTCAGCCGGGAGTGCAACCAGGTCAGAATCAGTCCAGCAGCGGAGAAAAAAAGCGCTTGTGGAGACCTGTCACTCAGCCGCAGCCCCCAGCTGAGCATCTCCACTGTGAGCAGTCAGCTGATTCACATCGAAACATACTTTAAACTTAAAACACCTCCACTCAGCGAGTGACGAGAGAGCAGCGCAAGAGACTTAATGATGTTGAACTAGCGGAGTATAATGCAGATAGCGCCTTCTACTGTTTAAAAATAGCATCCCGATACAAATGATGTTGAATCGATTTTAATCCACCCTTATTTGTATACATTTTTAACCAATTTGCGATATATCGTTACATCCCTGATGTATACACATGGACTATTTGTAAATGGAACCGGCTAATCTAAGATCATTAAAGTTCCTGTTCTGTTGTGTCTGTTTTCAAAGGCAAAGTATCTCACTAAGAAAACTCAGGCTGGCAGTGTGGAGGCAATGCGTCTGCTGGATGAGCTTCTGCTTCAGCTTGTGGTGAGTAACTATGCATTTTCATGCTATTTAAATTTTGATTTTAATCTAATTCTCTACTCTTCTTTTTGCATTTAAGTTATTTTCATCTTAAGATAAATTAAATGAGTGAGTTTTTAAAACCTGAAGAAAAACTGGCTAGCTGATAGAAAAAATGCAACCGCTGTTCAGAGGTTATTTATCATGGAAATCATGCAAAACTGATGGTTCTCACATTAGTACTTCATATTTTCTCTGTTTTAACAGCATAATTTGAATACCCTCTTGGATCTATAACTGTTGGGCAAAAGAAAAGTTCAGCCACGTCACTCAGCACTTGTTTCTTTTCTAGAGTAAAGGATTTACTGTTTCATATGCATAAAATAATTGTTCCATGCAGCAGCACATCATAACATGTTTTTACATTCAGAATGTTCCTTGAGCACTATAAATATTCAATAACTGTGATCAAGATTGCCAAAAGTGTAATAAAAACATTATGGGCTGAATAAAAGTGGTGATCCAGATGTGTGTGTCACTGCCTCCTGATGTTTTTAGGCCTCAGTTCCAGTTGATGTAATGCCAGGTCAGTATGACCCCACCAACTACACCCTCCCACAGCAACCCCTCCATCGCTGCATGTTCCCTCTGTCTTCGGTGTATCCAACTCTACAGTTAGCCTCCAATCCACACCAAGCTAAAGTTGATGGAGTGAGGTAAAACGGCACACTGTCCCCAGCTTTCCACTTGCATTGCGCTTCAAATCCTGAGCAAATGTGTGTAAATGGTGAAAGTCTCAGTACCTGTGTTTGTGATTCCTCAAAGCTTCCTGGGCACATCAGGCCAGAATGTCTGTGACATCCAGAGGTACAGCAGCAGAGACAATCACCTGGAGATACTGGAGGAGACGCTACGACTCAGACACCTGGCCCCCACAGCACCTGATACTCTAGGTCAGTCACACAAGAGGATCTGAAACAAAATGATAAACCCTTTGAATGATGTTGGTTCAGTTATTTCAGATGTCCACTGCTTTCTGCACTTTTCTGTCAGGCTGTTTCCCATTTTACCAAAAAGACCCTTTCATCCTGGAAGAGTGTCCACATGTCTACTTCAGTGGAAATGCACCGACTTTTGACTCAAAGGTCGTCAAAGGTGAGTTTACATAAATTCTTGGATGATTACTTTGGATTACAAATGAACAAAATATGTACAGATAATCCAGATTTTAATATGCACCTTTGATTCCCCTTTTTCTCACTAAAAAGTGAGCAGTGTTCTCTACATCGGTGTGACCAATATACCAGTTTAGAATGCAGAGAGGTATTCTGAGCATGCTGGTGCCACATTTAAATACTTTTCTCCCTCATTAGGTCATAGTCCTGTATTCAAAGAAAAGGCGGTGGACCCTTTTAAGTAAATAAACCTTAAGTAAATACACCTTGTGGAGGGCTGGTTTGATTGAAAATACTTCTCAGCGTATGACAGCAGCTGGCCAGCAGAGGTCGGCGGTTCCTGTCTCTGCAAATTGGTCGCAGACAGGGGGTCTGTCCACACCTCAACTATCAATGATACCATAGTACAGCTATGGCCAGGGTGTAAAAGTAACCTTTTACCTCATCTGCTATTGGCTAGTGACCTCCAAAAATATGCCGGCCAAAAATATTTTTCACCAGCCAAATAAAAATATCATGCCTTATTTGATTTAAAATAATTACCATATTTTTTTAATTATGAAAATCCAACTCAAGCATCCTTTAAAGAATACAGTTATGTACAGATAAAATGAGATTATTGCTATTTTATTAAGTTATACTTACTCCGTTTAGCTGTCGGTTCCTCTTCTTGATCGTCTCCTGCCTCCTTTGTTTATTCTTTTTGTTTGTGGTGATTTCAAGCCAGGAATGTGTCACCACATCTTCCTCGAAACGCTCTTCCCGCCGTGCTACTTCAAGCAAAGGGAATGAATAGAACTCCAGTAGCTGACGTCACATTGTTCCCGACGTACCAAATCCCAATACAAGTACAGTGCGCTGCAAGGGTCAAAATAGCCTGACAGTCAGCAGAAATAGGCGAAAGTATGAAACCAAAACCTCACATGCAATACAAAATTTTCCATTGGCCACTGGTGAGTGTGTTTTTGTTTTACACGCCAAACTAATTTTTTACCTGCCATTAATGCTTGGCGGGTGTTCATTTTACACCCTGGTTATGACTATATAGGTAGTAGAAAGAGCCACACATCTGTATAGAAACTGTCTACCTCAATGAAGACTTTGATTCAGACAGTTTAAACTAGAGATGGACTGATTTAAAATTGCATTTCAAGATAATCAGCAGTCGGCCAATTCTCGGCTCACAAGACTGACTTTAATAAAAAGAAAAGAAAATAACGTCTGCAGACATTGCAGGCAGCCTCGTTAGTGTGGCTGCTGTCCAGCAACTCCAGCTTAGATACTGTACATGTGCTACTTGTACTCTGGATTTTATGGTGCATTGTTTAACAGCGTTATTCTGTAACCCTTCTTTGCACCCATATATGTCTTTTTCTTTCCTTCTCACCAGGTCCTGATGGTCAGGAAGTCCTTCTGGTTACTATTCCAGAGTTCAGCAGCACCCAAACAGCATGCCTGGTTAATTTACGTACTCTTGAATGTGAGCCAGTCAGCTTCTCTGCGTTCTCTGCTGAGGAAGACGAGGAAAGTGAGATGAACATCAGCCACTGAGGGATCCTATCCTCTAACAGTACAACATGCTGACACATTATACATTAATCATTTCTTGTCACTTCTGACCGAGGACCAGACAAATTAAGATCAAGGTCCTTGACAAGAAAAAAAGAAGACAAGCACTGTGTATGAACAAGCCTTTATTAGAAAAATCACTCTTTTATTACAGCTGTGTCAGAGGAAACGTGACAGAAGACGTTTCCCTCCTCTGACTCCTGTTACAAATGCTTTTGTACCTTTAATGACTGCTCATACTGTAAAAAATGTGTCTGCCATGAAGAAGACAGTGTAAATAATTCAACTCTGGTGAAGTAAAAAAAAAAAAAAGGTCATGACTTTCGTTTATGTGCATCTACAATAAAAAACTTCTCGTGAAATCAAAGTATTCATTCAAAAGACTGAGTAACAGAACAGTGAGAGAAATGCAGTGTGAACTGTCAAACTGGAGGATCATTAACAGGATCAGTTTCTATGAAGAGGCAGTTTGTCAAGTAATAGATACACTATACAATTAATATAGTTACCATTCTGTTCATTCCTATTGCTAACTTGTACAAAGAGAACTCCTCGTTCGATGCTCAGAATACAACGCGGCAGCAGGAACTACCAGAATGAGAGGACTGGTGCAGACCGATGTGTGCCTTTGGTTCAATAGTCATCTATCTTATACTCGTAGTTATAATCCAGGATTGAGTCCGTGAAACCGCCAGGCGTCGATGACTGCCCCTCCCCTATGGCCCAGGAGTCGTACCAGGATGTGGTGGTCTCTGGTGTTGTGGGGATGGTGGTTGTGGGGGGTAACGTCGTAGATCTTAACCTCATTAATCTAAGTTGTCGAAGGCGACGCAGACGAGCTATCCTGAGCCTCCTCTGTCGGTCCGCGCTGAGGCGTGTATTCCCCGAGTAACCGCTGTTGCCGTTACTCACACGCCTGTTGCCATTGGTGACTGCAGGATGCTGTACTCTGTTGTTGCCATAGCTTAGTCGAATTGGCTTGTTGCCGTGGAGGGCCATGATCTGCACAGATTAGGAGACACTTTATTAACCCTCTAATGACTACTACATTGAACATGTTAAGGATAAGTCACACATTGTTGATCTGTTTGATGCAGAAACAAATATGCTGGACAAACTGAAGATGTAGCTACACAAAACACACACACACACACACACACACACACACACACACACACACACACACACACACACACACACACACACACACACACACACACACACACACACACAGTACTTTTCAAAGGTCCTGGGACTTTCGCCTGAGTTTAACAGTGTTTGTGGAGTTTACACAGTTGTTGAAACACAGAGGGAGTTCCTGGGAATGCATACTAGTTTAGTTTTTAATTAAGATTTCAAAATATGATTTAATATAATTATTTTTCTCCATACGTCACTGGCCTGATTTGCACAATCTACCCGGGACTTCAGCCTGCTGTCGAAACACAGACAACAATGGGGGCACAGGAATCTTTTAGTTCTGGGGAAAGTTGTTCTGGTGGCTAAAAGACCCTGGAAATGCACCTATTGTAGATGGTAAGCTCTTTCCTTTCTCCAGAGAATGAACTTATGCAAAATACCCCAGAAGTGCTCCACAGGATGGCAGTCACTCACCTGTTTGATGCGGTCCCAGTTGGACTTGGCCAGGTTAAAGCTGCAGGCAGTCGCTCCAGCTTGGTAACCCACCACACACACTTTAGTCACAGGGGAGAAGCCTTCAGCTCGAGCCGTCACACGATACTCCCCTGGGTTCAACAGACGCCAGAAGTCCCCTGTTGGTGCTGCAGGGAAGAGAAGAGGACATATTTTGAGCTTAAAGCAAAGAGGGTGCTTTTTTTTTGATTCAATGGGACAATCATTTATTAAATAAACATCAGGCACAAGAGATAGAGATCTTAAACTCACTAAGAAAATGTTTACTGAGGTAGTGAAATTCAACTTAAAAGTAGAGTAATTCTCCCCTCTGGTTTCATGCAACTCAGCTTCTTTTTGCACCTGGTGGAGTCTTCACCCCGCCCCTCAGTTTTTGTTTCAATTTGAACAAGATATTATGTCCACAGAAGGTGAAAAGAGCAAGTCTTTTACCTGTAGTGACATCATGGTTGACCCCCTCTACAGACACAGTGGCGTTTCCAATGGGGTTCCCCTGCTGGTCCTTCACAATGCCCCTGATGCCACGATGCACCTGGACAAAGAGGGAGAAATAATGAGTTCTTTTGCACCATGATCAAGCACCTTTCAAATACACCAGTCAGTATTTTACGTTATATGCTGTGTGTTTGCGTGTGACTGACCTGCTCCATGAAGGTGAGCATTGCTTCTCTGTTTTTCTCCCACTCCTGCGCCAAGTCACTCTCATGAGGGAACTTATCACATCCCAGGAATACAGACAGCTCCAAACAGTTGGTGTGTAGGTAGCTGAAATCATTCATACCTGGGGAAGGAGTAATACATGTTGAGCTCAGAGCCTGCACTGCATACAAAGCACCACCAGGGTGTGCTATAAACCAGACTGACAGTCCAAACACCTGCAGACAGAAGCAGTATGATTGACCTCCTGGCCTCCACTTACTTCCTTTGATTGGCTTCCATTTGGCCCTGTTGACAATGCCATGTGCTCCTGCAGAGTTGTCCCCATGGCAGGAGCCGTGGTAGCTGTGTGTCATGGTGAGATGTGTGGAGGCGTAGGAGACAGCCAGCCACCTGAAGAGGGAATCGTCTGCAATCACCCGAGGTTCATCCTCAGGCTCGCTGTACTGATAACCGGCACTTCTTCCTCTGTCATCCTCTTCCTCCTCTCTGTGACCATACCCTTGGTTGTAACTGGGGTCGTAACCGTTGTCGTGGCCCCGGTCATAGCCTCGGTCATAGCCTTGATCGTAGCCACGGTCGGGACTTTGGTCATAACCGTGATTGTGACTTTGGTCATAACCATGATCATAGCCACGGTCATAACCGTGGTCGTAGCCGTGACCCCTCGACTCCACCTCTGGCTCTGCATATCCTCTCCCTCTCCAGTCTTCCTCTGGCTCCTCTTGGTAGCCCCTTCCCCACTCGTTGCCATCAAAACTTTCATCCTCATACCTGTGAGAAATAATTCTAGTTATTTATCATGGCTGCAGCTTTGAGAGGTCCGTTGAGAGCTATGCAGGAGATATATGGAGGAAAGGGTTCATATATATGTGTAATACAAAGAATCAAACAGAATGCAGCAGAGAAATGACAGAAATAGTCCTACTGTCTCTTCTTGCGGCTGTGGGGTTTCTGGCTCTCGGCGGGCTTGTTGAGACGTAAGCTGTCATAAGGATAGGCCACAAGTGACTCCCCGCCCTGGAAGTTCGCACCCAACACAAATGGGTGGCTTTGCATCCATGAGATTATGGCCCTGGTTTCCACAGCAATCTGGAAGAAAAACAGGAGGATCCACATCACACAGAGGGTCGAGCTAAAACCCAATGTTAGCACGGTTTACCCTCAATTTTTGTTCACCGACCGCAACCACCTTTACGCCGTCACTGACATCAATTGCACAGCAATAAACAATCTTTTAAAAAGAATGGAGCTTTGATTGAAAGCTACAAGACAATTCAATTTGACTAGCTGCCCATGATCATCCAAAAAGTAAAGATTTCTGCCTTTGTATTGTGGAAAGAAAGTTTGCGCATACTTACTGAGGTGTTGGTGTCAAAGCCCTCTGGTATGGGCACATGGTGGTTGGGGGTGAGTTTGGGCACCATTCCCTTATCCTCCGCATCCCACAAGATATCGTTCAGGTCTGGAAAATTCTGGAAGATGTCAAAGCCGCCCTCGGTGAAGTGTCCAGTTGTCCATCCGCTTAGCTCTGATCCCTGCAGGAGAGAATTTGGATGGGAGACACATGCAGCACAGTTGAAAGAGACGACCCTAAAAGCATGATTCTCTGGCATTTTCTTTTTGTCAGTTTTTTTAGTTTGTCAGTCAAGAAAAGGATTTTTAAAGAACTTATTTACTTACTGCTTCAAAAGCTTCCACATGTCCATCAGGGTTGAGTGAGGGCACCAGGTGGATGCGGATTCCCTCTACCAGCCGCTGTGCTCTGGGGTTTCTGTCTTTGTACTCTTTGCACAGGTACTGCATGAGAAGCAGGATCAACTCCCGGCCCATGGCCTCATTCCCATGAAGACCGGCTGTGAAGCGAAACTCTGGCTCACCTGCAGAGACAACAGGACGAGACTGTAGCTGTTTGTCCCTCCACCATAATCCTCAGACTCTCAGCTGGTGTTTATTAGGATTTACAGGAATTTTCTCTGGTGCCATCCCGGCCCACCAGCCCTCAGGTTTTTCTTCAAATGATCACCATTTCAGTCTGTCAGCCAGAAAACAGCTGGTTTTGCTTTTTGACAGAATGAAAACATGCTTTAAAGATGTTATGTTAGGATTGAAAACGCATGATTGAAGTGTGAGCTATTTAACTGTTAAAACGAGTTCTTCAGGCTTGTTTCATGGGCTTACTGAACACATTCACACCTATTTCGTGCTCTGTAGGGTTTCCAGAGATGACCATAGCCATGATTTCCAGTCCTTTGGTGCTGCGGCCCAGACTGTAGATGTTGGTGATGTTGGGACACTCGTCATGCACCGACTTCATGAGCTGAACAGATGGAAAAAAGGAAACAGTCATTATATTCACACATAATTTACAAAACAGTCCAGGATTAGTATTCAAACAGTCATTACAAGACTTTTTCAGAGATTAGTCACAGCAGCTTAACGTCCATAAAGTTTATTAAGACAAAAATAGCTACAGATGCTGAGGCGTTTCAGTAGAAAAGGGTCTGAAAATGATCAAGAGTGATGTTTAAAGCAAGCAACAGCAGTACAACATGTGCAGCTTATAAAAGAGTCATCGGGGAGAAGATTAACAACAGCAGGGTTACAGGTATTTTGGAGTTTTTGAGACACTCGATCCCACCACAGCAGAAACAGAGAGACGTGGTGCACGTTTACACACAACGCACAGCTCTGGAACTTCATTGTTAATTTAAATGTCCTGACATGCAGACAGTGTCAGTCATACTTCGCACACAGTCAGTGCAGGTTCATACAGAGAAGAGTATGGAGTGAGACCGCAGTCCTCCTCATACATCCTCAGGTAATGGGGACTTGACTCAGACTTGAATACTGAAAACTCTACTGAACAGAGTGTGTCCCATTCCTCCTTTTATACCGTTCAAAGCCTATGGACTAACACATTGCACAACTGGCATAAGTCTATGAGGGTTCAGTACTGAGACATCTTGGTGGAGATCAGGATTGGGATTTTGCTTGTGTGTGTGACTCACTGCAACCATTTCTGTGTAGCCGTGATGCTTGAATTTCAAGTAATCTACTGGAGTGACTTCATTTTGCCTGAACTGGAGATCAACTTGATCTGTCAAGGAAACAAAATGAACAAATATACACTATAAATATATACATATGACACATTTGACAGGTTTTAGTCATATGCGTGGCATTGGTGCGTTTCTCTGTCCAAAGCTCACCGGGCAGCAAACAGCCCAGCACTTCCAGCCTCATACACAAGGAGCCGTTCCAGCTCTGAGGGATGATCCGGATGTATCGAGCCAGCATCGGCTGAGCCAACTGGTTCATCACTGGAGTGTCTTTATCGCTGTTTCCGAAGAACAGCTGGATGAAAGAGAGGAGAAAGAAAAGTGAGCCAGGTGGAGAAAAGGGAGACGATGGCCAAGGAAGTGGCATGATTGTACATGGATTTACCCAGTCTGCGTATCCATCGTGGATGGTGGTCCATTCTCTGCTGTCATTACTAAAGGCCAGGAAGTAGGACGTCACAAAGTCGCTCCTGGAATGAGACGATACGTAATGGTCAACATTTCTCTCACTTAAAGGTCAAATTAAGTGTGTTCTCCTTCTTTGCTTGTGTCTTACTCATTCGATGAGTCTCGTCCTTGTGTTATGACTCCCGTGAACTCGGTTTCTCTGCGAGCATCGATCTCAAACCAGTGGATCTTCTCCTCTGAGTTTGCACACCACGCTCCCCCTCTATTACTATCTTCATCATCTGAGCCCTGAGGACCAGAGGAGACAGAACATAAAATATATCAGCTCATCAAACCCTGACATGTTTTGACTAAATCTCTGCACGTAAGTAACAGTGTTCAAAATGTTCTGATTTAAGATCAACTGAAGTCAGCAGAAACCTGGAGAAGATTTATCAGCTGTTTTTATTACTCAGCTGCTTAAACATTCGTTGACTATAAAGTTAAAAAAAATGCCAAATCAGCTAATGGAAGCGACAGACTGGGCAATAACAGTATTTTCCAACATGTGTCTGGTACCTGGTGTTTAATTCACGTCTGGCAGTGTGTAAGTG
The DNA here is from genome assembly GCF_009762535.1 of Notolabrus celidotus. Lineage (NCBI taxonomy): Eukaryota > Metazoa > Chordata > Actinopteri > Labriformes > Labridae > Notolabrus > Notolabrus celidotus. The sequence goes on along the minus strand of NC_048280.1, from coordinate 25,461,531 downwards.
ATAGCTGTAGTGTATGTAAGACCACAGCAGCCCTGCTCTGATTGTTGTGTACCTGCATGTTGAGTCTTGCCCGCTGAGGTTGAAAGATATACTGAGACATGGAGGAGGCTGTGAGCTGGTCTGGCTCGATCTTATGTGACTCCATCCCCAGGGGTGGACACTCTGCCACGTACACAGAAAAAATCAAATGGTATGTTAATCATATTAGCAAAGCTTGTGCAATGTTTTCCCCGATTTGAACAGACAGTGGACGTACTCTTTGGCTCTTTGAAGACACGTGGTCTGTTTCTGGCCCGCTCCTCTGCCTCCTTCAGCTTCTGGGCTCTCTCTGGAAGAGGTCAGAAAAACAGACTTAATGCAGAATAAATTGTTCTTTCTTGGCTGAATATTTTCTCTATTTCTCTCTGCCCAGAATCTAGGAACTCGTCATTATTTTGCAAATTTCATGTGCCAAAAACCCCCAAGGGGACCTGGAGGGCTGGATTGCCGAGGAAAAACAACCCAGATGTTGTGATTTCCCTCCCAGTCTCTGATCAGACTCGTATCATCCTGACCCAGAGAGTTTATGGCTGAAGAAGGATCCCATCTATCACTCTCATTATTCAGAATCCGACACACTTTACTTTGTGCCAAATTGACATGCTGTAGTTTATCGCTGATAGTACGGTTGGCAGAAGTCTTACAGACTGTGGGAATGTGAGACATTATGTAAGCTTCCACACACACATGTATAGGCAAACAAACACATGCACCATCAATGCAAATCAATCTGTGTATGTGCCGGCACACATCTGCTGATTCAAGTCTCAGAAACTTGTACGTTTTTGCACTATGTTTGCTAAAATTGCCTTTCTCCTTGGCTCACACCTGAATTGCAGCAAAGTGTGCACACAGGAAGTGCCCTTTTGACACCGGCCCTGACAGTGTTATATATCATCTTCTCAAGGGTCGCCTTCACCACCAGCTAACCTCTCTACACGCAGCAGACACGTGGCGATAAAATTACAACATCCTCTGCTTGCTAATCCCTCTTTGCTGCATCTTTTCTTTATTATCACCCACACTAATCCTCTGCGTGTGGATCATTCTCAGTGAACCCACCTCCTCTCATTCGCTCTGCTTCAGTCTGACTCATGAGACTTCTAAGCTTTTCTGGGTACTCTACGTTTTGTTTTGCAAGACTGAACTTTTGTCCCTGTTGTGCAAGTTAAAGCATGTATCACAGGCTTCCTGACATTAGTACAGCAGAAAGTCACATCTGCATTGTCTTATAACAGGAATGTGATCCAGGGGAGCAAACACTTTGGAGCTGTAATCTGTCAGTACTTTTGAACTGAGGTCAAATGCCGTGTTCTCTGCTTTGGAGACGATATGATCGTATGTAGTCTGACATGACTGAGCAGAGTGTAGTTATGTGAGAAGAAAAAAAGCCCATATATGAGTTTCTTTACCTTTCTCTTCTCTCTCTCTTTCTTTTGCTGCTCTCTCTCGCTCCTTCTCTACCCATTTGTCGTCTGTCTCTCCGTTTACTTTTCTTCCTGTGGAAAATGAAATACAGAAATAGTTTTATAGTATATATCAGCACCATGTACAACAGTATCTGTGCATGATTTTCTGAGATTTTGAAAGCTATAAAAACAGCAAAAGGTTATCAGTTTACTGGCAGGAGGTCCCTCTGCAGTGTGTCTTAGTATATAAATAAAACGTCTGTGTGTGTGTGTGTGCATATGTACCATACTCGTCGTAATCTTCGTACCACGTCCCTTCATAAGGAGAAGTGGTTGTCGGCTCCTCTGTGTTAAAAAACAAAACAGACAGGCATTCAGACACACAGTGACATAATCAGACTTTATGAGATTAGCATGGTTTAATGTTAATGTTTAAAAGTTTTATAGCCCGGATTTACTCAACCACAACCACTGTTGTCTGTTTGGATGCCACTGTGACGCCTACCATATAATTAAATTGTTAAATCTTTCATTTTCATTAGCAAGAATGAAAACAAAGTTGTGATCTGGTGACAGAAAGTTTTTTTGACACTGCAGAAGAAAGAAAATCCAGGGCAGATTAACTCTTTAGTGATATTCCCATGTCTATAACTTTTCATGATTTATCGTCTTTCTTCCAGCCTTAAGAGGGTGATAGAAAAGACTTATCATCTGCATCACATGCTGGATGATTTTTAACCTTCTAATTAAAAACATTGATTGAAACTTTTAAATGAATGTCTATAGTGAATCAGTGACAGAAGTTACCTGGGAGCGTTTCTACTACGATTTCAGGGCTGACCTCTTTACCATCTGGGAATGGAAGATTATCTGGCTCCTCATCTGCAGGATATGAAAAATAAAACATTTCATTCAATTTTAAAAGGTCAAGCATAGCCATGATATGAGTAACAGAGGGGGGCTGAGAAGCGGTAGAAAGTTACGGAGGAGGCTGGACCGGTGAGTGTGGGTGAATCAGTGGAAATGTTGGAGGAGCAACAGTGCAGTACAGTCTGCTGGAAACAAACAGTAATGACAACATGTCCGGTCTAGATGAGTGTGAAAGAACCACACTACGAGATGTTTCCAACATATGATCCTGTGGAAAAAAACGAGTTCTGACAATGCTGAATTCAGATGGACAGAGCATGGAAGAGATACTGAGTACTCTAAATTAAATGCCACAGGATTATTGCACATGGTATGGGTCAAGCAGTGATGTCTCAGAAAAGGTCTGAAAACATGTTGGGATTATTGAGAGGCTGTATATGTCTGATGGAGTGCTAATTATTACCATGTGGAAGTCCTAAATGTCCCCTCAGTTGCCGCAGACATGAGAAACATGCAACAAAACCAAACTGCTGAGTTAGTCCAAAATTAAACATCACAGTTATGACAAAACTAAGCCAGACTACTGCTTTAACAGCAGTGAGTTATTCATTATGGTTTAAGATTTTTCACTGTGAGTCACTCCAAATTGACAACAGTTATGTTTTTAAGTGGTTGAGCGAGTAAAAGTCTACAGATCCTTCTCTGAAAACACATTAAATCAGTGAGAAACAATGTTTTTCTACATCCTGTCATTGTGTTCAGAGCTGTTTTTAGGGGTTTAGATGAAAATTTCCACAAAGCTCTCTATTTTTTACATAAGGAGAGTTATGTGTGTGTTTCTACAAGTATCACAGATGAGTCATGTGGTTTTCTGTCTGATCAAACTGCAGACAAACTCATTCATGATGGGGATCCTTTAAACCACTTCCTTCTCTCCATCTCTGAAACACATTTCAGCCACAGATTTTCACCAGGATTCACTGATTCATCACAAGCGGTGACTATTGATACAGAAAAAGTGACGTGTTGAGACAGCTAGTGAAAAATAATCGGAATTGCAAGTTATGTTAATCTTTGATCTGTTGACAGAACAAACTGGCTCTGAAGTAGAGTAAAGGTTGCACTATTTCTCTGAGCTCTCCCAACCCTTAACATTTTTCCATGTTTTATTGATTTGACACATAATCTAGCCGCCCACATCTGTTTATCTTTAAGAGTCATCTTATCTGAAAATGATCAGAATCAAAGGCCAACTTTTGAGCCCAGTTGTGTTCAAACAATACTTCTGTTAAAATAAAATCTTTTGAGTTGTTGTTACAAAGAATCCTGCAGATCATTGCAGCAATAAATGGGTCATTATGTTTCAATCTTTTTCATGTTCAATAAACTGTCCCCCCACAAAAATCCTTCAAGAAAACAAAGCATGGAATCAGACTCACATGTGGCATCCCAGTAATCATTGTCATCTGTCCCAGCCTTCCCATCAACCTCTGGAGCAGGGGGTGTGGGGTCTGGCTCTTTCCAGTAGCTGTCATAGTTATCAGTCACAGGAGCATACGGATCTTTCCCGTCTGGTGTCCAGTAGTCGTAAGCATCAGGTGCGGGGGTGGACAACTCCTTCTCTGCTGGTTTCCAGAAGTCATCATAAGTGTCTGTCACTGGTGCAGCTGGGTCTTCCTCCTCAGGTTTCCAGTAGTCGTATGGAGGGTCTGTGACCTCAGGCGAGGGTCTGGATGGTGTGGGGGCTTGGTCCCAGTAGTCATCGTCCTCTGGTTTCCAGTACTCATTGTCTGACAGATGAGCAAAGAGAAAGGATGACTGGGGGCTCAGATTTCTGGACAAAAATACTGTGAATGTTACCCAAGGGGATCTTTAGAGACACTTTTGTTTTACGATGCGTTTGTTTTGAAAGGGGATCTCACTGAAATACAAACACTTGATTTGAAATATAATACAGCAACTGATGCAGGAAGCAGAGTGAAGCAAGCTTACACACTGTTAGGGTTTCTTATCAAGTGCATGTTGAAACAAATTTTCTTTTCAGGACAGGCTTTAGGAATTTTATGATTCTAAAATCTGAAAAGCATTACAATATTTATTTTTCAGTGACTGAATTGTTTTCTAGGACTGATGTTAAAGAATGGGGACATTGAAAGGGTTCAAGTTCACCTCATATACAGTGCCTAAAATTCCAAAGAGACCTCAGGGTGGCATGGACCCTTCACCGATTGGCTACATGTTGCTTGCAGCTTTGTTTAAATTTCAATGTACCACATTTCCTTTTATTTGTAGTTGGTACTGTAAATTCTGACTTTGGACAAACATCTTCATTTTTAAGTCATTTAAAATTTAAATGTTGGGCCAACATTTTCGGATTTTTATTATTATTATTATTCTTTACCTTTCTTTATCCTGATGTCAGGAAGGGGGGGGAGTGGGGCGCAATTGCAGGAATAACCACTAAAATCACAAGCAATCAAAGGGAGGCCAACAAACACAGGTTCCCTAACTAAACAAAGCTTTACAAACAAAAGGGGGAAACTAAACCACTGCTGCTGAGCAACTGACTGGAGACTAAATTATAAGGAAGACCCAGGAAATACTGCTTAACAAAACTCAATGGCTACTAGGAGGCCTTGGAACAGAACCCAAAAGGCGGGGTTAAAAGGACCCGCCCGGCATCAACAAAACTACTCTCTTGTAGTGACTGTAAATGGAGTGCAATTCACACAGGGAGGGTTTTATGGTGCTTATGCAGACAACACAGCACAGAGAAGACATGGAAACAACCTCTCACTACCTCGAAAGGTGAGCTAAGGAGTATGGGTTCTTGTACCAGGTCCCAATCAGGGGCTATCAGGCACATACACCTGACCCTGCGCTGTGATGACGAGCTCACCAAGCTCAATGAGCAGCCAAAGGGAGGGTCCTCACACCCGAGAGAAGGGTACGCTCTCAGGAGAGCAGATAAAGGTTTTTGTAATTCCTTGTCACTTTAAATTAAGAAGTCTTCATCCCTAGCCTCATGTGACATCCCTGGATAAAAAACCCTCTATTACTTAATCCAACATCTTTTACAGTAAACCCAAAGTCTTGTAAACAGACTTCTAATGTTTAAGAAGTCTGTTTAATAGACCGAGTTCCCCCTTTGTGCTGTCTTTTTTTGTAAAGTTTAATAGTGGAAAGTTTTACCAAACCAGTTGTGTGTTTTCAGATACTAATAGGGAGATTTGTGGCGTGTCAATAACTGAAATATAAGAATAACCAGCACATGTGGGAATGATTATTTCCATATCATTCCCAAAGGTCTGTCACTCACCAACATCAGGATAGGGGTAGTCAGTGTACGCCTCAGGTTGAGTAGGAGGTTCAGTGGGGATCGCTGGAGGCATTAGAGGAGTAAGAGGTCAACATTACTCATTCACGTCCAAAGTCAATCAAGTCCAAACATTTCTCTGTCCTGACCTCACCTGTAGTGGTTGGTGGTGGAGTCGTGGTTGTCTGTTTGTCCTTCTTCTTTCCCTTTTTGTCTGTTTTAGGCTTTTTGGTGGCATTTGGATCTTTTGGTTCTTTGTTCTTCTTCTTGTCCTTCTTCTTCTTTTTGCCTTCTTCAGGAACTCTCCTCACCCTGCCAAGAATAGCTAACAATACAACGAAAACAAAGAAGAAGGGAGGGTTTCAAAAGTGTCACTTTGTTGACTTTTGGTTAGAATCACATTAAGCACGTAGCAGTCATGATCAGAATATTACTCATGCATGAATTATCTTTTTTCTCTCTTAATTTTCTGCTTGAGTCTCATTTCACTAGCCAATCAATCATCCACAGTGAACTTGAAATCAACCCTCTCTGCTTTAGTTTTTACATTTTTCAAGTGATAAAAATATCTCAGAAGGTCAAACTCTTCCACTACCAATTAAATACCAAATCCAGTGTCAAATCAAAAGCTTAAGTAATCCTGGCTTTTATTTATTTTTTGATCATTCAAGATCTATGTGAGAAGAAAACTATGCAATTATTTCTTTCCTGCACTGTCGAACTGTGAAGGCTGGCAGGGAAAATCCAGACGACCAGATTTCATTTCAGTGGTTGCTTGAGGTCCATCAGTATTTCCCTCTGAGGTTGTCTGAAGTTCTGAGACACTTTCATGGAAAACACTTCTCTCTCTTTCCATTAGCTGTGCTCTATTTACCACGAGTCAGATTTAATGACCAGAAATCTGTCCAGACACTCATAAACGTATCAGCATCACCTCAGACAACATTTTAACACTAGCATAAACCCATCACTGAGGACATCAAACAGCTGCTTTGGACTGATGCGTATGGGTTACATTTGAAGCATGGGTAGAAAGCCGTTCTTCAGGGGTGACACCAGAGTCAACATTAATCATGCAGCAACAGACATGATGGAAAAGGTCAGTGTCATGAAAATCTGCCTGCAAGATGTTGACTCTGTCTTCTTCTCTTGTTTATTTGGAGCCAAAGAAATTCATTTATTCTGTGTACACCCTGTGGTGGAGGTGCAGGAAGGCACCTGGACTTTGTCATGCTTGTTGGAAATGTCAAAACTGAATGGTCTGTTTGTCCTTACAATAGCTCAGACCATACCTGAACCACTTTGATGTCTTAAATGTGTAACAAACCTGTGTCTTGAGTTAAAATCCAAATTGTTTCCACTTACCTGCCTGTGCAGCCCTCTCTGAGTCTATTTTGTCTCTTTTACTCCTTCCCAGTGGGTGTGGGTCCACTTCGAGCCCATGCTGCTCACTTTCTGGGTCATCCAGGGACTCATCTTGTAGCTGACCCCCAGCCTGCCTGTTCCCTTCAGTCTCCCGGAGTGAAATTATCCCCCCTGCACTCTCCCCTCCTCTGGGGATCAGCAGGCAGCACAGGGCCAGCAGAGCCACAGACACAACCACAGCCTGGCTTTTCATACCTGCTGCTTGTCCAACTCCACAATCCTTTTGGTTGGGTTGTCCAACTTCTTCTTGCCACCAGAAAAAATCCTTTTCACCCTTTCCTTTCCTTTCCTTTGCATGCAATGTGATCCACACTTTTACTCCAGCAGGGAAACTTCTGGAGCTCCACAGCCACAGCGACAAGCAGACTCAGAGTGGGTTAGACAAAGATGGAATGGGAGGGGGGTAGGGATCAGCGGGGAGGGGAGGGAGGTGGGTTACAGAGGAAGGAGAGAGACAGAGAGACACAGAGAGAGAGAGCAACAGTCAAGCCTAATGAGTAGACTGGGTTCCTAATTGCCCTGCAGCTAGGGTCAGCTGAAACAACAGCGTAAGGCCAGAGGATCCCCTTCACCTGGCCAACGAGTCACAACAGGTGCAGGACTCAGACAGGAGCTGAAGAGGGGAGGAGGAGGAGGATGAGGGAGGAAGGGCAGGTGAGGCCTCAGACTACAGGGTTTGCTCCTTCTCAGAAAGAAGACAGCTCCTTTCGTTGTCCATTGAATTCCTCAGTTGAGAGTGTTGGTCCTGCAGACTGACCACAGAGAGGAACAGCAGGAGAGAGGAGTGACTCTGACACCGAATTCCACAACAAGAGGAGGAGGAAAAGTAGGACGAGGAGGAGGAGGAGGAGGAGGAGGAGTATGGAGCAACAAATAGGGATTTTGTGTATATAAACATAACCAAGCACTGCTTATCATCATTGGGAGGAATTACAGAAAAAAAATCAAATCATGAAGGAGAGGATTTGTTTTAGTTTGGGAACTGACCTTTGCTTTCCATAGTCACTCTGTGGTGCTCTGTCAGTCTTTACTTGCTGTCTTGCATTTAGCTCACCTTCTGCATTCTGGAGAAAAAGTTATGGCAGGGACAGGGGACACTGGAGGGACACACACACATGCACACACACACCCAAACCAGGAGAATTGTTTCAACAGATGACAGAATTATAACCTTTTAGGATTCAGTGTTTTCTTTGCCAACCCCCTAACCTGCCCCTCCTCCCCTCCTCCTGTGTCCTCTACCCTCTGTTTGCAGAGCCTGTCAGGGCCTTCAAACGCTAGACATGTAGTATATTTTATATTTGTCTCAAAACCTGGTACATCTTCTGGTGAAATTTTGAAATACCTGACAACATATTTAGCTTTGACACTTCAAAACTGCAAACACACTCATTAAAATTGCAATCAAAGAAAACCTGGAGAGCTAATATGGCAGAGGAAAGGGGAGTCATATTACCTGCCTATGCAGCAATTTCCTATGCAGTCACCTCAGGCTGAGTGTTTTTTTGGCCACAGTTTCAAAAGAATCTCTACTTTATGTGACAGGGGAACTACCATACAAAAATGTCTGGTATTAACATAAAGCATCAACAAGAAGAGAAAATGTACAGGTTGAAACTGAGAGTGTAAACACAGCAAGTGATTGCAGACTCACATGCCTGCAAAAGTAGTTTAGTTTATACATTCCCAGCTTGTATTTCATTTTTGAATTTATAGAATGACTGTGAACAATTTGATTTTAGAAAAACTGCATTGCAACATGCAACAAAATCAGGGCAGGATGTGACTTAGGCTGGAAAGTATGCAGCAGATAATTCAGACTACAGTAAGGTCAAGCTGAGGCCTTTTCAATTGGCAAGGATACAGACAGCAGGGGAGCTCGCTGGAAATGTCTTCTGTTTTTTTCCAAGCTGAAGCTGTTCCGCAGAACAGACAGGAATCTTTACCAATGTGCCTCAGTCATTAAAGCCAGTGGAAGAGAGGATGACTTCTTGGATTTTTGACACGGCTTCCTCTGCTTAACCAAATTTCACTGGCAAAAAATAAACTTACAGTCCATCATTCACTCACGGCCGTAGTTATTTTCTTAATGACTCACATCATGTTGTATAGAACACGGGAGCTGAATTCATATTTGGAAATTAATGTTCCCAATTCCCCTAAAGAGCACGTTTTAAAACAAAATTGAACAATAAAGAGTGTAGTCACAAGAAAACTCTTAAAGCTGCTGTTGGTAGTCACAGATTAAACATCTGTTCAGAGAGAGGGACTTCAAATGTCAACACTATCCCTCCAGACCAGATTTCCTCTTAGCCCCCCCACACAGATCGGCATGTGCAATCATGATAGTGCCAGACTCAAAACCAATCGGAGGACGTAGTAGGGGCTGCCCTTTAACCAATCAGGACAGAGGATTGGAGATTAGCTATGATTGGTCTGTCATAACGGGAACAAGGGGAATAATAACATTTCTTGATAAAAAAAAAGCCTTGGAAAATGCAGAGATTTCGCAATAGTCTCACATTACTCCTTTTAATGATCAGTTCCGATGGGCATTATGACCTTTTCTCCAAACCCAGCAGAAAAAAAGGAACACTTTTTATACCATTCCTACCAACAGCATTTTTAAACTGAAATGGAAAACTCAGGAATTTGCTCCTATGTGACCTTTAAAAAACTTAATATATGTTATCAGTAGTTTGCATTTGCTTGCAGCTAACAATCTGTGAAAGAACGAGAAGACGAAAAACGTAAAGAACTGTCAGTGTCCCTTGCTAAAGTTAGCCAGCTAATGTTAGCTACAGACAGCTTCTAGCAGAAGAGCCTGAGGAATGGTGTTTTAGAAAAGGTTTTATTTTGATAAAGTTACACAGTCTTGCTCTTAATGACTGAGTGATATTACAAACCATGTTGGAAGAACTATTCAGATAATTTTCTTTGAGAAACATAACATATTGTCAAATGACAAAATAACCATTAAGTTACTTAAAAGAAAGAACTCTGTGCAGAGATGTGGTCTGATATTGTTCTACTGGTCAACATTAAGCAAAACAATATATATTTTATGTGTGAAATTATAATTTGGAAAGTAACCAGAACTGTGCAAAGATCTTAAAGTGGAGTAAGAACTAGACTTTCCCCACTTGAAGTCCAATGCAGTAATATGAATCGGAAGCCTACTAAGTAATTCATAATGCACTTCCCATTTCACCAATAGTCGCAAGTCTTATTTTGCTTGCCTGAGTTTAGTTATACTTTTTGCATTTCATTCATTTACTTAAATTACATTGTATATGTAATTTGTATTTACTGGTGCTGCTGCTTTGCGAATAACAATATGAGTGTAGTCACACTTGACACACAAAAATGGTTCATTAGTGATACAGACAGAAGCAAAGAACATTGTAAAGACATGGGTTTTAATTAATCTGACATTGCTTTTCTTTGTGTCTTTAAACTCCTTTATACTCCCATTATACTAGTATACAAGTTTAGACTCTGAGCACACAGCCTTCATCTGAGCATCAGCATCTAGGGAGCAGGAAACAATGACATCAGATAGAGAGAAAAAGAGAGAGAGAGAAAGGGAGGGGGAGAGGAGAGAGTTGGGGGAGGGAAGGCAGGCGAGACAGAGTGAGAAAACTGCTGTATTCCAGCAGGCTCACTAGGTACAAATGGAAACAGACTTATATAACATCCTGCTCATTTCTTCATCTCTCATACTAGACATGTGGACACCTTACACACTCCAGTAGAACACTGAATATATAACTGATGTCTGTGTACTACATTAATAACCTTCTCATGAGCCTCTTAGTGATATAGTTGAAGTCAAGTCTAACATTTGTACTTACTCTTCCCTGAAACCATGTGCAGATTTAGAATAGAAGCTATTAGCACAGACAGCACAGCAAAATATTAGCAGATATGAAAAATGGCTCTTGGAGCCGGATTTTTATTCAGATTAGTGATAAAAGCTTGGCTGAAATAATTTTCCATCCTGTGTGTGTGTGTGCTATGATTCAGCAAGTCCACCACAGCTCAGTCATCTGGTACTGTGGGACTGGAGCCACGAGTCTGATTAAGGACAGATGTAGAAACACGCAGCACTAAGATTCCTTGAAGGCATCCTAGCTTTATTGACCCAGAACCAAAAGTTTTGATTACCTAAAATATTACAACACTGTAGCACAATTGACCTGTGTTATAGCAAAACAAGTTTATGGAAGCTTACTTACTAGGATTGTGTTTAATGACGTCAAAGTAATTTGTGTCCCTGATAAAAGATGAAGCACAGACCAGACAGAAAGGCATTGAACTAAAGCTGAGACTTCCAAGAGTATCTAAGCAGCTTGCCAATATTGGTCTTCGACCAACATGATGAAGCATCAGTGGAACTTCTGAGGTTCACTTGAATTCAAACAATGAAATGGAGAGAAAATGCAGATTAGGTTTGAATTCCACAAAAGTAAATTTAAACATATTTGAAGACTAAAGATGACTAGTAGTTGGAAGTGTGTTATAAAATGTCATTATTCAGATCACTAGTTCCTGATAAAATATTTTGAAATTTTACAATATTCACCAGCATGTAAATGCAACACCCCACATCACACAGAATGTAATGTGCTTTCTGTAAGTGTAGGTCCTTTTAGTATGAGATCTGTCTAAGTGTGCCCTCTAGTGGCTGACTTACAGAACAACCACTGAAACAATAAAGGCCCAATTCAAAATAAAAACAGAGAAGGAGGAAAAAATCTGTACACTATATAACTGCACAATTTCTGACTTGTGTCAGTATGCATTCTATAAACTTGTATACCTAAATGTGCTGCTGATGTGCAGTTTGGCCTAAAGGAGGAACCACTCACAACTGAAACATGTTAAACAAAATGGAAATGAAACAGACTTTTGGTTGTTCAGGAGTATCAGGAGTATAAAATATTTGGCTTCTAGCTGCCAAATTGTAATGATTTTTAACATTTCTCTTTTTTTTTTAACAGGCATTTAAAACTTGCATAATTTTTGGGCAGTTAAAATGAATCCTAATGGGAAAAATTATCAAATCAATAGTTTGAACACTTATTTCTGCCCATAAAATTGCAAAAGATGGTGAGAAAGCTCAAGGATGGTATTGATAAAAAGTACAACAAAGTACTTTTGGAAGTTTAGCAGTTTGATTGGCATACCAATGCTTCTCAAGAAATTAGAATATCATAAAAGAATATATTTCTTTAAAATAATTACCAAAAGTTGGTAAGTAACTGGAAACTATACAACTTTGGGCTGTAGACCATAATTTTCAGAATTAAATGAAAAAATACTTTGATCATTTAGTTAATACATGAGTCCAGAATATATTACATTTTCACTTTTTTAAAGAATTGATGTAAAATTATGATTTTGTGATATTATAATCTTCTTGGATGTACATCTCCACACAAGTATTGTTTTTACTGTTTGTTCAATGCAATAATGTGCAGTGATCAGTATATTTAATGGGAGTATAGACAATGTATACATGTAATGAAAATTTCCTATGTATGTGTAATTAATGCAAATATTCAATTCAGCTGCATAGCAAGTTACAAAGGGTTCAATAATTCCACAGAGAGGATCCATTAGTTTTTAAACAGCATTTATTTAGCTTTCTCCATACAATACATTAAATGTACAACAGCACATACTGTATTCTGAAATTACTCTCAGTATAAAATAGGGCTTCTACAATCAAGGTACAGTCATAAAATGCTCTGAGGGACATGACGATGACGGCAACAGTAAAACACCTTCATATAAAGCGCAGGATCTTGGGAGAAGTGATTGTATTTGCCGAGCTGCTGCTGCTGTAGGAAGCAGAACTTCACACACCGCACCTCTCAGAGCATCCGACATCCTGCAAGAACCCGTGTTTGTGTTTTTTTTCTCTTGGTTCTGGTTTCACAACTGAGGAGATTTCTAAATGATGATCAACGCATAAGAATATGATCTAGCACAACTGCAGAAAATATAACTTTTGGTAATAAGAGAGGATAAATCAGGCCTTTTTTTTTAGATACTGAATATAAACTGGGGGTCGAGGGTCAAAGCATACACCGCATTATGACTGCTAATCAAGCCGATATCTTTACAATCAAATATCAAGCTGTTTGTTTGTGACTATAGCTGTAAAGATCGGATTGTTTCTGAGTGTTTTCCTGGACACCGAACACTTAAAAACAGCAAAAATATACTGTACTATCACTGAAGCCACAAGAAAACAGGCTTAATTCAAACATCAGCCAATTAAAGATCATCTTAAAACGGAGGTTTGATATCTGCAGATGTGCATCAGAGCGCGCGGGCCTATATACTCTCTGTAAATGTGTCTTTAAATAGAATACGCTTAACATTGACCAGCTTTCTGTGTTAGTTTGCTATTACGCAGTGCTTTAGGTGTTGAGTATACATTATATAACATGTCTAATTTGTATGAAAGAAGGCCTAGGTAGAAGGAAACGTAAAAGAGTCCAACTGAGAGGAGAAAAAGAAGAGATTTGTCTCAAGTCTTGAGGTAAGCAATGTGTTTCAGTATAATGCCCTACAGACAATCATACAGTTACAATCATTAATTCTCTATATACAAACTTCCTGATTTACATACACTGTACTGCTCCTCAGTTTACAATTTCATAAAACTAAACGTGAGATCATATCCGTGGTGCAATTTTTTTTTCGGTGGGACTAAGGGGATTTAATGAAGCCTATTTAATGAGGCAGGGGTTAATGAGCATAGTTATGGCTATTGAAGATGGCCTGCTTCCTCTTGCATACGTCACACACACTATCAAATATCTACAACAGTGCAAATATTTCTGTTCAATCAAGACACTCGCAATTGATAAGCTAAACTACATCAGCTCATTTTTGAAGTCGTATGGTGGAGGAAGGAGTTGGCGAAGTACAACGATTAGAGTAGATGCTGACATAGAAAATGTACATGCCCGGGTATTCTATGTATATAACCATGAGGTCTGCATGTATGAGGGGTCACATCAACTCTCTGTACTGCGTTACATGAATGGAGGAGGTCTAATGTGGCACAGTGGCTCAAATGAAAGAAAAAGCAAGGAAGCGAGGACCAACCAACATGGCTCCACTGGATGTAGGCACCATTTTCAATGTTACCTTCTTAGAAGACAAACTGAGCTCAACATGTCCAAGTTTATCTCACATCTCTCCAAAACATACGCCGCACCACCTTAATGTGTGTCCACTGAAGGAGACTTAATGCAAATACGAAATAAATGTGCTATAGTAGTAACAGTTTGCGCACTCATCGACACTACAGACTGTAACTGAGACATGACATCAACAAGCTTTACAAAGAGGAGGAGGAGGCTATAAGATGCTACAGTACTAGTGCTACCTGAACATGCTACAGATTGAGACTACGACGATGGGAAACGGTTTCACATTAGCACAGAGCAGGAACCAGCTTTGCTGAGGAGCTCTACCCATTCTGAAACCAGCTGTGTGTTTTGTTTTTTTTAAAAAGCAAACCAAAGAATGTGTTCCTTCAGGATAATTCTTCAGAAATGTTATGTACCATTTTTAAAATGACTGAAGTACCAACTGTGCAGCTTGATGGATCAAGTACTTAGTAAAGCTGGCTTATTGTGTGCAGAGGAAAGCACCCCATCTGTAGTCAGTTCCTGTCATACAACACGCGCACATACACCACGCATGCACGCGCACATACACCGCACACGCACGCGCACATACACCACGCACGCACGCGCACATACACCGCGCACGCACACACACACACACGCACACAAGCACAAACACATTTGCTCGCACAAGCGCACAAACCCTGAAGTTAGGAACGATGTCTATCGTCACACAGCACTATCGTTTTGATTATCAATGAGTAAGAGCTGGGATTGCATACTGTACCATACTTCTCCGAGGAGAGGCACCCTTCATCAATATCAGCTCACTCACACACACACTCCAACATACATGCTCACATACATACACACTAACACACAGGAATAAACTTTGAACTGGTCAAAAAAAATTACAATCACATGCTTTATAACGGAATGTAGAGAAAGCTCATACCAGACCTTGATTTTAGCCGTGACCAAACCAAACGCACACACGCTGTTATGACGCGTCTCTTCAGCGCTGACCGCAACAAAAGGTAAGAAGTCAGAAGGTTTTCAGACATTCTTGAAATAATCCATCCATCTATCAGCTTTAACAACTATTTTCTGAAGTGCTTTTGCACATAACTGTATATTTATTACAGCTGTCCCCTTCAGAAAAAAAATAAGATTTTTATTTTTAAATTATTTAAAATATATCTCCCCGTATCAAGTGGGAGCTCTGGAGCTAGTCTATTAGACCTCTGACAACAAACACCTTGAGTACACCAACAATCGGCTACACCTTTACACATCCAGACTAAACGTCCATTCATCTTTCACGATGTATATTCATCTATTTCTTTCAACCAGAAATTGCTTAATGATCAAACTTTCAAAGAAAGCTGCATCAACTATTAGAACAGCCTCTATGAGCACTTCTTGCTCCCCACTTTAAATATTAATCTGTACCCACTCAGGTGTATCTATCTGCTGCTTTTCACTCATGCTGTGAGATAACCTGCTTCTGTGCATCTTGAACCTGGTTCATGTCTCTCTCTCATCCTCATGAACTTAAGAGAACATATCTGACAAGGCAGCCCTTCGCTTGCAACATGAGCCATGAGCGAGCTCATGTGAAAGAGTTTTATCATGGGAGCGTGGCAGGACACACAGCCTGTTAAAAAGCTGATGCATCCACCTCTGCAATGCTAACATACCCTGACAAAAAGATCCTAGAGTCATGAGTGTGTATGTTTTGGACTTCTAGGCAGGTAGAGTTGACCACAAGAATTTGGCAGCTATTAATTTGGCTACTGACTCCACAGAAAAGTGCTAACATTCACTTTCCTTCTGTTTTTGTGACATCTTGTGTTTCTGACCTGTATTGCCTCTTTATGTTTGACCGCTCTATGATTACTGTTTCAAAAAAAAATCTATAATAAAAAAAAAAATCAAATATAGCTCTGAGAGACCCCTTAGCTTAATCTGATCAAAGTGCAGCACTCCAGCATCAGAGGAGGAGTGGAAGTGTTCGAATGGGTTCAGACAGCAGGTCCTGGGTCAGGGTCTGGTGGGGTTCTAGCTCTCTGAGAGTAAGCCACTCGCACATACTGTAATAGATATAGTCACAAAAGGGATTGCTCGCGCACATACACACACATACACGCACACGCGCACGCGCACACGCACACACACACACACACACACACACACACACACACACACACACACACACACGCAGAGTCTAGCTTAGATGAGTCTGGCCTCTCCCTCCATGTCTGGCGGCAGATCACACACTCCTGTGAAGTGCATCTCCTTTCCCTTGCTTCCCGTCCCGGCTCTGGCCCCTCGCTCCCCCAGGCTGGGAGAGGACTGCTGGGCCTGTGGGTCTGGCGATGTCCCACGGGGGATTCCACCTGCCCGTTTCTCTTTCAGGAAGAGCTCTAGTCGGCGCAGCATCTGCTTGGGGTTCTTTTTGGCAAACAGCTCCACTTCTGAAGGGTTAGAAAACACGGAAACATTGGGATTCATGCCGGGAGGACAATCTGTGTTTGAGTCTGTTTCTGTAATCTGACTGTTGAATTAAAAGCAAAGACTCATGACTCATGTTTTAAAGGGAGAGTGCAACATTTTGGAAAATACACATAAGGCAGGGTGAGAACGGTCATGTTTGTTTGTTAAATCTAAAACCAAAGCAAGCAGCAGCTTAGGATATCTCAGAAGGAGGAAACAGGGGAAGACAGCTAACCTGGGTATGTCAGAAGAAGGTTAAAGAAACCAACTTATAGCACATCTACAGCCCATAAACAAACATGCCTGCCCATAACTCATCTGTTTTACACACACAAAAACAGGCAGGTCCAAATGACAGTGTTCTACAGGGTCACTTGCAGGACTCTTATTTAGTCCAATGTAGTGTCCTTTTTTACACATTAATCTTTCATATAGGTAGATTTTGTGACCGCCAACTGCTTAGAAATGCTAAAAACTCTCTGTATTTTTCTTTACCTTTAAGCACAAAGCCAGAGTCAACAATGGTCTTCTGTTGGGTCCTCCACAGTTGGTACAGGTGCAGATAAGTGGCGACGAAGAACTCATTCAGCACACCAACAACTTGCTGACGACGATTGCACTCCCTAATTGGATGATGAACAGGGAGACTTGTTGAGGTGAGAAGATACATTCTAACATCCAACCTCAAGAAGGTGCTGTAAAACAAAAAGAGGCCCTACCAAGGCCCAGTAACTCACTTGGACAAGGCTTCCTCTCTGAGTACTTGCAGAGCGATGCGGGTCATGTTGATTGACATCACACTGAATGGAAAGTTCTAAAACAGAGAAAAAACACAAGGAAATTGAGGTCCATGAGGAGTACTTACAACGACTACAAGAGCATGTCTTGAAACACGCGCATCTCGGAGCCGAGATCCCTGAGGGGAAATTCTCCTTTGCTCTAATTCCCTCTGCAGGGAGAACAGAGGTCAGGGTCAGCTACAAAGCAGCATGCCTGGAGAGGGAGGAGTTTCAGTTTTCTATGGAAGCAAAACCTGAGCCTTGACTCAGTCATCCACAATGACCGTTAACATAACACACATCTCCAATTAATAAAACCTCATGAACACATTAAGTCTTTCATGGCCTGATGATACCTGTGTAGGGTGTTGTGATAACTTGTAGATGTCTCTAGCCAGCGGTAGAGTCTCTGGGTCCATCACAAAGTAGAGAGTGTGCATCAGTCCCAGGAAACCAGTGCCACGTAGGTCAGTGGCTGGATCTGTACCTGCAGTATGCAAAACAAACCAACACTATTTATAACAGAATGTATTCATTTATTTATTTATTTAGAGACACTAATAATCGTGTTTAAATAGCACATGTTGCATTAACATAAGCTAATCAACTCTACACTTGAAAGGTCTAGCATGCTATTACACGTGAAAGTATAGAGCTATAATTCTCAAGCAAGGACATAAATGCTAGATATGCAAGTAGTGAACGAGTATAAACCTCTTACCCTGAAAGCCGATGTTTTCCCAGTGCGCCCCAAAGCGAGGACAGTCCAGCCTGCTCCCAATCAGCCTCTTATAGATGGTCTGCAGGACACGCATGTGGACTGTTTGGCCGTTGTCCACATGGCCTTTACAGCAGATAAACAGCAAAAGTTAACATCAGTGATTTATTCTTAACTTGTATGAGTTTAACACCAGGTGCTGATTGAACTAACAGAAGTAGCAAACTAACACTCACACTGTGCGATGGCAAAGACCAGATCCCTCTCTTCCAGGAGCTCCCTATGCAGCCGAGGAGGTCCAAACAGAAAATGTGTGATCGCGGCGAGGCCCGTCCTGCGTATGGTTGGCTGGATGTTTTTCTACAGATGAAGAAGGGGATGAAAAAATGTGGCTTCAAAATTACAAAAAATGCTACTTATTAAATCCTCAAGCTATCCAATTCTCTCCAATTTGAATAGTTAAATCATAATAAGTATAATTAATCTACTGTATTGATGCTGTTTTGTTTTTACTGAAAAGTATTTTTGTAATGCCAAGACTGATGAGGGGATGTCTCTCATAACACACCATCAAGAAATTATTTTTTTCTTTATGGCAGCCAAATCTATTACACACTTAAATACTAAAGCAGTTCTCTTCGCATTCTGAAATGTACGTTTTTAATCATTTAATGGCCCTGTGAGGAGTTTTGAACTGGCTGGGAAACAGAATGAAAATGATGCTGATGCCTCTTTATGACCTTCAATAGCAAACAAGTCCATCAACAGCAACACTG
Organism: Notolabrus celidotus; assembly: GCF_009762535.1. Taxonomy (NCBI): domain Eukaryota; kingdom Metazoa; phylum Chordata; class Actinopteri; order Labriformes; family Labridae; genus Notolabrus; species Notolabrus celidotus. Next base: position 25,442,552 of record NC_048280.1, on the reverse strand, counting down.
ACATCTTCTCTGTTGTAATTTCTAATGTCTGAAACCACCCTGAGGGGGTAGGTGTCAGACCACATGATGGACATCTTGCTTCAGAAACAGCCTTTATTTGACTGTTTTCATTGACAATAATCACATTGCCTGATAAAATTGACTGTGGAAGACAACAGGATGAGGCTTTTGTTGAAAAAACTACTTTTGCATGTATAGGACAAGAGATTAGGGGTATCACTTTGTCCACCAGGGGGGCGCCAGAGTCGATACAAAACAAAAGTTCCTCACAGTAGCTTTAAGTTTTGTATAGCTACAAATGGTTTTTAAATCACATTAAAAAACATTGTGGAAATGCACATTTTTCTACATTCCCCATATGAGCCATTTTTTGCATCTATCCCTCATTCTTTCCTACAAGCTCTTCCCTCTGCCATCACATGAGAGCTGTCCATTATCAAAATATGAGGTTTGAATGGAGAATTAGTTCTATGCAGCATTCCTCACCAGCAAGTCCCCGAGGTCTGTGGTCTGAAAGTACTGCAGGGCTTCATTGAAGGAGATGAGCGGGGTCGGGCTTGATTCCTCGGTCAGAGCTGGAGAATATGACGTGAAAAGTAAGCAACGGAGAAAACATAAATTGCAATTTTGATGCAAACAGGTGAGAGAGCCAGATGCATCTGACCTGGTTGAACGTTCTCCAAAGCCTCCCACTCCTGTCTAGCCTTTTCCAAATCATCATCTTCTTCTTCTGCAGAGACAAGTTGAAGGACACAACAAGAAAGTCACACACTCACAACTTACACCAGGACTGAAGACAGGGGATAAGTATCTACTCAGCCAATAGGCTGTGGTGCAAAGGCTGACACCCATCCTCTGTCATGAATCCTTCGTGTTCAACAGACCTGCATCACTCTGTGCAACTGACACCTTCTGCATTCTCGATGCATGCAACCTGCACCCCTAAGGAGAGGGCTGTATCTTTAACACTCGCTTGGTATCTAAGATACACCCACAAACTCCTGTGGGAAGAGAACGCAAGACAAACGAAAGGTTGTGTGAGAGTGTGAGTGTGTTACCTTCAGGCTTAGGCTGGTCCCCTCCGGCTGCCAGGGTCTGCAGGAGACCATTCTGCTTCAGTGCTGAAATCTGGACGATCACATCAACAAAAGTTTAGCATTTCATTGAATACAAGCAGGGCCACATTGACTGAAGGAAGACACAAAGATGGACATGTATTTACCGGTAGGGATCTGAGTGGTGCACTGCCATTGGTGTGGTCTTTGACGTTATGACTCAGTATCAGTCCATTCATGACCTGGAATGTAAAAAGTTTAAACATCTAAATACAATACTGTCCAGGAGAAACAAATCACACTGGATCAATACGTGGTTATTTTTAACTGCACTCACAGGCTTATGGTTGGAGTGTCCATTGGTGATTTCCTCTAATGGTTTACATTCATGGGACAAACCATTCAGGCCCTAAAAGGACATCAGAAACACAGAGCAGATGATTCAAATATGTACAGAATGTAAAAACATTGCAGCTTTTATTTTTTCCACGATGGCTGCATGCGTCACTACCAGTTTTTGTTAGTTCTGGCATCCAGGAAGTCTAAAACAAAATTCAAATCTAAGTAATTAACATAAAAAATAAGATGAACCTCATCAAAACACTTCTTCTTACTTGTCAGGATACTTCTTGTGTAAGCAGTTGCATGCATTAATAATAAGGCTTTGTAGGGATGCACCTCCTGTGAGGATAACTGTCCCTGCCATGTTAGGTTGGATCCAGCCAAGCAAGGGGACATACTTATCCAAGTGTTTACAGAAGGAGCAAAACACAAGGCTAAAGGCCAGGGAGGAGACGAAGTTATGTTGCGGCTAGAGAACCATGCTGGGGATAAGGGAAGTGCCCTGTCAGCTGCCTCCATGGCAACATCCAAAGCGAGCCAGAGCAGAGATTACAGCTAAAGCAGAGGCAGCACGGTTGACCTTAGGCCTGAAGTTAAACACGTGTGACAAGAACTGCTTAAACAAATGAGCTCTTACATGTTTAATATGGTACAACAGAGTGAAACAGGAAGGAGAAAGTTATAATGAGAACTTCATGCTGTTGAATAACACAGCAGGGGTTTATTTGTTTTGGTTTGTTTTGGTGTTAAGTTGCTGTGAACCAAAACACTGGAATGAGATTACCAATTAGAAACTTAAAAGACCAAAGGTGAAATAGTGTTACCTCAGTGTGGGCTGTGACATCAATGTCTTCTTCCATTGCATATGAGTGTGTTGGCTGGAGAGTGTGTTCCTGATCCTTGCCTCTAAAGGCTTCTGTAGACACAGACTAAGATGGGCTGAGGAGCTGATGCAAAGACCACCATGGTGTCTGTAGTGCACATTTGTAGTGTCTGCATGTATCCTTGCTCCTCTCCTTTCCCCCTCATATAAACAGAGAAATCAACGTCCACAGTCACCAGCAGGATCTTGCAAAACTGTCACTGGCGCTAGTTGTACACACCATATTCTCTTTTTCTTTGTAAAAGTGATGATACGTCGAATTTGACGGCAGACCAGTCTTGTAGCTGCTCAAAAGTCAAACCTCAAGCCTGTACACTGACAGAAATATGCAGGTGTCAGTCTACAGGACCTGACACAAGGAAACGGCTGTCCATCAACACGCAAGTTTCCTGGAAAGCTGCCTCCTTCCTCTCCTCCACAGAACTGCTGGGCTGTTGAGTTCACTCCTCAGCCCCATCAGAGATGCACAGAAGACGGATGAGGACATTGTTTTTCAGGACTGGGCTCTCCTTGTACAAGACAAACCATTATTTGAGTACTCAAGACGAATCCAGTTCAGTCAGGTTTGATTTACTTGCACAAACGCTGTTCTGTCTTCAGCCGGTCATGACAGCAGTTCACGTCCAAAGTAAGAACTGCAGATGTAAGATGAGACATAGGTCATGAATAGAGTTCTCTTATGGCCAAAGTCCTGAAGAAGGGTTGTCATATGTACACAGTATCTGAAAAATAGAGCAAAAGGAAGGTTAAACTACACAATGAAGAAAAAAGGTATGTCACTGTAAGGCAAAATATACTTTTCAACATCTCAAAATGTATGAAAATTAAGCTTTTGGCTTTACTGCAAAAATATAGCTTGTGATGTTGTCTCTTTATGTCACTTGTTACAAAACAAAACAAAACAGAAAAAGCTAAATCAATCAGTAAAAAATGTATATTGTGTATGAAGCCTCAGCAAGAAACTTAACTCTTTGCTTATTTTGTCTTTTATATGAAGGGTTTTTTTTTTCTGTTCTCATCCTGCTTTCTTTTAACAATCACTCAATAAGAATCTTTATTGTGTCACCTCCCCCACAGCACTGGTTTTAGCTGTGAAAAATAACTATATAGTGATGATAAATCCTAAAACAGCGAGCTCTGGGTGTTTTTAAAAGTAAATGTAAGACATACCTTTTTAATCTAGCTTTTAATTTGGAGTCATTTTTTTTAGCCCTGAACTGCATTATTATCATTTGAATCATAGCTTTAATATTGATTTACATTTCTTAATTATGTATTTATTTCTTGAATTCTTCTGATCTTGTTTAAGCTACCTTATTTTTAACTTTTCTTTCCACTATTACTTATTTTATTACTTTTACTGTGTTGTTTTTATTTTATTTTTTAAGTATTTTATTTATAATCCTGCTTTTATAATTTTACCATTGCTGTTGTTTTCTATCTCTCTGTTATTCTGTGAAGCACTTTGGGCTGCATGTTTTTATGTATGAAAGGTGCTTTATAAATAAAGTTGAGTTGAGTTTGAGTTTTATTTTCAGTCCATTTTAAAACCAGTCCACATCACCTAAAAGGGGCTTTTAGTTTGAAATGTATACAGTTCCAACAGTTTAACTTATCTATTTACTACTTTACACTTTTATAACACTACAAATTGACTTTATCATTATTTCGCATTTATATATTTATAAGTTCTAATCAGGTTTTGTCATGAATAAAAACTATGCATTTTACTTATTTTTTATAGTTAAATTCACCAAACATAAAACAAAAATGAACTAAAATAATAAGAAACATAATTATATTTATGACCATTTAATTAAGCAGTGCAATACAATTCCTAGGAGTAGTCTACTATGAATTGACTTCATGTATCATTGAGTAATTTTTAAAAGGTATGAGTTTTACTGTAATAGGTATCTTTCCAAAGTAGTATGGTCACTTTAATTGACTCTTGATGCTGTTTTTCACTCTGCACTGAGATTTATTACTGGTGATCATTACAATACTCATCAATGCATCCTGTGCAATAAGGTGGGATGGTCTTCTCTGACTGAAAGGCGTCCTCCGAACAACACACCAGATCTACTAATTGGCTCACTCTCCAGGTTCCCAGAGTTAATTCAGAGCTGGGAAAATCTGCATTTGACTTTTTTTGCACCATCTGCATGCAACTCCCTTCAAAGCACTTTAAAAATGAATGTATTTGTTTCTTTTAGTCATTTTAAAGCATTACACTTTTAACATCTGATTGCACCTGTTTCAACTGACTTTGTGTTAACATTGCTTTTCAATGGTTTTAACATTACTTTTAATTGTTCTGTGTTTTTAATTGATCATCATTATTCTAAGGTTTTATCTTTTATTTCCTTGTCATGCATTTTAATGCTTCTTTTACATGCTCGACGTCATTGTGAATGAGGGCTTCGCTCTCAAAGATTTTCGAGTTTAAAGCTGCTGTAAGGAACTTTTAGCTTGTATCGATTCTGGCGCCCCCTTGTGGACAAATTGATACCACTTATCTCTTGTCCTGTACATGCAAAATAAGTGTCTTCAGACAATAACCTCATGCTGTTGTCTTTTAACATTTAGATTTATTGCACAATGTGATTATTTGCAATGAAAACAGCCAAAAAAGGGTGTTTCTAAAGCGAGATGTAAATCATCTGTTCCTACCACACCTACCCCCTCAAATCAGTGTCAGGCATTAAAATGACAGCAGAGAAGGTATCAGTGTTGTTGTAGATGGTTTTGTTTGCTTTTGAGGGTCATAAAGATGCATCAGTATCAGTTTCAGACTGTTGTTAAAAACTCCTCATAGTGCCTTTAAATAAAGATAAGTATTATAGTTGCAGTAAATCAAAGCAGGATTAAAGGTAAATCACTAAAATGCATTATATAGAGCAGATAAAGTCAAGCACAACAAAGAGAAACCAGAGTGTCATCATGTCAAGCTCACAGTACATATCGAATAAGTAGACCTTTATCCTTTGACTCTTATGTGCAGTGACATTTGACAGCTTCAGTATCAGCTAGCCAACATTATCTGTAGCAACCAACAAGCTAGCAATATGTCAGCTAGCAACCCCGCAGGTACAAAGACGCAGCTTCAGATTCTGCTCAAACCCACCATGCAAAAACTACGAGTATTGCATGCAAGACAGCCAGAAATGTCCTCAAACACCTTAACTATTCCTGTCATAAGTAAGGTAAGTAATTGAAGAGTTAAGACCAAACCGACACAAGAATAAACCAGCTGTCAGGCTAACTAACGGGCTAGCTGTAGCTCTATTGAACTGTAACGGGGATGGAGTCGGAGCCCAAATCCACACAGATCCACACGGATTTATCTGCTTCTGTCATTACGACATGATCAAAACATTACAAAACACAACCTGTCCAACAATATTACACAGTACGAAGCATTTTAAAAGTACCTCAGTTTCTGACTGTTTCTCCCTCCAATCTCAGCTTCCCTTCCCCCGTCTAGTGGCCACGGTAATTCCAAGTGCATCCTGGGAATTGTGGTTTCCTGTCAGACCCTAGCTTCATTACGTCATTACATTCAGATATTGAAGTTCTGGGAGAGCAGGGAGAGCTTTTTTTTTATGTGAACTATCCAAAAGGTTATGGAAAGACATTGAATCTCATTTTTTATCGGCTGCTAATTATGTTTATTCTCTTAACCTTCCTGTTATGTTTGTTTCTCTGGAACAGCAATAGTGTTCCTGGGTCAATTTGACCCGGGGCATATTCAATTATCCAAAAGTGTAAGAAACCATTTAGCTCCATTACTAACCATTTAAATCAAGATTAAGTCCATTGGTGTTCTTTAATTCTCACAGATCATGGTTCAATGATTAACTTACTCATTTTTCATTAAAATTAATGTTAAAACTTTTTTTAATGTACATTGGAAAGCCCTAAATATAAATACAACAGTTTTACATGACATAGATTTTTGTTCATTTTATTATTCATTTTGAATCTTTTTTTTTTTTTTTTTATGAAGTGATGTTGATAAATTAACACAGCACCTCTTCTGTCACATGCTGCCCAGACTTTTATGCTGCATTGAGCTTGTTTGGAAGGCATATATTGCCTAAAATAAACTTTTAAAAGGGTCAATTTGACCCGCAACATAACAGGAGGGTTAAACTCAAAGACATTGTTTGTTGCTATGATAACAAGGAAAATATTGCTCTTGAATATACCATAAACTTCATGGTACTCTATGCCAAGAATTTCTTGAAATCTTTAATTATTTATCATATGATCTTAGGATAACTAATACAGTTTCCCCCTTGTAATGGACTAATTCATTTCATTATCATGATATATACATGATATAAATATATACACACTCTGCAAAATCCCTGCCACTTCAACATCCTGTATATAATACCTTCATTCCCAGCGCTTTTGTACATAGCAAAGTGTAACTATTCTGCGTTTCTGTATATACTTATTATGAATCCAATTTACATTATTTCTTTCTTATTTAGATCTTATTTTATTCCTTCTTTTTATCAATATTTTGACTGTTTCATACTGTGTATGAGAGCATCCTGTAACAACTTAATTTCCATCCGGGATAAATAAAGTATTTCTGATTCTGATTCTGTTTCTGATAACAAAGCTTGTTTTCTCATATGATGATAGAATAATTTTCTGAGGATATAAAAAAAAGCTAATATGACAGGGCAGACCACAACATGCCATGTATTGCCTATACAGAGGAACAGGCTTGAATAAACTCAAGCCTGTTCCTCTGTTTGGCTGTGCTTTTGCAGCTCTGAGGATAAGGTATACGTTGAGATCAAGAGAAGACAACTGAAACGAACCTGTTCACAGGAAAATAGAGGAAATACATTTTTTGGATGCCTGCAGTGAGGGGGCTTCCATACAAACCAGATCATGCATATAAAACATATGAAAATGCCTGTTATATAAACATTTATTTTTTACTTTGACAGTGCTTTGTGGCTCCAATAAAGTGCAAAGACCTGGCCTATATTTCCCCCTGACAGAAAATAGGCTGATGTGTGGAGTTGAATTTCAGTCAAGGACACATGGATGGATATTGGAAAAAAAAAAGAAACAAATTTAATCAAGTCTGCCATCAGTGCCAGGGATTCAATAGGACTGCCAGATAGTTTGTTTTGTCTTCCTGGATAATTTTCCCTGTCCTCACCCCGAATTTCTCCACTCTTCAACATTAGACAAATAATGAAACTAGATCTCCAAGTGGCTACAACCCTCCTCACATCTGCTTACGTTCAGATTTTCAGGGATTTCAAGCTGATGTCAATTATTACCCACAGGAACATTCTTTCAAGGAAGAAATATATTTGTTTTGCATTACACAAGCCAGCACTGCAAGCTATCCTGATGAAGTTTGTTTTATTTAGAGTGCAGCTCTGGAGTCAGAATCAACAAAACTAGGCGTTTGTCTTCAAGGCCTAAATTCTCAAAAAACAGGACTGGAAAGAGTGAAAATCAGCCACCGCAGATCTCTGGCCTACTTGCTGTTTTACCTCGGAAACTTCCTTCAGGTCTTACTGGTGTGTATGATAATAACATGATTCTCCAGTTGTGCTGGCAAGTATCTTGAAGCCTAGTTAACCAAGTGAAACAGGGAGTAAAAAAATGCACTACCTCCAAGGAAATGAGCTGTTACAAAACTTTTTGGATCGATTAAAACTACACTAGATAGGAAAATTGTTACACAACTCTCAGTAATGGAGGACAGATTTCCTGTTTGGGATGAAATCCATCGTTACTTGATCTTGGGGAATGTGCTGCTGGCTCACATCGACCTGCCTCGCTCTTTGCTGGGCTCCTCACACATCTAAACAGCCAAACACCTGCTTGTTCTGGCAGACTCTCAATCTGAAAAACCATCAAGGAGAAGGAAGACATTTTTTATGAACTGAAACTTCCATGGTTTGAAAAAAGAGTTGAGTTATTTCCTCACCTCCTGCCTGATGAATGGGAAACACTGAGGATTTTCCCAGTAAACTTTCAGCTTTTTGTTAATTTTCTGTTATGCCTTTTTATTTTGCTTCTCTCTCTCTCTCTCTCTTTCTCTCTCTCTCTCTCTCTCTCTGTCTCTCTTTCTCTCTTTCTCTCTTTCTCTCTCTCTCTCTCTCTCTCTCTTTCTCTCTCTCTCTTTCTCTCTTTCTCTCTTTCTCTCTCTCTCTCTCTCTCTCTCTCTCTCTCTCTCTTTCTCTCTCTCTCTCTCTCTCTCTCTCTCTCTCTCTCTCTCTCTCTCTCTCTCTTTCTCTCTCTCTCTCTCTCTCTGTGTGGAATCGTTCTGAATGAGTAAAACATGACCAAAATAATGTTTTATAAGCTTTTATTTTAGTTCTCATGCATCACAAAAAGACAGAGTGATCACTCTCCAAACTCATTAACAAACGGAACAATATATTCATATAGACATAAATACCAATCACAACAATCTCTTCACTTTGCAGCCATTGTTATGTGTGTGTGACACCAATAAATAAGATAGTGAAACAGAGTACAGTTTCACAGCAGAGGGATGGAAAATAAATGGGTTGTTATCAGAAGGAAACAATGTGCAGTTTGTTATGTTTTACTGCTTGTTTTGACTCAACATGTCTAGAGTGGATTGATGGTGATAAATGGCTTTGAACAATCAAAACACAAAATATCTAACATTGTGACTCAAAAAGATTTACATATCAATTAAAAGGGGCGACTTAAACACACTTTTGTCAATCAATAACAACATCCATGCTCAGGTTTTCCTAAAGTCTCACACAGCCATCATCATCATTATCTGATCTCCTTCATATTCTGTGTTTTTTTCAAGCAGATCTATTTGATTCTTTATTGAGCAGGGGTTTCTTGTCTGCCACCCTTGAGCTTACTGTGCCAAAGCTCAAGAGGCACCTTATGTCAGCAGGCATGAGCCATCTCCATGGAAACGTTGTCAGCCATCCTTTGCCTGAGGTGGTTGGCAAAGTCCACCTGCGTCTGAGAGAGCACTTTGTTTATGATTGTCTTTGGGATCCAGCCCTTCAAAAAGACAAAGAAAAAGACACTGTTAGACTGGATAGAATGCTGTTGTTGTTGTTGTTTTCACAAAGTTTTTGAAAAAGAATAAAACAGTGGCCATCTTTTACCTTTAGATCTATGTTTAGCAACCAGGTGAACTTGGTCTTATTTGGGTCTTCAGCACAGGGTTTCATAACTATACAGGTCGGACCATTCTCCGCCCTGAAAGAATGTAGAGATCAATGTACAACTTCAGTTAAACAGCGTACGATGTGCTCATGCATTTTGCAAACAAATGCTTGTTGTATTGTGTATTGTGTGTCCTTATCTTTTTTGCATACGTATGTTGGTTTTTATGTTGAGAATGGGTAATGCATGTATAATGTTGTCTGTGATTGTTAGTGGCATGTGCTTCTCTGTATGTGGATTCTTGATTGCTGTTTGTTTGTATTGTCATTTATTCTTTAAATACAACTATGAAGGCCCCAACATGTGACCTTGAGTATAAGACACATTTTACTGTGTGTTGTGTCATATATCAATACGGTGAGGTACAGTGTTGTACCATACCATATTGTATTGTACTCCACTGCCATGTATTGTAATTTAACTGCTTGTTATCCATCTATTTACTCTTAACATACAAGCATGCACATGTCATGACACAAGTCAATCATTTTTATCAGCTCACCTGACCACACCCCTCTGCTCCGGCATTTCTGGGTGCTGAGTGGACATCCCAGCCAGGAAGCAGGCGGAGCCCCGACGCTTGGCACAGCGGACACTGACGAAGTCCCTCGGCCCCACCACATTGCCGGGTGTCCCTGCAGACACCTCGTGGGTAACCATAGTGTCCGTGCCTATCTTCTGTAGAATCTGTCATTGATACCGTTGATGAGAAATGTTGTCATTTTTGTGAATGTCTCCTTCTGTAATTTCACAAAGCAGGATCTAAAGTATCCCTGTTTATATTCTGAATACCGGTGCTGTGTCTTTCTTACCTTGACCTGCTTAACGTTAGGGTTCCACTCCCCCATCTGCTCCATATTTCCTACCAGCTCTTGGTAAAGATTGTCAGGATGTTGTTCCAGCATCACTTCCAGCTTGAACACCTTCCCGATGTCAGGCAAGGTTTTACTCAGAACTTTGTCTCCATTTGCCTTAAAAAAAAAACCAACAACTTTATATTTGATGAACCGCATCATATTAACTCACACCAGCTGTTCTCATCAGAAATTTAAGTCATGAAAAAGCATCTTTAATTTTTTTAGTGCATTATAATTAATTCTGTTTTGTACTCACAGCCACTGTTTCAATTGTCCAGCCATCCTGTTCGCTGAGGATGCTGATGGCCTTCTGCAGAGCATTCTCGCCTTGCTTCACATAAGACATCTCTTCCACACTGTACACGTCCTCCTCTGCAATACGAGAACCTAAAGACAAGGAGCACAGGAAGTAAAGTTACACATATCTATTTCAATCTTAGCCCAAAGCTCATTTAATATGCAGTTTTTGATACTATATCAAGACCCTCACTTGATTATTTCTGCCTGGTTGTCATTACATTAACTCAAATAATCCCATTAAAAACTCACTGAGGATGGAGCTTCGTCTGCGGACTTGGCTGATCCAGTTACTGGGGCCCGGGCCTGCCAGTCTATTCAGCTCGTGGTGAATGGCAACCATGGCATTTTTCCTCAAACCTGGGAGCCAGAAATCACACAGTGAGTACAATTCTTCATCCATTCATATAACACACAGAACAGTGAGAGACAGGAACAAACATGAAAGGAAAACAAGAAAACGTTTGTCCTTTTTAAAGAATTGATTGACTCAACTGCTTTACATTGAACAGATAATGTCTGTATTTGAGTGTCAGTAAAACAGGGAGAAAACTAGGCCAAGGAGTCTCTCACTCACCTGTCATGTTCCTCGTGTGCCGGTAGGAGATGCCAGCACACAGTTTGAAGGTTGCAGGCAGCATTTTTCTGTTGCAGTGGTTTTTATAGCTTTCAGAGTAAAAAAGCTGATCACAAATGATCAGAAACTGGCTGAGCTGAAGATTTCTTTGGAAGACGTGGACAAGCAGCAGAGAGAGTGCTGTAGAGAAGACTTATGTTTCTGTCTGTGGCTGTCTGAAAGCATCCGCATATATAAGAGCACTGCCCACAAGGCCGTCCTGCTATCGCCTCATAGATAAACACGCACATCATCATCTCACTCATCCAACGGCCATGTTGCCAAGGTTGACGAGCGGACAAGACGAGCATGTCTCAGAGTCTCACAAACACTGTGTCAGATAACGTCCAGTGCCTGAGCCCACTGCATTGCTCCCACAAACACACACACACAAACAAACACATGCGCAAACATTCCTGTGTGCCAGTGTGTGACACAGGAGGGAGCAGCCTCTCTTTAGTGATGACAGCACCCATCAAAGAGGTCAGTGAGAGTGACCCCGAGTGATTCATCCGGCCCATCATGGTCAAAAAAACGAGGGCACAAACTTTTCATCAATTTAGTTTTGTTTCTTTACTGTTCTGTTTGATACCTTTTAGTTTTGTTGAAAAGCATTTGACTTTTATGTATTATTTTATTTACAGAAAAATGTCTTAAAAAATGTGTTTTGAATCAATGACACTTTAAAGAACTCTCTCAGAAATAAATACTTGAATTGTGATGTGAAACATTTTAACATGTTTTTTTAAATAACCTGGTGCGATTTTATCCATGCAATAACTTACCTTACTATTTATTTATCAGATAGAAGTGTACATAGTGTGTACATACATCTGTAATAGTTGCCATATTTTATTCTATTCTATTCTATTTTACCTTTATCATTACTAATTTTATTGTTATTATATTTTTAACTATGTTAGTACATTGTTGTATTCCACTGTCCCATGTTGTAAGCTGCTGTAACAAAATAATTTCCCCAATGGGGAACCAATAAAGTATATCTTATCTTATCTTAACAGAATGGTAATTGTGCTCAGAGCGGGAAACTCAGACTTTATTGCAGCAGTGGTTCAGGATGTGAGTCTTATAAATCCATGAAATAGAATAAATTATCATTTTACCAATGTCAACTGATGAGTGACTGATACACAATTGATGGAGAGTTGCCAGAGGCACACCTGACTGTATTTCTTGAAAAGTGTTAATACCTATTAGCTATGGACAGAGCTAGATTTAAGCTAATGTTAGCAACCTGCCACTTACTACCCAATATAAATGCTCGTTAAGGAGTTGCTAAATGGTGAAGGAAAGCATTGATTTCTTGGTTACAGTGACATTTGCCAGGAAGCTAACATTAGCTGGGACCTAATAATAACTATAATGCTAACTTAGCTGCTCTCCAACATTAGCTTACAGGTTATCGAGCATATCGTTTTTCTTTTAAATATTGCTCGATGTCCCTCAGAATTGTATCCATCCATAGTCTTATTAGCTTCTCTTGAATAAGGAAGTTTTGATCTGAAATGAAAATAATTTACAATCTACAATACAGAAGTGCAGCATTATACCAACATCTGAGCTTCCCACCAGCACATGAGAGGAATATGAGCGCAGTGTGAATATGGTCAATTCTAGCAAGTGATGTTGAGTCTTTTTAAATTTCCTTTACTAAAAAATGTTTAATCAAAGTTTGTGTGATGTCTTTGAGATACTACACATTTCTTTCTCAGGGGGGTAAGCTTATTTTTGGCAAAGAAAGGAATGCTAATTTGCTTCCACAAGTATTTTGTACAAAACATGAGTCATTGCCTTACTTTTTTATGACAATATCATTTCAATCATTCATCCCTTTCAGAAAATGTGTTATTTCATTTTCTTGCTATAGTTTTCTCCTAAAACGGTTTTTAAATAAGGCAAAAAAAAAAAAAAAATCAGACACTGAGGAGGTAAAGCTAACTTAAATCCAGAGACAAAGTTGAAGCAGCTGCTAGAAGTGAAAGGTAACTTTATGTTTAAATCACGACTTTCTTGGATTTTGCTAGAAGTAGTGATTTCAGACACTTTGTTTTTTGGAAGGAGAAGATTGATTTCATGCAGCGTTTTCTTCAAAGGAACTTTAACTGGAAACATGACTTTTGATCGAGACACTAAACAGCTGAGCTTGTCATTTGTTAGTCAAGAAACCTCTGTTTAAATGGTTTTCTTTGATATACTTTAAATTTTTGGATGACCACTAAACCACTAAAAATTTGGTGGCACACAACAACTACTCTCCTCGTCTTCATCCTCTTCTTCTTTGTCTTTTAACTGATGCATTTTGTGCAGCCAATCACTACATACAAAAACACATGTTAGTTTGTCTATTCTATGCAACTGTAGAAAGATAGCAACCTCTGTGGAAGGGGACCTGATATAAAAGGAAAATTTTAAGTTAAAAAAAAGTGGGGATTGTTCAGGGGATTATACAAGAATTTAAACACCCTTTGGAATGTTATATTTCAACTCTACCAAATCTGCTAAATGCTGCTAGTTACTACACACGTCACCTTTAATGCATACAGACAAATTTAACAGAAAACAGGGCTGTGCAGTAAAAATAAAGATAGAAATAAACTACTCACTTAGGGTTTAATATTGTTCAAAAGCAGCCTGGTCACTTTTTCCACTGTGGTCAGACTTGTCAAACACATCACATTTCATAATACCAACATCCAAACATCAGCTTCATGACCCTGCTTGAGCGTTTCTGTCAGTGATGTTGAGTCACTCTCTGGTAGTTTTTCCAAAAGGTTTACTTCACCGTCACACTATGATCTGTTATTGACATGCTTTAGCAAGCTGCTCACGTGTTTTCATGACCTTGCCTACTGTGTCCAACCAAAATCCAAACTATCTAATAGCAATATTGCCTCAGTGAGGTGTATGTCAGACACGCAGTCAGAGTCAACACTGCACTTGAATAAAGAGCAGCAGGCCATCTGATTAGTGAATAGAGCTGCTCACAGAATAAATATGAACAGAGTGAGTAACTCCCAAATAAACACTGAAGTCACCTTAACCTGCAACCTTGCATCGTGCTGGCCTTCTGCAAGGTGAGTTCCCTCATTAAATATGAGAACACACAGACCTAGTACTATCCAAGCCATTACTCAGCCACAGTGCACAGACCACACGCCCACGCCTCTTTTTTCCTGAGACAAAAAATCAGGAGCAAAAGTGGGTCATATGCCTGTTTCTAATGACTCCCTATTTGACAAGAGCAACATTATGCTTTAATGAGCTACAGTCCTCTGGCATTTCTCTAATGCTGATCCTGTACTGGCCTGGGTTTAAGGTTTCAAGAGTCTCTTCCAAGAAAACATGTCTTTGAAAAGTAAGTGGCTTTCTGTAAGAACTTAGCTTTAGATTCCCCGACAAAATGATCATTTCTACATGCTGATGTGAATTATTGCTCAGGTCTAGTGGTTTGTTTGTTTGTTTTAATGATGCTAAGATAAATTGTAAGATGTAACTGTGTTGAACTGAAGGTGAAATATTTGTTACTCAGCCTTCGGTGTACTTAAGTTTAAACCTGCAGTTGTCACATTTGTTCAGATTTCTTTAAGAAGCAATCAGTATTTCATCCAGTTATACCACCTGTCAGAGGCATCAATGACCTTAAGTTACAAATCTTGCCTCAAAAACTTTAACTTTAATGTTGCCTGTGTTTGGATCCATGGTGCACAAGGTAATAATAATATCACCCACATACACGATATGATATTAAGCCAGTATGTTTACCAGACAGTGAGTCTCATAATATATGCTTTTGAAGGTAAATTCTGTCTTAAAACCACCTACAATAGATAAGTGTCATACAAATCATATCATTCATCTAAATTATTTATTTACGTACGTTTAATTAGGCTTCAGCAGTCTACAAATCCAGAGAAAAGCTGCAAAGGAAGTGTTTTAAAGCTCCTGTGAGGAACTCTCAGTTTGCATTGACATTGGTGCCCCCTGTGGACAAAGGTATACCTCTGCCTCTTTGATGATCTTGTCCTGTACATGCTTAAAAAGTGTTTTCTGATAAAACATATCATGCTGCTTTCTTTTGGCTGTCAACCAAATCACTAACAGTGAATATTTGCAGTGCAAAAATGCTGTTTTGGCAGCATGCTGATTATCACCTGACACCTACCTGGCAGCAGCGTTTTGAGGCATTTAACATTTACATAGGAATTAGAAATTTGATCATTAATTGTGCAGATGGTCTTTTTGCTTCAATATTAATTTGAGTCTGATGTATAATCACAAGGTAGGACCTCACAGGAGCTTTATGAGTGAAATGTGTCCTGTAAATAAGAGAAGCGGTGCCAAAATCACAGATTATTTGGAAACATCCATTTTATTTGATAAACTCAAGAATATGTATGTAGTATATATATATATATGGTTTATTAGGATTATGTATGTATTATTATAACATGTTTACAGTGTTGAATATGTCCCACATTTCTTACATGACAGCTACATTACCTCAATTTCCTTCATGGCCAAAACATAAGAAAGGATTACCAAAACCTAAAACTGTCACTTTACAGATATGTGCAGTAGAGTGTAACAAACATGACAGTCACTAACAAACTTCACTTTTCTCTTGAAACTGTTTTAACTCACTTACAGGTTCTACAGCCAAGCTGTTCTCTCTCAGGTATCCTCAGGACTTTTGGATTACTAACCTCACAATCCACTTTAACAGACGCATATCTGTAACGATACAAAGTCTTTGTGGTTTACTGCTCCGTGCTCAGAGTAACTTTAATTACTTTGAGAAGGAAAATAATCTTTATAATCATTTCCATGTATTTGAATACAGAGGAGGAAGGTTCTATGGTCACTATGGAGACAGGTAAATAAAGAGACAAGCACACTGTGGAGTACTCAAACTATAGCACAGAGTTTATTGGGACTTGAAGGACACAGTGGGTCTGGCTTTCACATGCACTCAGCACTTTTCTGTACATCACATTAAGAAGGAGAATTCCCCTAATCAACACTCTCCTCTCCATCATTTATCATCTTTCCCTTCATTTCACTTTCAACAAACTGTGTGAGTCTGTGTTTGTGTTTGTGTGTTGACGCGTTCCCCAGTGAAACAAACAGAGCATGACAGTCAGAGAATAAACAAAGTGCTGATGTCTGTGTGGGTATTGTCTGGGAGAATCGTACTAACAAGGAGGCACTTCAGTCTGATTCAGATTTTTTTTTCTTACTCATATCAAGTACGCAGAGAAAGAAAAAATAACAGGCTTTGCGTGAGATTTGTGAGGACGCTTAAAATTGCTGCATGGACCAGCTTATGAACTCAAAGAGGGAGAATATCACATTCTTAAAACCAAGTAGAGGAGATTGAGCTCCTCCTGTTAAAATGGCTACGCTGCTGTGAGAAGGCCACGTCTTTGTGTGGTGATCCTCTGGCATCTTCTCCTCCTATCTGTTATAGACAATCTGGATTAAATGAGATTCTGATAAGATCCACCTTCGATACCCTGTGTCCTTGATTATTGTTGAGGAAGACCCTTTAGGATTGTGAGGCATTTTGAAGAGCATATTAAGAGTAAGTGTAAAGGGGCAAAATAGAAAAACCTGTACATGTATAACCTGTACAACAATGGCTATGCAGCAATATCTCTTAAATGGAAAAGGCATACCAGGAGAACAAGACCACTTCAGTTTGGGATATACAAAACAAGAGGCGTCTGACAATATCTATACAATAATGTGCCTTAATGGTAGGAGGTAAAACATTTTTCATTTGGTGAAGAAACAGCATGACAGCATTTGAAATTGTGCAACTTGTAAGTCAGGCTGAGTGCATGTGTTCCCCTTTAATCCATTCACCATATTCACTTAACAGCCATTTTTCAGCATCATGTCCAGGGTAAGAAGCTGAAGGTATCATAATGTCATACTGGTGTGTTTAAGGTCTGCAAATCCTATTTACAAAACAAATGTGATTTTTTTTCTCATGACACTGCTTCTTGATTGAGCTAAATATGGTCAATATTAAGAGGGACATCAGTAGTATAACAGCACATTATGCTACCAACGTATAAGTCACAACAGCTGAATAGCAACAACCATCTAACCTACTATTTAACATTACTGGTAGCTTAACCACCTTACTTATCAAACTGTGTGACATCAAATGGTGATGTTAGCAAGGGAGTGGTTGAATGCTAATGTTTGAAGCTCAAAGGCTGATATGTTGTAATTGCTGTTTTTGCAACAGGGCTGTCCAGAATTGCAGGACAATTTAGCCATCAACACCTTTAAAAAATGAACTTCTTTTGTAAATTTGTGTGATATTTAAAAATGTTTTTTTTATGGTTATCGTTAGAAATATAGTTTTAGTGATTTCAAGATTGCAATGCTCATGATGGATTAAGGTGGGGTCAGACTGAGTCTTACCCTGTCTTGAAGTTGGGTCTCTGTTCATAATTTGACATAGAGTGGTCTAGACCTCCTATGTTTGTAAAAGTGTCTTGAGATAATGTTTGTTGTGATTTGGCGCTATACAAATAAAGATTGATTGATTGATTGGTTGATTGATTGAAGAGACATATATCAACAAAATCATGTTTAAACTGTTAAAATGTGTATGCAAGCTGATCTTTAAGCGAGTGGGAAAAGTGAAAAAAGCCACTTTTAGGGCTATTCAGGAGACATGAGGTATTTAAATTGATATTTCAGAACAACTTTCACCTCATCTAGCTTTACATTTCCTTTAGGACACAATTACCACAAAAAAAGTGTGTTCTAGGTTTTGTGAATGGATCATTTGAAATGTCATGGATGGGACAGAAAACGTCCTCCGATTCTAGAATGCCCAAATAAATCCCCCTCAAAAATGTGAAACAGTCTCATAAATTTCTTGTTCAGCTAGCTAAATCAAAAGGGAAATAAAACCATATTTTAGAGAAATGTCCATTTGGTAGCAACAGGTTAGTCACAATAGCTTTAGTCGGCTACAACCAATTCCAAGCTAACTTTACTTTCAAACAGCTTAAATTGTTGTTAGCTAGGAGTTACTCCTTTTGTGTAACAATTCCAAATGGTAACAAAAGCTAGGAAGTGTTAAAATGCTAAGACACTAAAAAGTATTTTTCTACGACTGTATTCTGGGTTAAACCATATCTGAAATATTGTTATTGTTACACTGCTTTTTAATTGACCAGCAACATAAAATGTAAATAAAACTGAATAACTAGAGGGTTGTTTGCCATATTAAAATAACATAAACGTCTGACCAGTTCAATAAGATAGCTAATGTCACTGTTAACCAGAAATGTAACATATTGTGTAACATTATGTACAAGTAATGATTGTTATAGTGTTCAAAGTACATGTTAGCGTTCAACAGCACCTAAAGAGTCACAAATGTTTTTTTGTTTGTTTAAAGTATAAAGAAATGTCTCTCTATCCAGCGACTCCTTCTGTTGCTGATTGTTTCAGAAGCTGTAACATTTCAACCAACTTCCAGATATCCTTCTTTAGTTATCATTTCAAACCTGGAACTCAACAGTACAACACTATTGCAGCATTTTGGCTTCCCACATTAACGCAAGAGGAAAATGTCCAGCATGTCAACATGGTGAATGGGGGCTGTGTGGTGAAATTGAGCAAAAAAAAAAGAAAGACAATAATTTTCTGGTTCTGTACAGCATATTAAATGTTTTTAAACTCCACATAATGTCAAATATAAAGTGACACTGTAAACTGAGGGAGACTGGGAGTCTGTATACGGTGGTAATGACGGTGGAATGAGGTATGCAGAAGCAAAAGGGATACAGCTGTCCATACTTACACTTTTCCATGCAATGATAACACAACACGATTCTCACAATTCTGTCTGTGCATGTCTATCTGATTGTGTGTACTGTATGTGTGCTTTAAGCAGTATGATATGTCTGCAGGCTCATATTTAGGGAAAGGATCACACACTTTGACCTTCCTGTGGTTCTAAACAGCGGAAAAACTTTAAAAAACCAAGAAATCAACATGACAACAGTATCACAAAACTAAGCTGTAATCTTTGGCCTGAGTGTTCGCAAGGCAATGTACATAATGTGTTGAGGTTGTCGAGGTGATGTGTTCTGAATGTTTGGGAGTGATCTGAGGTATGGGAGGTGGAAATACAGAGAAAGAATAAGATAGAGGAAGAGTTGTGGACACTTTCAGGGATTTCAGATGTACAGATGAAGAGAAATTGGTACAAGATACAGGCCAGGAAGTAAAAAGGACTGAAAATGAGTGGAAAAGAAAATCCTTGTCTGGAAAAAAATAAAATTCACCAAGACCCCATCTTCTATTCCCTGTGGTGGTCTTTATTTTACAGTGGATCCCCTGAATATTAGCTTGTTTTCTATCCTTTTCCGTTTTCTTCAACATCAGTGGCTCTGTTCTGTAGTCCAACGATCCTGAGGATAAGTAAAGTTTGTCCAAATATTTTCAAACGTCTCTGCAACATTGACCATGCCACTACAAATGCCCGGGTCTCAGTCAGGGCATGGTCACCCCCTCCCCCCCATGGGCTGACCATTTAGGCTCTTAGACAGGCTGTCTCCGGCTGCTGCTCAGGCCCCGCTGTGGACCAATCAGCAGCAGGGAAGCCCCCTTGGAGTTCCTTCCCTTTGTGTGTGTGGCTCCCACACTGTCACTTTGCCACTAGGGGGCAGAGTTGGACATGGAGTCCACAGAGTTTACACTGGAAGACTGCACACGGCTGTGGGAAATAGACACCTCTGGGTGCTGCAGCAGGGAAAAGAGGAGGAGATGTTAAAGGGGTTGTTTTTATTCATTTTCTAGTATGTGTGTGTATTTGTGTGTGTTTATGTTACTTACATGCCTCCTGAAGATCCTGTCCAGCAGGCTGCGTTTGGGCGGCTCTGGTGGCTGATTCCAGTCCAGATCCGGAGGTATCGTCCCTTGAGGCCCAAACACATTCAAATCTCTGAAGCACTCAGTCTCTATCATCTGGACAAGAAAAGAAGACAGAGGAAGAGAGGAAAGAAAATAAGGGAGAAGAGAAAACGAGAAAAAATTAAATACAAATTTAAGAAGGAAGAAAATAATGATATAAGAGGAAAGAAACAAAGAGGAAGAGAGTAATGGAAAGAAAAGTAGAGAAGGAAAGAAGAAGAAAAAACTTGATGAAATAATAGGACAGCGTAAAGATAAGGAAGGAAAGGAAAGGAACAGAGATTGATGAAAGAGATAAATATGAAATTAGATGAGAGGAAAGAAAAGGAGATCATAGAAGAGGAAAGGAGAGAGGGGAGGAAGAAAGAAGAGAAGGAAATAGAAAAGGTAATAAAAAGATGAAATAAAAGCAGAGGAAAGGGAAAGGAAAGAATTGGAGAGAAATGAAATATGAGATGAAATGAAAGTAAAGAATAAGAGAGGGAGTAAAGAAGATGAAAGAGGGTTAAGTGAAGAAAGGTAAGGAAAGAAAGAGTAAGAAGGAGAGAAAAATAAATGAAATTAGGGAAGAAACTAGAGCAGTTAAATGGTGAACTTTGGTGAGTGAGTTCTTCCAGCAGTTACAATCTGCACCGGGCGTTTAAAAATGTCAGATTGAGTGCACACACTTACCTCATTCTGCCATGGGATGGAAACACTGCCTGTAGAAAATTTGGAGTAAAAGTCATTGTCAGTTTGGTCCAAATTGACTCCCTTGACGGTGGAGAACTGCTCGATGTCCAAAACATCCTTACAGTACACTGCCCGGGGCTGGGAGAGGGCAGCGACCACGATGATAAGGGAAGGGAAAAGAGAGGGGAAGAGCAGACAAGTTTATCTTAACAGTTAATTTATAATCATGGAAATTTACTTGCTGTTCTCCAAAACACACATTCTTCCTGCAGAAGTGGTTTCTGAGTATTTTGGTTAGCACTAAGATTCAAAGAAAATGATTTTCAAAAGTACAGAAGAGTTGTTTCAGAGCATGTTTTTGTGGTGGGATTGATTTTCAGGAGTACAAATTACTCACATCAGGCACAAAGGGAGGATCCACTATTCCAGCCTCCAGCCTCTTCAAGTTGATGTTTTTGAAGAACGAGTGGGCCTTAACGCCCGCTGCTCTGTCCGCCTGGCACCCCAGCCTCTGCTTAGGGTCTTTGGTCAGCAGCTGGGTGAGCAGCAGCAGAGATGAGTCATCAAATTATTCATCATTCCTCCATCTCTCCCTCCACACACACCTTTTTATTTCTCCATCAAACACTCACCATTCTACAGATGGCCTTTGTGTCCTCTGTAAACTTGTCGTTGTACTCCTCCTCCTCCTCCTGCACCCTCCTCTCCACCTCCTCCCGCTTCACTCGCTCTTTACGGGCGCGGAAGGGCGATCGTCCGGCGGTCATCTCGTACACGAGGCAGCCCAGCCCCCACCAGTCAGGACTCATTGCGTACTTTTCGTTGTTTATCACCTCAGGAGCTGGAGAGGAAGAACAAACATAGTTTTAGTTTTAATTGATCTGATTTCTCGATTTTACCAAAGGAAGGATTGGTTAAAGTTTTTCTCACCCATGTAGCCCACAGTCCCCACCCTGCCTCTGATGAGCTCTCCTTCAGGCACTTTGATGGCCAGCCCCAGGTCAGAAACACGGATGTGTCCTGCACAATAACAGTAGAAAGCATGATAGCATGTTAGATGTAAATCAATAAAGGTTTAATGATTAATGAGGTAGTATGGTGCCCCTGAAGTCTTGCAATAACCATTGCTTTTATCTTGTGTGCACAAGATTTTGTGTTGTTATTTAATAAACTCTGTTAAAGTGCATTAGAATAAATCTAACTGTCTAGGTGAAAGCGCTATTTATCCATGTGCTAAACAACACCGCCCCATGTCCAATAGACAGTTTTCCTGTCTGCACAAGATAAAAATGATCACCTTTGCAGGACTTTGTGGGCTTCGTTTTTGCAGTTTGTCAGCAGCAAAATGAAACTGCTGTGCGAAGCTATAACCAGAAATCAGACATGATGCACTTTCAAAACTCACCATTGTCATCCAATAGGATATTCTCTGGTTTCAAATCCCTACAAATAACACAGGGTGTAAAAAAAAAATAGACACAAAATGTATTAATACTTCATCATTACAAGAATTTGAAAACCTAACTGAAGAACACATTAAAACTCAAACAGTCCCTTCAAAAAGTAATAAAGTTGTCATTCAGCAAATTCATGCAAATCCAACCGTGCGCTACACATTTTTGGACCTTGCAAGTTTGACCAAACAACGCAACCACACCGCAATTTTTTTAGTTGTCCGCTTTGCCTCTGTCTGGTGTTGAGTCAACTGATCAATCAGAGGTTGTCACAAACTTTCCACCAAACCAAGAGGCGGTGTCAGTGCGGATCTAAGAGTGTTTGTACAGTGAGATTTTAATCTCTCTGTCTCTTATCAGTGGTTTCATACTGATTCATCACCCAAAATAATGAGTAAACAGCTCAAATGTAAAAAAAGAGCGTATTCTTCTTTGATGATAGCTTCGTAATACAAACACATGGTGCCAAGTTAGAATTCTTTTGAATTCCTGTTGTTTTCATACTGTTTTTAAAAAAAATGTATTTGGCATCTTGAAACATAAACAGGCTCGAAGTGATGTCAGTAGACAAACAGCTGACAGAGCCAAAAGATAACTTTGTATGTGTAGACTATGTTTGGACTGCAACAACAAAGAAAAGGGCACCCTGGAGGGACTGATAAAATAACATGCTTTTATGACTGAATAAGGCTGAACCAACTCTTAAAATGAATATCAGCATGTTACCTGTAGACAATGGATTCCCTGTGCAAATGTTCCAGCCCACAGCAGATCTGAGCAGCGTAAAACTGGACCCTATCCTTATCGAAGCCCGGCGTTCCCATGTTGTAGATGTGAAACTTAAGGTCCCCACCATTCATGATAGTCAGCACCAGACACAGAGCGTCTTTGGTCTCATATGCGTATGCTAGGCTCACCTGAAAAAGAACATTAAAGAGTGAAGACAGAGTAGCAGATTCACACTGAAAATACAAATCTGACGTACTGCTGCACAAATATTCCTGTGTTGTTTACTCACGACAAATCTACTGTTGACTTTCTCTAAAATCTGTTTCTCGTTGAGAGCCATGGACTCTCCTTTTCGCTTCTTTATCCTCTTCTTCTCCAGCTTCTTGCAGGCGTACATCTTGCCTGTGGCTCGAACCTGGCAGGCACACACCTGAGATGAAAAATATAATGGTATCTCACAAAGTATTAAAATCACTGTCATTTATAACAATCATCATAAACTGATTCTCTTACCTCTCCGAATCCCCCCTTCCCCAGCACTCGGTACTGTCTGAACGTGTCCTTTGTGATTGGTTGCCTGACAGAACACAGACACAGCAGATCCCATTAATAGATGCTCATGTAGTATTGATTAGGATGGAGATATTATCTGCAGAACTCAATACCACCCTGAGTCTGTTTCCTGTACAGAGGGTGGGGCCTCTTGTAAGCAATTTCACTTTCCAGACACGGATACAATCAGTGCTGCTCTGAAAGCTGCTCTGAAAGCCTGCTGTTTACTTCCAGCTGACTCTGAGATGCACTCTGCATAAAATATGATCCCGTCTGCAGCGATCAGACTCTTGGGTGTCTCTCTGAAGTGAACTCTGATTCTGTAACATCAAGTTTCTCACCTGTCTTTAATCCTTTCATATCTTACATTCATTTGATCACTATAATTATTATCATCCGTACAATTTGAGATAAAACAAAATGTATCTTCCATATCAGGGCATCGCTGACTAATATCTAATGATATGATATGATGTGATATAATGCATCAAACACAGTCAAAGTCAATCAGAGAATACCTTAAATCCCTTCTTGCATCACTATTTAAAATTGATGCAGGATGCTTTGACTAGTAACTCAGTGTATGCCAATTTTGGTGCCCCCTGTGACAGATATTTTTTCCTGATAGCATCCTGTGTATGTGTAGGTTGTGTTTTTAAAAATGTCATCTTGCTTTCTTTCAAAGGTCAATTGTATTGCTAAATGACAATATCTGGAGCAAAAAAAGTTGTAACGTAAATGTTTGTTTATAAGAACCACATCATATGTAGTTCAGCTGGTAGTGCGATTTGGAACATCAAATATATAAGCTATATAAACAATATAAGATACATCCAGTACTTTATCAAAAAGTTAATCTCTTGGCTGATGGTTTTGTTTGCTTTTTTTAATATATATGTATATTTTTTTTGGGGGGGGGGGTTACCTTTATTTATAGATGAGAGGACAATGGATAGGGTAGGAAACCAGAGGGGGGAATGACATTTGGGAAAGGGGCCACATGCTGTAATCGAACCCGGGCCACCCGCTATATTGGTGCGCAATTTAACCATTGGGCTATATCCGCTTGCAGTTTTGTTCCCCATTTATACCTCTGGAAGAGGCATCAGTATTAAATTCGGTCTGTTCAATAATCTGCAAATTTTTACAGGAGCTTTAAGAGCTTATTTATTCATTAAAGGACTGTACAATATTAAAAATGTTAATATTCCATGCTTGAGCTTCAAGATAATTCTTATCTGCAAATCCTTTAGCAATTATAATTGTATGATAATTCAGCTTAACAATCTATTACAGCCTCATGTTTGTAGATTAGGAAGATGTAAATATTAAAGTATCATAATCCATAAACAAATATAGAGATTAGCACTTGCCTTCCTTAAGCTAAAACATCATTAAACAACATATAATTGAATTAAAGCATTCATGACTAGGCCGCTGTTTTGAGTTGCATCAGGCTGTATATGTATATCGTGGCCACACAAGTAAGTGGTAATTTTATTGTAATGAGCCTATATTTTTGCAAAACTAGAAAGCAGAAAGGATGTAATATGATTAGTAAGTTTGATAAATACACACGTGGGATAATTTCTGACTGAAATTAGAGCAGATAACATGATTCAAATCAGAGTGGGACAAGCTTCCACTAAAAAGGATTTATTTTCATACCTCTCCAGCACCTTCCACTGCAGGAATCGGTCAAAGTACATGCTGTTCTGATAGTCAGAGAACGGAGCTCCACTCAGGTAGTCATGGACAGTCCTGCACCCACACACACAAACACACACATAAAACAAAACAGCAAGCTCAGTCAGTGCAGTTGTCAAATGATGCAAGCTAAAACTCACTTAACAGTATCTATGCAGTTTGTCCTTACATAACATCAGGAAGAAAGAAACACACACCAGGTACAGAGAGTACAGGTGAGCATCCAGCAGACAGGTGAGAGGAAGTTAAGAAAATAAGGAGTGGACTCGCCTGCGGCAGTTGCTGAAGATCTCCTTGCATGGACTGAGCTCGAGGTTCTCTTTGCACTCATCTGCAAAAACCTCCACTATGTCGACATGCTGAGGCGCCTACATCAACAGATGTAAACACACAATGATATGCACACATGCATCAATACATTACTTTTTATTATACACTACATCAGACTAAAGAGAAACACACATTACATCTCTTATAGTACAGTAAAGAGTCAGTGCAAAAACAGCATCAATGCTGTGTAACAGGTTATTTTGTACATTTAAAGCTGGGGTTGGTAGTCTCGGAAAACTAGCATGAATTTGAATGTAGCATTTTCTCATGACTCCGTCTAACCCCTCCCCCCCTCCCCTCGGAGCTCCTCCAAAATGACGCCCCCCCCGCTCACATGCACGAGCGCCGCTGACTTGCGACCATATGATGGTGACTGATTCAAAACCGGTCCTCACCAAAACATTATCATAGTGAAAGTTAAAAACACAAACAAACATGGCTGCTGTTAGTACTCACAACTGTCATGCTAGCATTATCCAGTTGTACCGGTGACACGATATCAGGAGAAAAGTTATAACACATATAAAACTGTAACAACTCTACTGTTTGTTAAACGTGTTCAGTGTAGATGTTCTTAATTCCTACATTGTTGACAGTCAGTGAAGGCATCAGGAGAGGTGTAGCTTGTACGAGTGGGAGAGAGGAGAGGATAAGAGAAGTTTTTCATTCATTCAAACATTGATTGTTGTTTTGTTGGTTGGCGTGATCACGGCGGACAGTGACCGGTTAGTAAAACTTAACGTGTTCACAAATCGGCTCTTCATCCCTACAGCGTATGGACGGACGCTACAATACATATAAGCACCTCATCGGGTCAGAGGGGACAGGCCCGAGGTCGGCCGAGAGGGCAGTCAGTAGAGTCAGGGGAAGCAGAGGCAGGGGATGGAGACGAGGAGTGCACGCCGGGGAAATGTACGCGCAGGAGTCGGGCAGAACTCCAGGATGGGATTTGAATGGTTTAAAATTTGGGGACCCAAAAAACGGTGATTGGTTGGTGTTTTCCCAGGTTTACTCCGGCTGTAGATAGCAGCTTTTTTTCAGTCTTTTTTAAGAACACATTATGTATTGATTGCCATCAGGACATAAAGATCATTTTAACCAGTATAACAAAAAGTGTATCTAAATATGACTACCAACCCCAGCTTTAATGAAGTCATTAAATACTAAAATCATTGAAGTATCTTTGTGAGTATAGGGAGGATTTCATCCAGCTTTTACTGCAATGTATTGCCTGATTACGTTTTAAAGTATATAAAATAAGAGTCTTACTTGTTTTGTGAGAAAAGTCTTGATGATCTGGTCCCCTCTGTATTTTCTTTGTTCATCAGGTGTCACCTCATAGTCTTCCTAAACAACAAAATAAATCATGTTACAACCATTCTTCTACGCAAAATTGCCAGTATTAACAAATGTAAGAAGCATATGCAGCAGAAAGTGCCTTAAATTTGAATTCTTTCTAATGGCCAAAAGGGGGCGACTCCACTGGTTTCAATAAGGAGCTCCACAGTATGAAAAAAGCTGGGAAATTCTGTCAGTGTATGTAAGTGATCTTAATTAAAAGACAAGTTCTCCAGCATTTTAACCGAAGATAAACTGACTAGCTGAGTAACTTTCACTTGTATTGGAGTAATATTTGACCAGGAGTATCTGTACGTTGACCCAAGTGATAGAGTTACGCACTTTGTACACCACTGCTTATATATGGTAAACAGTAAATGGACTTTTGTTTATATAGTGCTTTCTCTAGTCTTCGACCACTCAAAGCACCCATCAGTATTATTTACACACCGCTGGCACAGCCACTGGGGGACGTTTGGGGTTAAGCGTCTTGCCCAAGGAGACTTCATCATGTAGACAGCAGGACCTAGGATCAATCCCCAATCTTTCGATTGAGAGACGACCGACTCTGCCATTAAGCCACAGCTGGTGCTTATATCATGTGAGTAGGGTGGACCCGCAAAAGTGACACGTAACAGGATGGATAAACATCTGAGGTTGAAGAAGGAGAATCAATCTGGAGACAACAATGGCAGAGATGTCTACACGTCCGTCTGTTTACACATAACACTGTGTCTCCAGCAGCACACTTTTAACGTCATGTCCTACTTTTAGAGGCCTGGCAACCTTTATGCTTTCTATTAGTATCTAATGAAACATGAGTAAGTGTTATTCATCATCAACATATGTATGGTAAAAAGTGTTAACTCTTCAAAGGAAACATGATTTATTCAAGTGTCAAGACCAGATGAACTTAAAGGTGATGGAATAACTAGAAGAAATACATTTGGAAATAGATAAAAAGATTTATTACGAATAAAATGAATTCTTATGTAAAACTCAAAATATCAAAGCTCTGTGTCTCCTCCCTGCTTTATTAATAAACATCCTCTCTCCTTAGAAAACCGACCCCATAAAAACAAATAAATAAAAATTGCAACACAACTTAGGTCTTACAACCACCACACTACAGAGAGTGGGAAGAGAAGAAGGATCTAAATTAAACAGAGGATGATTTAGGATCTAGTGTTGGACAACAGAGAGTCAGACTGGACCCCACATTTCCTCCTCTTTGACTCTGCTAAATCCAAACTACTTTTAAATTCTGTATCTGCCACTAACAAGAAAAAAAACCTAGTTTCTTAATTTTTTTGATGAAGCAGCTGCTGTTTAATGATGACGTGCACACACCTCTCACTCTCTGTCACTCTGACACACACACACATATGCCGCTCCTGGCTCCGTGTTTGAGCATACGTCAACACAAACAGGTTTGGCCGTTACACACCGGACATATTGGACATCTCTCAGAGGCAACCGCATGAGCAGTGCTCTGACGCATTTCATATCCAGCACTTTTAACTTGTCAAAAAAAGGGAGGGGGGGAGCAACATGGCGCCCTGGCTGCACGCTGGCTCTACTCTTTCTATCAGTGGCCTTTTTCCAACATGGTCCTGTGTTGCCTGGAAACCGCACAGTAAACACGGTGGGATTCCTTGAGGTCCTGGAGTGTCACAGCGTGTCACACCAGCGTCACCAGCTTTCCACTACAAAACACACACACACACACACACACACACACACACACACACACACACACACACACACACACACGCACACACACACGCACACGCACACACGCACACACGCACACTCTTATGTGCATATACAGTACATATACACACACATAAGCCAGGAGATTAAGGAAACACAGGCTTTAAAAAGACACAGCGCTACAGACTGCCTGAAGAAGTCCAGGAATAAATGTATACATGATGTTTGTGCAAATTTAGATATACAAATGTAAAGGTTGGTATTCTTATTACTTCAAGACAAAGAGAGAGTGATTTCTGCCAAGTGTTGATTAGGCTTTGTTAAGAGAGGCTCCAGAGAAATTACACACACACACACACACACACACACACACACCACACACACACACACACACACACACACACACACACACACACACACACACACACACACACACACACACACACACAGTACATGAGCTGTCTGAATCCCACCCTTTGCTGGCAGGGGGTCAGCCAAAGGGTAAAAGAAGACGCCCTTTTAGCCTTTTGGAAGCAGCGGGGATCCAACACACATCCATACAAAATTCTTCGAGCACACACCTTCTCATGATGTAAGAGGAACCACTTGAACCCCTAAGCACATTCCTTCCTCTGTTGTACATGGTGAAACACACACACACACACACACACACACACACACACACACACACACACACACACACACACACACACACACACACACACACACACACACACACACACACACACACACACACACACACACTTATTAGTCCTTCAAGCACACAACAAATATTTATTCTTTCTCACTCATTTCCTTGATTCGGGCAACAAACCACAGCATTTTTTTTTATATTGTGACTAGATCACAATTATAAAGTTTCTCTGAACTTCCAGGACTCACATGTTATTTAATCACTTGAAATAAAGCACCATCCTGCCTGTAATCAGCCTCAGCATGCTTTATTGTCAGTAAAGTGTTGAGTGTGAGTCATTCCTCACGGTTCGTCACATGGATCATAGAATTAGCGCCAACATGTGTTTGGGATGAACGAGTGTGGGTGATTTTCGGTCACTTTTTTGGGCCTGCTGGCTGAAGGCGGGGGTGAGAAGGGGAGGAAAAGGGGGTGTTGGGATGGAAGGGGGTGGTGTGGGAAACAATGCTGTCCTTTCTGCTCCGTCACATGCCCCCAAAGATATTCTGGGCATAGATAAAGACTTAAATGTGTCATGTGGGAGGTATTCGTCTAGACGTGGAGAGAAAGATTGGAAAGGGGGGATGGGGGGGTGGGGAGGGGGATCTGGCTGTTGAATAATCACTACTCAGTTTAATTGTCTCCTTTGGCTGCATGACCCAGCAGCACCCGGGTACTTTCAGGCTACACTGTAATGAAAGTGAGTGCTGCGAAAAAGTGGATGGGTGTTTTTTAGAACTGCCTTGACTAAGCTAAGAGGGCTGCTTTTCCCTACTTCTCCTTACCAGAGGTTGGGAGTAGAGAAGGACAAAACTTTTGCTACTCTATTTACAGCGTACAGAGTTGCTTAATTATTAATACACAAAATTCAAACTTCTAATCTACCCATCTCCTATCTCCTCCTCCATCAGTGGCTGGTTTTCAAAAATGTTTGTGGTGGAAAAAACCCAGACATGAACTTTTTCAGTCATTGCAAGTACAAACACTTCTTTATTGTACTTATGTAGAGTTTTCCAGTGGCCAATTTATACTCTATGTGACTAACTTTTCTGACTTCCTCTGAACTTTAACCCTGCATATTTTAATCACAAGTATCTGCTCTTTATATGTTTAATCTTCCTTAACAAAACTGTTAACATCAGATTTAATGCATTTGAGGAGAGTTATGTGATATTTTTAATTGGCATCCTTGCATGGCACCTTAGTCACATCAGACCAATTTCAACCTTAATTGATAGAAATATTTTTTTAAAGATGGTTATGACTAGCACAGTTACAGATAACAACCTTTCAGAGTGGAAAGATTTCCCATCCTAAAAATTTGCATATTTATGGTTATTATTTCCAATAGCAAATATTTATTTTATATAATCTGTTGAGAATTGTTTGAACTGAATCATTTTGCAACTATCGATGAGCTTCAGTTAGTTACTGAAGACAGAAATGTCCTCCAGAGGCATTTTCTTTCCACTGCAAGAAAATGTAAAACCTAAACTTCCTAACTTCTTCTCAGAAGTTGAAGATGTACTCAAACGTTATTGTGAGCCTCCTTTCATCACATACATCTGTTCTTCTAGTTAAGATAACAGTTTGTATACTTCATATACTTCTCTTTAAATTCTCACACCTGGCTACACTGAAGGATTTGACCGCTAGCTTTAAGCTGCAAACGAGACCACTGAATCCTGTTTGTGCAGGTGTGTGTATTTCAGCCTATGTGTGAGTACACTATGGATATTTAATTGAAGTTCCTCCATGGAGATAAACAATTTAATTATTTTCTTCTTCAACTGTGGATTTAGTTGAGAGCTGTCTCTCAAGGCAGCTTTTTAAGGCCTCCAGCAGATCCTCTTGGTGAAAGGGCTTTGTATATGCATTTTAAGACAAAGGCCTGTATGCTTAAGGCTACGGCTAGTTAGGCCTAATTTCCTTTTTAGTTCAATTAACAAATTACTCCACTTTTTGTCTGGGAAATATCATGACTACAGGTGTTCCAAAAAAAACAAACAAACTTTATATTACAGTTTCTTTAAACTCTGAGGCTTGTGATGCTAACAGGCTAACTAGCCCTGCGTGTAACAGGCAATCATCATATACTGCTGAGCCATTAATACCTATTCTTTGGACTCATTCTTAAATGTTTGTATATCTAACATTGTCTTGTTCACAAAAATAAATAAATAAATACATAAATAAAGGTGTTAACTAGACCAAAGGATTCAGGAGGAGGTTAACCAATGAGATCTGTCAAGTGCAATGCCTTATTTCTAAAGTTTAGCTGCAGTTGCAGAAGTCTACACTTCCCAAAACCACATAAAGAGCACCACAGACTCACTATCGCTATGCTAAGCTATTACATAATGCCATTTTAGTACCCTCAGAGTTTATGTTTCTTGGTTAGGTTAGGTGTTATTTTACAGACGTAACCTGTAGTTAGCTAACTATGGGGCAATTACTTTGGGACACTACACTCTGAACTCTGTGCAGTACGCAAGCAGGGAAATCCAAAGCTTGACAGGCCTACTTTCCTGAAATGCTCGTGAACCATCTATTAAGAATAAAATGCTTTGTAGCCATGATAGTATGATATAATACGGTAGCTTTTACAAGGAAACATAGTGTTTATTCTGCTTAATGCTCTGAGATACCTAACAACAAACGTCTTGTAAAAGATTAACAGTTGTGTTGGTGTGTGTGTGAGTACCATGTACCATTGCGTCCAGCAGCTGGATGCATCGTTGCAGTATAATTTTTGTCTCACAGTAAAGACGAAAGAGAAGCCGTCCAATAGGCTGTTTCTCACAGATGCTGACATAGTCCCTGTCTGCAGAAATAAAACACACAAACACACACAATTTAAAGCACAAACTATCAAACAAACACGCAATTTAAAGCACAAACTATTTGACGCATCAGCAGACAAACAGGTGATCACGAAAACACAAGTACCTGTGCTGTTTCCAAGCTCAGTGCACTGGCTTATATGGGGGAAGCGAAGGATCTCCTTCCATTTCTTGCTCCTCCCTTTACGCTTTCCTCCTCCACCTGTGGCAAAAGGGAAAATCAAGAGGGTGAAAATGCTGTAATGAAAGAACCAAATAAAGTTGTCAGAGTTTATTTTCATCAGAGAGGAGGAAATGGAGGCCTAATGGTGGAAAGCACAGGGAGAAAGAGGGGGGTTGTGTGTGGGCTCCCCCCGAATGAAATCATAGTCTCAATGTGTATATATAATTCATAGATTACGTCTCACTTCCTCTGTAAAAATCTCTCCTCTCTCTTCTTACTTTCCTCCTCACTCAGAAGCTTTTCTAAATGTGGAACAGTGTGTGTGTGTGTGTGTGTGTGTGTGTGTGTGTGTGTGTGTGTGTGTGTGTGTGTGTGTGTGTGTGTGTGTGTGTGTGTGTGTGTGTGTGTGTGTGTGTTTGTATCCACACAGACAGAAAGCCTATTCTAACCGGCTCGATTCCCATCAAAACCCGGGACTTTGCCAGACTGGATTCCTCAGCACTGAATAATCATGCATCAGCTTCCTGCAGCAACATAGCAAGAACAAAACTTACCTCACATGATTTAATCCATCTCACCTTATTTTACATCAAATCTAAAGGAGGTTCAAATCACTACAACCTCTAAGGACGTAACACGGCCAATAAAACTTATTTCAGTGTTTTTAATCCTTCGGGGTTGCTGAGCTGTACGTCATGTTTGTCTCAGTTTTTCTTTCTTAAATTGCGAGAACTGCTCTAATGAACTGACAGGGATTTCCTTTAACCGCTCTCTGCGGTGGAAATATGCCGCAAGCGGCTCGCCCGGTGTGAGAGGCAACATTGAGAGCATGAGAGCGAGAGAAGCAATGATGAGCAGACATCTTTAAGTAATAACTCAGGAATGCAAGAGGCACTACGTCATGCTGGCGCCTCTGAGTGAAAGCTTTAACAGTTCTCCCATCAATCCTCCTCCATCTCTGCCTCGTTCTCGACCACTCTGCTCTGAAATTGATCTTTATTTCAGAATAACATCATGCTTCAAGAAACTTCCAGAAAGTAAAGATATAAGTCAGAAAAGATCAAGTTTTGCTGTGAGAGACATCATTCATTTCAGACCTTATTTATCATTCCTTATGACACTATGACAAAGGGTTAGGGTTTAGCAGCCGCATCAAAGTGATTGTGATTTATAATGAATTTAGGGGGATTTTTTTCATTTTCAAAGACCATTGGTTTGGCCATCAGCCAACTCTTTCTTGTGGTGAACATTTGGACATTAGCCTCGATGGATGTGCTGACTGTGCCAAAGTTTCATAACCTTTGCTGTTTTGTTCTTTACTTTTGCAATTTTGTCACTAATGTGAATGACACATGAGTCAGCAGTAATTCACATTTTTTGTGAATGTGTTTTCATGTGTGCTTATAAGTGTTTTTTTGTCTATTTAATGTAATGTTGAATTTTTTTAATTAATGTATGCTCATGTAAAAACGCAGCATGTAACTTTGAGAATGTTACATCCTATGAGTAAAATAACAGAGCTTATTTTAAATACCTGGTTATTGAGCAAGGGGTCACCATATATGAGAACAACATTTTTAAGCTGAAGCCACAGACTGCTTTCAAAAACTGCTGTTGTAAACACCTAAGACTACTGACCATGCACTTCCCATGGTCAGTAGTCTCCTGCTCATCCGACCCTGTGACCAAGGCAGACAGAGTAGCCAGCCGGCAATGATACCTTATAATGGCAACTGACATAAACAGGTTTTTAACAGGTTGCAAATCTTTGCTAACTCTTTTAGTTGGCTAACACACCAGCTTTAGTTTTTAAGCCTTAGACCAGACACATTTTTTTTAAAAAGGTAATAATTGTACATGAGATGGCTAGATATTGTCCATGACCTCATGATACAAAAAATACTGGGGGCTTAAGATATGTACCAGGCAAAGACTGTAACACCTGTTAGACTTTAATCGTAGCAAACACTTCAGCAAGCAACCGAAAGCTAACATTTTTGTTATTTTTTTTTCCAACATTGCTTTTTACTCAGGACAAAGTATGCAAACTAAAAGCTCTGCAAACCTTCAGGTCTGCTGGGTAATACGTTTTGCAGTCGGTTTAATGTGAAGTTCATAAAACACAGTACGCACAGAGATGCTAATTATGTGTTCTGTGGCTCTAATGCTTAGCCAGGTATGCTAGCAGCCACAGCTCTCTCCACAGCAGACACACTTTTAAAGTCATTCTTTACATTTTTGATAAACCAAATTGACAAAAATTAGTTTTCTGGTTTTTAGTAAGTTTAAATATTTTCTTCAGGTATGATTTTGGATGAAGGACATCACACAGCTGACACACCAAGTGGTCACCATATCACCACAGACAAACTCAAAGCATAAATGTATTAATAACTCAAGTCAAAATATCCCCTAAGAGAATAATTAACTCCAGCACCTGCTCCTCATCAACATTACTGTAGACCAAACAAGCTATTAAGAGTCACACTTCTTATTTAAGCACCAGCTGTTCTCTAAAAACTGTTAATATTTTAACTTTGTCCCCACAACAAAACATCAGTGTGTGGCTGTGTGGTCTAATATTTTAATCTCCTTTAATACAAACATGACGTCTGCCAAAAAGCACAGCGGGTGCAAAAGGTCATTCCTCGGGGGGCCACCATGCTAAAAATGAAGCTACTGTGAGGCGTTTGTGGATTAAAGCGCCCACCAAATGGCACACATTTCCTGTTGGGGGTCAACTTCATGTCAAATAATTGTACCAAACTTTGTTGCCCCACCCAGGCATTCAACTTCTACACAATGCTGAGACATCCACAAATAATGTAGCTCCTCTATTTTCTCTCTGTGCCTGTTTTCTTTCCTTCTCACTGCTCTCTAAGTGTATTTATTTTTCATTTTCTTGAAATCCTCATCTCCCCCTTCCGGCTTCTTGTAACTCTTCTCCCCTCCCATCACCTTCCCCTCTGACTTTGTTTCCTGTAATCAAGCCTGTTTTTTTTACTCTTCTGAGAATTTTGTCATCATCACCTACATCATTGCGACTAAACTGATGCCAGCCAATGACTGACCTCATTTGCCACTTCAGGCAAATCAACCCTTTTTGTTTTAGGGTTGCATAAGGTTGAAATTTACCAGTTCTAAAGAACATTGCTATAGGTCAGTGGGTTTCTATTTGGCTTTTTGATCACTGAAGCAAAGTTATGGCCATTACATAAGGTTGCTCAATTATGCACTAATTCACCATCTTTTTTTCTGTCTTTTTGTCCAGTTTTTCACCCCACGACCCCCTTTACTCTTTTTCTACCTCTCAGCCAGTGAATATTGTGTTTAATTAGGGGACCCCAATTTGTAAAAATATACAAGACTTAACATGAGGAATAAAACTTTAAATGTCAGTGTGTCTCCACTATGTGTGGATTAAAACATCCACAGTGCTCAGCAATCTGTAGCCAGTAGCCATGTCAGTATATTTGATTTGTCCAGCTGCAATAAACATTAGGACTGATTCCAGGCAGGAATATGAGTAACAGCAGAGGCCTGTTGGCTGCAAAGACCTGAACATCCATACTCGAGCACACCCAGCCGCTTTGACAAACATGCAAATGTTATGCATACATTATTAATCTTCATACAAAAGACTCGTCCATCTGGACGTAACGAGACATTTCCTATCTGGCTTCAGTGTCTTTTGACGTCTCTGATCACTGTGACCTCAAAACGCATTCTGTGTAGCATTGTTAGTGGCCGTCGGCTGTTGTATATCTGCTTGCTGAACTATGGGGGAAATATTCTGGCGGGATGTAACTAACAAGGCTGAGGGGAAGTTTATATAAGGATTGTAAATATCAACATAAAAGGAAGCAGTTTTTTTAAGTCGTGGTATGAAGCTGGGGGAGTTTTGTTTCATGTCAGATCTGTAACTCCGGGTTCCTCTTCAACAAATTGTGGTAGCCTAAAGTATAAAACCCCTCATAAATGTTGCTCATGACTTCTTGTCCTCGCTCTTCCATGTTTTTATTTCTCTATTAGTGGTTCTCTGTCTCTGAAGGTTTGTCACTTACACATGAGTTCAAGTATGTGCTGCACAGAGGAGTACGCTGCACACAGGAACTTGTCAGTCTAATTTGTTCCATGAGGGTGGTGTGATCGCCGCCCTTTATTTATGTTTCTGCTTAGCGGCTCTGACATCATCAAGGCATGTCAAGTGAAGCAAAAATAAGGTCAAGGGGGAACGACATCCGTCTGGCGTGGCACCAGGGAGTTATGGGCATCCCAAACCTCTGTGTGTATGTGTGTGTGTGTGTGTGTGTGTGTGTGTGTGTATGTGTTTGTGTGTGTGTGTGTGTGTGTGTGTGTGTGTGTGTGTGTGTGTGTGTGTGTGTGTGTGTGTGTGTGTGTGTGAGAGAGTGCAAACTGTTCTGCTGTGACCTCTCTCTAGTAATGTCCTCATGCTCAATTTAACCAACTCAGGGCTGTTCTGCAGGGCCTGTCCATCCACACATTCAGAAATGTCCCTGCTTAGCTGTGAGGTTATATTCACAAAGTGTTGACACACAGAAGAGTTCAAGCCTTCCACCAGTAGGTAGCTGACACACTCACACACAAAAACATTGTCTCTGTGGTTTCGAACACCTCCACTTACACTGTCACTACAAACATGCTTACTAATCTGCTGTGGACAACCAGCCGAAACCACATCCTGGATTTCACGCTGTGTATCTGTAACTACAACATCTGCAGCAGAGCGAGATGTGAGCGCCGGCAGTGTGCTATTGTCTACACCTACACACTGCAAAAAATGAGATTTCTTTGGTTGAATTCTGTGACTCTTCAGACTCATCCCCCTCCCTGCGCCAACATAAAATGTCATCCCTGTTCACAAACAAATGATTATGCCTTCATTATTACCCAACCCTGGCTCATTCTCAAATCACCTCTTTTGTCTGATGTGTTAAATGTCAGCCTTGTGGTTGAGTCACACCATGGTGGTCAGTCAGGTATCATCACAAACAACCCAGACAATGATACAAATGCTTTTGTTCTTCTCTTCCTTCTCTTCCACAATGTTGCACTCTTCAATATTTGGAAATTATTTGCATCAGAGCTGCAGGTATGGGCCAGTGTTCCTGTTTATGCAAAAAAATGGGCTGCAAATACACAATAATGAGACTACTAAGCAAAGACAAGAAGTTTGCATTGGCGCTCTCATCAAAACATCCTCTTCCTGTCTCTCTGTGGACTCATTCTTAATGGCTAAGTCCTGATTCATAGTAAGAAGCATCTAGAGAAGATACTTATCTCTTGCAGAATAACAAAGAAAGAAGTGGGGATGTTTGGAAATAAATCAAACTGTTTCAAGATTGTGCTGTATGTCAAGTCCAATGTTTGCATGTAACTTTTAAATACAGAAATACACTCAGGGATGTAGAGGTGATTGAAGTTAGAAGATAATTAACTTAAAATGAATATATTTTATTTTTTCCAGCTCATAAGATATCAATGTAGAAGGGAATTCACTCCAATCCATGGCACTGAAGGAAGTTCTGTAAAAGTTTCTTAATTCAGGAATATAAACACACTTG
Organism: Notolabrus celidotus; assembly: GCF_009762535.1. Taxonomy (NCBI): domain Eukaryota; kingdom Metazoa; phylum Chordata; class Actinopteri; order Labriformes; family Labridae; genus Notolabrus; species Notolabrus celidotus. Next base: position 25,404,543 of record NC_048280.1, on the reverse strand, counting down.
AGGCTTATTCACACATGGTGTAATGCTTTACCTACCTGTGAGAAACTTGTTATGGTGAGAACATTTAGGGGTAAGCTCTGAGGTTTGCTTTGTAGCAAACGTGTGTTTGTGTGTGGTCTCTGTGCCACAGGAAGTCACGGGGAAACGCTGCCCAGACCTGAGCAGAAGGGGAGGACTATAGCAGGAAGAAGCTCTTTGTTGCCCTGTTCCACCATGATGTCATGTCGCTGCCTCTGTCCAGCTGCCTTATTACCATCCCGCAGGAGCCTCTCCATCCACGTTTTCTTTATCTCGGCTATAATAATGTGAGGACCCGGCTGTAACATCTGCTAACATACTCAAAGCAAACATCTGCGACGTACGCCTCCTACCTGGCAACACTCGACTATTCTTAAAGCTGCTGTGCTAGGGGGGGTGTCACATGTTAAAGCACTTAATGAGGGGTCATAAACTTAAAATCAGTCATAGATATTAAAAAAGGAGATGTTATCTGCTGTATTGATGGTAGTTGAGAGGGTGCTGGTTCACAAGAACATCTGAAACCTAGATAATATGGCTGTTTGTAGCATGAAAAGCAACATGTGTGGTTTTTAGATTAACCTAAGATGTAAATCCATGTTGCTTTAAGATGATTTAATACAAAGCTTTATGGATAAGCACACGTATGCCTCTGTTTTACTGCCTTTATGTCCCTGTAAACATTACGGATATTAATAGCAACCAGCCAAAGGGCAGGAGCAATGTGTTGATACAAACTGAGGTGGTCAAACCGGTCCATGACCTCAGAGCTGGAGAGCTGAGACAGTCGTCGCTAGAGTATCTCTGTCTCTTCATAAATGAACAACGGTGTGCAGACAGACACAAGCATGCAAGGGATGAAGTCTCTTAATGGCAGCAGGAGGCAGGGTACATTTCCTGTCATGTGCCACAAGTTTCCTGTTTTATAAATACATTAAATATGGAATGTGAGGAGGACAATATTCAATAGACTCAAATTATATAACCCACCAGGCTGTGATCAAAGCACCACACAAGCACACACACACACACACACACACACACACACACACACACACACACACACACACACACACACACACACACACACACACACACACACACACACACACACACACATACACTTACGCAGGGCACCCTGGGTAATACACGCTGTTTGCTCATCCATAAAGATCCAGGAGGACATAGTCCACATGAAGCTCGCTATAATAGGCGCCTCCTACACTCTGACACAGTGTTGGTGTGTTTGTTCTCCTCCATAAATATTTTGATAGGCTGAATATTATGGCAACGTAATCCTAAATCTCTGTGAGGGATGATTATATATCTTCTCGCTCACAGTGAAACTCTGCAGTTACGTCACAAGTGAGCAAACACGGGTGAAAGTGCACCCAATGAAAACAAGAGCTCCAACATATCAGGCTGATGGAGCACATAGTGCGCTGTATGGTAGATTGTATTGAACATGTACACACATGCAGCACAAAAACCCATCCAGTAAATAGGTTCAAAGTGATTACATTGCCCCAATCAAGCTGAGTCTGTGCTTTCTGGCTGGGCTCCATTTCCTTCTATCCTCAAACACACTCAAGCACACACACACTATTCATGGAGCTGTTTGTTCCACGTCTTGCTCCCATGTTGACATTCCATGTTCTTTTGTCCCTGTTACGGCAACATCCCTCAAAAGAAAAAAAATTTACTTCACTAGGATTTTAAAGTAACTGAAGTGCTGAGAGAAAGCTGCTGTTTCAGCTTTTCCCCGTTTGTCTGGTTTTCTGGGGCATTCTGGCAGCACACTGAGGATCATTTTGCTGTACTTTATGGCCTATAGTTGATATTTTGAAGCAAGCCACAAGGATCAGACACTGCTGTTTGAAATTAAGTAGACAATGAAATAATTTTCTCTCAAAATCTCAGCAATTGTCAAATCCAGGTTTCCCATAATCAGCCTATATATCGAAATATATTCTCAATTTAATATTATTGTAATACAGCTACTTCCAATCAATTATTCAACTGTACTAGAAACTTTCTATGAGTGCTGATACATCACTGATTTTACACTTTCAGTAAAACTCCATCTCAGGTGTTCTGAATTCTGTAGGCTGATCCAGCTGGTGCCTCCTAAACACAAAGGCAACCAAAGCAATGTCTTCCGACTGTTATTTCATTAAGCACCATAAATTGGATTTCATTTAAATTAAGATTAAATAAGCTGACAGGACTGTGGTTTAAGTGTGTACTTACAAAAGGTACTAAGAGTCCAGTCCAGTTCAACTCAGGTTTCAGATTTCACGTTTCATTCACATTTTTGTTCCTTGTTATGTTTGCTAAAAATTCAGTTACTTTGTTGTCAGAGATATTGTAGAGGAGAAATGTCACATGTAATATCATCCTATCTGAATTTTAGCATACTGTGGTTATCTCCAAGACGGGGCCACAGATCGTATCACAGCTGTGCAGATATTCAGTACAACAGCACTCAGTATGTTGCTTAAAGCTCCTGTGAGGTACTTTAAGTTTTTGTCGAGCTTGGCGCCCCCTGTGGACAAAGTGGTGCCTTTAATCTCTGAATCTACCTTGTATGTGAGTTTTACTGTTTTTTGATGAAAAGACAGCACTGAAACTACTGTTAAGTATTTTGTTTCTATTTCAGGTCTTGTTTACCTTAAAGGTCAGAGACATCAGTGATAAATTCAGTCTGTTTTATAAAGTACAAATAACTCCTGTCGGGCGCTTTGAATAAAGTGAAGCGTGTTCCTTATATTTTAATAAATTAGCATTTTATGAGCTTTATTTAGCCCTATAATATCTGACTATGTAGCATACGTGTACAAGAGTTTGACTATATTAAAGTTAAGCAGTCAATCACTGAGCTCCTATACAGCTGCAGACATTTGGGAGGAAGCTTTATAATACACGCTATAGATTATTCAAAGATTAATGCACATCAAATATTCATTATATGTTCCATTAAAAAAGACATGGCAGCAAGGTACAGCACAGAGCGCACATCTCAGGCCTTAAAGTGCATCAAGACAACAAAGGCTGCTTAAGTAATCACCCTTATGTCTGACATGGGGAAAAAAGAGAAGTTGATCTCCCTGCTGCATTCCTGAAGTACTTCACTGACAGTCGTTTAAAATTCACATTTTTCTGCTTCCACTTTCCGTCAGCCCACCTTGTCTACTTCTGCCTTAGATAATTATCTCCTATATATCCCAGAATTCCACTCGACAACCTCCAGAGAACAGGCGTGAACTTGTTGCATCCAGCTGGGTTATGTATACTGTATGTGTGGGTAGAGGCAGCAATAACAATAGAGATAGTAAGAGCCAGAGAGCTGAATTTTTCCACTCAAGAAAAAATGAGTCACACTCCCACTCAAAACACAGCAAAGCCTTGTGGCGTGTTTTTGATGGAGAAATCGGTATCTGTGCTTTTTCTTTGGTTTATGTCTCCATGTATGACTGCTGATAGCAGATGGGGAATCAAGTAAAAAAATCATTTTATTTTGAAGGATTCACATAGAAGGACAGCTGACATGGAAACATCTGTCTATATTTTAACTTAAAGTAAACTACAAATAAAAGTTACTCTGTGAGGTTACTTCAAATAAAAAAAAGAATTGGTCCAGGAGAATTGTGAGAGCTTACTTCAACCAAAATAATCCACATTGTTGATGTGGAGCTATATTGTTTATTATAGATTAATTCAGTGGAATATTTCCATGTAGAAACATCTGGATAGATGAGTAAACCGCAAAAGGAAGACTTAAATTTTTTTTTTCTGAGTACAGTCTTACATATTTTTCAGGTAGTATGAGGATCTGAAATTCTCACCTTCTGAATTTAGCCCGTGATAGCAACTCTTGTATAGACTGTACTTGCTTACATCAGGGTGCTAACATACCCACAACACTGGACTGGTGCTGAATATGTGATTTCAGTTGTTTAGAAGACAAATATCTAATATATAAATATATAATAAATGTAGTTCATAAAAGTGATTCATGTAATAGTTTAAATAATGCTGAAATGAAATATTAAACACAGAGGTTTTCAGGATGTCCAAACTTGAGTTTGTTTTGAAATTGGGAAAGACCTCCTTGTGCAGACAAGTTTCACACGGCCTGATTCATGTAAGACAACAAACAACCATTTATCTTATATTGGGGATATCTATAAACAACTAAGATGGCTGACATCATCTGGATCATCCTGAATTCACTGTAGTTTAAGGCTCTGTTTAAACAGATCTGTTTTCAATAGAGAACTGTAAACTATTGATGCGTTTTGGCCGTTCATTTACATGGAAATAGCATTTTGGGGGACTGAAAATACAAAGTTTTGAAAATGGGTTCCAGAGTGACATTTTTTGGAAACACAACCCCTTCTGTTGCCATGTAAATCATCAATAAGGGATAGGTTAAAAATGGTGATGTCACAGCTCCATTTGCACAGGTGTACAAAGGCAAGTTAATGTGTTTGTGAAGAACAGCTTTATGCCCAGGTGCATGGTGTTTTCTTCGGTGGTGTTTCAATCCAAATTCATACCTCCAATCACTGATCTGGCATGCATACTCCAGCGTTTTCAGTCATTTTTGCGATGTAATGTGAACATGGATTTTTTTTCAAAACACAGATTGAAGACTTCCATTTTTAATGGTGCTATTCTTGGGTAAACAAGGCCTACGAATCAACAAACTGGGCAGTAAATGATGTACCTAATGTACAAAGGATAACTTTGGGCTAATTATGTCATACATCAATGTATTTTAATTCCTCGCTGTGTTAACCACTTGATTCGGATTGGCCAATACCCCCATGGCATTGGTCGGTTATTACTCAACATAAAAGTGTTGCCAGGGACAAACCGAACACATTGACAAATCAAAGCAAATCAATCCGCTTTGGCACGTTTCACCTCTCACCCTTGAAGCTGTGGAAATGTTAGTCTCTGTTAGGATTCTAAATGGGGAAAGGACATGGCGGATATATTTAATATTGCCTAATAGGGGTGCACCTATTGCATTTTTCTCAGCTGATCCCGATTGCAGATTTTGTAAAGTCTAACCTGCAGATACCAATCTTTACAGTGTCGAAGGACTTAGTGTTTCTGAAAGTCTCTGTTCAACACTGACATTCAAGCTCAGCATTTACATCAAGCTCACATAAGTTGTCCAGATGCCCGTTGTAAAACCCACTGATGTTGTGGAATCTGCTTACAGTAGGCCGCATGTGTCTTGGCAGGACATAAAATAACTCGGGCATTACGACATTGGAGAAATATTGCCTACTCGGGATTGAGTATCTTGAGCTCAGGTGCTGTCTTGCGGGGGAATTTCTGAAGCCTACATCCCTGAAAACTGCCTTTCATCCAGCGCAGCTTTGTTTTTTTCATTGCTCATGGAAGATAGCCAACATTAGCACCAGTCGCATTTACAAGTATTGCAAATTGAAAGCTTTGTGTCCTCTTCTTTCACTGAGTATAACTCCTACACCGACAACATGCTGCCGAATTTGATTGCTTCCACTGTGACACCAGGTATTTGACTGTGGGTCTGTGATGCGCTATGTGAATGCATGTAACCGGCTACATGGAGAAGTCTGGCCAACCAATCAGTGCACCACTGCTTACTAACACAGACCTCTTTTAAAGCTTCAGGTCAAAATAATCAAAAACGCCAATGTTTGGACTTTACCCTTTTGTTTGATTTGATTATAACAGAAAAAAGCAGGCTAATATTTCAATTTTGAATTACATTTCAGAAAATGTCAAGTCCAGTGTTAGATTGGTCTGCTATTGGGCTGGTTAGAGTATGGTTGCTATAGAAGGCTGCCAACCATGGAATTTGAGGGATGATGTTTTGTAGCTGTATTAATAAATCATTTTTTAATCAATAAAATCTTCTCTAAATCAAATTTTTTTTTAAACTTGTTTATTTTGTTTGTAATAACCTTCATTTAAATACTAGAGTGAGAGACATGCTATCAACTCTGTGAACCTGAACAAGGCATGGCTTGCTATGAATATATATATGTGAATTTCTATAGGATGAAATATTCGACAATACCAAACATAACGGGATGCTGAAGCTGCTGTATAACAAAATAAACAAAAGTGAATCCCCTCTGAATAAAATATGAGATTTGTGAGGAGTGGTCTCAAACAGCTCAGTAGTAGTTTGCAGGCTCTCTTATCTACCCGTTGCCCCTTTCCCTTTCAAAGGACCCAGTGAGGAGATGACAGACTTGTTTCCCTCTAGAGTATTTTACTTGCTTCAAGCAAGGCTTTTTGCCTAACAATAGTCTTAACAGTCCTACGGCATTATGTCATGGCACCATCCTTTCAGAGGGGTCCGGAGGGAGGTGCACTCCAGGTTCATGTTTTTTTTTGACTGAAAGTGTGAGATAAAGTTTGTGTGCGACAACAGAATCAAAGGCTCTGCTGTATAAAACTCATACTGACATTACCATAAGCTGACAGGTGGAGGATCAGGCAGAACATCAAAAAACCTTTGTAGTGTGTTAAGCAGATTCAAACAGGTTTCCAAGCTCATTTAACTTAAATTATGTTATACTCCTATCCACAGCAGCTCCCCTGACTTGCTGAGACTTGCAGTGGCATCACATGATAAAGAACCCCCCCCCCATCAGGAGGCACTGTGTGCAGCCAGAGCCGAAACAAACCGCTTGTGCTGACGAATACCTTATGCCTGTTATCTTTTTTTTTTTAATTGACCAATTGCTTAATTCACAAATTGCTACAGCTGCTAACAAAAAGTGAAAAAGCTTTGACCAAAAGAAATCCTCCTTAGGCAAAAACGAAACTACATGAGTCACTGTCGAGCTTCACAGCCTTGATCGTCTGGCATCAGTCTTTTATCAAGTCTGCTCTTCATTTAATAAAATATGTAAAGTTTTTGTTGTGACCAATGGAAAAAGGCCATGTTCTTATCTTCCAATCAGCATTTCTGTCCTGTTTTTCCTTGAAAAGAACTCACACATCACCACTCTAGTCCTTTTACGCTGATGTCTTGCAGGGTTAGTATAATTTTTAGCGTCCTGGTTGAACTATATGAAGCACTTTCTTGTACTGAAATGATACCTAAATGTGACAGGAGGGACTTTTTCATGTTTTCTTAACTTGCGCAACTACAACCTGCAAAAACACGGCAGGCCAAAAGAGAGCCAGCAGGCATCAGAGTGGAATTTAGGCTAGTAGCCCAAACTAAATACCCCGGCTCTGGTACCGCAATTCAAGAAAGGCATCTGGATGCAGCGATGCAGTTTTTCCCCCTTACTCTCATTCACTTCGACAGCCGATGACGTTCGCTCGCCTGGCTTGGAATCTGCGACTGCTGCCAGATAGAGTTGTGAATGGGGAGGCAGTTAGACACACACACACACACACACACACACACACACACACACACACACACACACACACACACACACACACACACACACACACACACACACACACACACACACACACACACACACACACACACACACACACGCATGCATGCACACACACACACACACACACTGAACAAGCTCAGGGTCTACTGCACTGATGTTGCTCTCGTCATAGCGGCTGGGTTCAGGTTACACTTAAACAAAGGAATTCACCCCCACACCCCTCATCTGCTAACACACTGAAATCTACAGAACGCCCTGCTATTACACATGCTCACTCACTCTATCCATAAGTCAGCTAACATTATAAGGGCCAATTTAAACAGATACTACTGAATCAAAAAAACACTTCAGGCTTGGATAAGTTAGTGGAACTTCTTGATCTGCTGTGACCCCCAATTTCCTCAGCTGACAAAAATCATTATGACCGCAGAGCTTGTACTCTACACAGAGATAAGACTTAGTCTTATCCTATCTTGATGTTGGGTCTTTGTTAGAATAGAATAGAATAGAATAGAATAGAATAGAATTTATTCATCCCCAAGGGGGGAATTCAGGATGTTAATAACATAACAAAGTACGGTCTGGACCTGCTCTTTTTGTAAAGCATCTTGAGATAACATTGATTATGAATTGGTGCTGCATAAATGAAGACTGATTGACTGATTGATTACCGGCATTTCCTGCTGCTGGGACACGGCTAACAGGACTTTAGAGCTGTCAGATGATACTCAGATGACCACGCAGGAGATTGGGGTGTTTCATTTCACCGCATACTCATCATCCATAAAGTATCTTCCGCAGAGAGCACAGAGCAGCTCCACAGGAAGATGGAGCTTGGATGGCAGGAGCCCACTCAGTTTGTTATGTAACGATCAATTTGATTAAATAGCTTATGGGCTGCATCTGACTGAAAGTGTATAATACCATTTGGCTTTATGTAAGATAGCGGTCACATGAGGATATGGTTCAATATGATCAGAGCTGCTTCTATTTTTCTATGTAAATCAAAATGATTGATATTTTCCACTCTATGATTACCTTGAAACAGCATGTTGGCTGCCAATCCTTTTTGATCCACTGACATCTAATCTGATAATCTCCATCTCTTGGTTCTTTCAATCAATAACTAGTTTCCACGAGTGGTAATAAAAAAAAACAGCAGTGTCTGACCACTCTTCACAGAGATGTGGAAAACAAAACTCTCTTACTTCTTCAGGTCACCGTATCTAACAATTTTAAACTCATACTGCAAACAATTTAAACATGTTTTCGGGAAAACTATTGATTATTCTTCTTTAGAAGTTATTCAGACACCCTGCAACATCAAGAGCAATTTCAATATAAACTAAAAGTAAGTGAGCATTAAAAAGATGACCACTTGGTGTATCTATTATTGCATATCAAGAACAACATAGCACAGACACAACTAAAGACACAAATCAAAACGAAAAGAATCTGAAGAGTAAAACTCGACTGCACAGAAAATGCTCTAAGCGTATGTGAAGTTTACACCCAACAGGGCGAACTTGTAGCCACATGAAGAAAGTGAACCAGCAAACATCACGAATGATGGAGCAGATTCAGAGAAGCAAAGACATTCCTCAGTCTGACTCAACTACAAATGGGCTCAAAGTTATATTATCTATTTTAGGTATATTGTTGTTTCCTTTTTTCTATTTTTAAAGGCAGTATAATGCAGTTTAATATTCTGCAAAATATGAGGAAGTACAGAAACAGATAGTGTCCGTCTTAGTTTTATACTGGGAGCATTTCAGAGGTTTCATTTTACCACTCTCAAATAGCGAAGTTAAACCAGTGCTTTTGTTTTTCCAAAGCCTCCTTCACATACTACTTTTTTTTTTTTTTTTTAAATGTGTGAACTTGTGCCATTCCTGACATGAGATAATATGGGGTGATATGAGGTTGGTTTGTGCCTTGGCTTGAAGATAATTAGCTCTTTTTGTGTATCATTCACTGAAACTCACTGGTCTGATCTGGTGCGTGTGAGGATGCTGGCGCCAAACACGGCAAAGATCTTGGTGTAAACTGGGCCTTCCTGTTGTGCGTTTTGGGAGCGTTTAGAAAGAGGATGCTTCCCTCTTGCCTCAGCTCCAGCTTGAGACACACTCACATAAACAAACAGGAATAAACACTCTTAATTTGCTCCATTCACATTCCCTGCCTGTTGCCTGGTACACTTGACCTAAAATGAGCTCCTGTACAGCACTCAGCCATAACTGTGAGTGAGATGCAGCACAGAGATATCTGCACAAGCTTTGGTACAAGGCCTCCAAGATAAAATTTCATGATTCAGTCGGTTCAAAGGACACGAGTAACAGCCTCACAACAACCTGTAACATGTTCTAACGCGTGCGGTACTACAACTCGACTGCTGATCCGCTCTCTCTTGTGGCTGTGTTTGCAGGGCCCTTGATCAGGCTGACTAGAAAGTCGTGCTTCAGACATTAACTCAAAGAACCATCTCATCCTTTATGTGAAACTGTAAAAGGCCCCTCTCTCTCCCACACACAGTCAGTGCAGGGTCTGGATGAGCACCAACAGAGCAGCTGGGACAAGCAAGATCTGTCATGGGTCATTAGCTGCTCTTATTAATTCATGAGGCTTAATACAGGCAGCCTGGTCGTGCTCTGTTCGCATAAAACAAGCGTCCAGATTGACCTGCAGGCGGGTGTATCCTTCGTTTGGGGTTTGACAGCATGTCGGCTTCTTGGTTCACTTGATTATTCCATTAGTTCCCATTAAACTCCCTCTCTGCAGCCTATTTTTTATAGTATGTCATCATTGTGAGATCAATAGTAGGAGCTGCCAGTCTTCTCCTGCGTCATTCTGCAATTCCACAGAGATGGTTGCCACATGAAACCACACACACTCCCTGCTATCAAAAGTGTTTGCACTTTTAACTCATAAAACTGAGTCACTTGAAATTAATGCTTGTAGAAAATTAAATAATTTATCCTGGGAAACAGAGACTTGTCAAGTGGACAGATTTCCAAGGAAGGGGGTTTCAGATGTCAATTTTTTTTTTAACTAAACGTTGCCCAAAACTGGTTTAGGGACCCCGAAGAGACCATAAGGGAAACAACCATGGCGCCAAACTGCACCATGTTCACCTGCACTATGCACTACACAGCTCTGTATTTCTGACTATACAGTCCATCCGCATCTGGCCTTTCAGACACAGGACCGTTTATACACTGACAGCAGAGTCTCTCTCTGTGTCCAGGCCTCTTACATTGACTTCAACCCAAGTCACGTCATCAGATCACCGTGTAAATGCCAGCCAGCCTACACTCATGTATTCCCTCTGTGAAAAGAGTTATTCCCTGCCTCAGTGTGTGCCTCAGCATGTATAATGTTGCGAAAGAGTGCATTCATTTGCACAGACAGCGAAAGCGGATGTGGGAGGCAGATCCCCCCACCACCTCTTACATATGTGGGAAAAACGCGTCTGATCTGACACAATCAGCGAGGATTTAATGATACATGGGATTGATTTAAGGTTTAATTTCATCACCTGATGAATCACACTCAATGAGACGTGTCCATGGTGACATTAATATTGCAGAAGCCTCCTTTCTCTTGCATATGTAGGATTTACCTGCCGTGCTGAGGAGTACAGTCCGTAGGCTACCTACTGCCGTCATCATTTCGATTATTCCCACCTTTTCTGCATATTAAGAGCAAAATATGATAAAGCCAGGCCCACTTACTGTTTCACTATTATCTCATTTATGTGTCAACTTACCCTCTCTTGCTTTTAGCAGTACAGTGTTGGCTACTATATTCTCCAGCTCCATCAAAAAATCCTAAATGCAGAGGTTTTCGATACACAAGCGCCGGCAGCAAAAGCAACGTCCTTTGGCTTGTTCTGTTTTCTCTTCACTCCTCGTCGGTATCCGAGATAATTTCACTCATATCAAAGTCTTAGAGGATAAAACAGGATGTCATAGGTTGTCTTGCAATGTAAGCTGGGCATGGTTCTTGTTGTGGGCTGGAAGTGCGGTGCTGCATTTCTACTCCAATCCCCCCAAAACCATTCCATGCGTAATTTGGCTGCGGAATCCCTCCAATGTTGGAAAACCTTCAAGTCACAGGTAGCGATGTCTTCAAACTGGGTCCTTACAACGGATTATTTTCAGTGGAACACCAGGATACTACCAGCTTTACATTACAGCAGCAGGGGTTGGCTGAGCGCACCAGAGAGGACTTCAGCGCGCCCCCCTCCCCGGTTGGTGCGTAATCAAAATGGGTTGGGCCTCTCAGTCACAGCTGCGTCAAGCGAGAGACACACAAAACTCTACCAGAAGTGAAGCTGACATTTTATCAAAATAAAAGCACGATACCAGCTTTTATACCTGCAATGCCCTCTTGCGCTTTGTTTCACAAATATACTTACACATAAGCGTTTGAATTAATAGGAAATTGTCTTCTGAACCCTCTCAGTATACGGGACAGACAACTTCGGTAAAATTACAGTCGTTACGCACTTTCCTACACTTTTCACCTGATTGCAGAGCAGGTCTCCCAGGGAGCCTCTCGAGGGCTTTGGGGCCCTGGGTTTTCCAAAGCAAAGCCTCAGAAGTTATTCAAATGACAGATGCAGAACAAAAATACATGTTCAAAGAGCTTCAATATGGGACATAAAGCTAATAGACAAATATAAGACACAAAAACAACTACAAGGGTAATACTAATGCTAAAAACAAATACAACACGACTGGGAGATAGGCAATACACCCACAAAGAGAAATCCTATGCATGCAAACGACGCCTTCTTGATGATCTTACAAGAAGGACTTTTCAGTGACTCCATCATAACTCAGCATGGATTTATCCAACACCGGCCGCGTGGAGGTCCAATCAGCTGGAACAATTAAGAACACCTGTGAGGGTGTGCCTCGGTGTATTAGAGTCTATAAATGAAGGTTTGTGAAACCCGTTTGTGAACGCCATGTTGGTTATCAATTTTTCTCTTTAATGTCAACAGAAATACATAAATTATAGTTAAGTAAGAAAATTACCTTAGCATTGAATTATTAATAATGTATTTAACGTTTAGTTAACGTTGAAGTCCAACTAAGATTAAAAATATATTTTGCAACAGACCTGCCCATGGTACAAGCCATGCAGCATCAAAATCAGAGTAAAATGACACAAACAACACAACATAGAAACTCAATCCAATTGTGTTGTTTGTTTCATTTGGAGTGACAGTAAAGTCGCCCATGGTGGCATGTCTACCTGATGAACTGTTCAGTGTCCACATATGAGTAAGGTTGCCGATACATTGATATTGATTACTTGCGTAAATCAGTGCCACTTTGAGTTAAATCTTTACCGACCTCTTCATGTTGATGTGCCCTCAAGTTTCTCCCTTTCTTTGTTGGTGGCACCTGAGAAATATGGTCCTCCCTAAGATCTCCAACCAGTGATTAATGACGAATTATGCTTTGAATGGAGGCTCATCTCCAGGGAAATTTTATTTCCAGTGATTTATTTTTGCAAGTAGCTACCCAAAAGATTTAGACATTTTATTTCCCCTATTTAGATGTCATTGACATAATTGAAAAACAAAATAGTTGTATTAGTGTATGTATGTAGTTGACTCGAAATCCATACTTTACAACTACCACCTACCGGTTTCATTGTGAACTTTTGTTACTTGTTTGTCTAATAATTAGTTTTACTTTGAAACTTTCCCGGATGTCTTACTTCTGTTCCTGTACAAAGCTTGACATTTTTCGAGAAACGTTTTCCGTTTGCAGGTTGCTGTACAGTGGTCACAGTAAGGGAAAAAAGTCATACATACATTAAATGTGGGCTGATGGCTGGTTCACGTGGTACCATGATAACTCGTTTAAGAGTTCAGCACCACCCAGCAGGCCTCGCTGCTGCTGCTGCAGACGGTGTAAAGGGCGGAAGAGTCACAGGGTGCCTGTTGAAGCAGCTGTTTAATATTAACTCGCTGTATCCAGCCAAATCATTAACGATCTGCTTGTTACTGACTGATGATGCAGATAGAATCGATTTCTCCGGACGAGCTACTTTCTTTATGAACAGGACATAAGGTAGTCTTGATGCTCTGCCCAAACCACCATCATCACAATCATCCAAATGTTATACACTTTTATCACAGGTGCCATAACAAATGCACGAGTCAAGCGATTGATGTCACATGGAGCAAAAGGGCTCCAGCAGCTATGGACCCTAATTTAACCAAATATTCCAGCCTTTAATGTCTTAGTAAGCATCCAACATAAACTCATGTAAACAACACACAGCTGTCAGGTAGTGGACGCCCTTCCATAATGAAAAACTAAACTCTTTAATGGAGCATAGCAAGAAGTTATTTTCAATAGCAGGCTCACATATCCCCAAATAAAAATACCAACCGTGTCAGTGACACAGAAGAAAGTGCTGCTGTAAAATAAATGCTAAGTTGATTGATCTCATACAAACACATGATTTCCTTTCTTTTCGCTGTCATTATCTGCAGAACTGAGAGCAGCTTTCATATTATTTTTCCCCAGGAAGTTCAAATAAAAGTCATACAGTATATTACAGTATACAGGCCCAGCATGATGCAGCCTTTTACTCATAAAAAAATAAAACAAATAAAACAAACTCATGCTCTCTCAAACTCAAATTCAACATGAAGCATCCCAGTCCATTGCAAACTGAGGCCTCACGGTGTTAGTATTCGTCTAAGTTGTCAGCTTTGGGGATGGAGAGGCCTCGGTCCTTCAGCACCTGCATTTTCACTTTCTCTGTCTCCTGTTTGGCTTGCTGCTCCAACCGTTGCTCCTCTAGGATCTCTTCAATGGAAACCTGCTGCAGGAGAGCATCGCAGGGCTTATCCACATCCTGCAGAGACAGAATCATTATCTGTCACTGACTTAAACCAATCTCCAATATCATGCATGTTAATAAACAGTTGAAACAAACTTTAATATGTCACCAAAGGAGCTAGTTTGTCCTTTTTTTATTACTTTGCTGTAACTGCTTCACTGTTGATCAACTCTATCTAGTGTTTGCAGCTTTAGCAGCCACTCAGTGTAGAGAGTGAGTGTTGGCAAAAGGTTTTTGCACACATACAAGATGCAGACATTTTCCTGTGAATACTGACTCGTCACAAGTGATATGACTGGATGTAACCAAAAATTCCAATCTTGAACACAGACTTAATCCGATTCTATTCTTTGTGCTGATAAGGAAAGAATTCAAACTGGGTGATGAAAAATATTAAAAAAACACATACTGAAAAGATGACTCAGTGTAATAGTAATGCTGCTGCAAAATACATTGACATTTTCTGGAGCATGAATCTAAACAGTGAATTAATGCTATGTGTTTTTGTTGAGATAAAAATGGTTTCAAAACAGACCCTGCTCTAGAGTCTATTTCCTTCTATGCATCCATTCATCACTGATAACGAGTGCTGAGACTGATCAGATATAACATTATGACCACTGACAGGTGTAGTGAATAATAGCACTGATTATCTCTTCACATTGGCAGGTCACTGAGTGAGTTATGTTAGGCTGAAAGTGAACATTTTGTCACAAAGTTGATGTGCTGGAAGAAGGAAAAATGGGCAAGGGTAAGGATATGAGGGACTTTCATTGGGGCCAAATTGTGACTGCGAGATGACCAGGTCAGAGCTTCTCCAAACCACAGCTCGTGTGTGGTGTACCCTGTCTGCAGTGGTCAGAATGTACCAAAAGGGATCCAAGGAAAGAATAAACTGTGACAGACTCAGTGATGTGTGTGGGTAACAAAGGCTGAGCCAACAAAAGAGCTACTGGAGCCCAAATCATTGAAAAAAGTGAACACCAGTTTTGATGGAAAGGTGTCAGAACTCAGAGTGCATTGCAGTTTGTTGTGCATGGTCCATGCTGATCCCTTTCCACCATCCAAATCACTCACAATGGGCCTTTGAGCATCAGTATTGGACCATGAAGCAATGGATGAAGGTGGCCTGATGGAACAAGATTGTGTCCACTTTGTCTCTAAATTCCCTGGATCTCAATCCAAGTGAACATCTGCAGGATGCTCTGGACAACCAAGTCCAATCCACGGAGGTCCCACTTCAACGCTTATATGATTTAAAGAATCTGCTGCTGATGTCTTGGTGCCACATAGCACAACACACCTTTAGAGGTCTAGTGGAGTCCATGTGTCTTCAGGTCAGGGCTATGATGACCTGAAGAGACTATGGCCCAATCTCAATGTCCTCCCTAAGCCCTGAACCCTAGGCCCCCCTTGACTTAATTGACGTCAGCTGGAAAGTGATTGAGGGCAAGAGGCTTTGAGGGCTCAAACTGTAGAACTGGGAATGGGACAGCACTTTGAGACGTCTCATGTAACCTGCATGACGTCAACAGCTCACCTTAGCAATATTATGAATTTTTATTGCACAATTTTTTACTTTTCTCAAATTCAAGGCGCTTAAGGGACAGACTGCCTGATTGTCATGTGATCCAGTTCAGATACTGTACAGACTGCTTAACCACACAATTTAAAATATATAAACAGGCTATATAACTATAAATATATATATTATACCATATACACGTGTGAAGATAAATACATTAAGGCTGTTTTCTTTATTTACACTTACAGGCTAACTTAAATTTCATTGCAAATTTCATGCTTCTTTTTTACCGACTCTTTTTTTATTTCATGTTACGGCGCTCCCTGCTTCCCCTGGGAATTCCCTGTTTCACGTCACAATGCTATGAACTCTGGGTGATTCCCTGCACTAAGTCTGCAAAAATGCCCACTTATGGAAAGGAGGCATAAAAGAACTAAAAAAGTCTGTGAGAGATCCCTCACCCACTTGATGATTTGACTTTGTGGGAACACACCTAAAAGTCAGTGAGTGCTTGAGGGTGGACATAGAAATTGGGCCTAATATGGGGTGAGTTATCATACCTGGGTTCATGGGTAATGTTTACACCGTGTGCAGATTCAAAAGAATCAACAGTGTCCCATTAGTGCAAACATAACTAGTGTAAGGTGCCTTTGCACAAATTCACACACAGACATAAATATTCACATTTGCATCAAAGTGACGAAAACAAGTTTCATGGATGTGTCAGTTACAAATACTCTTGATGTTTTGCAAAGACTGTAAGCTCCTTAGCCTGCATTTAATCAACAATGATTTAAGATAGCAAATAAATGAGTAACTTGTCAAAGTTTTAGCTTTCCTCTGTGATTCCTGTCTTAACACCAGCCAGCTCCCCTTTCTTAAATATATCCAAAGAACTACATTTTCAGATATTCCAAATTAAAGCAAAATGAAATTAATGTGGAATGAAAGCAGTGTGGTAGGATGTGGCAACGTGGGCTTTATCATTTTATTTCTTTATTTTCTTCTCTTTTTCATTTATTTTAATTTAGTTTAACTTAAGGTGTTTGTGTTTTTTCTTTGGTCTTAATTTGTTAATTTTGGATATGCTTGCTTGTATGTGTACATATGTGTATTTCTGTCTCCTGTTCTTTTTTTGTTATCCTCTGGACTTCTTTAATGTTAAAACTGGAGTCACAAGTGGGGTCACTGCTATATGTAAGGTTGTCTGTTTGACAGATCAGCAAATATGTTTATGCTGCTTTTAGTTTTTCTAATATCTCTACCTGTATTTGACACCATCTTAGGTAAACAGGATTTGTCAATTTATTTTTATCAACTGCGCATTGTTGAGGACAAAATTTAAAAAGGCACTTATAAATGTATTTTATATGTTTATTGTAAAAGCCTTTGAATGCCAATAAAAATAAATAAACATAAAAACTCTGCAGATAATTTTTTTTAAAATAATAAATAAACACCAGCTTTCACCAAACACGTAGGTGGCTGTATGTAAAACCACTCTGAATCCCATCTTTCATTGACCTGAAACCTTGGGGTACATACTTGTTTAAAAAATACAGACGTCTTAACCCTAGAACACCATCGCCGGGTGATTTTCACCCGAGCAAACACATTAACATGATTTTCATTATGTTGCGTTTGTCTGAGTGTCATAGGTTGCTAGGTAGCTTCAGTATCGTCTTTGAAGGTGTGAGTGTTTCCCATAGACAGTATATAATATGGACGTAGTATCTGTGACGTCACCCATCTGTTTCTGAAGTGCTGTTTTGAGACCAATCGTCGGCGGGAGCCATATCGCTGCTGTCGAGCCAGTGTGACGTAAAGGAGGCGGAGTTTGAGCCTCCTTGCCAACAGCTTCAGTGTTCCTACAGGCAGCTGTGCCTCTCATTGGAAGACTAGTAATATCAATATCTTCGAAATTTCCACGTTAGAAAAAAATTCACCCACCTCACAGTGAGAGCACATCGAGAAATGAGCCATTCAGACTACACTCGTCTTTTGTACCAGACAGTAAATATGTTTATTTCTGTTGTAAAGATCGTCTTTTTCCCATTCATGTGTATGTGACTTCCGGTACTTCCGGAGCCAGCCTCAAGCGGATCCTCGATGAACTGCAGCTTTTAACACTTCTGCATTGGACAATATTTTTAGACCGGAGGTTGCCGCTTGGCGTTTCCCTATTCCAAAACCCGCTTTTTCCTACAGGCACCTGTTCGGGTGATTTACACCCTTTTTTGTTTCCCTCTCCTGCAGCTGTTTGTGTGCCAAGGAGACCGTGCTTCACCAGGGAAGTCTAAATGTCCCAGGAATGGGTGGACTGAACACCAAGTTTCCAGTTTCATCATTTTTTGTTTTAGGAATTTTTGGTCCTGAATTCCAAATTTTTCAGTAATTTGGGAGCATTTTTCTAGGGTCCCCCCATGATACATTTTTTTTTCATTTTGTTAGACATGACACAGTTGAAAATAAAATAACACTACTCTAATTTGTCATTGTCATATTTTGATTTACTTTTTATTTGGTATATTATCTATCAGGTAAAAATTACCCAGCGCTGGTGATGGTGTTACTAATTTTAGCTATAGTGTTCTAAGATTAATATGGAAATTTGATTCTGTATTTTAAACATCAGCAGATTTATTGATACTCTCGTGACATGATGTGAATAATGACAGTGTCTTATATTTACTGTAGTACAAATAATCTTGTGATACTAAAACCCAATCTCATCTACATATTCATTAAAAATAAAAGGAAACATTCCCACTTACTATCTCTCCAAGCAGTACCACATTCTCTCCTCTCACGATGAATATTCCTCTAGGGATGTCACCAAATTTTTTCCCCACATGGATGCGCTCAACAGTCTGATGGAAAACTAAGTTGGCTAGAAAGAAGGGGAAACAGGTTGGAGAAATTAAATCCAGTGATGTGGAATACAATAAATGAACAGAAATAAAAACACTGTGGGATCATTGGTGAATTGTATTTAGCCTTAATTGAGTAAATCAGCATTTATTAGCCTATGCTAGTGTTCTGCATCCTTCAGGAGTAAAAAGCAGTGAGAATAATTCAATAATATTACCAAACTGATCAATGCTCCTTAGGTAACCGATTAGCGTCCTTCCATCTCGGAGCAGCACCAGGTGCTTCTCTGCAGGACACAATCAAAACAAGCACGTTTACTTACAGTATGAACCAGATTATCCAGTGTGTATCAGACACCATGCTACATCATGAAACGACATTCACAAAACCTCCTCTTTCTATGCAGCACTCGGAGCTACTTTCATACTCACTGTCGATGTCGTCAATAAGGCTTGCCGTCCCTGGCACGTAGTTCATCTTGGGGTTGCTGTTTATTTGCTTTGTGTATTTTAATTCGACGTCAAGCCATGAATGTTTCAAAGTGTGTTTCCTTTGAGAGCACAGGAAGCGTCTTTATACACGCCTGGGAGAAACTTCCTGTACACGATTAACCCTTGATGCGCCGCAATACAATTTCCCTTACCACTATATTTTTTTATGAACGTTAATTTAATACTATATATTTTTAATAACTATAGCACCAAACAATATATTGTTTCTGAGGCAATTATAAATATTAAAATTGTATGCTGTTTAATGACGTTTTGCTTATTGGCCAATAGCGTCCACTGACGCACATGCGACACCAAAGATCGTATCTATTAATGACAGTCACTGGTCACAAATGAGCAACTCTTGTGCTTTTTTCCCCATAAAATGTCCTTAACTGAATACTTCAGTCAATCTAAAACGCCGCAAAAATGTTGTACTCGTAGATGGTATTTGTAGGGCTACCAACTTTCTCACTACTAAATAAGGGACAGATGCACGGTGCCATGGTGGTGTGAGCATGATGTGTGAATTCAGCGTATACTCATATTCTGATTCAACTGGAAATGCAGAAAGTGTGTATATTCCCTTCAATGCTTACTGTACCATTATGTAACCTTATATGAATACACCTCAAAGAAACCACAATCTGGCTCTTTACATCAAAAAACAGGCAAAAGAAAAATGCAAAAGAGGAGTATGACTATTCAAATGTACTTTTTCCATGGATACTTTTTGCTGCTCTTGATTGACTCAAGCAGTCTTTTGTCCTTTTGCATAGCCAGAGAGAAGTCCTTACATGACAAATCACAGTTCGCAGATATTTGAAGTTCATTTTTGATCAGCTCTGTGCTGCATCTGTTTCTTGAGTCTGACCATTTAATGGCCATCAGAGACTATGGCTGTTTCCGAAACTGCCTACTATACTAGCAGTACATACCAAAATTCAGTATGTAGTAAGCAGTATGTGAACAAGAGCAAAATCTGCAGTAAGCCAAAACTCCCCGGATGTCTACTGATTCGGGGAACTTTCACAGTATGCATCGGACCAGTCTCCCTCACGTACTGTTTCCCATAACGCACAGCGCTCGTTCTGCTTTTTCTTTTTCCTTCTTTTTTGACAGGAGGAAATCTGTTTTGGGGGTGTTGTGAAGGTTATTAAATTACATATAAACCACTTCCTAACTTTTTAAATCATGAATGGATGCTAAAGAAGCAGTTTCTCGCCGTTGTTTACTTCCACTTTCTGAAACTGGAAATCTAGTGACGTCTGGCCCAGCGTACTGCAACACAGAGCGAACAGAACAGTCATACTACATACTAAATTCAAACGCAGTATGTAGTAGGCAATACCTACTGCCTACCACATTAGTAAGTAGTATGTAGCAGGCGGTTTCAGAAACAGCCAAAATCCTCACCATACTTTTTATGCAAGACTTGGCGCATTTGAGGGGCCCTGTGATTGGATGACAGGCGGTGTGTTTGGCACATGATCTGCCACTGCCATTTTATCTGATCTAGGATATTCAGAGTGCAGTCTGCTGTATTACAAAATATAAAAATGGCTTTGGCAACAACATGTCTTTGTTCATTCCAATAAAGCAAATTGAATTGAATTGAATTAATAGTCAATATACAGGACAATTCCAGTGGTCCCGTGTGAAACAAACCAATTTAGCCCAATGTAGGGGATGTCCCGGCTAATACGAGACAGTTGGCAACTAGTGATGTGTGGATCGATATTCAAATATCGATACTTCCGATACCAGATCTTTATTCTCTAAAATCGATTCTCAAATCAAAATATCAATACTTTTGATACCTCAGTCATTTGAGGCAATGTATATCATTAACAGGAACACAGTGGAAAGTAACTAAACCATTGAGATCTTGTCTAAATGATACACGGTTGGTGGGAACTACTAGTTCTAGTTCTTAATAATTAAACAATAATTTATTGTAATGGTTTTATTGTTTTAGTTATTTTCTTTTTTTTTTAGTGCGTGTTTAAAACTCCATTTTCACATATTTTGTATGATTGTGTCCTCTGTTTGGTTTGTCTGTTGTTGTATTAGCTCGGCTATATTGTAAATGAGGCCGCTTCCTCGCTATACTTAGGAGTTAAAAATAAATGAATAAATAACTCAGAAATACACTGCTTTTTTTTAGATTTACCAGACACATTAGGTGAATTTGCACAAAGTATCGGTATCGGATTGGTATCGGATCGGTATCGGATCGGTATCGGATCGGTATCGGATCGGTATCGGCGATACCAGCCTGAATGTTACTCAGTATCGAATCGGAAAGGAAATCGGTGGTATTGAACATCACTAATGGCAACCCTAGGTATTTGTACTTCCTGCTATATCCTAGAAGGAAATGACTGAAGGCAGAGGCTCTTTTCTTTTCGTTGACGAGGGCCCGTAGTGCCAGAAAACAGCATCAGAGTGAGATGTCTGTCGTGTAACTCCAGCTTCTATTTAAAGTGACAGCACAAGTTTTCCTTAGCTCGGTGTCATTCAAACATTTCCTGATTCTAATCAAGCGATCTCCAACACTGCAGGAAAACAACCACACTGCTGTCAACGCTTTGAGCCACCTCACGGCTCAGACGAGGCTGCCTGAAGTCTGGTTTTTGTTTTGCCATGGATGTGTACAGGACGGTCGCTTGGGAACGCGTTTAGCTGATGCATCACCATTAAACAGTCCAATAATCTGAGATCTGGCCTCGACCTGCAACTCGGAAAATACTAACAGGGACGAGAACAACATGGTGAGTGTGTTGATTCAGCTCAGAAAAATACAAAGGAGTTATCCGCTGTCTTTTTATGTGTGTTCAATGAGGGAAACACAACCCGAGTTCTATAGGAAGTCATTGTTTCCCTGTTAGCTTGCGTAACATCAGAGATCTGTCTACGCTAGCTAGACGGCTAACTGAGCTAGCTGGTATTATGTAATAGTTGCTGCTACACTGAGTTCAGCTGTGAGATGAGTTGTCACGTTTATCCTGACGTGGTAACACTTCTTATTGTACTACAGCACACGCATATTTTGTTATCAACACAACACTCTTTCTCCAAATTCCCAATTGCCCATAGCCTGTTGTCCACACAGGATCAATGCTACGGTGGCCCTGAAGGACAAAACACATTCGCAAAAGATGAAACACTTTTACAAAGTTGGAGAAAAATTTACATTTTGGAAAACAAATTTACATTTAAGAAAACAAAATTACAAAATCAAAACACTTTTACCAAGCGGTGAGACAATTTTACCATTCCTGAAACAAATTTACATTCATTTTTTTATTTTTTTTGTTTAGCTTTCCCATTATACATATATGTACACCATAACAAATGAGACAAAAAAGACACATAAACATTTAAACAAAAGAAAACAGGACAAGCAACACATTAACACTTTAAATTAAAGTAAGCTGCTAGTAAATAAAAATAACGCACATTGTGCGTTCACAACTCAAATGATGCCACACTGCAACAACAGCAATAAATTCATCAACATATGTGTATTTTAATATTTTAATATTTCTCAGTCCTTTTTCAAGAAGAACTGCATCTACTGCTCCTTACATACAATACAAACATTTTAGTTTTTCCTTCTTTTTCTCCTTTTTTCTAAAGTGAGGCAGCACATGTACAGACCTTCACAACAACATTTGACAAGACAAAGACAGCAACTTAGCACTACAAGTCCATAGACCACTGCTTATCTATATACCACCATATCCATTTCCACCACTATATGTTTCCTCTAGAAACAACATTACAAAATCAAAACACTTTTATCAAGGCCAAAACAAATTTATATTTAAGAATTTTTTTTACAAAATAAAGGAACACTTTTACAAGCAGTGAGAAAATTTTACAAACGGTGGAACACTTTTACCATTTCTGAAACAAATTTACATTCGTTTTTAACAGAAAGGGAATGTACGAAATACCAGAAAGGTACATTTGTTTTGGCCTTGGTAAAAGTGTTTTGATTTTGTAATTTTGTTTTCTTAAATGTAAACTTGTTTTCCAAAATGTCCATTTTACTCCAGCTTTGTAAAGGTGTTTCATCTTTTGTAAATTTGTTTTGTTCTTCAGGGCCATCGTACAATCCTCTGTCTGCAATACAGGTTCAGTGAGCAATTAATGAGTCAGTGCAGCTGTTTACTCAGTCAACGTGTCCACTGGGATGGGCGATGATGTTGAATATGTAGGTCTTAGTTGTGAATGTAAGCGTGAACCAAGAGTAGCTTGAATTATAAATGGTAGTATCCCGGTGACTTCCTCCTTTAAATAACTCATCTTTGTTTGATTTTGTGTTTACAGGACGCTCCTCAGTATCCAGGCTATCCTTCACACTACTGGTATCCCCAGTCTCATTCAACGGGGCACTATGCAAATACCTATCCCTCGGGATCAGAGGTTCAACCTCAGTACAGTCCACAGGTACAAACCATGATGTAACAACCTGACTCTCTAAATCCCAGTGTGGTCAGTGGACCTTAATCTAACCATAAGTCTCTTAAGCACTTTCACCTCTCTCTCACATTTACCACTGTGAGAACAGTTACATCACTGCTTCTATATATTTACACACAGACATTGGCATATTGTTTTATTTATACCGCCTCTTGTTCTTTCCTTTTAGGTAATGCCTGCAGGATATCCAAACGGCCATGGTGTCTACAGCCCAGCGCAGAACCAGTATTCAACAAGTGGTTTCCACCCGTCCAACCCTTTCTACTGTGCTGACCCTCAGAGACAAGCTCCAGGTCCTTATTCTAATCAGGGCTGTCCAGCTGAGCAGAGCAGTGGGCCTTCTGGGCAGCCACACTCTCAACACCACCAACATCATCACTATCCAGGCCCACATTGTCCAGGGGTGAGTTTATTAAAACACATATGTTCTAGTTTGAGAAAATTAGGTTTCTGTTGATTTTCTCTGACTATGACTTACTTTGCAGAGATGTGTAAAAATATTCGTGTTGAAAAAGGGGGGGAAAAGAAAATCTACATCTATCTCTCTGTCCCCTACCATTAGGGTCCTGGATATCCTCCTGGTGCGTATGCTCACTACAGTGAAGGTGGTCATGCAATGCCTCCAAACCCCCCATATCCCACTGGCCAGGCTGTCCATCCAAGTCCTCACAGCGATGGATGGACGCATTCTGGTGCATACGCTCCCCCTTCACAGCAGCAATGGCAGCCAGGCCAGCAGCCGCCTCAAAACCACTTTGGAAACCCTGTCCGCCCAGCCCATCCTCCAGCTTGGCCTGGGACTGGAAGTGGGGCTCCACCACCTTACCAACCCAAGGTAGGAATCAGCATCTGTTTCAGTGTGGATTTAATTTTCCAAAGGAGAAGCAAGGCTGAGGAAAGACTAAGTCAAACACACTTTTATTATTATCTCAAGAGGAATTTGTTCTTTTAAATGCAGTTTCATTATTTTGATAGTTATTAGAATAATATTGTCCAGACTTTTCAGTTGATCAATCTTCCTCAGAAGGCTGCATCTTACTCTAACAGCTGTAGTGAAACATATTATCCATTATTTGACGTAGTATTTACCAGTTCTAGTGCGAACAAAAATCTACTTAACTCTGATGCCCTGCTGTTTGTCCAGGGAGGATTATGAACTGGGGGTCACAGTGCAAGCTCTGATACCACTTTTAGATTGATGAAAGCAGTATTTTCTGCATAGTATGTTCCACCAAAAACAGTCATATTGGTGCATTCTGACATTGACGGCATTTCTACATGTACAGTCATATGTGTGATAGGTGTGTAGTGGCCTGAAAACTTAGACAAACAGATAAGTCAGTCAGGCTCTATGGAGTTGTTAAAAGTGCCTTGAAAATATTCAGCCAACCTTCTCTTTTCAGACAACAGGTCTTTGTAAAACCAGAGTTGGACAGGTAGATCTCAAAAATCCAAATTTAGAGATGATTAATATCTTTAGCGGTTACATAGATTCACTAAGTCAATGCACTTTACAATTTTGTGCTCATATGGTTTATCAGTATTGAGGATTTTTAGTTTTTCTCAAAAAAACTATTTTGTTTTACTTTTAGGACCAACAACACCAACGTCCCCCACCAGTGGGACCTAAACCCAGACCACCCCAATCCTCCAATCCTCAACCCAACGGAAAGCCTGCTGAAATCAGTTCACCTCCACAAATGTACAACAAAACCGGTAGAGGTGAACCCAATCCTTCCCAAGCTGATCCCCCTCCACCAGCCCCAGCTCAAGCTCCAGCTCCAGCTCCAGGCCAGGTCGGACCCCAGCCTCAAGGCCATAACCCTGGCTTTGTGAAGGTACAGCAGGTAATGTCCAGAGTGATGCTGCTTCAGGAAGATGTGGACGAGTTTGTTGGCAGAAAGACAGATAAAGGTTATCGCTATCTGGAGGAACTGCTGACCAAAGAGCTTCTGGAGCTGGACTCTGTGGAGACTCGGGGACTGGAGAACGTCAGGCAAGCCCGGAAGGAAGCCGTACAGAGGATCCAGGCCATTCTGGACCAGCTGGAGAAGAAGGCCTTCTAAACTGGACAAATATATTGGTTTGTGGGCCACTAAGTTTCTGTTCTCTTCTTCCAGATCTTCCATGGATACAACGAGGGTCTGGTCTTGTTCCTCAGAGCGTTTTTCTATTAAGTTTTTTCCATCAACGTATAAAACACCTGATGTAGAGCCTAAGGGCAAGACCAAGGAGTAACTGGTACCTGGAACCTTTAAAAGCCTAATTATGCTGGTATAAATGATGAGCTGGTGTTAGAAGTGCAGACTGATGGTTGTACATATCATACTTGACTGACAGCCTCAATGAGTGACTGCTGGCTGCACAACCTGACACTTCAGCTCGGCTCATCGTTTATGTCATTCCTTTGCCAGCATAATGCCGGCGGGAGATGGATTGATTGAGTGCCACATTAAAACCGGTCGTGGTCTCTACAGATCCAGATTATCTTCATGCTGTCCCTCAGGATTGTAGGTTTCTTTCAGTCTGATCAAACACCTGGTAACACCTGAACTTGGTTAGCCATCTACTAACACATTTCAGTCCATTTGCATGAACACCATACTGTCAGATAGGCCCATAAGTCACCACTTCTTCTCTGAAGGAGTAGGTGCAATGCTTTTCCTTTTCCAAATGTGCTCCAAGCCCCGCATGCACAGTAACGTCAGGCAAGCACTCGAGACAGCCGTGACATTTCCGAGCTCATAATTGGCCTAGAACGTAGCAGATTAGTGAAACCCCCTACAGATTGCTGTCCCATTTATTCCATATTTTGGATTAAATTGCCTCCTAGAATCAGACCTACATATGAATGCTGTGTATTTCTCTCCAGGAACTACTGTTATTACAGATGTATAAGTAAAGGTTTAAATTAAAAGAGAAGTTGTTAAATGAAGTTCTTTCTATCCCTTTTTGAACACTTAGAATATGTCTATGATAAAGCAAGAGAGCTGTATTTTTCAGAACTAAGTGTTCAGTTGCTGTAAAGGAATGATGATTTGTAATGTTTTCATTTTTGTATGCATGTTGAACAGCTGTTTGATTTGTTTCTGTTTCCTGTCCTTGTTAAATCAAACCCATATTTTCAAAATTCTTTTTGTTGTGTAGAGGAAGTCTTTTGTTTGTTTCCAGTCATTCTTGATGTCTTGTTTTAGAAAAAGAGTGCCATATGTCAGGAGATTATTTTACATAGGAAGAAGAAGAAAAAAATAAAATGAAGATCACAAGCTTTGCATGGAAAAAAGAAATCCCCTGTCATATGTGTTCATTTTCTTGTGCCGTTGAGTTTTCTGTTTGACGGAGCACAATTGTACAGTTTAACATGTTATGCATGTTTCTAACTCAAGACGGGAATCTTTGCCTGATGAATATTGAAAAAATAGAAGAGAAATAAATAATGTTAGTATATTTTTCAACCTGGTATCAAATTATTTTTGTTTATTTTCTCTTTGTTTTCCTTGTATTCAGATCAGATACTGTAAGCAGAATAAAAAAAATCTGCATCTACTCCTGATTACTAGATGCAGATGCATTTTAATTTTACCTCTTCCAAATTCAAAGAAATGCCTCTTTATTGTAAACATTCAAGAACAAGAATTAGCTCTTTCTGTCTAGTTGGAATGTCTGCATGGGTCTACACTCCCTACGTACATCTGCTAGCCAGCATTCAGACCTTTAAATAGACGGCTATTTTGATGCAAAAGCATAACACAGGCTGCTGAGGGCTCGAGGCACACAGGCTAGATTTAATTTAGGGGTCATATGGCCTGACAACACTCAGGACACCCTGAGGGAGGTAAATCTGAGGTGAGGAAGCCTGAGACTGTTGCTCATTTTACCGGGTACAACTCCGAGGTATCACACAGCTGAGTAGGAGCTCTTTTTTTTATATACCATATTTCTCCCTTTAACCCTCGGAGGTTACATTTTTACTGAGCACCCAAAGAAGAAATCAAAGCCAACTTTAATGTATTTTTTGATCGTCTTTTTTGGACCGTTTTCTTATTAAGGACTTCTAAGAAAATCGGTGTTGCCTCAGAGGTCTACCTGAACTCCAACAGTAAAAAGTATGTCATATACCTCCAAACTCCCTGCATCCTGGAACGATAAACCCCCTCCTCGGAAGGTTGAAATTGACCTGAGCTCACCTGGTTTAGCAGTGTTTGAGTTGGAACGGCTCTTGTTTACTGGCAAAGCCATCATCAGCCACGCAGATGAAGTGTGGCCAAGGCTTTACATTGGTGACCAGTAAGTGACTCATTTCTTTCTTTTGGTAAAAAGCAACAGTTCAGCTTGGCTTTTATTAAATCCTCCCAATGAGTAGTACTTAACAAATATTCCTTTCTGTGCCTGAGAAAGAGGACTGATCTCTACTCACAAGTAGTTCCAAAGCCTAGACTTGGATGCAGTGAAACAGGAGCAGATCATAAATCAGATTAGATGCTAAATGCGTGGGGTAACTGAAGCTCCCTGAAGTTGAAGTCCACATCAGGAACTTGCGTAAACTACAGCTCTGCTATTTGAGTTTCCACTGGTGCAGGACCTGGAAGCACGACTCAGGTTTCTTGATAAGTGCCAACATGTGTATCAGATACTGTCGTCTAAATATCAGCATACCGCTATAATATATGATTTATGCAAATGACTAATCAGGTAAACCAGAGACATGCAGTATATATAATTCATATTTTATATGTAAAAATGTCTCCCTCTGGAAAACAAAGTATTCATCATATTTTACACAAAGGATATGCTGAACTGAGTGGTCTGATTGGACAAAAGGCATTCCACAAGTGTTGATACGGAGTATTTATCAATTGGACTTTTCCATTTGTGTATCACTCCAGCTAACTCGTTCAGAATATTGTCAGAATACAGCATCATTTTACAGCATGGAGTTGTTGTTTTGAAGCCATGTCTCACTTGAGGTCAGTTGTGTCTACAACAACAGCATGACCTAGAACATTACACTGCTTATTAAATTATGTCCCTTATAATGAGGAGCTGTATCCTACTGTACTGTATCATATAGTATTTTATCATAAAGTACAGTATTGTACATATTCCATGATATTATAATGTTTTTTTTTCTGGTATGACATCTACTTGTATCACATTAACAGTTATCCAATAACATTATGTCATCTGGTTTGGTTTGTATCATACGTACAGTATATGATTATATTGTAACATTTTATGTCATGCCATACCGTATCATATCATATCATATCATATCATATCATATCATATCATATCATATCATATCATATCTATATAATTTTGTATGGAATGGTATCCTATCATATCGTATTCTTCTGTGATATCACACCCTGTTCTGCATCCTATCATATAATGTGTGGTTGGTTCATATCAAATATTATATTGTTCATATCCTATTGTTTCATTTCATATTGTAATTTATCATTTAGTATCATGTCATATCACATTGTACAGTGTTGTGAATACTGCATCCTAACGTGTATTGTATCGTATCATGTACAATGTATCATATTGCATTGTGGTGTATTATGTCCAGTTTCTGTGTCCTGATTTATTCTAATTCTATAAAATATTATTCAGCAGTGTCTTAATGTTCTGCATTCTTATGAATGATTTATGACACGCAATATAATTTGTATCATATCCTGTCCCATCATATCATATTCTTCTGTCTAATATTACATCTAATTTCCCAACATAGTACTCAGTATCATATTGGGAAATATAGTGTGGTTGGTTTGTTAGTTTAATAATATTTTGTGGTGTTTGGATCATATCATACTGTAAAATGTCATGTTGTTTCATATAGTATGGTATGGTATGGTATGGTACATCTGTGTCAAATGTAATTCTAATTCTATAAAAGATTGTTCAGTCATATCATACCATTTTGTTTCTTTTGATTGGTATTGCATCATGTTATAACCATAGACTGAATATTAGAATGGACGCCTTAATGTTCACTGAGTGTGAAGCCAAAATAATTGGAGCTCCCCCTGCTGACTGGCTGTAGTATAGATCATAAACTCCTCCCTCCCTCCCTTAATACATAAAACATGGGTCAAACCTTAAAACAAAAATATGTCAAGTATTTTTTACAAACATGGTTTAAAACATGGACCTGTCGTGTTGTGTCGCATCGTATCGAGTTGTATCGTATCGTAATCGTTCCTTGTCTCTGGTTTGAATCTTATTCTATAATATATTGTTCTGTCATATCATATTTTCTTTTCGTATTGTATGAAATTGTCCATCCATCAATCCATTATCTTGACCGCTAAATCCCGTTAGGGGTCACGGGGGGCTGGAGCCTATCCCAGCTGGCTTCGGGCGGAAGGCAGGGTACACCCCATCAAATTGTATTGTATTGCATCCTATCGTATCTAATTTGTTCATATCATATTATATTCATCTTGTCTCGTCTCATTCTATTTTCAAATTTATTATACTCTCTGCTTTTGTATTGTATCATACTGTCAGTAAATATTGAGTATTGTGTTTTTCAGGCACAGTGCAGAGAACCGGGCTGATCTATCCATGCATCGAGTCACTCACATCCTAAATGCAGCTCACAGTAATCGCAGAGGCCAGCCAGACATCTATGGGAGCATGAAGATCACCTACATGGGTGTTGAGGCCCATGACTCTGTTAACTTTGACTTGAGCGTCAATTTTCAGACAGCAGCAGATTTCATTCACATGGCTCTGAGCAGAGGAGGTGAGGGGATGAAAAATGATGAACTTTACATCAGTTGTATTTAACAGATATTAATGTTGCTATTTAATTTTTGCCTTATTCTCAGGCAAAGTGTTGGTGCATTGTCATGTTGGAGTGAGTCGCTCTGCCACCCTGGTCCTGGCTTACCTGATGCTGAAGCAGAACCTGACCCTTGTAGAGGCTATTTGTGCTGTAAAAGAGAACCGGGGGGTTATCCCTAATCGTGGCTTTCTCCGGCAGCTCATCAAACTAGACGGCCAGCTCTTTGGCCCGCACTGAACCCTGACAGCGGATCAGCTTTCATGGGGCCAGAGAGTACAGAAAATATGATACAGATAGCTCAAGTGTACTCCATTATGTTAAACATATGAGATGCACTGAGGCAGAGCATAATCTTTTGTCAATGTGTACATGCTCTGCCTCAGTGCTTTTGAACAGATAATTGTGAATATTTAGCAGTCAGTATTTAGCGCTACTCTCATGATGTGGGAACTTTTCATAGCAAGACCACATGTGACTCAAAGTATATTACAACCCTTCTCATCAATCATTTATGTTCTAATCAATGTTTGAAGCTCCTCCAAAGAACCCCTGTTGTGATCTTACTTCCATCCCTTTATATAAGTTCTGATTTGTGAGATCCTGTTATTTCTCACATGCCTTAGATGCTAATCTGAACTTTCTTGTGAGTTGGGTCCTCCCAGAAGACCATGTCAGAGAATGTGTGTGTGTCCTCTTTCCTGTGGATTGTTTTATCAAAGGCCTTTTGTTGAGTCTTGCTTCCTGTAACCCTGTATATATAAGTCACAATACAACATCAGTAAGTAAACGTTAAAGAGTGAAAACTCAGTGAGATGAAATATCTTACATCATGGCAGTTCATGCATTATGTCCAAAGAGATATCGCTGTTCATGATGAAGCTTTTACAAAAGAGTGTGTCACTTATTCTTAGCTCAGTTGTCCTTGTTCATATTAATATGATTCCATTACCTGTCACTGAGTTTAAGTAATTGTGGGAATAACGTCATATTTGAAACTACAATTAGTAGAATTGAAAAGCTGTTTGACTTATATATATTTTAAAAACAGTACAGAAGTGTTCTGTGAGGGCCAAAGTATTTGATTTCAAATATTTTATCCATTTTGTCTCTCTACATATTAAGAATTGAAAATAACCAAATGTTATCCACTTTTTATTCCTTATTTTAAAGCACACAATACATTTATAGTTTTGGAAACACACATTATCATTTAAATTATTGTACAATACTTTTAGATCCTCAAGATAGACTGCAACACAGGCTGTCTGTCATTCCTTTCTTTTTTTAAGAAAGCAAATGTTGTCTCTCAGGAAATTATTGTGAGTCACGATTAGTCATATTTAGCCCAATGCTCTATTTTCCGCAAATGATAAGTATCCGCAATAGCAGTATCTCTGTCACATTTAAGCACATTGTCTTACATAATGAGAAAATGTTTCCTTTGAAACAGACACATCTGCCTTCTTTTAGACTATAGTTTAGCCTCTTTCAGGTTTCTGCAGGTTTGTATAAACTAAGCTATTTCAACTTGGTTTAAATGTAATCCCTTAAATCCCATTTTTTCCAATCAATTGGCAAATAATTTGTCATGTTTAAAGTAAAACCTCCTACATATGATTATTTTCTCTTTTACAGTTGCATTTTTGCAGTGCATGTATATCCTGTTTGAGGTAAGTATGATGACCATGAGCTATAGACAATAATAATCATCATGAACATGTTTTTGTATGTCCGAACTGACGCAGATAATGGCAGCTTAGTTTTCGCATTTCACTTTGAGAGGCTCAGGTTGATGCCATGCTTTACAGTAATCATTACACAGAACAAATTCATAGGCCAAGCAAACAAGAAGCTGAGCTAGAGGACAAACAAAGACAAAGTTCAGTTGCACTGATCAAATTTATAAAAAGGGACAGTTCCCTCTGTCCAACCTCTGCTTTGCTGTCTTCAGGGAGAGAGTGACTTTAGGCTGCAACCACGAGAAAGTAAGTGTTTACAAAGATTTAGAGCTTCAATGAATAGTTTTGATTTCAACCAAAAACTAGGTTTGGCATCTTGACATTGAACTGCATACTGAAAGTTATAATTTTGGGCATGTTAGTATTGAGTAAATGTGATGTTGATGACTAGAGATTTACTCTATTCTCTTTTTCTTAATGAATGTGCTGATTTGGGTTCAGATTTTAAATCATTTGAGTCTTTATAGACTTCCCGTGTACCATTAAATATTTAGGACTTACAAAATAATGTGTTTGATTATTATTCCCCTATGTCTTTACTGTGGCTATTTATAGTTTAATCCATACAAAATAATCAGCAAATTTGCTTCAGGATTACTGTGCAGATAGAGATAGAGTACAATGCACTATAAAGCTGTACCGTGCCAACTGGAGGGGAAAAGACTACGCCACATGATGCAGCCAAGTGTTAAACCATTTTTAAATGAACTAACAAAATCAATATGACTGAGTTGAGTTTCTGTGCTTTAAACTCTTTACTGTGTGCCTCAGTTGTCTGTATAATGTTTTCTACTGTTGTGTTTGTGTTGCACTAATGTGAAGTAATGAAAATGCAGAAACAGTCACCATTATAAACAAATAATCAACATAAGATGCAGAGATTGCACCCTGGTTTGGGCGGGACAATGCCATACTTTATC
Source organism: Notolabrus celidotus (assembly GCF_009762535.1). Taxonomy (NCBI): domain Eukaryota; kingdom Metazoa; phylum Chordata; class Actinopteri; order Labriformes; family Labridae; genus Notolabrus; species Notolabrus celidotus. The sequence goes on along the minus strand of NC_048280.1, from coordinate 25,371,389 downwards.
ATATGGGATAGTACGGTATCACATCAGGTGCTGTGCATATCTGATGATGGTACTAAGTGCCTCTTTGTGCTTTGATTAGTTGTGGTTGACTGAAATAAATGACTCCAAACTGTCCTCACAATCTGATTCCAATTTGTTTAAACCAGATTGGTGCGAGGATGTACATGTTATTATGTTTTCCCAAGCTGGTCAATTTCCAGCCAGTTAGAAGAGCAGAGAGGGATAAAAGAAAGTCTGGAATGTGATTGTTAATAAAGCAACAGTCTTCATCAGAGGTAAAATGGAGACTTCATTCAGGAGTATGTTTTGAAGGTTTTGAATGTCATCAAGGACAGTCGTGGGTGTGTTCATTTAATTGTTAGCTTACCTAACCTAACGACTGTCAGGAACTAGGATAATGAACCTACTTAGGACCCATTGTGACTACCTGAACACCCACGACGGTTACAGGCTTTTATCTTCTGGATTTTTTCAGATCAAGCTTGGACTTTGATAGCATATTTACTGTACCTTTCAGGAAAATCACTGCATGAGTATTTGCAAAAGATAACAATGTGTAACCCCAATGAGTAACCCTGTACTTTTGAACTTGTGTCTTAGTTCACAATGATGCATGCTACCCTGAGTATCTGGATCCTATCAGCAGTGATCTGCATGGGGAGAGGCCATCACCACATAGGTCATGCTGAAGCAGCAGATCCAACAGACCAAGACACAGCTGAAAACAGCGTCTCACAGCTGATATCAGGAAACAAACAGTTTGGCTTCCGTCTGTATAAGAAATTAGCTGCTCATGCAGACTCTGAGGGCAAGAACATCTTCTACTCTCCGGTTAGTGTGTCTCTTGCATTGGCTGCCTTGTCGGTAGGAGCTCGAGGAGAGACCCACAGGCAGCTTTTCAGCGGTCTGGGTTATAACAACCCCCTCCTGACGCAGACAGATGTTGATCAGGCTTTTCAGACAATCCTTGAAAGAGTAAACCAGACATTGAATGAAGACATCAGCGAAGGGACTGCTGTGTTTGTGGACAACAGCTTCAAAGCACGACCTGAGTTCCTGGAGACCTTGAGGCAGTCCTACTTGGCAGATGGGTTCAATGTTGACTTCACCAAAACTAAAGACAGCGTCAATACCATCAACAAGTATGTGGAGGGGAAGACCAACGGGAAGATAGACAATCTGGTTGACAGCATGGATCCAAGCACAGTCATGTACCTCATCAGCTACATCTACTACAAAGGTATAAGATTCACAGAGATAACACCTGGCTAATTGTCTGATGGGTAACTTTGAGCTCACATGTTTGAGCTTATGTATCAACCATGGGTTATGTTTTGTTTCTGTCTTCATCAAACAGGAAAGTGGGCAACTCCTTTTAGTCCTCATCTTACCAGGGCAGACGAGTTCATGGTGGATGAGAACACAAAGGTTCAAAGTTGTTTCATTAGTCAGAAAGGATATGAAATATGAATAATTGCACATCCTTCATTCATTGTTATTTTTTCCTCATTTTGTGTTTTTATGCCATTTCCAGGTTCCAGTCCAGATGATGAATATGGAGGAGATACTTGATACCTACCACGACCAGGCGATCAACACATCAGTGCTCCATCTCCCCTTCAACAATTCATACTCGATGCTGCTGTTGTTGCCTGATGATATGGCAACACTGGAGAATGCCATTTGTCCAGCCCATATCACCAAATGGATTAAATGGATGAAGCCCAGGTGGGAGGTTCTAAATTTATTCCAACATCACTGGTTTCCAATGAGAAATATTTGAAATGTTAAACTCAGTTTTGTCATTTCAAATCAGTCACTGTATGTTTGTCTATTTCACAATATCTTAGGATGCATGACGTCTATGTTCCAAAGTTCTCCATCAAGTCCTCCTACTCTCTGAAAAGTGTGTTGAGTGATATGGGAATGACAGACATGTTTGGAGACAGCGCAGACCTGAGTGGCATTTCAGAGGGACAAAAACTGGCAGTCTCAGAGGTGAGAACAGAGAGCATAGAGTATGTTATTGAACAGACATCTTCCTCACTATAGTTCATACACCCTTCATCTCATTGTGATACATATTGTAATGCAGGTTGTACACCAAGCTACCCTTGATGTGGACGAGGCCGGAGCCACCGCCGCAGCTGCTACAGGCGTAGGCATAACACTTCTGTCCTTACGGTTCGTCCCTGTCATGAGGTTTAATCGTCCATTTATGGTCGTCATCATTGAACGTAACACAGAAAACATCCTTTTCTTGGGGAAGATCATCAACCCAAATATCTGATGGAATAAACACCTTACTGCAGCACAGCTGCTGAATCATAAATAAACTATGACAAGAAACTTTTGTCCCATGGTGTCTTTCTTTACTGTGGAGTGAGAAAAAAGTTTGACTGACTATGATTTTTTTTCTTAAGGGTAATACATAGACAGCAGGCATCACCACCTTCATTTAGTAGCCTTTGTAAAATAATAAGTAATGGTTTATAACAAAGATACAGTGGCCCTGAAAGGCACAACAGAACAACGTTTCAGAAAACACGTAGACATAACAGAAAACATGACAACATTTCACAAAACAGAACAACATGTTGCCTATCCTCAACACCAAGGGGCTTCCTCTGGAAGTCTTTACATTCCACCATGTGGATATTGTACTGGTCTAAAGATAAGCATGATATACAGGTATGGCTAAACCACAGAGAGAAATAGAACTACACAAATTTTACTGTCTTAGGGTTCAGATTTCAGAGAAGAGAAGGAAATTCATGAGCTGACTTTGAAGCAAAAGTAGTGAGTAACTAGAGCATTGATAGAAATGTAGTGGAGTCAAAAGTACAATAATTGTCTTCTGAATGTAGTGAAGTAAAAGTAATAAGTATCCCCAAAAATTGATACTCTACGAAGGCGTATTAGGGCCACTATGAAAAAAAAGAAAAAAAAAAGTAAATTTTCAAGAAAAAAAACTTGAAAATTTCGAGTTTATGAAGTCGCTAATCTATGAGAAATTAAACACGAAATTTTCAAGTTTTTAAAGTCATACATTTAAAAAAAAAAAAATCAAAATTTCTGAGATTATCAAGTCGTAGATTTTAGAGAAAATACTTAAAAAATTTGAGTTTAAAGACGTAAATCTGTGAGAAATCAAACTCAAGCAGCCATTTGCCCATTTCACTGCATCATGGACCTACTTGTCAGCCTCATCAAATTGTACATCCTACTTGGACTCAGCAATAAGGAGATACTGCTGATTCTAGCCCAGAATCATCACATTATTTTAAGCATCTGGACTTTGAAAAGACATTACAGTTTAAAACTCTGTCTCTATAGATGAATAATAGGTGGATGCATATTTCGGCAGACAAACCAGTATTGCCGAAATATGCATCCACCCATAAAGTTAGTGTCTGATCTTTTGTAGAGTCACAACTTGCTGTCAGCTCATATTTTGGATTCATTATTTACAAAAATATGACATGTTATTGTCTAAGCAGGTGTTTCTCGGCACAACACCGGCAATGTCTTTTCAAAGTCCAGATGCTTATAATAATGTGATGATTCTGGGCTAGAATCAGCAGTATCTCCTTATTGCTGAGTCCAAGTAGGATGTACAATTTGATGAGGCTGTCAAGTAGGTCCATGATGCAGAGAAATGGGCAGAGGACTACTTGAGTTTGATTTCTCACAGATTTACGTCTTTAAAAACTGGAAATTTGTAAGTCTTTTCTCGAAAATCTACGACTTTATAATCTCAGAAATTTGAGTTTTTTCTTGAAAATGTATGACTTTAAAAACTCGAAAATTTCGTGTTTGATTTCTCATAGATAAGCGACTTTATGAACTCAATTTTTTTTTTTTCTCGAAAAAGTACTCTTTTTTATTTTTTTTTCATAGTGGCCCTAATGGCCCGTCGTAATACTCAACTAAAGTACAGATACTCAAAAACTGTACTTAAGTACTGTACTCAAGTAAATTTACTTTGTAACTGTCCACCACTGGTTATTAGTGATAAAAGATTCTGAATAGTTTGGTTAAATAGTGCTTCCTTGCTTCCTCAAAATAATTGTCCTACTAACTTGAATATACTGCGGAGGTTAGAGTTATTCATTTCTTTTTTTCTCGTTTATTTGTGTCTGACCTGTTGACAGAGTATAAGAGAAACGAGCTGCAGTTTAAACAACTGACCCTAGGTGGCAGCACTGTGTATTGTGGAGTCTGGTCTGCTGGCGCTATCATTGCCCACGAAGAAGGACTTTGCTGTATTCTGATTGGTCAGGTTTAGATTTGCTTCAGACATGGCCGAAACAACAGGAGAGGTACCACAGGGAGGACAATACTTTCACAAAGAGAGAATCAGATACAGCCCAGACGAGGAGGCCAAGCTGGAACGACAACATTTCTGGAGAATAATCGATGCTTATAGATTTTACAGGTATACTGACTTTGTTTGAAGTAAAATACGACGGTAGTTCGTAACAGTCGACCGTGTTGTTAATCAACTAACGGTAGGTTTGGAGGGAAAATCGTTACCTGGTATAGTTTAATCTATTTATTTTTAAGCATTAGTTTGTGCTTTTAACTAGGTGCTAGGTAAGCTTGCATTCAACCAGCTTCAGGTGGCATCTCTTCGCCAATTTTCTGTGTACAGCTCCATTCATTCCCGTCCAAACCCCAAACATACTCCATGATCCACCCTCCCTTCCACTGACAAGCTCACAAACATAAAAGAGTAATGTGTGACTAAGACATTTCACTGTAAGATAATACAGTCACTAAGTAGTCCAAAAGCCACCTGAATACTATTGTAAGACATATAGATTTGACTTAAAATGAGTAACTTGTGAAATCCATATGTGGACACCTGACATAAACCCTCCTTGAGTTTTGCTCTCTCTTGTGTTCCTTCAGGGTTCATGTTGGGGAGCAGGTCAAGCGAGCTGAGCGTCAGTTTCTAAGCTTACCAAAGCGCCACCAGAATATGCTGCCAAATGTTTTGTCCAACCTGGCTCGGATCAGGCAGTGTGCCGACCACAACCAGGAGGTGCTGCAGGCCATCATTCACAACAGCCTCGACATGTTTGAGAACATTGAGTACGGTGAGAGGGTAAGCTTTCATCTATTGGACATGTACAGCAGACACACAGTTTATATTTCAATTTTGTCATTGTAACATAATCCAAAGAATTCAGCAGAGATGTTGTGTCATAATTCCAGCTTCAGAAGGATCCACGAAAGGTCCGGCCATCCACAACATTTGACATGGACAAGCTTAAATCAACAATAAAGCAGTTTGTCAGAGACTGGAGCGAGGCGGGTCGGGCCGAGAGGGACACCTGCTACCAGCCAATCATCCAAGAAATCCAAAGAGTCTTCCCAAGTGACAAATAGTAGGGAACATGTTCACTCACAATGACTACCAAACTAACTCAATGCATATTTGAACAAATACAAAAGATACTCACACATAACAATACTCAAATATTATTGATGAACACATTATTCGTGAGCTAATGGTATCAACATCTTTGAACAGTTTTGATGGTTTGACTTTCTCCATGTTTTCTATGTGATATGTGCATTTTGTACGTTTTATTATGTCAGTGATGTATCTAAGGTGAATGTGCTGGTCCCTGGTGCCGGGCTCGGCCGTCTAGCCTGGGAAATTGCTCGGTCGGGTTACACCTGCCAGGGCAACGAATGGAGCTTCTTCATGCTCTTCGCTTCAAACTTTGTTCTAAATAGGTACAGCACAACATGACACTGACACTGCCTTACAACACACCTAGGAGCATCTTTCTATGAATACATAAATACAGGATGTATCTGCATGTGATACTTAATATAAGAATGTGAACGTAATAATAAAATCAGACTACGTAATTCACTTTCAGTTGTTTGGGGTACAATAATAACCACTTTCATGCATCCATAGATGTCCTTACACATTTGGACTACTTTATTCAGGTGTGAAAACGTGAACTCTCTGACCCTGTACCCCTGGATCCACCAGTTTAGCAACAACAAGAAATCCACAGACCAAACACGACCAATCACATTCCCTGATATCAACCCTCAGAGTTTACCGCTCACTGCAGACTTCTCCATGGTAGCGGGCGACTTTGTGGAAGTCTACAATGAATCAGGTTAGTAATAACTATGTGATGTAGGGTTCTTGAATTAATGTGGAGCTGAGATGGAGTGATGTGCAGAGAGGACATCAACCTGTTGAGTTAGAGTACCTTATTTTATGTGGCAATATTATTTTGAAATGGAAATACTATTATAAACTTTAAATGTAAATATTTGATCTAGTAAATATAAATAAACACCAGTCAGCAATAACATTATTATGACAACCTGCCTGATATTGTGTAGGCCCCCCTCTTGTCCTGTCAGTGCTGTGGTATCTGACACCAATACATTTGCAGCAGATCTTTTAAGTCCCTTAAGTTGTGAGGTTGGGCCTCCGTGGATTGCACCTGGGCATTCGGGCAGCACATCACAGAGATGCTTGGCTGGATGACATCTCAAGAATTTGGAGGCCAAGTCAACACTGACGTGTTTCCTGGACATATTCTTTTACGGCTTCAGGGTCTTGTGTACAGGGGTCAGCATAGGCACCCTGACTAGTCTGCAGCTACACAGCCCCAAAACAAAGTGTGATGCACTATGTGTTCTGACACCTTTATATCAGAACCAGCTCAACAATTTGAGCACCAGTAGCCCTTCTGTTGGATCAGACCACACAGGCCAGGGTTCACTCTCTGCACACATCACTGAGTCATGGCCATCCGTGACCCTGTTGCCAATTCACCAGTTTTCCTTTCTTGGACCACTTCTGGTAGATACTGACCACTACAGACTGGGATGATCCCACAAGAGCTTCAGTTTAGGAGTGCTCTGACCCTGTTGTCTAGCCATCACGATTTGGTCCTTATCATAATTCCTCACATCCCTCCACTTACCCATTTGACTTGCTTTCAATACATCAACTTTGAGGACAAAATGTTCACTCACTACGACCCCCACTGATGGGTAAAGAGATAATCAATAATACATACTTCGCTTGTCAGTGGTCTTAATGTTATGGCTGATTGGTTTAAGGTTTTAGTTCTAGAATGATGAAAACAAATTGGTATTTCCTTCCGCTTGATGTTGCAGAGTTTTTTTTGTGGTGAGGTCAGAGGAATTGACAGTAAGCTGGATTGGTAGAGAGTTGGTTATAACAGAAATAAAGATACATTATTTGATTTGAGCGTAACAGTGATTGTCATTGATGCAGTTACGACAGGTCAGTCTTCATGGTGAACAACGCCATTGTGCTGCGTTAAAAAATATTAAAGTTGGTGAATTGACTACAGCGTAATGTCTTTAGATAAGGCGTTGAAAGGATTTAAAGGATTTAAAGGATATACAGATCTCAGTTTGTTGATCATTAACTATAATGATGACTATAAGATATTAGAAAAGTATGTTTGTCCCAAAAGCGGCGATTTAGATGACCTGAAATAAAAAAAGAGCCTTTTAATGTATGTATATACTTGGGATTAAATATTGACCATCATATTAATTGTGCATCTTCGGCCATGAATTTACAGTCTAAGATATGTGATATGTTACTTGTTTATGACAGAGTCCTGGGATTGTGTAGCTACCTGCTTCTTTATTGACACTGCTCATAATGTCATTGAGTATGTGGAGACAATCTGGAAGATTCTTAAGCCGGGTGGAGTGTGGATCAACCTGGGTGAGTCAACTAGTACAAGAAAAAACGTTATTTATACTGTTGATTTAAATTGTACTGGCAAACAAAAACAATTCCATGAGGTTATGACATTTGGTAAACTATCAAAAAAAGGTCCCTTTTTAGAACTGTCTGTATATACATAATATTTGTTTTACTTTATACAACAACAATGTAAAATTGCTACAGTTCTATAGAATCTAAGTGGATATTGTATGATCAGTGTATGAAAGTAATTTTAAAAAAAAATCCATATGTGACCTCTTATGTCAAACACCACAGTAAAATAAAAGTACACAGCATGCACCATGAATAGGATTTACACCAATACTACAATGATGGTCCTTTGGGTGTTATTTTTTCTTAACCACTTTTTTCCCTAAAGTGTTGTTTTTAAGGAGACCTTTGCAGTATTACCTCATAGTTAAAACCTTCATGGTCCCTTCAGGTCCACTGTTGTACCACTTTGAGAACATGGCCAATGAGCTCTCAGTTGAACTCAGCTATGAAGACATCAGGACAGCGATTGTTAACTTTGGCTTCCTTTTAGAGGTAAGCCCAGAACTTTTTTCTATTTTGTCTTAACCATCACATATTAACCTTCATAAATCTTGTTCCAGTGTAAAACAGTGTTTGTTTATGTTTTTCCTGTAGGTGGAGAGAGAGTCAGTTCAAACCACCTACACAGAGAACGAGTGCTCCATGTTGAGATACGTTTACGACTGTGTTTTCTTTGTGGCACGAAAACCTGCAGACCTGTACTTTAATGGCCAAGAAGAAGACGATGACCTGCAGAGTTCTTCACCGGCTGCTAAGTCACCACGGCGAGAAGGTAATGATAGCCTGACGTGACAGAAGGTCTTTTGAAAACAATCTTAAAACTTGGAGGAACACTGTTTCAAGAAAGAAAGAACCAACACAGAAGAAGAAAGTCTGTGGAGAAGTTTCTTTTACTTTGTCATGTTTTTTTATTTGTAAGATTCACCTCATGAGGAAATAATCCCAACTCCACAAACCCTGTTACTTCTCTGGACAGGCTAAAATTCTGATTCTCTGTAATACTCAGAACAACTAAAACTGACTATCTCTTGATACCTGAACTAAGAGGAATCTGTTTATTTTGTTTTGTGTGTCAGCAACAAGCTAGGAAGGTGGATTTCTGTTACCTGCCGCCCTGCCTGCCAGACACCTCTGCTATTAATATTTCCCACCTCCAATGACTTTAACTGACTGAGAGTGAGTGTGTGTATATGTGTGTGTGCGTGTGTGCAAGTGCGTGTGCATGTGTTGGTGTGTGAGCGACAGCATGATATTAACATTTGCTTTTGAAACTATTTATTTTTTCAAATATTTTGCTGATAGCTGCCTTCTTCTTGTTGATCGGTTATCATGCTACTCTAAAATTGTAATCAGAACATGTTTCAGCTTTAAGGATTTAATGTTTTAAAGTTGACAATGACTTTCATCCATGATCCTTGTTTCTTATCACACTTTGGAATAAAGCCACATTTTAAAAAAACATTACTCTACAGAGTTTCATTGTCTAAGGTTTGATATTGTTTTCAGCACCAGTTTACTGAAATTGAGCAAATCTAACCTTGTGTGTTTTTATTTGTTTTTGCATTTTTGCATTGAAAATGTGTCTGCTTTGTAAATGACAAATTATATTCAATTTAAAGATTAATGGACTACAGATGTCCATGGCTGCTTTGTGACTGAGATGGATAAGCAATGGAGGAAAAGAACATACATTTTAAGCACAACTTCACAAGACAGCATTGGTCTAAATTTCATTTTGCAGAGGACAAAGCCTATTCCCAAAACTCACACAGTTGATGCCTAACAGCATGCTAGAGTTTTGTCGTGTCAACGTGAATGAGCTCCAAAAACTGATCCTTTGACCTACTGGTAGCAGCAGGAGGACTCCAGTGCTGCTAGGATAAGCTTCCATGGCAGCTTCAGAGCTTTCTCCTGTGGGAGGAGGATCTTTGTCTTTACCTCTTTTTGTTGATTTTTTTCTCTCTCTAATCAATTTGTCCCTGACACATATTAAATATAGCTCAATATTTTTCATGGGTTGTTAACCACAGCACATAATGGTATCCAATAATTTATGTGACACACTGCAACGTTTAATTTTCTGTTTCATATTTTATATGTTGCCTTTGCACTATTTTAAATTAAATATAGGCTTGAATATTTTTAAACCATCAAAATATATCTTTTTTTAATCAACATTTTACAGTGTCCCCTTTTTCGGACATGCATTAGTACATTTAGATAGATTTGGAACTTATAAGAAAATTTATTTAAAGCGTCTTGATTATTTTTCAAAAGATAATTGAAACAGTAAAATGTTTTCATTCTTTTCTTGTAGTATAAGTTTACGGATTTCTATATTATGAAGGCAGTGGTGGACAGTAACAAAGTAAATTCACTTGAGTACTGAACTTCAGTTCATTTTTTGAGTATATGTACTTTACTTGAGTATACATTTTTTGGGGAACTTATTTTTACTCCACTACATTCAGAAGACAATTATTGTACTTTTTACTTCACTAGATTCCTATCAGTGCTTTAGTTACTTTAGCTTTGAAGTCAGCTCATGAATTTCCTTCTCTTTTCGGAAATCTGATCCCTAAGACAGTAAAATGTGTTTGTGTAGCTCTGTTTGTTTCAGTGGTTTAGTTGTACCTGTATATTGTGTCTCCACGGTTGAACGTGGAGCAAACACAGAGCAGATTTCACTCAGATCAGGCAGTTCATTTAGAGGTGGTAATGATGGCTATAATTCTCCACCTGAGCATCCATGGCCATATCTTCAGCCCGTGTTTGAGGTTTTTGAAATCAAGAATGATACGCATCGTTTGAAACGTTCTCCCTGTATCCCACTCTGCCCAAACATACAAACAATCACTGTCCAACCTGAGAAAGCGTGTTCAGCTACGAAACATTTGTTTCAATCCAGATGAACATTTCAAACTAAGTTGTCTGTGCTTGGATTTACTTAGTTGCTGTTTTTTTTCATGGTATAGTTTTTTTTTTTTTTAGAGATTTCAAGTGATGATTTCTAAATAAACATAATGTAACCAAATGTACTCCTATGTATTCTTGACAGCATTTATGTATTGTTAAAATACAACATTTTGAGATATCTTTAAAAGTACTTTGAATACTTAAGTATTTTTAAAAGTAAGTACTCCAGTACTTTAACTCAAGTAATAATCTGACTGAGCAACTGTAACTTGTGCTGGAGTCAAATTTGACCAGGAGTATCTATACTTTGACTGAAGTAATGAAGCTGTTTGCTTTGTCCACCACGGTATGTACGAGGATATTTTCTACACTACATTTACTAAATGTACCCACCCCCGGAAGTGAAGAGGCTCTGGGTGGGACTAGGCAGCGGTCCTCTCCTCTGATTGGGTGCAGCGACTGCCCTGCGATAACTTCACTACCGGTGCTGCGTCTACGCAGGACTATAGATTAATGCACCTGGTCTCCGAGTGAAAGTTGCAGTGTTATTTCTGTTTACACCCGTGTGTACCCGTGAATTGACAGAACTGAACATCATGGCCAAAAGACGTACCGAGGATGGACTTCTGCAGCACGACCCTCCATCTAAGAAATGCCGCCCTCTGTGCAGTGTTGACATGCAGCTCGGAGGCATGGCTCCCTCCGTGGATGTGAGTCCGCCGTCCCTGTTGGATTTGCTGGGCAGTCGCTGCAGGAAGAGGACACACTTTTTCGAAGACTTGGAGAAACAAGAAGATGAAGTAGCTCTATGCCTAAAACCAACACATTGCGAGGCCAGAAAGCACGCAGTTCATGTTTCCACTTCTGGAAGTTTCCAGGAACGACGCAGCCCAGGCACGCTCACGAGCTCTAGGAAACGATCCAGAGAGGACTGTACGAGTCCAGACACTACTTCCACTAAGACCGGTGCAAAAGTAAGTGGCTTTAAAGGGTTTGGATCCCACTGTGCAGACAGTTTGAGCGCGTGGGAGTGAGTCAGTGTAATGTCAGTAAGTGTCCACTAGATGTCCCCATCTACTCATAATCCTGATTAGTGATTCTCAAATGGGGGTACGCGGGAGTAATTCAAGGGGTACGTGACAAATGTAAACCCCCCCCATTATTTATTTTTAATTATTTTATTTTATTTTATTCTGCCTTTTTGTTAAATACATTTTACCATTGCTGTTGTATTCTGTCTCTCTGTTATTCTGTTAAGCACTTTGGGCTGCATGTTTTTATGTATGAAAGGTTCTATATAGATAAAGTTGAGTTGAGTTGAGCATATTCATTCATAAAATGGACAGGTGGTTGAAATGCTTCTTGTTTGACAGAAATACATCGGTGTGCTCCTTGGGCCATCAAAGGTTGTAGCTGCCTCAATCTTTAATTATTTCTGAAAAAATATTCCACTATAAAAGCATAGAATTTGTGTCATCTTTCATTTCAATGATGACACTGTAAAACCACATCCATACATTAATTCATGTCATTTTCCAGACTATTTCCTGATTTTTTTTCTCGGCCATACAAGGAGGTACTTGGCTGAAAATGTTTTTGAAGGGGGTACACAAGTCAACAAAGTTTGAGAACCCCGGATCTGGCTCCTCGTATTCTCTAACCCATCCCAAGTATTTCTGTGGGTGAACCATTGCTCTTGGGCAGCCAGTCTTAAAAATGACACTGCTGGCTGCTTTGAACATATTGTTGTACTGTTAAACACGAGTTAATCTGGGAATGATCTATTGCATCAAATCAAAATTTTAAAGCAGTCAAACGGTAATTTTAAAATGATCCACATAACTGAAATCATGTGAACATACAACGTTTGGGAGGGAAATATGAGGACTTGCAGTTTTTTAAATGACAACCATCATCATGACAGTTTTTATATTTTGTAAAAAAACAAACTTGGGAGAGTAAGAATAAAGAGCTATAGAGAAATGTTTTACAGGAAAGCATTATTAAAACTGCCCTTCTATTTGTAAACTGAATTTATATTGCATTCAGTGCCCAAGATTGAATTGCAAACTTTCTTCCCTTCATAGAAACATTCTTCTGTAGTTAGATATCTGTTGTCATAATCTAGCCATGCCTTGCCTTGTGCTTATGTTTAGGACATTTGAAATACTTTGTACTATATGTTGAACTTACTCAAAAAGAAGATTACAAAGTAAATTAAATTGTCTTCACACTTTCAGACTGATGAAGACACCACTGAGGAAGACAGCACCTACAACTCGTTCCAGTTTTGGAGGGTCCCTTTACCCGAACTTGACCTTTCACTGCTTGAAGATTACAATGATCATCCTCAAACACAAAAGAAGTCAAAAGTTAAGGACATCTCTGCTGATACAATGGAAACCTGAAAATGATAGGTGCAACAAATCTGTACAGCTCTATCCTGGTTATCAGATGGCAAAATGTGACGCTTTCCAACAGATCACATCAGAAGAACATTAGGGTTGCTTGAAATGCTTCCAGGTGACATGAAATAACCTGATGTTGCCATGTCAGAGTGATGTAGGCTGTAAAAAGGGAGCCTCCTGCTGGTCTAAGATCTTAGTGATTACGCAAAGGCAACAACACCGTTCCTACAAGAGAAAGAAAAGATGTGTCGGGACTTGTAAAACTGCAGGCATGGGTGGCACATGGATCCTGAAATGTCAGATAGTTTTATTTTTAACCAAATTGAAAACTGTCTTCAGAAGTGATTGATGCTTTTTGTTTAGTGCAGAAAAGCTCGCAAAGTTATTATGTTATGTATTGTTATAAGTAATCTGATAGAACCTGGGCCTGAACTTAACAGATCCAATTTGGTGCCCCATTGGGTGTAACTCATTCCAAATATGTTGTTTAAAGTGTTAGATGTTGTGGAGATTATATACATATTTTTTTTTTATTAAAGAAACCATACTAAGGCAGCACTTTCATGTGTTTCCTGTTACTGACACACCTGATTGGTGGTCACAGCTGTTCAGCACTGCCAGGGGTTTACATTGTAAATTACAGTTTATGTTCCCTTTTGTGATTTCTGGTTTGTTTTTTCTTAAAGTGGTGTCTTTTAAGCAGTGAATTTGTTTGTGGTAGGACCATTTCATCAACAGTTACAAGGTTGTTAATAAGAATCCTTCAGTTAAAATCTCGTCTCACAAAATGTTTCATAATCTGAAGTTAACATTAGAAAATGTGCTGTCTTATTACATGCATCAGAATTCTTTGATTACACACGTAGTAGCATACAGGTAGAAGTAGACAATATACAAAAAATACAATACAATATGTAACAAATACAGTAGCTCACCTGTTGACTGTTCATGAAAGACAATAAATATACTTTTACAATCATGTTTTCTTTTACATTTGTATTTGTGAATGGGATACATCAATTGTCTTGATGGGGCGTGAACATTTGATTCTGTATGTTAAAAGACTACATGTTTCTATGTACAGCACTCCCTAAGTGTATTGACCCTGTTATTATCATCTTTTAAAAGCAAACCAAAGACCTACCGTTTAAGTCTTGCTTTTAACTGAGTTTCATATAACAGTTTCATTTATTTATTTATTATCTATTTCAAATTTTAGTCACTTTTATTCTACTTTATTTAATTATGTATTTATTTATTTATTTTATTTTTCAGTGTAGCGTCTTATTTTCTTTTAATGATTTAATGTTTTAGTGTTTTATAACCTTAGTCATGTATTTTATTTTGGTGAATTTAAATTCCCATGTTGAGTTTTAACACCTTATTTTAGATCCAGTGTTTCCCCATTAAGATATCACGAGAGCGTTTCCTCAGTTCGTTCAGCAACTTCTGTTTTTATTTTTATTTTTATTGTTTTTATTGTTATTGTTGCATATATTGTGTTCTTAACCTTAGGATTGTGGGGTGGGTTTGGGGTCGGGGCTGGGGGTGGGATCTTTTTCTCAAATTATTCTATTTTAGGTTGTTTTTATGTACAGCACGTTGTGTTACAATGTCATTGTATGAAATGCGCTTTATAAATTAAGTCTGATTGATTATTGCCTGTTAGTGTGTGTGTACTAGGAAAGACTTGAAGTATTCCCACATCATGTCCCAGCCGTGGATTTGAAACCGGATGGAGGACGCAGCAGCGCCGCCATCAGCATGCAGCACGTGTGTACAGCTCAGGAGGAGGAGGAGGAGGAGTATCAGGACTGTGTGTTTGAAGGAGGAGGAGGTCATGAAGTCCTCCTGAAGGCAGCTTTGATTGAAAGCCTCCCTCTGTCCTTTGGACCCGCGGCTGATAAAGGGCAGTCCCTTCTTGTCAGGAGGAATGATGAGGCGGAGGGGTTTGTATCAGCATACATGTAAACGTAAACACATTGCACGTTTGTAAGTGGACACTGCGGACATGGTAAGTACCATACAACCTCATTTAAACTACAAAATTATTGTAAAGGTAACTAGCGTGTGCATTCAAATGAAAAAGCGTATGATAATTAACCACAATAGCTACATTTAGCATAGCTCATGTTAGCAAAGTTTCGATGAGTTTTCATCAGTGACTAACTTTGCGTTCAAGTGGTCCTCGGATGCTCGGAGTTCCCTCGAAGGGCTGTCATTAGATACAACGAAAATATCTACTTTGGTTAATTTAAAATAATTTGGTTGAACTTTTACCCATCCAAAGTCTGTTCAAGCACATTATACGATCTCCATAAATTGGGTTAACTTTTTCCCCCGAATCCACTGCTGTCGCGACTTGAGACAGCCTTTATGTAAATACAGGAGAACTCGTTTTTCCGAGCTTTCCGACGTCACGTGAATGCAGACCAATTTACCTTGTCAACATAAAATGTAGTTATTCTGGTTTCGAGCTTTTATCGTCTGAAACATACACTAAACTTTACTAAAGGTACACAATATATCGTTTTGACAGTATGGTCTAACGTTGTCAAAGAAAATAACGTCTTCAGGGCTTACGCTGAAGGAAGAAATGTACCTTTAACCCTCCTATGTTCGTTTCTCAGGAGAAACAATAATGTTCCCGGGTCAATTTGACCCGGGGCATCTTTAATTATCCAAAAGTGTCAAAACCCCAAATAAATCCCAATAAATGTTTTTTTAAATCTCATTATTAACTCCATTACTAACCATTTAAATCAATATTTAGTGCAATGGTGTTCTTTAACTCACACAGATCATGGTTCAATTAGGAGAACTCATATTTCTTTCATTAATATTCATGTTAAAACTTTAAAAGTGAAATGTTGGTAGGACTCCCTTGCAGTGACTCTTGATATGTCCACTCATTGTGGGTGGAGTTTGCCCATGGGAACAGAGAAGGTAGTGTGAAATATGTCACACAGTTGGAAAGAAACGATTAGTATTTGACACTTCTGACTTCTTTTGGGGTCCACTTTGACTGCCGGGTCAAATTGACCCACTAACAGTATGTCTAATATAAACATGCAGGGGGAATTGCAAATATGTGAAATTAACCATTTTTATTTTATATGTTGATTACGCGTATTAAGCCAAGCAGAAGAAGTTTCATACTGAAAAAATACTTAAAACAATTATTTTTAATTTTGAAATGGGTCAATCTGACCCGGAACATAACAGGAGGGTTAAGATGAGGATAATTCATCTTTTCTAATCACTTAATTACTCACCAAAACTCTGAATACCTTTTAGCTGAGATTCAGACACTTTTGGTAGAAGAACTCTGAAATATGCCAATATGTTAAAGTCCTACTTTTTAAGTTAAACATTCAAAGTATCAACATCAAAATGCACTTTAACAGGTACGTAAAGAGCTCATTGTCCAGAAAGGTTCATATCTGAAAAGTGTATTATCCATTCTACTAAATTCTACGGTGGCCCTGAAGTGCAAATCACAACGGCAATTCAGAAAACACAATGGCAATTAAGAAAACACTACGACATTAACCAAACTGGAAGAAGTAGTTACCCTCTGGGGACATGACTCGTCGCTGATCGGACTGGTCTATCCTTTGGCCCGGAAGGACATGGTTTACATGTTTTCCAAATATCAGTGCCACCAGCGACAACGTACATGCTGCTATAAATGTGTTTTAGCAAGTGAGAAATACTGTAACAGCACCACGTACGTTGTGCCTGAATTGCCGTAATGTTTTCTTTATTTGCCGTTGTGATTTGCACTTCAGGGCCACCGTAGTAAAGAGCTCATTTTGCAGAAAGGTTGATATCTGAAAAGTGTGTTATCCATTCTACTAAATCCACTGCAATAAAGACCAGATTAAATAGGGTTTCGGTAGAAGTGGAGATAATGTCAAACTGCTGGCTTATTGATGTAGCATTCTATCACTACACTTAATTTTTTGATTTCAAGTGTGTTTCTGCAACTTCATGTCAAATATGCATACTGGAGAAAAAGGTACAATGTTGCCTTTAAATTACAGGGCAGGATAAAGTGATACTAGTGACCAGTTCCTACCAGATGATAAACTTATAAAATACTACATGGCATCTAGGTTGGTCAATAAAGACAACATGCTAAATTTACATCATTTGATGTCATAAAAAGGAATATTTTGCCTGAATAACGGCATAGTATGCTACAAAGTGATGGTCTCATGTTTGCCCACTTCTTGTTAACAACCACTCTATGTTAATCCCACACAGAGCATAGCATCTCTAGGTAGGGCCTTAGTCGAAATCTCAAATAGAGAAGAATAGAATTGGTAATGTACATAATAAAACTGAGGCTCAATGTCTATAGGGAAATGTATTTATAGTGCTAACACTTACGCTACATCAGATACACATTAGAACCCTGTTTAGTGTTTACACAGCCCAACCCAGTGAGGGAGCCCACAGCTTTCAGCCATGTGTATTCATCTCAGGAAGAGGATGTGTGTACGTTTCCTACCATCAGTATGCTCTGCTCAGAGAGAACATTGTTAAAATCTGCTAGGAAAGGAAGCCGGACAGATTTTCAAAGACCCCAGGAAGCATAAGGAAAAAAATTACAGGGAAGTTAAAAGACAGATTGGCTGTTATATCTGCCATCTGTTCTTGGATTTAAGAGTGAAGCTTAGGGTTCTATGATCGGGTAGACCTACAGTCAGTCCAGCATGTAGGCGGCTGCCGACGCTGCAATGAGCTTCACTGAGAAGGTCACTGATAACATTTTCTTAACAAACAGTGTTGTCTGGCTAGAGAGGCTTAGTTTGACAATGCGGTTGAAAACATAGCACTTATCAGCTCCAGTATCGGCTTAGCATAAGTTAATGTTTTCCCTTCTTATTCCAGTCACGGAAGTCTTGGATAGAGGAAACCTTCTTCAAGAGAGAGTGTGTGAAGTTTATCCCCTCCTCTCGGGACATACACAGGTAAGCTGGAATCTGATTGCATTGATGAGCTTCCAAAAACATTGTAGAGTACAAGTTCTTCTGATTCTCATAAGGAATACAGTAGGGTTTATGAAGACAGTATCTTGTTTAATATTAGCATCAGTTGTTGAAAACATTTTTGTCTGTAGGCAGAACTATTTGGCTTTCAGCCCTTCCTTCCAGGAATAGAGACCATGCAGATTCCTTGCTAATGTGTTATTTCCTGTTTCTTTCAGATGTATTCCAGTATGCCAAGTATGCCAAAGCTTGATCAGGTATGATTTATTAATAATGTATTTGTGTGAGTCTTGATACCCCCAAAACAGCTACGTTCTTTTCAACATCCCACACCCTGTTTCAAATAAGTGGTGATGTTATTGTTTAGGAATTTTTCTTTCATTTTCCTCCACCCCCTTTTATTTCACCCTATCATCTTTTTGCTTTCTTTCTGATGTACTTGTTGCTTCAATGCTGTTTGCATATTGAAAACATACAAATTATGTTAGGTCCCACCATATTGAATAGGGAGAGTAATACTTTCTAACACTTTTAAATGTGTTGCAGTCCTGCATAAAAATACACGTAGGGCATGGAAGTTAGTTATATACAGCAAAGGAAATATACACAGTAATAAGAGGTGTGTGGTTGTTAAGTGGGCTGTAAATATAAAACCCAATCTCACACTGAGATGAAGATCGATGGTCAAAGGAAGCTGGAGGGGAAGTAAGAGACAGGAAACCGGGGGAAATGAAACGCTTATCTCAGCTAAAAGCTCTTCTGTGATTGTGGGTTCTTTATCATTAATAACCTTTTCTATCAACATTTTAAACTATTTAAATATGACTTTTAAAATGGAAGTAACCATAAAGAGACATATATTCTTAGAAGAGAGTCTCAGATAATGGCAATGGTAAAATACGATTCAAGATTAAGATAAGAAACTAAATGTATTGCATAAGATGCAAAGTTTAATTTAGCTTTAAAGGATATGAATTATGATGAAAGATAAAATATGTGCTGTGTATAACACAAGGAAAATAAAAGCAGACTTTATTTAAAACAATATATTTTGAATACACAGACTTTAGAATAGGTACCATCATGTTACAGACATAATTTGAAAAGAGTATTATGGAAATACATGGAGGAAAAGTTCAAAAGCCTAAAACTAAAGCGACATCATTGGTTAATGACTGAATGGAAAATGTAATTTTTAGCTTTCATTAATAGTGAGCTTACTTCCTTGATGTCTGAAGGTATTTTCACCAATAGTCAAACTTAATACATATATATTTTTAGACTCTAGTAATAAATAAAAGGAAGAAGTTGATTGAAGTGCTCTTGAAATCAAATTGTCAGCAAAAGTAAACGACAAGTCTGTGTGGACAAAGAAATCATTTTCACTTTCCATTCACTTTCTATTGATCAGATGTTGTTGTGGCCGCCTGATAGGAGAACACTCATGGGAAGAGTCCGCTCGCCCCATATCCCTTCATCCTGGTCCTGGACAGGACTTGGAAGAGGACTGGTCGGTAAAGCTCCACACTAAAGCCAGTCCTACAAATGCCTACGGTATTGTAGACTTTGAGGATACTGCCACGCGTGTCTGCCGGGCTAAGGTCTGTAAATCTAAAAACGTTACTGTGCATGTGTTTCTTGAATGGGAAGAAAAAAAACTGTATTAACATAAAAAATCTGAATGCAATTGTTTGGGGGAAAGTGAATAAACAGGGATTGGCTTCTGATGCATGTACATACAAGCTTTAGTTTTACTTTTAATGGTAGTAACATAACAGCCTTGCTCAACAGTTCTCTGTGTTCACTCTCCAGTATGTTCGTGTGGCTGTGGACTCAAAGCCAGAGCTGCTGCTTCAGCTGATGCTGAGGGAGTGGCAGATGGAGAGACCCAAACTACTACTGACCATCCAGGGGGGCTCAGAAAACTTCACTCTACCTCCTAAAGTCAAGCAGGCCTTCAGCAAAGGTCTTGTGACTGCTGCTCTCAGCACAGGGGCATGGATACTCACTGATGGCATCAATACCGGTAGGTGCTACACCACCTAGAGGATAAGTCTTACTATATTACTCTTGAACCAAACTGAATCCTGGTCTAGTATCTGATACACTTACAGGTAAATGAATCAATGAGAGATTGTTGGTCTTCATGTGAAATAAAGAAAAGTGTTTCCCTCTGTTCATTTCATGGTCTGCATGGAATCTTGTGATGTGAGTCATTTAATCATAATAATTTCAGTCTGTTCATACTTGCTGTCAATAGGAGTAATCCGAGGAATGCAGGAATGTGCCATGTGCACTTGATTGTGGTTGAAAAAGTAGAATTTGATGGATACTCAGCTACATGGTGTTTGATGCATGTCTTCAGCATATGAATTATGTATTTGCTGTGTTCCTGCTCTCCATATACTCCCTAGGTGTGGCAAAGTATGTGGGCGAGGCAGTGAAAACATTTGGAGGGCACGATCTGAGAAAGAGAAACACAATCGGCATCACACCATGGGGAGTAATCGACAACAACACTGACCTCATAGGAAGAGATGTGAGAACTGAGACCTTAAACTTACATATGTTTGAATACGATTTTTAATGAATGTTTCTGACATGTTCTTGTGATTTGTTCTACTCTTGCTTGGTTTTTATTGTAAAGAAATGTAAAGAAACTTTCCCTATCTGTGGTTCAGGTGTTCAGGCCTTACCAGCCGGTGGGGAACCCTTTGAGTAAGAGGGCCTGTCTTAACCGTTTCCACTCCCACTTTCTCTTTGTGGATGATGGAATGCTGGGTAAAAATGGCTGCCAACAAGGCCTCAGGAGGAAGCTGGAGAAACACATCCAGCAACAGAAGATCCACCCTCGTGAGTTGTTGGTGTGTGTGTGTGTGTGTGTGTGTGTGTGTGTGTGTGTGTGTGTGTGTGTGTGTGTGTGTGTGTGTGTGTGTGTGTGTGTGTGTGTGTGTGTGTGTGTGTGTGTGTGTGTTATACATACATACATACATACATACATACATACATACATACATAAAGAGAGAAAGGCAGAGGGGTTTGATATGACTGATGCGATGTTCCCTTTTTCTTCCCTCTTTGTAGGACTGAACCAAGGTGTCCCTGTGGTGTGTGTGGTGGTGGAGGGAGGCCCTGCCATTCTGTCCACAGTGCTGGACTATGTTAGCAGCGTGCCGCCTGTGCCAGTGTTCGTCTTTGAAGGATCGGGCAGGGCTGCTGACCTGCTTGCATTCTTACACAAGCAGACATCTGTAGACAGGTATGCATGCTTATCTTTAAGATAACAATTTCCACCTGACTGTGCCAAATGAAACTACAAGTGACAGTTTTATTGTAAGCAGTAACGAGCTGAGATTTCACAAATATAACATCTTCCCTGCTTTTTCACAGACAGTTGGAAGCTGACATTCGAGCAGATTTCCTTGTCAGGATTGAACATGTGTTTGGGATAGAGGGAGCGGAAGCCTCTAATCTCTTTAAACTCCTCCTGCAGTGTATGGATCACAGACAGTCTGTAGGTGAAACACTGTTTGAGAATGATTATGTTGTGATTAAATACACGTATTAACTTACTTGATTTGTCTCTGAACAACAGATAACCATCTTTGACTCAGAGTCAGAAGAGCAGATGGCACCTGATGCGGCCATTTTGACAGCTACTCTCAAGGGTATTTGTTTTTTCCCTCTTGATTGTGTCGGTAGATTTTTTTTCCCCTGCTGATAGTTTGACAATAATCATGAATGTATGACCTGCACTTTCTGCAATGACAAGTCAAACCTTCTAATGGGACAAAGCTGTGTTAATAACCCTCTGTAAGCCTTAGCCCATTTTTGGTCATTCGCAATATTCGCCTGTTGTGTTTTGGTGTTTTTTTCTAAGCTTGGGGCATGATATTAAAGACAGTGGAGTTATTTGGGTCAATTTACAAAATTTTTACATATATGATTTGGTAAGTGTAATGTCCTCCAGTGTACTCATTTTACTAACGTTCGTGCTCTTAAGCCAAAAATGGCAGCCATTGAAACCCATTCAAACCACGTTTTTTGATCCTGGAATTACTACATCAGAAAAAAAGGTTCTGAGTTACTCATTGTTGTGAACCAAACCACAGGGACCTAAAATTTTGATTTTTACCATAGAACACCAGATTGCGCCATTTTCTTAGTTTTCATCCCTTTGCCAAATTCATGCTACTCTCCCTTTGTCCACTAGGGGCACAAATCCTGCTCTAGAGTACCAAAGGGCAAATGGGTTCAGACTTTTTTGAGTTCACTGCATACCTTGGGATGTCTGGAAGTGGTGTATGTGTGTGTTTAGTGAAATTATTTTGTGTGTGTGGGAATATCTGTAGCCAAAATTGGAGTAATGAATTCCTTATGGGAAAAATGCCCTGATTAAATCCCCACCTAAAAGCATAAAACACTCAAAGTTTGAATGCCATTATTCTGCAGGAAAAAATCATATTTTTTTTCAAAAAAGCTTTGACATTGTAGGTTTGCCTTCAAAATCTATGATGTTCAGGGTTTTCAGCTGAATGAACCACTTTTCATGTTTCCACTGTGGGCCAAACTTCATGTAGGTTTTGATTATCATTTTTTTGGCTCTTTTTGGGAATTTTTGCTATAGTTTTACATTTTGGAGCCTTCCATGCAATTTTGAAATTAGATTCAACCAAGGAAGGTCTCTGTGTGTTGATATTGATCCTCAAGATTGATGTATGTATATGTGCATGGTGACAGTAATGTGTGTGTGTGTGTAGGGGGGGTCAAATTATAGCCAAAAACCTATAGAGAAAGCTCATTTGCTTTTCATGGGTTTTTTCATAACAAAGGATCAGTCACAGACTGGCATATGAAGGGTTAAACTTTTGAAAATAAAATTTGTTTCAATTGATAGTGATGAATGACTTCCATTGAAAGATTTTTTTTCAAAATTTGAAAAAATATATTATTGTATGGCATATTTATAACAGTTTAGACTGCCCACTTTTGGTCAATTTGAGGCCAAAATTGTGACTTTTTGATAAAAAACATGACTTTGCAAAAAAAATAATGCAGTCATTTAATTAGTGTTGTTGTGAGTCATCAACATATGTTAAAATGTGTTGACCCCAAATTTTTTTTTCCAGTTTTCATTGTATTATACAGGAGATAATAATTTAGTGTTTTTTCATCCCCTAAATTCCCCTCTCTGGCACTGTAACACGTGGTAACTAAAGGGTTAATTATAATATTAGTGAATGTTTAGTATGTATCATTAACACTGAAGTTAATTTAAAGATTAAAAAAAAAATTGGAACGATCCATCAATATATGACATATTTATATCAGTTTAAAGCAATGCCCATTTTTGATCGCCTTAAGACCTTCAACGTAACTTTTTTAAACAACGGACATTACATGAAAAATAATGCAGTGATAAAAAAAGTGTTGTTGTAAGTCATCAACATATGTCAAAATGTGTTGACTCAAAAAAAGAATTCCAGTTTTCATTATATTATGCAGGAGCTGATCCATTTTTGGCGTTTTTTTCTTCCCCTAAATTCCTCTCTCTGGCTCTTAAACACGTCGTAACTAAAGGGTTAATTATAATATTAGTGAACATTCAGTATGTCACATTAATACTGAAGTTAATTAAAAGATTTAAAAAAAAATTGGAATGATCCATCAATATATGACATATTTATATCAGTTTAAAGCAATGCTCATTTTTGATCGCCTTAAGACCTTCAACGTTACTTTTTCCTAGGGCTTACAGAGGGTTAAAGAGACTCTGTTTCTGTAATTTGTTCTGCATAATGTGTGTTTTTTTAAATGTTAAATTCTGTGCTGCTATTTTGAAAAAACAATAAAGATCTATTCTATAATGAACAGGAACAAAGGTCAGTCCCGCAGAGCAGCTGAGCATGGCTCTAGCCTGGGACCGAGCTGACATTGCACAGAAAGATGTCCTGGTGTATGGACAGCACTGGCAGGTGAGACTGTAGACGGAGTGAATCAGGGCTGCAAGTAATGTAATGATACTCTTATTATATATATGCAAGCTTTTTGATCATTATGACTGTGTGCCTTACTTAGGAGGGTTCTATGGAGCAGGCCATGCTGGATGCTCTGGTGATGGACCGGGTCAGTTTTGTCAAACTGTTGATTGACAATGGCATGACTATGAATCGCTTCCTGACTGTGGATCGCCTCGAGGAGCTCTACAACACGGTAACAGTCACATAGACAAGTATTGGATCCTGATGGTTTGGAATTTTTCAGAATTCAGAATGGAAAATGAAATGGTTATTGATATAGGAACTATAGGCTGATTCTCTTCATTATGCACCAATTTTAAAATGACATGGTTATGCTTAACTGACTAATCCAGCGGATACATGTGTTGCAGATAGTGTAAAGTGTTATAACCTCTGGAGTTGGCTCAGACTACATGGTGACACCATTATGTATTCTGTAAAAAGGTTTCTATTTATATAACACTTTTTATATATCTGATAAACCCACATCAGATGGGCTCTGCCTCTAACATTGTGACACTCTTCCTCCCTCATACTTTTTTTTTCTCAGCTTCTTGGTTAAAAAAGAAAAAAGTAACTAAACAAATCTCATTGAAGAGAAAAAATTTCACCCCATGGACCCTCTGTTTATCTTTCTATACCACTTCCTCTTTTGTTTACCCACACTTTTCTCAACAAACAGATGATTCTTTCTTCTTCTGTTTGTTCCTCATGAAGAACAAAAACTGTAGCTTTGATTGGAATCACAATAATGCTCTGTAAGTGTTTTGCACCACTCAGCTCTGTGTTTCCTGGTCAATCGCATTCAGGATATCTTCCCAGTTGTTGTTTGAGGATTCCTCTGAGATCACAAGGCTCTGTCTCATCATAAAACTCACACTTGGCTTTCTCCACACTGCCTTTATCTTTTGTGTCTTAAGGCCTGTTTACTTA
Source organism: Notolabrus celidotus (assembly GCF_009762535.1). Classification (NCBI taxonomy): domain Eukaryota; kingdom Metazoa; phylum Chordata; class Actinopteri; order Labriformes; family Labridae; genus Notolabrus; species Notolabrus celidotus. Next base: position 25,346,305 of record NC_048280.1, on the reverse strand, counting down.
TTCATTACTCTGGGATAATAAGTCCCCCTAAGAAACAAGCAAAGGATCCCAGATCTGCTACTGTACATGCTCAGTAAAAAATGTGTTTTCTCTCAGTTGTCATTTTTCCATCTATTTTTCTACTCTCTCAAAATGAAATTTCAATGTCTGTCCACAGTCCCATGGGCAGACAGACCGTTTCCTCCACCACCTTGTTGAAGATGCAAAACAGGTGAAAAGTGGGCATGTGAACACCTTGAATGATGTAAACAACAGATAACACTGTTTACTTAGTGTTGATTGTCCTTTACACACGATATTAAGCTGGTTTTATTTGCGCTTCATCAAAGTGTACTTCATTTACTGTGTCTCTGTTTTTATGTCTGGGTAGACTTCCCTTCCTCTGGGTGATCGCCTCTCTCTCATTGACATGGGCTTGGTGATAGAGTACCTGATAGGAGGAGCATATCGCAGCAGCTACACAAGAAAACACTTCAGAGCTGCCTACAGCCGCCTACAAGACAAAGTGAGCATCAACAGTTTGAACCCCTTTGTTGTACGATGTGCTTCAATTTGGAAAAGGGCTTGACTTGTTGTCATTGTTTTTTATGGCGTGTATAGGAGGGCAGACGGGACAGCTCCACTTCCCTGTCTAAACAGAGGAGGGGATTCATACTAAACTCTAACCTGAGCAGGAGTGTCCAGGATCTGCATTTCTTTAGAACTGCTCAGCCCTACAAAGCAAAGGTCGGTAGGGGACCTTTTTTTCAGCATGGGTAATTTATCGTATAAACACTGATCTCTTGATTCATATCACAGAATTACAGCAGAGAGAAAAAATATTGTACAGATCTGTCTGTGTTCTCTTTTCCCCTTCTCTTTCTTCCATTATATTTTCCCCCTCTTGCATCCCTCCATCTCTGTTTGCAATGTTTCTTTCCTTTGATTCTAATCTAGAAGCAAGACATGCCACTCGATAGTAGTCAAGATATCACGCCGAGCCCTGGCCCTGGTGACCCTCCACTCCTGGTTCCCTTCAACTTCAATGACCTGTTTGTGTGGGCCGTGCTTCAGCAGCGTCAGCAGATGGCGCTGTTCCTCTGGCAGCATGGCGAGGAAGCACTTGCACGGGCCACTGTGGCCTGCCAGCTGTACCGCTCCATGGCTTTTGAGGCCCGTCAGAGCAGCATGGACGACTACATTGCAGAGCGATTGAAGACATACTCGCTGTGAGTGTAAATGTGTTACTGACTGCATTGTCAGTTTTCACATACATACAATTACAACCATGTAATTCCTAGTGGTATGATGGGCTTGTCTTGCTTGTTGTGAGTTCATCTTTTAAAATATTTTATTACTTTATTTTCAGCAGCTGGTTTGGTTTTTCCTTTAAGATTGCATGTCTGTTCATTCTCTTTGTCCCAGAGAGTTTGGTCAGCTGGCTGTTGATGTGTTAGACTGTGCGTTTCGTCAGAACGAGCAGATGGCCATGAAGCTGCTGACTTCAGAGATGGAGGCTTGGAGCCACTTCACCTGTCTGCAGATGGCTGTCTCCTCATGTCACAGACCATTCGTCTCACACTCCTGCACACAGACTCTCCTCACAGATCTCTGGACCGGTCCGCTCAACATGAGGAAGAACTCCTACCTGAAGGTAAGCATTGCAAACATTGTTAGTGTTTTTTGATAGAACAGGTAAATCGCAAATTATGTTCATGTTTATAACACTTTTAGAGTGTGATGACTACACTGAAATTAAATACCAATGAAAAAAAAAGCTGCATTAAGGTCATATTTAAAGTTATGGTGTACTAATCTTTCTTGGTCCATGTCACCCTTTCTTTCAGATCATTTTGAGTCTCCTTCTACCTCCAGCCATTTTACTACTGGAGTTTAAAAGCAAAGCTGAAATGTGCCATGTGCCACAATCCCAGGAGGCAATGCTGTTTGGACTTGACACTGTGAAATCAGTACCAGCCCAGGAAGGAACTGATCACATGGTAAAGCACCAGGAGCTGACCAAGGGTTAGATGTTTGTATATTTTAAGCACAGCACAGGGCTGAGGGGCCCTGAAATGAAGTGACTGAGGTACATTTTGATGGACCAAACTTTTTCAATACAATGGCAATGATTTAATTTAACTTTTGATAGCCTTTCAGAATAAAGAACATATTATTCATTTTAAGTTCTTTCACTGCTGGAGCAGTTCAAGAGCTCAAAGTGTCATGAAAAAAAAAAAAGTATTTTGTTGAACTATAAGCGTACATTGAGGAAAATAGCAGCAGCATGATGATATAAATATTTCCACTTCCATGTGATTTTTGAGTCTGAGTACCATCAAGCCTTTGTTGTTGTTACATCCTGGTATTTCTTCTTTACTGTTTCATCTGGAACCTGTATCTCAAAGGCTTTTTTTTCTAAATATAATTTTTACGTTTTACATTTATTCTCTTTTCCCCCATTCACCTCTTTCCTCCTCTCTCCTCACAGGGCAGTCAGGATGCTGAGGGAGGCCTGTCTCTCCATGACAGGTGTTTTGGTCCTGTGTCAGAGACGGTTTCCCCTGAGACTCTACAGCGTCTGTCCTTGATCAAGACAGTCTATGAGTTTTACACAGCTCCTGTTGTCAAGTTCTGGTTTCACACGGTACGTTGTGTGCATGTAGCTTTAATTAAGGATACATCCTTCTCTGAAAATAGATCATCCATAGCCTTCTTAAAGTTGGATGCAGTGTGATATTTAATGTATATTTTTCTTATCTCTCTATGTTGCTACCTAAATAGTTTTCCTTAATTTTTTCTGCTTTTAGATTTCCTACTTGGGCTTTCTGATGTTGTTCTCCTACGTCATCCTGGTGAAGATGGGGGATCTACCCAGCACTCAGGAGTGGCTGGTAATAGCCTACATTTTGTCAACTGCAGTGGAGAAAACTAGAGAGGTAAGATAGCTGGTAAAGAAACATGTATTTTTTTTTTTTTGTTATTTAAAGTAATTAGAATAAAATAACGTATCACATTTTATGACTTCTACATCTCTGTTACATCCTCAAACTGCACAAATTCAAATGTCTACCTTTTGATTAGGTACTGATGTCTGAGCCAAGGAAGCTGAGCAAGAAGCTGAAGATCTGGTTCTCAGAGTACTGGAACATATCAGATTTCATTGCCATCATCCTCTTCCTCGTTGGACTGGCGATGCGCTTGCTTGCTGAGCCGTACCGGACGGCAGGCCGCATCAGTTACTGTCTGGACATCATCTTCTGGTTTGTCAGGGTGATGGATCTGCTAGCTGTCAATCAGTATGCTGGCCCATACCTTACTATGATCACTAAGATGGTGTGTAGTAACTGATCACTAATACTTTCAGAGGAAAAATGTTTACGCATATTTTAAGTCACTCCTCTCTTTCCCTCCTCTCTCTCTGTTCAGACCAGTAACATGTTCTTCATCGTGGTGATGATGGCGATAGTGCTGCTAAGCTTCGGTGTGTCCAGGAAGTCCATCTTGTCTCCTGATGAGGAGCCATCCTGGAGCTTAGCTCGAGATGTCGTCTTCCAGCCGTACTGGATGATCTATGGAGAGGTTTATGCTGTGGAGATCGATGGTTAGTTTTAGATTTAAGACAGTAGAATTTACCCATGGTGATTTCATGTTGCCTTTAATGACTGGAGGTGCTTAAAGGTCAACTTCTCCTTTGCCTCATAAGAAGGCACATTTACAAATCAGGGGATATGAAACGTTAAAACGAAGTGAATCGTGGATTTAAAATCCAGAACATTCAGCTGGTCAATCTCACAGCAAATCAAGCTCCTCCTGCTTGACTCACCTCTGACTCACCCATGAACAGTGTGTTCATGTAATAAACGTTATGAAAAGGTCAATTTTGCTAATTTGCTCAGGGCTCTCATAATTTTAACTTATGAAACACTTAAAGCGTCATACTTACAAAATATTGTTCCTTAAGATGAAACTCTCAAGCAAACGTAATGTTACAAAAATAAATTAAAGTCATAATCTAATATTTGTATTTTAGATGGATGTCTGTTCAGTTGTTTTCTCTTGAAAATGTTTTTTTTCTGTCTCACTGCCATGTATCAGTCCTACACATAATATTTTAAATATTAGCTTCAACCACATTTCTAAATCCTATGTATAGAAAATAAAGGATGCTTATGGTCCATAAGTATGTTTGATTTTTGTAAAGTAGCTACACATAATTTAATCCCTTCCTAGAACATACAAGCGGTGAATGGTGCCTGACATATTACAGTACATTTCCCCTGCTGAACGTTTTCATTGCTGCTAGTATAAGGACTATGTGTATGTTTGTATGCTTGCAGTATGTGACGACGGCAAGCCATGTCCTCCTGCTGCCTTTCTTACTCCGTTCCTCCAGGCTGTCTACATGTTCTTCCAGTATATCATCATGGTCAATATTCTCATTGCCTTCTTTAAGTAAGAATATTATAAATAACTCTAAATGTAATATTTGAATTGGAAGAAGAAATATTTATTACAATAAATGTAAATTAAATTGTGTCTTCTTGATAACAGCAACATCTACTTTGACATGGAATCAACATCCAGTAAGCTGTGGAAGTACAACCGTTATCGCTACATTATGACCTACCAGGAGAGGCCGTGGCTGCCACCGCCCCTTATCCTCCTCAGTCACATGACCCTTGGATTGAGAGCCATCTACAGGAGATGTAGAGGGGATGCTGAGCAGGGAGAAAGAGGCTCTGGGCTGAGTGAGTACCACCGTTCCTGTCTGTGGATAGAAAATAAATTCAGCAGCCATCTGGGTGCATGTTTTAGTTCAATTCCCTGTAAGTGCTTAGAAATAAATGTCCTCACTTGTTTTACATGTTGTCATCAGAGCTCCTCCTGGGACATGAGGATCATAAAAAGCTCCATGAGTTTGAGGAGAGATGTGTTCAGGTGTACTTTCTGGAGAGGAGTGAAGATCTCTCCAGCAGCCAGACAAAGAGGATCAGAGCAACAGCTGAGAGGTTGGATTTATACACTCATAGATTTGTATATGACCCTACAACTGTCACATGTACTTATTGCACTTCAGCATTTTCCCTTTCACGAAATATAAAAACGGGTGAATATCCACAGGCCTTTTACATTTTACCTGAGTCTTTATGCTAACATAAACATTGAACTCTATGTGATGCACTTAAGAGGATATATGTGCTTTGTTGTTCCTCTGTTTCCCTGTACCACTTAGTTTTAGTGTAATCTGTAAAAGGTCATAAATCTGTGTCCAATCCAAAGCAAAATATTCCTTGTACTACAAGTCCAACAATAACATAATTAGGCGTAATTTCGTGTCATCATCGAGTGTTTTTATATAATGAGGGTGATAGAGAATTAGGTTATTTTCAGAGTCAAATACTGGAGTCTAATCTTGTTCTGCCCCAAAAAGCTGTTACCTTACTTGAATTTAATGCATGGGAATAACTTAGAGCAGCCTTTATAATTGTGCTCTACATCCTGATTAAAGCAATAATAATGAAATAATAATGCATTTTATTTATCACGCACTTAACATTCTGGAAAAAACTCAAAGTGCTACAGGACATTAAAAAGGCAGTAAGAATAAAAACAGGGTTACAAATAGACGTCAAAATGCAGACACTTGTTAAAAGACACTGTGGTTAAATATAACAAGTAAAAAAGCAGCATGGAAGGTCATGAAACAAACATGAAATGATGTTGTTTAAGTTACAGTCATCAAATCAAAGTGCTTTTACTTTGCAAAATTTCCTTAGAATTTGAATCAGTTTTCTTTTACATGTGACAGACAGCGTAACATGGCTTTCACTCACATGGTGACATTGATATGAGCTCACAGTTAACTGACTATTTTTGGCAGCTGTGAGATTTTGTAAACAGCAAGAATAGCAAACGTGATTTATTTAGTCTAAGTTAAAAAACATATTTGGGAAAAGCATGCACATTTGTATTTCTCCCTCCAGAGCTGAGGAGATGTGCCTGATGGTCGGCGAGGTCTCAGAGAAGGTGAACTTTGTTCAGGACAGCCTGTCGGAGTTGGACTCTCAGCTGGGTCATCTCCAGGACCTGTCCGTGCTGGCTGTGGACACCCTCACACTGCTCTCTGCTTCCGACAGCTTGCATCAGGAGGAGGCACGCCTGGCTAAATGCGGATCAGTCATGGCGTCCCAGCACATCCTCCCTCACAGCTGGACCCTCCCGCACAGAAGTGGAGCAGAGTGTGATGTGCTTAATACGGGGCGAGCGATGTCTAAGTCGTGTAAAAGTACCCCGCCTTCTTTACTGAAGGGTTTTACTCTAGCGGGCAGCCGGCTGGCATCACAGGAGTGCCATGTCAGAAGGAGCAAGGGAGGAAGACTAGGACACACTGAGAAGGGAGAGGAAGGAGCAAAGGAGGTATTTAGTGTTTTAAAGCTGTACATGATAACCAGTAATTTCTGAACTCTGGAGCGTTTTATTCAGCTTATACATTCCCTTCTAGGACTCACATAGTGCTGCTGCTGAACGTCCTGGTGAGAGTTGGCAAGGAGGCTCTAAACCTGCATCCTGTCTATCCCTCTCTCACTTTTATGGAGGCGGAGTTCATCTCGGTGGTTTCAGAGGTCAGACTCCCTGCGACTCCTGCGGACAATCCTGCTCTGGATCTCCTTTTTCTCATAGGAGCTTGGAGTCATCACATCATAAACTCTGGACGTGTGAGCCATACCTGTATCCCAATCAGGAGGAAACTTCCATGGAAGAGGAGGAGGAGGAAGAAGGGGAAGAGGAAGCGAAGGAAGAACGAGAGGAGCAAAGGGGGCAGAAACAGTTGTCTGAAAGTGAAGTATCCGAAGCCTCTAGCAATGCCCTCCTGTTGTCCGACCCTCAGGACATCTCTGAGGGCTTGGTGAATCAGGCGTTTTCTCTGGGGGATTCATCAAGTTCTCAGTCCAGACCCTTGAAGTCCTCCAGGCGAGCCTGCCTGTCCAGAGACCGTCCCTATGGCCATAGCAGGTCCCTCTCATCCAGTGTAGAGAATATGACTTTCTCTGGGGCTCCTCTAAGTGAGATGAGGGGATCAATTTCCTCTCTAGATGAACCAATGAACAGAGCGAGTTTGCCTGGTCGGAGGGCTTTTATGGATGGCACATTGCGACGATGCAGCAGGAGCAGAGGTAACACTGTAGTTTAGAATTCAGGGGTTAGAAAACATAACTATTCATGACGTCATGCTGTTATTTTCTATTGCCTCAGCAGATGTTTTTTTTTCTTCTACAGAGTGGTCCAAGTCCTCTGACTTCACTCAGGTGGACAGCAGAGAGAAAATCCAAAACAGGAAGACAGTGAAGATTCAAGAGAGAAGTCCAGATACTGTAATATAACATAAGAGCACAATGTTGGGATTTCATTCCAACTGAAACTTCATCATAGCTCAGTAATACTTGGATAAGACATTTAATTTGAACTTGAACCCATGTGATGTTTTCACTTTCATGTTCAGTGACCATTTGCTTGATTATCTGTCTTTTCTCTACCTGTAATGGAAAACAGGTATCCATGCAGTCCCATTTGCCTGATGCCTGCTGGAGGAGGCTCAAGAGACTAAGAGGAGAACCTACATGTTGGTCTGCTTCAACCAGCCTCAGTCAGCTCAGTAAGGACCTACAGTCCAATTCAAATCAAGTACATACACTGATTGATTTTTATGAGAAATACTGTCATCAGAGCGTTGAGCTTGAATTCACAGGGTGTCAGGGAGGAGATTAAGAGCATGTTTGATCTCCCTGATTTATTATATAAACTTCTCAGAATATGAATTAAAAGACAAGGAGCAGTGAACTAAAAGAAGTTCAGTGCATGAAATATTCAAAGTGAAAACTTGTGTCAAATTTTTGAGAAACATTTGTATTTTTTGTAGATTTTGATCCAATGGATCTGTTGCAGAAGCAAGTGTTTTCCCACCAGGTAAATATGTTCATAATTAGGGGACTAGTTTGAAGTTATCGTAATTAAAAGATTTGATGAACACATAACATGTCAGTGAGATCAGCCTGATTATCTTTGCTTTGGCTTTCAGGATGTGTGCAGCCCCACTCACTCAGCGAGGAGCAGCTTGGCCAAATCAATGACCCGTAGGTCCTCGTAAGTATGCTTTCAATTTCTCCTGCCAGTATTTAAATGTATTATAAAAACCTTCTGGACGAATGTGTTGGTGGAGTGATGTGCTCTTTTTAGCTTCTTTTATTTATTCACTTCTTTTTATTTTTATTTCTATTTTTTCCTTCATTCCTTTTTCTATTATCTCTCTACATATGTTTTATTTACTCTTATTTATTAATTCATTCATTTAAAGGTATGTCTTTTGTGTTTTGTTTATTTTCTATTATATCTTATGTAACCATATAGCAACAGATACAGTAAAGATGTATAAATGAATGTTTAACTTGCCTAAACCAAAATAAAAACTAAGTTAAAAAAAAAAAAAAACCTTCTGGACTAAAATATATGTCTTTGTGTTTCTTTTCTAGATTACAGAGTGGGATTGCTACTGAAGGTATTTGTCAACATAAAGTTTGAACTTTTTTTTAGATGCCATCTTTGTTAATGCAGTTGAATAACTCCATCCCTACTTTTTTGTTTCAATGAGGTATCTTGTTTTTCTGTCTTTGTTTTACTCTCTGCAGTAAAGTGCTTGTCGTTCCAGTCCACTGACAATTTGTATCCGCACTATTCAGGTATGAAGATGGTTTTCTGAGTTGTGATAAGCTGCAGCTGAAAACATTTTTGGTGCAATAAATATAAAAAGTTAGTACACTGGTGCTTCAGCTCTGGCGTAGTTGTGATTTTTGTTGTGTTTGTATGTTTACAGCTATGGAGAAAAACAACCTGATGAGACTGGCTCACACCATTCCCTTCACTCCTGTTTCTATTCTGGGTAATGTTTGTTGTCACAGTCCCCTTATTGTTGTGTGTTACTGTTGTTTTCTTTGTAAAATATGTATCCTTTATTTCACTTTGTCTCCTTTCACCGACCTTATGTATTGATTATCTCCTTTTTCTGCAGGAGGTGAAGAGGTGAGCATTTACTCTCTGGGGGAAGTGACCTCTGAATCCAGCACAGTCTCATCCTGGTCATCACAAGGCCTGTCTGCTTTACTGCAGCCTCTCTCCAGTGAGGAGGGCTCTCTGGATGGGGGTCTGCGGCAAGGCAGCAGGGTGCTGTGTACCTGGGCAGAAAAGGATGTACTCAGACCAGGTCTGGTATATGTAGTCAAAGCCTTCAGGCCGGAGGTGGTACGCGCCTGGCAGAGGTACTTCCATGGTAGCACGGCACTGCAGCTTTGTTTAAGGGTGAGTATACTTTAAGATGCTCATAATCTAAGAAATTTCACCTTCTTGGTAACATTTGAACAGTTTTAAAAGATCTTTCACGTCATGACACCCTCTGTTTGACATCCCTGCAGGAGATCCAGCAGCAGAGAGCAGCCCAGAAGATGATGCAAGTGTTCAACCAGGTCAAACCCGATGATATGCAGCACTCTCCAAGGTGTGTGTGTGTGTGTGTGTGTGTGTGTGTGTGTGTGTGTGTGTGTGTGTGTGTGTGTGTGTGTGTGTGTGTTTCTTTGTCCTTGTCTTTACTGTCGTTGTTTTGTCTCAAAAAGGTTTCTAGATGTTTCTCTGATCCTGTGGCACTCGAACGGCCAGTGGCTGACAGTTGAGAGCTACATGTCTGGTGACTTCAGGAAGCACAACAACAACACAGGAGAAGAGATCGCCCCCTGCTGTTCACTGGAAGAACTGCTGATAGCATTCTCTCACTGGACATATGAGTACTCATGCAGAGAACTGCTGGTGCTGGACATACAAGGTTGCGTCTTTCACTTTGAGTAATTGTGTCTGGCATGTATTTCACATGAGTCGTTGAATTCGTGCCTACATTTTTTTTTAATAATGTGTTTTTGTTTTCCTCAGGAGTTGGAGAGGTATTGACTGATCCTACAGTCATCATGGCAGACGATCAAAGGTACAGTAACGTGAAAGTTACTTGAAAATAAATATTGATCAAACAGATGAAACCATGTTCTGATCCTTTTGCAGTGGTAACCGCGGTGAGATGCTTTTTGGTCCTGATAACCTCGGTGATGCTGCCATCAAGGGTTTCCTGCAGAAACACACTTGTGGTGACTGCTGCCGCAATTTGGGCCTGCCAGGTAAGACAAAGCTAGATCTAGATTTGGCATTTGTGTTTGCATGTGTGTTTGTAAGCAAGAGAGAGAGAGAGAAATTTAGAGAAAGAGAGATAGAGAGGATGAGTGGATGTGCATTTGAACCTTTTTGAAATACATAAGAAAACAGATTGTGTCTTAAATAATGTGTTGCTTGCATTCCTTAGCGTCTACATGGGATTTTCATTTGTCAGTTGACTTTTTTTCTTCGTGCACGTGTGTGTATGAATGTACGTGTATGTCACCTCTGTGTCGTCACTCAGGAGGCCTACGTTGGCTCTGAGATGAATCCCCAACAGCTTCAAATGAAGACAACACACACCAACAGCCTGCTAATTAAGCCGCGAGTGTTCGTTTATTTCTATAACAACAGTGGTGTTTGAGGCATGGGGGTGGGCCCTGCTTTGTGCGTTGTGCTCCGCGGCCTTTGATTACGTATTAATCATGTCTTTGTGCTGGCGATGTGCTGCTGAGACATTAGCTTTGATTAGCTATTAATTAACGTCTCTGGGTAGGCACGATACCGGCATCTAGAGGATAACTGCTCGAAAAGAAACTGTGCTCAAAAACAAACAAGCCCAGCAAACAAACACACAAACACAACACTCAGACACACTTGTTTTGATATTTCAAAGGTGTGTTGTGTTTCCTCTTCCTCTTCTTGTGTCCTCTCCAAGATTTCTGTAACAAATCAAACCAAATTATTCATGCGGGATGCGCGGACTTCCTCCCAGGCCTGTCAGTATTCTCTTTCTTGTGGTAATGACTGTGTTATTGGAGCGACACTTTGCTAACTGATGTTTCTGTTGCTCAGATTTAAAGAAGCTTCCGGACAGCTGCGAGGCAGAGCAAACGTCAGGGGAGGAAGACGACAAAACCAGGATGTAACCTTTGACCCAGGAAGTAGGGAAAAAAGACACATGCACTTTTAGCTGCACATGTACAGAGACATGTCTGCCTTGACACACACACTCTGAAAAATGTTCATATAGGACACTTCCATGGTGTCTTTGTCAGCCCTGGTTTCTTTGCAGTGGAAACATGCAGATAGAAAAGTGATAACTTATCTTTAGTCATCTGTGACTGGATTTAGAATAGATAATTACGCACATTGTGTTATATATTATTATTAATATACAACAAAGTAACTATAGAGTTATATCACACATGCTTTTATAAGAGCTAACATTACATAGTCTATTTTTTGCACTTTGTCAGATTATATGACAGAGATACGATGAAAATAACTGTTGTGGTCGACATACTGGATGCTTGTTTTTTATGGATAAATGTACCAAAGACAATTTTTATGTGATGCAAATTTTGTATATGTATATATGAGATAAAAAAACAGACAGAGGTGCACGCATAAAATTTCATTTATTTTTTTTTCTTCCCACAACGAAATGTCTACAAAAGCGATAAAATATAGAATTTAACAAAAACCACTTCAGACCTTCACATTGTATGTACATCTCAAAGGAGGACTCGGTAAGGGCCCTGCATAGCTCTGAACTTCAACCCCCTCCGATCTATCCCGTGGGTGTTTCTGGCTCTCTTTAATGCAAATGGATGCAAACACACACGCACACACACACACACACAGTCTTTCATCCTCATGTGAAAATTAAAGAAAACTATAGAGCTTCTTGATTTATACTGAAGTCAGAGTTCAGAGTCCAGCAGAGTCCTCTCTCACCCACAAAAAGCATAAAATGTAAAAACGGTTTGTCAGTGTAATCAAATACACATTTTCCTCAGAGTTCCCCTTTTTTTTTTTTGATTGGTTTCTCAAGTAAACTCACAGTAAAGCGTCTATGCCCCACTCTGCCAGTTCTTCCTCTCCTTACTAGCTATGGCACTTTGAAAACAACAAAAGAAAAAGTTTCATCTTATTGTGTTTTTTTTTTGTTTCATTTTGTTTTGTAAGTCCTGTGTAAAAGAGAATCTGTAACTCAAGCATCTTTCAGGTTTCCGCTACAGACTTGCTACATTTTGTTTTATTTGCTCTTGCTGGGATGCAAAGACATTCTAAACAATAAATTAACAATTTTCAACACTACTCCAATTGCACGGACGTGTAATGCATCAAGGAAGTTTACAAAGCATTGGTAGAGCAAACATCTCACTCTCTTTCTTCTTCTTTCTCTCACACACACATTGACACTCACACAGGTTTCCTCAGGAAAGGGAGCAGGAGGGTCGGGTGGCGTGTGTTTGACTGAGTGTAAGAAATGTGTTTCAAATCAACTTTATTAAAAATGTTTGCGCAATTTATTTGAGTCATCACACGGTATGACAAACCTGTGTGCTCTGTGGTATCGGTCTTCGGTGATTGAGTGGTAAAGGCGTATGATTCGTTCAGCCCCTCACACTGAACAGGCTCCTCCATGACATTCAGAATAGATTAACCCCCCCCTCACACACACTTCATTTCCCTCCCATGAGCAGGTTAAGGGTCTCTGATCCGGTTCAATAAGGCCAGTTCAGAAAGGGCCATTCACTGACTGGTTGTACCAACTCACACATTCAAAGATTGAGAGAAAAAAAAAATTCAAATCCAACAACAAATTTTAAAATGGTTGTGTATAAATAAGAGCATTTTATTTAAAAATTATTTCAGCTTGTGAAAAAAACTTGCTTTGAACTGACTGAATTGAGGTGGAGTTTGCCCTAAACCCACTGCCCACCCTGCCAATATTCCCTCCCACGAACTCACAATATCATGAGAAGAGAAAACACAAATAAGCCCCCAGTGTTTCACTGTAAGGAAACGTCATGCAAATAGAACAGAACAACAATAGGCTAATAGTAATAGAAGAATAGTAGTCATAATAAGAACAATAATAATAGTAAATAGTAATAAAATAAAAAATAATCTTACAATGCAAACATGACAGTAGTAAATGCCTCCAGTTCTTATTGCTACAGTTTCTTACTTACAGTGTTGCGTTGCCACTCCTTCTTGCCAACATATCCCCTCTTACAGCCCCATCCCACCCCTGTGATTCACAGTCTAACAAGGGAAAATAAAAACATCACACAAAAACTTCATAATCAGATTTGGAATTCACTGTCCCAGGGGTCGTGTGATGGCTCCTGATTCACAGCTTACTAGTGGACTTCCCTCTCTGTCCCGAAAGCAGCAAAATGAGCAGTAAACATGAGTGTACAGAGGTGACAAGAGCACACTGACATAGAGTATATCTTCTTTTTGTTTTCTTCATGTGCTACGTAACAATGCTTGTCATACAGTCTGGGCTCTAAAGAGATTTGGACAGTGAATTCATGCTCTATACACATACACACAGACGCATACTTATCAAAGCCTTGTCTGGGCAGATTCCATTGCCAGCATACGTTGGCAGCGTATGCCTTTGTTATCCTAAAAAGTACTTCTTTTATAGTTATTTTTTTGTAAATTTGCAAAAATATTAAACCCTCTTTTAATGCAAAGTCAGAAAAAGAGCTGCTCCCTGAGAGATGCTGTGTAGTGCATCAAGCCTTAATGAGCAAGTGATTGTCTTTAGTGTCACTGGCCTTTGATCGGGGGGTCGGGTTAGGTGATGAAGGATGGGTCTTATGAATGGATCACTGGGAAAGAGTTTGAAACAGATGGATTTCAGCAGAGCGTTACTGCTTGTTTCGCATGCTGTTAACATCCTTTGTCTTTGAACTGTTTCAGTGTCTTTAGTCAGCACACAACTCATCTGAGTGTGTCCTCCCTTACATTACGTTGAGGATTTGGCCACTGTGTAACGAACACTTGCAAACAACAGACAACCAAAGTCAGAACTCCACTTGAAGTGCATAAATGATGCTCAATCAGAGTCTAAAGTCTTTAAATTTGAGGTAAAAGTTGAGTGCAATTTAAGCAAAACTGTTATGTCAAAAGTATCAAGTAAAAAAACTTCATCAGCTGATTTATCTAGCACGTTAAAATGGAAGTTGGTCTCCAGTTTCAGTGATTACTTATTTTAAAGGGAGCAGTTTATAAAGATTATCAAGGAGGTGAAAGCAGAACAAAAAGAAACTGTAAAACATGTGTAGCTTCATTAATTTGACATTTTTCTTCACCCTGATTGTGAAAACTTCAAAAATATTCAAACAGAAGTGATTTTACACAGTGGCCAAATGTTTCCAACATAACATCAATGTAGAACCAGCAGAAGAAAATGTAAATATGTAAGTGCTAATAAGGATGGCATGATTAAAAAAAAAAGCCAAAAGTGATTGTCTATCACAGCTTTTTGTGTGAATTTTCAGAGTGGCTTTAAAGGTCATTGGATGGAAGCCAATCTTCATATTTGTCAATCAGTGCTTTTGTAGAGTCCGCACCGGATCATGTTGTTTCACATTAAAACATTACAGAGTCTGTTGTGGAATGAGTGCCATCCACAGAGGTGATTGTTTGACGTAATTCATGATAAAGAGTCAAATATAGTGCATTCTTGTATAAACTTCTACCCTGTTCTGAACAGCTAAAAGTAGGAAGAGGAGGAAAGTAGAGGAGCAAGATCAAAAAGGCAGTGTGAAAGTTATTGCTCTTTAGAGAAAAGGGTCCTTCATATTCACAGCCTGGAGTGATTGACATCCATGGACTGGATTGTGCAAATAGTGATGAGAGGGATGAGGGCGTACAGCACTCAAACAGGGTTTTGAAGATTGGCAAGATTTGAGTTAAATTCAAGTTTTTAACCTTCTATCGGATGGACAACGAAGTCACTCCTTCATTGTGATTTCTGTCCATGTATCAGTCAAAACTAGTGTCAAGACTCCTGTATATAAGAGAAAAAGGGGACAGGGTTCGAGGAATTGGGAAGAGAAGGGGTTTATAATGAGGTCGTAGTTTCTGATTGGTTGTTTCTGGTTGATTGTTCGAAAGCAGTCCAGCTTTTGTTGGACGTTATTGCAGCGATGATTGATAGGATGGCAAATCTGCCTGATTTTTTTTGCAAAATAGAATATTTATGTATATATCTTCACATTGAAAAGTAGTAGCCATTATTTTCTTTCTTTTCTTTAAATCCTCCATATGCTCTCTTTACATTTCTATAAGTTCTCATTAGAAGGATGCAGTACCTTCTTTACATATGAACAAAATCCAGACAAGGCTTCTATATATCAACAAAACCCCGAATCCACTCCTGGTTTTACCCAATATTCTTTTACAAGTCTCAACTTTACAAATTCTGTACACAAGAAACTATCAAATAAAATAAAAACACATAGACAAGGTAGAGCCAGCCTCTGTGGACTGCTGTATATTTAAATTAGGACTAACTTATTTTAACAGAACAAGAAGTAATACTGGAATCCGCTCTGTACTAGAAGAATATCTACAATAGCTTCTCTAAATCCACAGTTCCCTCCCCCATCCAGCTTCAACCTCACAATTTCTTCAGGTGAAAAAAAATCAACCAAACAAAAAGTTTTTTTTTTTCAAAGTTAAAACAAATTAACTTACCCATTTTTTTTTAAAGATTGACAGCTTAAAATTGTTCCTAGATGTTTTAAAGTCTGTACATTTCTGGTCAGTCAGTTCAGTTCAGGAGACAGGAGGAAGCCTCGCTTAGGCTGTGGCCCGAGGCGCGTTTCATTTATATATACATTCTTCAGACTGTATCGGTGAACAGGATGGGATAAGTGCTGGACATTCCTAGTATTGTTGGCGATAACTGTAAGTTTCTGGCGGATGAATCACCAACCCCCAGTCCAAAATGAGGCTGGGGGTGCTTAGTATTATGTGTTTGCCACGGTGATGACATAGTCGACACATCCACTGGCGCCTCGTCAGTCGTGGCTGTCTTCATATTTTCTTGGTCCTCTGCTGACGTTATTTGTTGCACGGGCACCGCAGGCAGTCACTTGGGCATGGCCATGGCAGAGTTGGGATCTGGGTTGAAGAGTTCTTTGTAGAGCGGCGGGAAGAGGACGTTGACTGTTTCTGGGTGGAGCTGCTGGAAGGCCTGGAGCTCCTCAGTATGGAGCGTGCACAGGGCTGACAACGTCGGGATTCGGCTGATCAACTGCCAGACAAGAGGAAGACACGGTCACGAAAGTTTAGACATGAACTACACACGGGGTAAACTTACAGGTGAAGTCTAGTACAGAATCAAACTTTGAAAGGAGTTTTGTCAGCATTTGACTTGGCTCTGTTTGATGCCTTGATCTGATTTGTCTTCCAAGGTGTGGCTCACCTTGGCCAATGCATCTTCGTCCATGTGGTTCTTCTGCATAATGTGCTGCAGAGCAAAGTAAATCTTCTCTTGAAGCTTCTGAACTTTCCTAGGCTCCATTAGCCATGGTCGATCTGAGTTAAAAAAGAGGAGAAACATTTTTTATTTCAATCATAAATCTTTCTGAGCATACACATTTGTTAGAGAGCTTTCCATTAAGTCCACTCAGCAAAAGGGCGCTGAACATAATGGTTGATTACATGGATTTTGAATGTGGCTCTGCTGCTTAATATATACATGGGACCAATGCTATAGGTGTCTTGTTTTACTCTGCATGTGTGCACTAAATTCCTGGATTCTAATATAAGGGAATGTGCACTGACCTGTGGAAATTAGTACAGCAGCTGAGAACAGAGCGATCTCCTCCTCTGTCAGCTGCAGGGAACACAAACTCTTGGCAAAGTCAAACACCGCACTCACTAAGTCATCACAACCTTGGAGGGAAACGCAGAGAAGAGGACAAGAAAGGGCGGAAAGAAAAAAGGAAGAGAGATTATCAGTTAACTTATTCCTGTCATGTATGCACAAAAATAACCCAGTCTTGAGTTTTTCATTTCGTTTTTCATGCATTATACTTGTCCCTCATTTATTCCAAGATAAATTCACAGGCAGTAATGTCTTACCTAGAGCTTTGAACATCTGCATGCCTCCGTACTTCCCTTCGAAGAGCACAGTGTTGTTGAGAGGATTGAACGCCCTGCACATCCGTACCAAGACCACCTCCAAACAACCTGGAAGATCCATGGAAAAGAAGTTTAGATTGGGATCATTTTACTCTGATTCACTGCCTCATAGTCTCAAAACAGTAAGGTAAAGGATATTTTTTGCAGAGTTATGCCTTCTGAAATGTATAATTCAGATGCAACCCTGCTCTGTTCAATCAACTTACCTGACTTGAGAAGTAGGATCTGGTCATTCTGGCACAGTTCCATGAACCCTGAGATGCGCTTGGCGAACTCCACCACATACTGGATTGCGTGGGTGATCTGGATAGCACACTGCTGCCACAGTGCGTCCCGAGGCTAAAGCCAAACATACCCAGTTTACTTTTATTCCAACTGTCTTTAAGTCACTATATGCACATCATGAAATACATCTCTTCCCACACATCTCTAACACATTTACTTTCACCTTTTCTTTGCTGTAACTAAAGTTGCATTTTATTTTCATTTTAAGACAGCAGAAAGACAATCCAAACTGAATTCACATCTGAAGTAATAAAAACTCAAGTGCAACTATAGCAAATATCCAAGTGTTGAAGTACTGTATACCTCTAGTGTGGCAGGGGTAGCTGAAAATGTAAGTTATCATGATAAAACCTCACCTTGCTCTGGTACATCTTGACCTCTTCATAGGAGTGTGTTTGCCAGGCAAGCTGCTGCAGCTCGTCTGTTGTGTACTGACATGTCTCCAAGTGAGATTTGATGATATTCTGAGCAATCCGGTCTGGAGGAGAGGATCATTTGTTATTTCATTTATTATTTTCCATATCCTTTAGGCATTATTTATTTAAATCATTAAACAGTTAGTATATGGTGTATATATAGGGGTAGGACAAGCAGGGCTTCAAGGCAACCAAAGAAATGCATACATGCATTTTTCTCCAGATCTTGTAGACTTTAGACAGTGAATCATTTAATGTTGTCAGTCTAGGGCAAAATATCACAGTCCTTACCGAGCTCTCCCATGCTGACGTTGTTGGGTCCCAGCTGAGTGTCTTGGTAGCCTCCATAGCTGAACAGGTTGGGTACTGGCGTCAGGTCGTACACTGGCTCCTGTTTAATGTGCTTCATGCCCGACATGTCCAAACCTGACTGATCAGGAGACGGCTGGGTGGAATCCATCCCATAGTAGCCACCTTGGACTATGCCACCGTTACCATGTCCACCCTTGGGCAGCTCAATAACGTGACCATTGGCATAGGTGCCCCCAATCTCATGGTTAAGGGTGGACAGTCCGTTGGTTAGGCTGGATGAGTAAACACGTGCCAAGGCCTCTGCTTCTCCTGTCTGCTGCTGCCGCTGCTCCTGCAACCGTGCCTGGTGCTTCTGTACCTCTGCATACAGGCTGTCACGCTGCTTTTTGGACATGCGGCCGAACTTAACCGCTGTACAGGGAGACAAAACAGTGAAGGGAGACGAAGCTGTTACCAAAAACTAAAGGTGGTCTCAAAGTTTCAGCACACCCATTCCGGGGAAATTAGAATGACTGGAAGATGTAAGATGTAGGATCTGCAGGTAATCGTTTGTACACTCATGCACCACGCAGAAACACAATCAATGCTGGATTCAGGTGTCATTGTGCAATTGCATGCATACTTAGGTATAAATATTTAAACACTGGGCCTCACCATCTCGGGACATTCCTAGGGCGAGACATTTCTGTAGGCGGCAGTGTTGGCAGCGGTTGCGGTTTGTTCTGTCGATGAGGCAGTTCCTCTGGCGCGGGCAGGAGTACGCCGCATTGTTCTGCTGACTCCGTCTGAAGAAACCCTGAACACATCATGTCAACAAAGAACGTTAATACAGACTCACAGGTCACAGGTAGCTGGAGAGAACAGAATGTGCAGGACTGAGAGAGCTCAAGGCTCTTGAGTCTTACCTTACATCCCTCACACGTTATGACTCCATAGTGGATACCTGATGATTTGTCTCCGCAGATTTTGCAAGGTATTACTTCGATTTGGGCTGCAAACAGACAGAGAAGACAGGAAAAACAACATTTAACTGACAGATTTGGACACTTCTTTAATCAGGTATTTGAGAACATATGGTTGAATCGGACATTGCTGATTCTTAGACCTCAATGTGTTTCTAATTTGAGGTCAGAAAACAGCACATGGCCTTGTTGGCTGTAGGACACTGTGTGAACGTTTCTGTGAACAGTATGTGTGTGACTTCAGCTTCACAAGGGCAAGGTGACATCTAGATAATCTGTGTCCTTGTAAAAGTTTTTCTAATGACTTGCCTCATGAGTACTTTATACATGCACTTCTCTACACACTCACACACACATAAGTGATAATTGTGTGTGGGGTTCTTTGTGTAACATTTGAAGGAGAGAGACCCCTGGAGGTTACAAAGGTTGCCCATAATGAGAAAACAGGTCACATCACTTGAAGCAACACACTTGTCCTTTGACTCGCCTTCTCTCTCTTTTTCACACACACACACACACACACACACACACACACACACACACACACACACACACACACACACACACACACACACACACACACACACACACACCGTTTTAGTAATGCCCTCACTAGTAAGTCTTAACCTTCGACTGTACTAACATAACTACTGTCCAGTTGTTACTCACTGTGTATAGGCAGCTCCATGCACAGTCACAACCAGAAGGCACAGAAAATGAACATCAAAACACTTCAGAGTAGTGCAAAAAAGCATCTGTCACTACTAGTCCATCATATATGATGTGAGAGTTCCTGTTGAGAGCTACGAGATAGATGTAGAGGTAGTCAGGTGAGTCTGCTGAGACGGCACACCCTCTATAAAGAGATTAGATGGCCTGATTAATCCAAAATTATTTCCAGACGAGTTGATTCCCTCCTCCAATGAGCACTCGCTTAGTCACTTGTAATCTGCTCGCACTGTCTCACCTGTACAAACTTCTGCAAGTTTTAGGAACTCCATGAATTTCAGAAATTGAGCACGTCATTAAGCAGAATAGATGAGCATGTTCTTGAGGGTTGATATTCAGTGTGTGCACATAATTGTTGTGTGAATTCTTACAAGGCTTGTGTGTGTTTGCAGAGTTTGCACAAGTATGTTGTTTTTGCATGCATTGGTAGGAGCTTTTTAGAGTTTTTCTGGTTTGACAGAATTAGGTGTTAACTGTACAGATATATAGTCAGTAAGTGTCTACTAAGTGTCTGGGAAGGAATGGGTGCGCAATATGTATAATAGGATAATCCCATATGAGGAGGATCAATACAGACTGTTCTGTCTGTCTAAGCGACTGAGCGTGAGCAGCTGTCCATACACTCAGTCGACACCTCATTGAGTTTGATCATTCACAATAGAAGGTATCATAATACCTCTGCACTAACATCTACGGATATACAGCTCGGCCAATACCAGAGGATTCATATGAATTACACTTATTTTGTAGATAAGACTGCACACCCTTTGCAGAAACACTGTTTTGCAACACGGTAGGAGATGATGTAGACAATAATGGCATTTAAAGAAACACAGACACTGATTGATCTCCACAATAACTTGTTCACGTAGTCAATCATTTCTGTCTTTTACTCTCTCACTTGCCTGCCTGCCCTCTAGTGGCTGCTGGGAAGCTTTAAAACCTTTAAAAACATTAGACTGACCTGCAGTCCAACAGGAACCTGGACTACGCATCGTTCTATGTGGCTGTTGCACTCTTCCTTGTCATAGTTATCTTCGTAGATATTATTCTACATCTGAACTAGCCTTTCGTACCTCAAGCTCACCAACAGATAATTGTGTAATAATTGATAATTGACTGTCTGTGAATGAATGACCTTCAGTCGTAGCATCATGCATTTGAACTGTTCACTGAAGTTAGCGGAGCTCATGCTGTGAGTTCTGGTGCAGCTCAAGACGTGACCCATTTCCACCAATTCTCTGCCAACTGGCTCCAAACTGGGTCAGAGCAGAGCACCGGACTGGGACAACACACAGAGTACACATACACAGAGCTGTCAATGAATGCGGCCTGCATCGCACTATTTATAGCCTGTAAAACCGGTTACTTGTGCCCCCTGATGGTAGTCATCCACACACCATGTAGGAGCAGTAAACAGAGGACAGGACGTTTGTTATCACTTTCATTCTTTGCATCCAACAATCCTCTTAGTCTTGCTGTTCATCTTGCACTTTCAGTCAAAGTGTTGGATTAAATTTTGAATCATAAAATGAGTAAATCTCCAAGATTGTAGGCAAGCTGAATGAGTTCAGCCCACACCTGCTGTTTCTGTGCTGTGGATATACATATGTATTATTTCTGTAGGTTTATAGAAAAGGCTTGTTATATTTTTCCACCTCAGAGGAGTGTGTTTACTGTCTCTCCAGTGATTATATTATATCTTCACTGTATTTCTTTTTGCCCCATGGGAGATTGTTCCCCTCTTTGTATCACATAATTATTCCCGAAGGAGCATGGGCGTGTGGGCATGTGCATTGTTTAAGTGTGTGTTAGCGAGATGGTTTGAGTGAGTGCTTCACTTATAAGAAAGACACCGAGAAAGATAAAGCATGTGTACATGTTGACAAAATGTTTGTGAATATGTGTGTGTCTGTGTGTGTGTGGGTGTGTGCATTGTTGAGTGTGTGCAGTGCTCATTGCCAGCGGGGACTGTCAGGTAGGATATAGGGAGACGGTCATGACAGCATTGCTGTTGCCAGGGTGACCGCCCACTCGCTGCACTCGTCTGGCTGTCACTGCGATGATGTGCTAAGCTGTCACACTCTTAAAGGAAGTGATGTCATCGCTGTGTGGAGCCAACTTTGTGTATCATCACTGTTCGTCCTGTCGCCCTCTCTCAGCAGCGCAGGCTTTGTGAATTGTTTACCAAAGGACTCCCACTTCCACATCCAGCCAACAATACATGCCTGCTGCCTTGTTAGACTGTGGCTTCAATGGTGGATTACAGCAGAATTAAGACGTGTTATCTGCTGGATGCTTCAAGGAAGCTTTATTGTTTTCAAACTTAGGAGGCATGATAATGCATTTTTTGTTTTTGATTTCATGCTTTTACATTATAAAACAAACTTGTAGCCTCGGAGCTGAAGTGAAAGTTGATTTGTATAAAAGAGTAAAACTTCAGAGAAAGAAGTCTAACACAGATGTTCCCTGACAGGCATCCATTTCCAAACAAAACGGCAAATGAAAGAACGCAATTCACTTCTGTTTTCAGATGTGATTTTGCTCTCAGCCACACGTCTCTCACAGGGTTGGGAGGGTTTTTCTTTCTTCACTCAGAGCTGACTGACAGTGTCCTCTGCAAACAGGAGAGTGAGTGTTATCCTGAGGTTATTATGTAAGAGCGAGACTGCAGTGCTGGCGATTCCTCAGCTAAGAGGAGGATCAGGCCCGAGCAATCTCTTGAGAGAGGGAAAGACAGAGAGAACTAACTGGAGCTGAATTTTACAGGGAACAGAGTTGTAAAAAAGTGTGCGCTATACTGCAGTGAGAGTCTCTACACGTGTGTGTGTGTGTGTGTGTGTGTGTGTGTGTGTGTGTGTGTGTGTGTGTGTGTGTGTGTGTGTGTGTGTGTGTGTGTGTGCGCGTGTGTGTGCGTGTGTGTGCGCGTGTGCGCGCGCGTGCGTGTGTAGCTGATTGTGGCCGTGAGGGCTGTGTAGCGCTGGCACGTGTGTTATGATAATTGATTTTTAATGAGGTGAGGATCTCCTGTGTATTTCCTGGGCTGGCCCTCTCTCTCTAAATAGAGTCCTAATTATCTACGTTGCACTGCTGGAAAAAAAAAAGCAGCAGCCTAGCACCAATATTTTAACAATACCTCTTCTAAATCACATAAGTAGATCACACACACATCATTAAGGTCAATACACACATGACCATTATAAAGGCCTCTCTTACTGACAATGTAACAGCAAATTTAGGCCACTAGGTGTTGCTGTACATGTTCAGTTTCAATGTAGTGTTAGAGGGGCAGACTGGACATGCATGTTTCATTCATTCAGCCTACAGGGTACAACAGAAACACACACACACACACACACACACACACACACACACTCACACATATGCACACACGCACACACACACACACACACACACACACACACACATACACACACATACACACATACACACACAGTTTTTATACACCAGAGGTTGGTGCTGTAGTATTGCAGCTTATGGAGCTGTTAAAACCACTCTCTATGATAACTTTTGCCAATGTGAAGCGCTTCAGAAGTGCAAACACTGCGCGTACTGTAGTCCCAGGGGTTGATTTGTTGGGGATGAATGTGGGTGGTTTCTCCTCTTCATTAAAAATATGCATAGCTTCTTGCCAGTTAACTACATTTCTTCTGGGAGAATGGTGGAGATCAGCACTTTACCCCCCACCACTCCTTGTTAAATCTGAGCAACTCCGGCACTGCTCTTAGATGTCTCTATACTGTGAATTATGCTATCACTGTTCACCATCCATTCCACTTCAGTCTGTTTGACTTTTTCATTTGAGTCTTCCTCCTCGCTGTAAGTGGCTGTGTGACTGGGAAATCATTTCAGTTTCTGTATTTTATGATCTATTTCCATCTCTCAGCTCTGTAACTCTGTCGTCTTCGTCTCATAGAGCTTAGAGACGAACAATTGTTTTTTTTTTCTCTCCCCCTTCGCCGATGATGAAAAACAGCGAGAGAAACTTTTGGTGGCATGATCGCTGAGTGGATTAACACACACAGCTGGGAATAGCTTATAGCAGTGCTGCTTGGGTTATCTCCCCTGTGTCTCCTGTCATGTTTTCACATCATACTGTCCCATTAAAATCAATGAAACAACGCCACTGCATATTGTTTCAAACGGACTGTCAGACTTTACTGTCTTTCCTGTCTTATTTTACTGTCGGAAAAATATACTGAAGAGTGGAGGACTATCTGCTTTTCTAAAAAAAAAAAAGTCTACTTTAATCACTTTCATCTGTCTTCCACATGTCCTCTTTTCTTTTAATTCAGACACCATAACATCATCAATCATAGATGTATTGTTTAGGAGACGTTACAGGGTTTGTGGTGCTGACCATGTCACCACAAACTTCTTAGTTGGAGTCCGGTTAGAGATCTTTCTTGCACTTCTTTCTTTCTTTCTCTTTTCCTCTTGGGTCCTATTTGCCCCTGTTCTGTCTGTTTTCATATAGAGGTTTAAAATGTACTCAATAAATAAATTAAAACATTCATAATTTCTCTGATCTGGCATTTACTAAACATAAACAGCAAAATCAGGACTTTGCAGAAGAGGCAAAAATACAATAATATATATGGAAATATCTTTAACTCTTCAAAGCAGTCTGTTCATTTGATGACATCATCTAGTATTTATATTTTCCCTTTACAGTGGATTACTTTACACTTACGAAGAGATAACTGTAACATGATGAAAATGATTCCTTATATAAACTGTTGTACACTCATTACTTTTTACAATCAGCAGCTGTAGTCACAAGAGTTAATTCTACTATGTCACCAGAAAGGAATTTTCTTTGAGTTTTTGACCGTTGGTTACACAATTTCTTTTTTGATAACATTTATCAGCTCAGACTTTTGATTCATAATTTATGAAAACGGTGAAATTATGGCGATGCGTCCCGTGCGGGCGATTGTCACTCCCAACTCATTCATCCATCTCAAACTTAACGCTGACACACAAACATGAAGCATCCTGGCTAACAGGAGCTGACACAGTCCTGTACTGTGTCTGTCTTTGTTTGTCTGCTCTTCTCTCTCTCTCCCTGTTATAGTAATAATCATAATGCCATGCAGCGGGTCCATCTCCCCTCCCCCATCTCCATCTCTCGCCGCCATGCATGTCTTTGTCCACTCTGTGATGTAGACAGTCACACTGTTGCTGCATGGGCATACATATTACTCCCCCAGCCTCCTCTTTTCCCATCAGTCCATCCTCATCGACCCCCATCCCACACTCTGCCAACACACACATATACAAACAGTCAGAAAAACAGTCTCTCTGCCCTCCCCCCCATGCTTTATGTCAGAGGGCATGAGCTTGTCCAGCTTGCCATGCAGCCCCAAAGCACTCTGGGTAATTGCTCAGATAGCAGGTCTGGGATCAGCTGTGGTTTGCTCATAGAATATTGTGCCGCGGCGTGATTGGACGCCACGGAGAGGGAACAGAAGGGGGCCACTGGCTGTCATCCAGTGCATCGATTCACATGCACAGGCGCACACACACACTCACACACACTACCTCGCAGAGACACATACAGACATGCCTGAATGCATACATTAGTGCAAACTGCTCTTGAAAAAGCAGACCTTACGTTATGATTTCTGTGTTTGCCCTTTCTCCCTCCCTACACACACACACACACACACAAACACACACACACACGCATGCGCACACACAGTCTCCACTCGATGCAGCATGTGTCCTCAAATGGATAAGACGGAATGGAGGCGTGGGAAAAAATCCACAGGGTAAACCCAACCCCTGCCTGAGTGTGTGCACACAAACACACACACACACACACACACACACACACACACACACACACACACACACACACACACACACACATAGTC